>NC_080678.1:131040608-131644788 GCF_030445035.2 Dasypus novemcinctus | reverse complement strand
CTTCTCTGCAGATGGTAGGTCTCCTCCTTCCATTCTTTCAAGGATGTTGCAGGATGCTCATCTGGTCTCCTAGGGTCCCCAAGCAGGTGCTTTACATAGTTCTGGGAGATCACCAACTGCCTTGTAGGATGAGCTAACTCTCAAAGCACCCTTCTCTGCTGCCATCTTGCACGTCCCTCTGCTGCCATCTTGCACCTCCTCCCTCTAATGTATTTTTTTTCTAATTTTTCATACTTTATTCCCTGTATGAATAGGTTAAGAAAGTAGAATTTCCCCAAGCACTGATTTATAGATAATGTGAAAAAGCAGCACACAAAACAAAACATTCAGTTTCACAGATAGTTACATTTAATGATCACTTTAAATGCAATTTCAACTCTCATTTTAAGCTAAGTGCAATAATAATTTAATACAAGATAGTTAAATACACACACAACCTGTATATCCTGAACTACAAGTGGTTTCCATGGCCACATATGCTTTTAGGCAAGTACACATTTCCACAATGAACAAGTACTAACAAATATATTAATAAAACACTACCCCAAATGCTTATCCTGCCATCAGCTTTTTAAGCAATGACATTCATGCTACTGAAAGCATTTCTTTTTAGAAGATTTAAACTGACTTGGGAAACTCAGTTGTAAAGCTTGACAAACAGAATGTATAAACCCCAAAGATTTTAAATAAAGAAAGCCTACCAACACTGAGGCATTTACATGAAACTTAGTTTCTCAAAAAACAAAACACTCTTGCTATCTGAAGAAAATTAAAACAAATGACCACTTAAGACACTTAAGCATTCTCTAAAAATACTGTATTTTCCTATATCATCATCTACTTAAGAGAAACACAAACCAGTTCACTTCATTAGTAATATCAGAGTTTTGTCTAGAAACTTAAGAAAATATAAAAAACATGTCTCAGCCATCACAGGATCAAAGGTGCCATTTACTCGTCACATATAAAACAGCTACAATATAGCCTACAATGACCAAAAAGGACACCTAACACATAAGTACTACTTCATCATCTAGTCAAAAGTCAGAAGGAATTACATGAATTGCAAGGTCCTTTAACTTATATATGATCATTAAAACCCAATGGCAATATAAAGACAGGCAATTAAAGACTCAAAAGCTCTAAAATTGAAGACAGGAAAATAAAGGCTGAAGCCTGTATGTTTCTCCAGCTTTCATTTTCATAGTTAGATATCCGGACCTTACTATAGGAAATAGGCAGTTACTATATATATTTGACCCAGAAGATAAGGAAGCTTTAAGAAGTACAAAAAGGATCAAGATCCATAGTTTGTGTGATCAAATGCTTTTCTAGCTTGTTTCCATTCTTCATTCATAGTAAGTCTTTAACCCTAGCAAACTTCCTTGGGTCCTTTCGAATCAAGAAGATGATATCTTCAACTTGTACTCGACCTTGTCTTCCAATTGACATTGCCTTGTGAGTCATCTCAGTGATGACCTCTATGACAAGGTCTTCAAGAATATCCACTGACTCAGTATAAGGATTCTGGTCATCCCCAAATCCATACATCATACACTGTAGTTCCTTAGAAAAAAGTCTCTTTCTATTACCCTGTCCACCTTCTGCACCTCCTCCAATTTCTTCATTTTCTTCCTCAAATGTGGGGTCTTCCTCTTCATCTTTCTATTTTTAATTTCATCCATTGTGTCTTTAATTTGCGTATGCTCTGTTACTTTTCTTTGCAGTCTCAAATTGGTCTTTATGCTCACTCAGTGTCTTCTTAATACTCTTTATCCCTTTAGTCATATTTTCTTTCAATTCTTTGAAGTGATTTAGGAGTGTTGCATGATTATCATTCATTAATTTTCTTAAATCCTGTATATCTCCAGGATATTTGGTCGGTTCCTTTGGCTGGGCCATCTCTTCCTGCTTCCTAATATGGCTTGTAATTTTTTGCTCATGTCTAGGCATCTGAATATGTCAATCAATTTGCTCTGATAGTCAATTTCTTCTGTTGCCTGTTTCCTGCCTCCCCCCCCCCCGCCCCAGCTCTTCTTTGATACTTGGTTCACCTTATTCTGAGTCTTTAAAAGTACCCAGCTTAAATTACCAAAACTGGGCCAGGGATTCACTAATGGTGTGCAGATTTTCTCCCAAGAATTGGGGTTAAGAGAGTCCTTAAAGCAGTTTTTGTCCATGCAATTTCCAGACCAGCCAGCGCATGGTGTTTCTTGGAAAACCTGTCCGTGGAAGTGTTTCTTTCAATCTCTACTTTCCTGTGTGGTGCAGTCAGAGCTGAAATTCACAGCAGGATTTGCTGGCTGAATTCATGGAAGAGAAGCCTTCTGATGCCCCTTCCCTTTTCCCTTGAAACAGCTGACAGGGAGGAGGACATCTGTTCCCCCCCCCATTGGGCTGCAGGGAGCCAGGGCTTTTACCCCAGCTTAATATCTTGGGATGGGGGAGGGGAGCCCTTCCCAGCCATGGTGGGCATTTGATAGCTCAGGTTTGTTGTTTTGGGTTCTTCATCTCTCTGTCCCTTGCCCTCCTGGGAGTTGCATAGCACTGTCCTGGTCTGTTGACTCCCAAAGCAGGTCCCTAGGACAGCTTTTGGCCCTTTCTCCATTGTTTTTGTGAGAGAGTTGAGCCCTGCCTGCCTACTCCAATGCCATCTTCCTGGAACTCAACTAGCCTAGTTGAAATGAAAACATTCCACAAGAGCCAACCCTGTGAGGTGGCAGACCCAGCCTCCATCCTGCAGAGAGACAGTGGATGCTGCTGCTCACCCTCCTTCCCAGGTGCAGTTGGGCCCGGGCCTTGGAAAGCAAAGGTCCTGCTCCTCCAGCTTGGGGGATGACTGTAATGACAAGCCCCACTCAGAGGGCTTCTTTGCAGTGCCCTTCACCCCAGTCCAGGGGCCAGTGAGTGTGCAGGCTGCAGACTGAGAGGTGCTCCTACAGCTGTGGGCCTGCACTCAGCCTCCTGTGCCCCAGTCCCAAACCCCACAGTAACCGAAGGCTAAAGGAAAGCCAAAGCATCCAAAATCCCCTCCCATGTCAGGCTTCCCCATTGCAGGAAAGGGCACCCCTAGCCACTCAGTCCTCTCCTCCAAAGCTCACGGCCCCCTCGTGCCTTTTTGCTTCCCCTGCATCCAGCCACCAAAAGTCCTGCTGCCTTCAAGTCCACACCACCCCGGCATCTGTCAGGCCCTGGCACACTCGCTGTCCTTGGATAAAGCCCATGCTGCCCGTCCTGCTCACTCCCTTCCTCCCTGCACAAGCACGAGTAGTTCTGACCTCAGGACCTTGGCACAGGCCCCTCCACAGCCTGGAAGATTCCTCCCTCAGACCTCTCCCTGATGGCTTCCTCACCTGTTGGGGCTCAAAGCAAGCATTGCGTCCTTGGAAAGGCCTGATTTTTAGTGAAGGTTCAACAGCATACAATCATTGTGAGAATCGTAGAATGAACTTGAAATACTCATTACCTGCTGTCAGTAATGGCACACCCATGCCAAGCTGGTGACATCAGTATCCCCGCTGCCGCTTATTCGAAGCAAATCCCGGACATCACGTCAGTTCATCTGCAAATATCGTAATGTCTCCAAACGAGAAATTGTACCTGTAAAAGATGATCCAGGCCACCCGTTCTGAGAGGATGTCCCTTCACTTCCTTGCTCTGTGCCTTCCCCATTTTCATTGTCATGCACTTCACACTCCCTGACATTTATTTTGTTCATGGTTATATTTTATGGGATTGCCTCCCCATCCAGTCACGAGAATGTTCCTGCCCTGAGAACGTCTCTCTGCCTGCCTTGTTTCTGTTAAATACCATCGGCTGCCCAGTGCCAGGGATCCCACAATTTCTCAGAGTAGACGATGGCTGAAGGAGAGGCTGGCCACCTGCCAGGGTCCACTTGTCTGGCCGAGGGCAGCAGGATGTGGTGGATGGATGGACATGCACTGACCTTCTGCTGTGGGTTTTCTCTTTTAGATAAAGCAGCAAGCTCTTCTGAAGACAATGTCATAACTTGTCCTGGAGTAGAACCTCAGATACTTGGAAAGTAAGTGACCCGACCTGGGGACCCTCGTGGCAGGAGACCAGGTGGGCAGTGGTTTAGTGGTCTTGGGTGAGGACACCCTCGGCCGGGGCACCCGGGGAGCCCTCTGTACCTACCCTGATGGGTGGTCCTGGGGGTGGGCAGGGATCCGTGTGGCCCAGCTCTGCTGAGGACGGCAGGAGGTGGAGGGTGCCTGCCTTAGTTTCCCCACTTCTGGGACATCTAGCAAGCCATGGGTTGTCTTGACAAGAGTGATTTCTTGGCTGCCAGTGTTGGGGCTGGAAGCTGACTCCCTCCAGGGTGGGCAGTGCTCTGGTGCTGGCAGCTGGCAATCCTGGGGTCCTGTGGCTCCCCCACCACATGGCCGTGTGCTCTCCTCTCTCTGCCGGTTCCCAAGGACTTCCAGCATCTTCTCCTCCAAGTGGCTTTCCCTTGAAAGCCCCCAGTCACAGCACTAAGGGCAGTCTCATTCCCCTGACCGCAGCATAACGATGTCCTCAGAAGTTCCACTGACTCTGGGTTACACCCCAGGACTGGGTGCAGGTGGTGAACATGGTTTTTTCTGGGGCACACGCTTCAGCCCATCCGGTTCCAAAGGGCTCCTGCCACTCGCCAGAGCTGAGCCCACGTGCCCTGTCCACACGGAGGAGCCCAGGGAGCCCCCCCATTGCTGCCACTCATGTGGCACATGGCCACACGGTGCACAGATGATGCCGGGCTCCTGGGGCCGGCCGTGTCCCTCGGGGCCTCTGCGCCAGGCCGACCTCGTGCTCTGGGGAAGGAGAGCTCACCCCGTTCTCTCCACTACCCCAGTGCCTTGCTGGCACAGTCACTGCACCCAGAAGCTGGGGGCCAAGGTTCAGCCATGGGGAGACCTGGCTGTCACCGGCCCACCCCCTCCATGCTTTAGGCCCATCTTCGTTGAAATCAGCCTCAACAAAGGCATAACCTTCATCGCCAACAACCTCAAATTCAGAGGAAAGGATTGCGTGAGTACTGGGTGGGGGCACCCCCGTCACGGGGCCCATCGGCCCAGCCCTGATGCAGACACACTGGGGGGCAGCTGGCAGCCAGGGTGAGTGGGTGGGGCAGGGGTCCACCAAGACCAGAGTCCAGGCCTGTGGCTCCCCTGGCTGTGTGGGCCCCAGGGCCCACCCCTCCAGGTCGGGGTTCAGGCAGGGGGATGGGGCAGCCTCCGCCACACGTGGCGTCTGTGGCCCTGGGTGCTGCCGAGGTGGTCTGGGCATCTGGCCATGGACTCCTGGCCCCCCTGGGGTCCCCCAAGGTGAAGCGCCTGAGGAGAGGAGGAGGCTGGGGGTGGAATGCCAGGGGATGGGAGCTGGGAGTGGGCCACCCAGCCCCAGCCCAGCCCTCGGCCACACCTGTTCTCTGGCAGCCAAGGCTGGATGGTGACGGTGGCCTTTCCACAGGGGGAGAATCCTGCTGCCAAAACCACCGAGGACAAGGCAGGGAACCCAAGCAAGGTCAACAGCCAGCGCCCCATTGAGCAAACCCCTGAGAAAGCCCCTGAGATGCCCCAGGAGGCCCCCCCAAAAAACCTCCCTGGAAAGGTCCCCAAGCAGGCCCCTGGAAAGCCTCCTGAGAAGCCCCCTGCAAAGCTCTTCAAGCGTCTTGCAGCCACAGCCCTCGAGAGGCTTTCCAAGTACCGCAGTGGTGATGCGGACAGCAGCGATGAGCGCACTGACCAGGAGGGGACCCCCGAGGGCGAGGGCGGTGGTGAGGAGGTGGAGCCCCGTGGCTTGGAGATACCCTTACCACCACTTGTTGAAAGCTTCATCAGCACCGGCAGCAGCAGCAGCGACTTCCCCTGGATCCCCGTGGTGGCTGGCGCAGCTGCCCTGCTCTTCCTCCTGTTGCTGTGCTGCTTCTTCTACCTGTGCTGTTGGGTGAGTGCCCCTGCTATGTGAGCAGGCAGGTGAGTGCCCCTGCTATGTGAGCAGGCAGGTGAGTGCCCCTGCTGCATGAGCAGGCAGGTGAGTGCCCCTGCTATGTGAGCAGACAGGTGAGTGCCCCTGCTATGTGAGCAGGCAGGTGAGTGCCCCTGCTATGTGAGCAGGCAGGTGAGTGCCCTGCTATGTGAGCAGGCAGGTGAGTGCCCCTGCTACATGAGCAGGCAGGTGAGTGCCCCTGCTATGTGAGCAGGCAGGTGAGTGCCCTGCTACGTGAGCAGGCAGGTTAGTGCCCTGCTACGTGAGCAGGCAGGTGAGTGCCCCTGCTGCCTGAGCAGGCACCTGAGTGCCCCTGCTGCCTGAGCAGGCAGGTCAGTGCCCCTGCTATGTGAGCAGGAAGGTGAGTGCCCCTGCTATGTGAGCAGGCAGGTGAGTGCCCCTGCTTCGTGAGCAGGCAGGTGAGTGCCCCTGCTATGTGAGCAGACAGATGAGTGCCCCTGCTATGTGAGCAGGCAGGTGAGTGCCCCTGCTATGTGAGCAGGCAGGTGAGTGCCCCTACTGACTGAGCAGGCACCTGAGTGCCCCTGCTGCCTGAGCAGGCAGGTGAGTGCCCCTGCTATGTGAGCAGGCAGGTGAGTGCCCCTACTGACTGAGCAGGCACCTGAGTGCCCCTGCTGCCTGAGCAGGCAGGTGAGTGCCCCTGCTATGTGAGCAGGCAGGTGAGTGCCCCTGCTTCGTGAGCAGGCAGGTGAGTGCCCCTGCTATGTGAGCAGACAGATGAGTGCCCCTGCTATGTGAGCAGGCAGGTGAGTGCCCTGCTACATGAGCAGGCAGGTGAGTGCCCCTGCTGCCTGAGCAGGCACCTGAGTGCCCCTGCTGCCTGAGCAGGCAGGTGAGTGCCCCTGCTATGTGAGCAGGAAGGTGAGTCCCCTGCTACTTGAGCAGGCAGGTGAGTGCCCCTACTGCCTGAGCAGGCACCTGAGTGCCCCTGCTGCCTGAGCAGGCAGGTGAGTGCCCCTGCTGCCTGAGCAGGCAGGTGAGTGCCCTGCTATGTGAGCAGGCAGGTGAGTGCCCCTGCTTCATGAGCAGGCAGGTGAGTGCCCCTGCTATGTGAGCAGGCAGGTGAGTGCCCCTGCTTCATGAGCAGGCAGGTGAGTGCCCCTGCTATGTGAGCAGGCAGGTGAGTGCCCCTGCTTCATGAGCAGGCAGGTGAGTGCCCTGCTACATGAGCAGGCAGGTGAGTGCCCCTACTGCCTGAGCAGGCACCTGAGTGCCCCTGCTGCCTGAGCAGGCAGGTGAGTGCCCCTGCTGCCTGAGCAGGCACCTGAGTGCCCCTGCTGCCTGAGCAGGCAGGTGAGTGCCCTGCCAAGTGAACAAGCAGGTGAGCGCCCCTGCTATGGTTGCATCTCCCAAGACTGACCAAGGCTCAGGCTCCGTCCCCCCTGGAGCCTAGAGGTACACTGGCCTCCTGCCCCACCTGCCATGGGGTGCTCACAGGGAGGCTGTGCATGCTGGGCCAGGCTGCTCCAGTGCCCACGGCCTTTCTAGAGGTGACCAGAGGCAAGTGTGCAGCAGGGCAGCAGGAAGACAGAGAGGAGTGCTCCTGGGCTAGGAAGGAGGGGACTTCGAGGGGCTGGAGGACCTTCCCGAGGGCTGCAGGGAGGAGGAGGAGAAGGGGGGGCAGAGAAGGAGCAGGCAGGTCCCTGCCCAGGGAGCGCTCAAGGGAAAGCCTGTGGGGACCATCCCACTAAGGGCTCTCGGCTTGGGGTGGCCTCAGCCTGTCTGGCCTGCCCCAGCCCTCCAGGGAGGGGCGGTGTCCCTGTAAGAAAGGAGGAAACTGAGGCTCAGAGGCAGCCATGCCGGCCACAGCCCTGCAGGCATCAGTCTGTGCCCCGCGGCTCTGAGCAGGGTCCCCACCTCTCCCAGGGGCTGAGGCTGAGCCCAAACCACACCTTCCAGCACAGGTTATGTCTTTTTTTAAAATATTTAATTTTAAAGAAGCTTTATATTACATAAATGCTACATAAAAAATATATACATAAGGGATTCCCATAAACCTCACCGTCTCCCCCTCCCGCACTTTCCCACATCAATGACAACCTTCCTTAGTGTGGCACATGTGCTAAAACTGATGAACATGTATTGAGGCATTGCTACTAACCATGGACTCTAGTTTACATTACAGTTGACACTCTGGCCTGCACAGTTTCGTAGGTTATGGCAAAATCCATAATGCCCTGTACCCATCATTGCCTTGTCCTGGAGGACAACTCCAATGTCCTGAAATTCCCCTCATGTGACACCTCTTCTTCCCTCCCCCTCCCCTCAGACCCTCTGGTGGCCACTGCCTTTATAGCAATGATAGAAGTTCTTCCATTGCTAGAATAATGTCTATAATAGAATAGTAATAAGTCTACTTTAGTCCAGTGTTCATTCCGCAGTCTTGAGGATTTGACGATGGTGATGCAGTTTCTGATTGAGAGGGGCCCTGTTTCCCAGGTGGTAGGTGGATGTTACTCTCTTGCTTGCAGTTGCAGACACTCTCTGCTTCTTGGGATGGGCGTTGTCCATCATCATCTCCTTGTCAGTTGTGCTGGATGAGTCCAATGAGCTGGAGAGTAGGTGCTGCAACTCTGCTGAGATTCAGGACCCAACTGGCACATGGATGGACCAAAGATTTTAAGTCTCTGGAACATACATTTAATAAGTAGAGTGCTAATGATATTTCAAATAAAAGGGACAGAGGAGCCTTGTTTAGGGAAACTATTCAAGAGTCTAAGTCTGTTACACTGAGGAGCATAGATTCCAGAGTAAGGCCAGCTGATAGGGTGCCTAACTCCTGAGGGGCTCTGTGCTGCTTTTGGTGTTTGGGTGTCTCTAGCTCTTAGGAGCCCTGCTGTTTGAGGCATTGTTTACCGTGGCAGTCAATGGGATCCTGCTGAGCCTGCTGAGATGCGCAGAGTGTAACCTCTGGAATGACCTTCTGATTCACTTTGAAATCTCTTAACCATAAAAACTCATTTGTATTGAGTATTTCTCCCTTTTGGTCAAGGTCTTTTTCTGCATGCATTGTTCGTTGGTGTTGGTAATAATCCCTTGGTGCCAGGGGGGCTCATCCACAGGCATCATGTCCCATGCTAGGAAAAGGATAGTGTGTTTATATGCTGAGTTTGGCTTTCAGAGAGGCCACATTTCGACAACAAGGAAGCATTCAGGAGGTAACTCTTAGGCAATATATAATGTTAGGCTAAGTTTCAAATTCACAAGGACAGGTCTGTAAGTACAGTCATCAATATGCAGGGCCTGTCATCATGGTCTCTCCTCCTTCACTAGGCACTGCCCTTGTACTTGGGAGATTCTTGCCATGCTGTTAAAGAATGCAGCAGCACTCCCCAGCATGGGAATTCAATATTCTTTTGCTTACTGTGTGGGTCTTCAACCATCCAGACAGTGAACACTTGTACATATTCATATGCCTTCAAGGCATGCCCCAGGTGGACCCCTTCCCACATTTCTGTAACCTACGCTTCTTTGAAAATAAAGTGGAAAAAATAAGGTCCTCGGGGAATATACAGGAGAAATTATTACTGTACATACAAGACAACAGACCTTACAGTGATGAAAGACACAGTGTCTAAAAACTTTTTATATTATGTCAATTTTTAAAGTTTTTTTTTGTATTTTACTTGTTATTTTAAATACTAGTATTATTTCATTTTCTTATTAATCTTATTTGGCTATGTCTTTTTAACTTTCTAGTGTAAAAGGGAGCCGGACCCATGTAGGGTAAGTCCTAAGTGCGTCCTGACTTCCTGTGAGCTCATCTGCCATGCACCGAGCCTCCCGTGGCCCATGGAGGGGTCCGCTCCCACCCCAGGAGCTCCACCGCCTGTGCCAAGAGCCTGCAGAGCAGGAGGAGGGGGGCGCAGGGGTGGGGGGTTTGGAGGCTGCTAGGGAAGCCAGGAATCCCCCTTCCCAGGCTCCCACCAAAGGGGCAGTGTGGGCAGCCTGTGGGGGGTCTGCCATGGACCCTCCTGAGACAAGTGGGGCACTTGAGCCCCTGCCAGCTGGCAGGATGGTACTTGCCCAGGACTCAGGGAAGCTTCTGGAAAAGGAGCCTCATGTTGCAAGGACCCAGCTCTGGGATCTGCCATGCCCTTTTCTTAATCACGGTCTCCTGGTGGGCAGAGGGGCCTGGCCAGGTCAGCCCTTGCGGCCTGCAGGGCTGAGGGTGGGTGAGGGACCTTACCTGACATGGAGCTGTGAGGGGCACCCACCCGGGGGAGCCCAGGGCTGGGTTCAGGGCAGCAGCCATGGGGCCAGGTGGACCTGGGGTAGTCGTGCTTTCAAAGCTGGAGCCCAGTGGCTGAGGGGCATCCCCTGCCCATGCGCAGACCCCTGGCTGGCCCAACACGTGGTGTCTTCATTTGCCAGGGCTGCTCTGACAAATGCCATGCACCAGGTGGCTTGAACCTGGAGGTCACTGTCTCTGGTCTGGAGCCCAGAAGGCCAGCTTTCTCCCGGGTCCGCAGGGTTCCAGTGCCAGTCACTGTGGCCCTCGGGGTCCTTGGCTGGCCTCATGCCTCGGCCACATGGCGCCATCCTTGGTCCCCTCCATCCTCTGCTTTCAGACTCCTCCCAAGTCACGTTTCCTCCTTCATGAGGCTCCTGCAGTGTACAGAGCCCCCACTTCTCTTTGGCCACCCATCCAATAGTGGCGTCCTGGGCACGTCCTGTTACAGACGGCTCCCCCCAGAGAGCACGGCTGCAGGCGTGAACCCCTCTCTTCTGGGGCCCTCAATCCAAGCCTCACACAGGGCACAGCCTCAAGGCGAGGCTCTGCCAATGGGGGCATCAGACGAGCGAGGGGACAGGGGAGCTTTGCAGCACTTTGGGGACGAGCCAGATGCCGTCTTGTTTGCCCCAGAGGATGCTCCCTGGAGGCGCGGGCTGTGGATGGAATCCGGGGTCCCTCACTCGATTGTTCCTTATTCACCCCACAAACATCGGCTGAGTGGCAGCACCAGCCCCCCCCCCCGCCCCCCGTTGTGCCGCCCTGGAGAAGACGCTTTCTCTTCCTACAGACAGTGTGCTGCAGCCCGCCGTGCCCCATGATGATTACCCGCTGCTGTGACTGCCCGGACACTGGGCATGTGAGGCAAATGGAGGTGAGGAGGGCTGGGGCAGGGGAGAGGGTGATGATTCAGGTGCAGAGGCCCTGCTGGAAGGCTCCACCTGGGGGAGTCCAGGGTCCGGGGTGCTTTGCTTCCTCCCTGGGTGCCGGGGGCCAGGGGAGGGCACGAAGCTGTGGGTCAGTGTCCCAGACGCTCCAAGTCAACTGAGCCCAGCTGCCCCTGCCCCACCTGGTTGCTGGGTGCTGGCAGCCAGCCCACAGGAGTCAGGTAACCGGTTGCCACCCAGGTTTCCTCAGCTCAGGTGTGGCTCAAGTTTCAAACCCCAGCCAGCAGTGGAGGGAGAAAAACAGCCTGAGCCACAAAGAGGGGTGAATGAGTCAGAGAAATAGAGACGTGCTGAGCAGCCGCTGTTAGCGCCTTCTCAATTCTCTTGAGACACCGCAGCTGTGCCCAGCCCAGCAGCAGCCTTTTTGGCAGAATGAGGACAAGAGCTGCTGGCTTCATGGCTGGTGACAAAGGGTGCAGGGCTGCAGGGAGGAGGAGCCCCAAGACCCCATCCTCGAGTGACCAGTGCTGGGCCTTGAGTCCTGGGAGCCCAAGTCTCAGCCCTTCACCCCTCCCTGGACACGCTGCTGCCCACCTGGTTGGGAGAGCCCTGCCAGGCCAAGGGTCCTGGGGTGAAAGGGCCACCTGGAGGACAAGAGCCCCAACCTCCTGCTGGCTGGACCCCTCCATCCTGCTCTTGCGTCTGCTCTGTGCTCCTCTGCAGCCCTGGAAAGCACTGGAACAGCCAGCCCTGCCCTTGTCCTGACACAGTGACTTGTTCGGCCTGCTTGGCCCAGACCTGCCCCACCCTGTGGCTCAGGCCAGCAAGGTGCTGCCCTCCACCGGCCCAGGGTTCCTTCTGGACTGTTCTCTGCCCTTCCCACCCCCATATCAGGAACCTGCCCCTGAGCTGGGCACGGGACCTCCCACCTGGCCCCTGCCTGCCCCCTCCTCCTCCACCCCAGCACAGGCCTCCCTGCCCACCGTGGGCTCCTGCCCAGCTCCCCACACCCCCCGGCTGCCCCCTCAGGGACCTCTCCTGGCTCCTGGTGTAGCTCACCCGACCTGGGAACTTGTCCCCTAAACGAGCCACTGACCCCCCCATGCCAAAAGGGTGTCTTGTTCCAGATTCTGACACAGCACAGCGACCACCACCCCAGCAGGCACGCAGGCTGCCAGGCTCCACTCCCAAGCTCATGTGGGTTCTTGGGGCTCAGCAGGGGTGCCTGACCCTCTCTGGATGCGTCGCTCAGCCGTGCCGCATCCTCATGCCACGTCTCCTTTGCAGGGCAAGCTGAGCCTCCTGTGTGCCCTGTTGAGTCGGTGCTGCACCCCAGTGCGCCTGGTGCGGTCCCCGTTCCAGTGCATGGTGAGCAGGCGCGGTGCTGCACCCGCGGCGGGCCCACGCCCCAGTGCTTTTCCCTCGTGACGCCTGCCCACAGACAGGGGCCCAGCCCTGGGAAACGGCCTCAGGAGCACGCAGGCCCCAGGGGCCGGCCGTGGCTGCCCACACGCTCCTTCCCTGTGGTCTTGGATGGGTGGGGGACTGTCCAGGCTGGAGGCTGAAGGGCCACGGCCAGAGTCAAGGGCAAGGGGCTGCAGAGCAGGGCCAACCACCGGCTCCAGCACTCCTGGCCCATGAGCCCCCTGCACCTGCAGCCCTGGGGGTCAGCTGGCTTTATGCCTCCCAGGAAGTGGCCTCCCATGTGGGGGCCTCTGGGTGCAGCCCCCACGGGCTCTTCCAGGTAGCCACGGTCCCCTGGCGTGGGCTCCCCGGCACAGGGGGTAAATGGCAGCGCTGCATGTGCACCTGGAACCAGGGCGGTGCTGTGCCCATGGTGGACATCCTGGGCAGCTGCCCTCAGGGGTCCCTACATTCTTCCCCTCCAGCCCCTCCTCCAGCTCAAGCCTTGGCGCTGTGGTTATGTGCAGTTGTAAAGACCAGGAAGCAGGAGCACAGAGAGGCTTGTGCCTTGCCCCACCTCACACAGCCACTGCGGGGCGGGGATGGACCGGGACCCAGCAGCCTGGCTCTGGAGCCCAGCGCCCTCCTCGCCCTGCACTGCCTGTGCTCGGGTCAGCACTTGGGATCTCGTGTGGTCATCCTACATCACCTGGCAGCTGTGCCCACGTGGCTGCGGGCCCCCTGACCCAGCCTGCTGTCCACCCTGTGTGGCCTCCCCTGTCACGCTTTGTGCAGGTGGGGCAGGGGCCCTGGAGGTGCCCAGCCCTTGACCGCCGTGTCTGTGGCTCCGGTGGTGCTCCAGGACTGCTCTGGGCTGGGGCACAGGCTCACTCTGGGCACGGGCCGAGGCCCTGAAGGTCACTCACATGGCGTCCTCACCTGGGCGCAGGGAGGCAGCCGCCCACCCCTGGCCGGCCCTCGCCCCTGGCCTGGCCACCTCCTCTGCACCTCCCAGGTGTGGAGACAGAGACTCCGCCTCAGCGAAGGCCTGGGTGCTGCAGGGGGCAGTTCCTCTCCCCGCAGAGGCCCTGGCTGGCCTGCATCTGGCCATCAGGTGGACCCTGGGAACACCTGGAAAGCACATTTCTGTAGTGGACTGGGCTGTACGTGCAAGGATCTCGCGGGCACTGGTGTCTTGATTTCCACCCCATGTCCCAGCAGACTCCTTCTCCATGGAAATCCGCCTGTGTTTGTGGGCCTTGGTTGGAGTGTGTTGGGGTGGGTCTGAGACTGCACGGGTGCCCAAGGGGCAGGTGAGTCTTGTTCTTCTCATCCTGCCCGTGATGGAGCTGGACCAAAGGGGGCACAGACGTAGGGCTGGGGAAATCCTAACGTGACAGTGTCCTTCCACCAGCGATCTTTAGAAACGTCTCTGCTCGTGCCTCTGGACTGTGATGGCACCTGGCTCCCCTCCCTCCCACTTCCCCAGGAGATCCAGAAACAGAGTCCAAGCCCCAGAGCCCTGGACACTGAGGCTCCCTATCAGCTCTACCGGTCCCTTCAGGAAAGGCCCTGAGCTGCACAGTAGTGACCTGAGGAGACGTAATGGTAGTTGGCTTCACGTGGCAATCGCTGATGGCCAGAGAGGAAGGAGAGCCGCCCCCCCCAACCTCACATCCCTTCACCCCCTCATGCCCATGCCACGGACTCAGGATCCCTGCAGCCCCCAGAGGGCTCCTCTCCTGGGTGAAGGTGCTTACATCTGCCCCTCTATCAGCACCTGTTCAGATCATTCCAGGGTGCCCCTGCAGCCCCAGGATGGGCATGATTGGGGCAAGAGACTGCAAGTGTCCCGTAGACCATGCCCTGAAAGAAAGCAGAGGGACCTGCTGCCCTTGGGGAGCACCAGCCCCAGAATCAGTTGCTCATGTTCTAGAATAAATGAGTAGAAATAAAGGAGCGAGAAACAAAGATAAAGATTCCATTCTATGCCCAACAGCGACAAAACCCAAAGTTCCCATGAATGAGTAGAACTCGATGAATGTTATCCCAGGGTGGCATGCTCTGGGTGAAGAGAGAGGCAGCGAGTCTAGAGAGAGTGGGAAATCAACATGATCTTCATCAGCCCAGTGGTCAAGGTGCTCGTGATGATACTTAGTGTTGGCACAGAGAGAGGGTGGGGGACGGACACCTGCCTGCCCTGCAGGCGTCAGTGTGGACAGGATCAGCTTTCTGAAGCACTTATCATCCTATGCCTGGGCCTGTAGATGCAGCACTCTCTGTGGATGGAGGGATAGATGGATGAATGGGAGGATGGATGGATGGGTTGATGGGTGGATAGGAAGGTGGAAGAGTGGGTGGATGGATGGAGGGATGGGAGGATATATAATGGATGGATGGGTGGGTAGATGGAGGTGTGATGGGTGGATGAATGAGCATTTATGGTTGGACAAGGGCCTGCAATGATACTTTGGGTCATTTCTCTGACACCAAGAGGCATGTTTGGATCTGGCATGTATGAAGGCACAGAAAGCCTCTTTGGGGGACAATTGTGGAAGGATGGAAGGGGTCCCTGTAACATTTTCAGGGGTGACCATAGGAAGAACTTTGTTTAACCAGTTGCTACTTGTGTAAACTTGGCCTAGTTTCTTAACCTCTCAAAGCCTCACTTTTCTCATCTGAAAAACAGGGAAAAATAATAAAACTCCCTTGTGCTGCAAAATACAAAGGCCGCACACCAACCAGGCCCGGGCAGGAGCCCCTCCCCAGCCCAAGAGTCACAGTCCCCAGGCCAGATGAGTAGAGGGTCTCGTGGCTCAGGGTCAGTGCTGGGGGAGAAGTGCTGTGATTGCAGGTAGGATTGGGAAGTCCCAGGAGGCACAGGCATTTTATTTTATTTTTTCATTGATTGAAACACATCACTCATACATAAACATACATAAACAATAAATGTATAGTAGTTGTGAACTTACAAAACAAGCATAAATGACATCAAACAAACATATATAACATCTTGCCCTACCACCAATAACTTGCAGTGTTTTTAAACCTTTTCAACTAATGATTAAAGAGCATTGTCAAAATATTACTATTAAGCAAAGTATTTTTCCCCTAACCAATCTGATTATTATCTTTATATCATTTATATATGAACATACATAAACAATTAAGTGTATAGTAAAAGTTGTGAACTTATAAAGCAAACGTGCATGACATCATACAGGGGTCCCATACATCAACCCTCCAACACCTTGCATTGTTATGAGATGATTGTTACAAACTATGAAAGAATACTGTCAAAATCTTATTACTAATCATAGTTCCTATCTTACATTTGGTGTGTTTTTCTCCCAACCCACCCTATTATTATTTTTTAAATGTATTTTTTATGACAGAAGTTGTAAGCCTATAACACAATCATGCACATGTGCAGAATTCCCAAACAAAGCACCCCTCCATCAATACACCACAATGTGGTGTGTCATTTGCCACAGATAAAATAATATCATCTGATTACTGCCATGTCCATAGTGTACATTTGGCTCACATTTCCCACACTGCCTCAGAACCAACACAGTACATCTTTTGCATAGATGCAAGAATATCGTATTGTTACTACTAACCACAGTCCATAGGTCACTCCAGCCATACCTTTCCCATGCTTCTCCACATTCCCATCGCCCTGCAGTACTGATAGACATTTGTTCTAGCTAACAAAGGACACTCTTGAATCTGTACCATCAACCGCAGTTCTCATCCACCTCTTGGTTTACTGTGCTACCCAGTTCCTAGATTATTCTCAAGCATTCTGTCAGTGGCATTTACAAAACTAGACTACCATTTTCAGTCACATCCCCATTTATAAACTAGCTGTTACTCACTGTGTGTTACCATCCACTCTATACATTTCCACAATTTTACAGTAAAGCTAATTAAAACTTCTATGTACATTAAACATCAGTAGTCCACTCAGTTCTTCTCTTATCTCCTTTAAGAATCCACCACCTACCACCAGGTCTTGTGCTACATTCAGCTCACAATATGTTGGCTTGAAGGGAAGGCAACACAGAAATAAAGGTAGAGACACAAGAGGGGAGAGAAACCTGAGACCAGGGGACTCACAGCTTCTGGAATGAGAGCCTCAACCCTGGTTTTCCCATTGCATTTATTGGGAAACTACCAAGCAGTTGTTTGCTATCTGAACTACAACATCATTTACAAAAACAGGAAACAACTGCAACATCTAACAACAGCTACATTTAACAGGTGTAACATTTACAGTAACAAACAGGTAAACCAGTTTTCCACAACAGTCTTGAAGATATTTTCCAATAATTTCTTCCAGAAGTTTCATGGTTCTTGCTTTTAGTTTTAGTTTCTTGATCCATTTTGAGTATGTGTCTTGGAGTTGGTCTATTTGGATTTTTTCAGATGGGAGTTTGTTGTGCTTCTTGGACAGGGATATCTATGTCCTTCAATAGGGTTGGGAAATTTTCTACCATTATTTCTTTAAATATTCCTTCTGAATCTCTGGACTGACCATGTGATAGCCAGGCCCAACAGACTTGCAAGTCCTATACTCTGGTTTATTGGACTTACCCCACTCAGTGAACATGGAGGTGAAAAAGGTCAGCCACCACACCAGGGAGCCAAGAGTGCCTACAACTGAAAGCAAGAGGATTGCATCCAGCATCCATGTGGAATCTAAGCCCCGTTGTGATATAGATGTGGAGTGGACACAACCATTCTAAGGTCCACAGGATGGAGGAATAGAGTATGAATTAGAGTGGACTTACTGATATTCTATTCATGAACTATTGTGATTAGTAGTAATCGAAGAAAATGTGGCATTGGTGTGGAGAAAGTGGCCATGGTGGCTGCTGGGGGTAGGGAGTGGAAGGAAGAGATGTGATGTGGGGGCGTTTTTGTGACTTGGAGTTGTGCTGGGTGGTGCTGCAGGGACAGTTATCAGACATTGTATGTCCTCCCATGGCCCACTGGGTGGACTGTGGGAGAGTATGGGCTATGGTGTGGACCATTGACCATGAGGTGCAGTGGTGCTCAGAGATGTATTCACCAAATGCAATGAATGACGGAGGGGGTTGTGGTTATGGGGAGGAGGAGTGGGGTGAGGGAGGTGAGGGGTATATGGGGGCCTCATATTTTTTTAATGTAACATTAAAAAAACAAAGACCATAAAAAGTAAAAAAAATATTCCTTCTGCCCCTTTTCCCTTCTCTTCTCCTGCTGGGACACCCAGGACACGTATGTTTGCATGCCTTTTGCTGTTATTTAGTTCCCTGAGACCTTGTTCAATTTTTTCCATTCTTTTCTTCATCTCCTCTTTTGTATGTTCACTTTCAGAGGCCATTTCTTCAAGCTCACCAATCCTTTCTTTTGCCTCCTCAAATCTGCTATTATATGATTCCAATCTTTTTTAAATTTCATTGATGGCGCCTTTCATTCCCTAAGGTCTGCTAATTTTCTATGTATGCTTTCAAATTCTTCTTTGTACTCATCTTAATATCCTTAATCTCTTTAGCCATCTCACTGAATTTATTAAGATTTGTTTGAACATCTATGATTAGTTGTCTCAACTCCTTTATGTCATCTGGAGGCTTATCTTGTTCCTTTACCTGGGACATAGCTTCCTGTTTCTTGGTGTGGATTGTAATTTTTTTGTCGGTGTCTTTGCATCTAGCTTACTAGGGTATTTTTTCTGGGTGCAGTTTTTCTCTCTAGTTTAGGGCTTCCTGCCCTTTCTCCCTTGCTGGTTATGCAGTAGGAGCCAAGCATGTAGTTGGTCCTGTAAGCTGTGGAGGCTCAAGCTGCCCTCATTCCACCAGGGACCAATGAAGCTTCTTCCAACTTTCTCCTTTGCCAGGGACAGGGACAGAGTCATAGCCATGTGGAATAATCCATGTGCAGGCCTAGACTGTCGTTGCCCAGAGAGACTGATGGAGCTTCACATCCCTTTCTCCCCTACCTGGGGCAAGGATGGAGCTGCAGGTGTGGGCAGCAATCTCTGCAGTGCAGGTCTAAGATGACTGCAATTCCCCTGGTAGTCTTCTGATTTTCAGTCTATGCCAGCCAGAGTTCCCTGCTGTTGCCTGTCTAGGCTGGTGCAGGGCTCCTCAGCCTCCTCCCTGCCAGAGGCGGGGCTGAAGCCTAGGCAGGCTGCAGGCTGATCTATGTGAAAGAAACTGTCAGCCCAGCTTCCCCTCAGGCTGGGGGTGGAGTCAGAATGGTGGCTACTGGCCTCTTTCTGAGGTGGGCTGGTTCTCACCCCAGCTGTTCCCAGGGTTATCTCTTAGCCAGCCAAGTCTCCCAATCAGTAGCTGAAATCGGCAGCCAACCATCTCCTCCTCCCCTGTCTCTGGGAAATGAAGCCTCCAATTCCCATCACAGAACAGCTCCTGGGGTGGCTTGCACCACCAGAGTAGGATCATCACCTGTGTCCATGGTTTGGCTGGTAATTTCCCAGAGAGGCTGGCACAGGTCCCTGCAGCTTCCTCCCTGCTGGAGGTGGCACTGGGGCCAAGGCTGGAGCTGCCATCTGACCTGGAGGGAAAGAAGCCAGTTCCCACCAGCACTGGGATCTCAGTCCACCCCTCTTCCTCTCGTGCCAGGCATGGAGTTAAGAAGGCAGCTCCTGGCCTCTTTCTGACCTGGACAGGCTCAAACCTTAGCTGTTCTCAGCATCATACTGTAGCTGACTGAGTTTACCCATCAGTAACTGAAGTTGGTGCCCACCCATCTCTTCCTCCCCCATTTTGGGCAAGTGGAGCTTTCAATTCCAGCCGCGGAACAGCTCCCAAGGCGGCTTGTGCCTCCAGTGGAGGATGGGCACTGGCCTCCAGGGTGTGGAGTCTGAACTTATGAGTCTTCTTTGCAGACGGGCAGTCTCCTCCTTCCACTCCTTCAAGGATGTGGCAGGATGCCCTTCTGGTCTCCTGGAGCCCCCAAACAGAATCTTCAGCTAGCTCCAGAGAGCTCTGGGTGTTTGCTAACTGTCCTGTAGCAGGAGCCAACTCTAGGAGCTCCTTACTCTGCTGTCATCTTGCTGGTTCCCCAGGCTCAGTCATTTTTGATGGAAATGAGACTTTGTGGAGGAGGTAAAGTTTGGGTTGTCTTTTAAAAGATGAGTAGATGAGAAAAAAAAAGGGCATTCCAAAGAGAAGAAGAGTGTGTATAAAAGCTTAGAGATGGGGAGAGCTTAGTGAATGTAAGATTTGGCCACATCCTGAGCCCCCTGAGCAGGCTGCCCCAGTCCCTGCCACAGTGGGATTGCTGCAGGTCAGCACAGGCACCACGGGGCCAATGAGTGTCCACAGCCAGGGGACAGCAGGTCTCCGACCCAGGAGGCGTCCACCCAGTAGCAGCGTGTCTGCGTGCTGGAAGGTTCTCTGAGCACTCCTGGGCAGCTCGTGGACCCCAAATCCAATACCCACTGTGTCCCGGGTTGGGGGTCATGCCCCGTGTCTTGTGGAGGAAAGCTCTGAGCTTCCTGAGGTGCTGGGCCCCTCCTCAACCCCAGCTGTGTGGGGCTGGCTTCCACCTGCCTTCTGTGTCCTCCACTGTCCCTCGTGCATGAGGTCCTGAGGTGACCCCACCACACAGGACAGGCCCTGGTGTGTGTCAGGGGTGTGGGGAGAGACACATGAAGTCAGCAAGGCCCAGAGACCTCACATGGTTCCAGTGGCCATTCCTGTGTGGCTTGGAGGCTGTGACATGACCGTTTCCTGGGGCCCCTGCTTGGCTGTCCTGGGCGGTGTCTTAGCTTCCCCTAGCTGCCATGGAAGTTTCCTGAGCTCCATGGCTTTGGGCGTGCACACTGGCCCGTCCTCCATCCACAGGCTGGAGGGGCTCTCCAGGCCCCTTGGCCTCACCTGGTGATGTGCACAGCTCTGCAGGCCGTTCGAGGACCTGGGCACCCTGGGCTCGCTTTCCAGCAGCCGGGGGGCCACGTGCCTGAGAGCACGGCTGTCTTGACATCAGGCGCCTGGCTTGGAGCGGGGCATGGGCAGGCCCTCGTGGAAGGCCAGGCAGACACGGGTACACAGGCGAGCTGGAGGACCGCGGCCCCGGGCCTGAGCCGAGGGGGGTGGGCAAGCACCCGCCGGGGCCCTGCTGGGCCTGTCCTGCTGAGGCTGGCCTCTGGGGCACCGGGGGTGCTGGGCTCTAAAGGCAGATGCCAGGGTCTTGGGGTGCTGCCCGCTGGAGGTGAGCAGGGGTCCCAGAAGGCCGGGGGTCTCCCTTCTCCCAGGGGGCTGCCCGAAGGTGCGGGGAGACCCTTCCTCACTGGAGTGAGGGAGGGGCCAATGTGCTCTGGTCGCTTGCGGGGGCCTTGAGTGGAGGGTGGGGGTCCTCGGCAAGCCCAGGACGGAGGGGCAGGGAGGACAGCAGCGCCGGGGCGGCGGGTGCCGCAGACAGATGCAGGGTCTGCACGGGCTTCCTCGCACAGGGGGTGGGGCAGACCCTCTGCCTTCAGGGGCCCCTGCAGCCCCCAGCCTCACGTCCCGCAGTGGCCCAGGGCCCTGGGGAGGGGCCCTCCTTCAGCAGACACTTGCCAGGGCCCAAACCAGGCAACGCTGTGGCCCCAGGGGGAGTCCGGCCACAGGGAGAGGCCAAGGTCAGAGGTCAGGCCTGGGGAGGGTAGGGGGACCCCTGCAGAGGAGGTGACAGCCGAACCTTGTCGCCAAGTGGAGTGGAGGCTGGAGGCCAGCACCCAGGGAAAGGTCCACCGATGGGTGCAGGTGTCCTGAGCCCAGCCCACCGCGCCAAGGGAACTGCAGCCTCCACTCCCAAGTCGGATGACCTTCCTGTGACCTTCTCTCTCTTCTCTGCCCTACAGGGGAGGTGCCTCACCTTTGCCCCAGTGAGAGCCCCATGCAGGCCGGTGGTCTGCAACCCAGCCCCGTGCGCCCCACCCTGCCGCGAGGGGCCCTCCTTCAGCAGACACTTGCCAGGGCCCAAACCAGGCAACGCTGTGGCCCCAGGGGGAGTCCGGCCACAGGGAGAGGCCAAGGTCAGAGGTCAGGCCTGGGGAGGGTAGGGGGACCCCTGCAGAGGAGGTGACAGCCGAACCTTGTCGCCAAGTGGAGT
Organism: Dasypus novemcinctus; assembly: GCF_030445035.2. Lineage (NCBI taxonomy): Eukaryota > Metazoa > Chordata > Mammalia > Cingulata > Dasypodidae > Dasypus > Dasypus novemcinctus. The sequence goes on along the minus strand of NC_080678.1, from coordinate 131,623,149 downwards.
GGAGGCTGGAGGCCAGCACCCAGGGAAAGGTCCACCGATGGGTGCAGGTGTCCTGAGCCCAGCCCACCGCGCCAAGGGAACTGCAGCCTCCACTCCCAAGTCGGATGACCTTCCTGTGACCTTCTCTCTCTTCTCTGCCCTACAGGGGAGGTGCCTCACCTTTGCCCCAGTGAGAGCCCCATGCAGGCCGGTGGTCTGCAACCCAGCCCCGTGCGCCCCACCCTGCCGCGAGGGGGTCCCTGTTGCGGCATGCCCGCAGTACTGCCGTCCCCCCACTGCATACCCCCATCCCTGCTCCCGGGCTCCGGCTGCCTGCCCTCCACGAGCCCTGCCTGCAAAGCCTCATCGCTAAAGCATCAAAGGGCCAGGATTGTTGACTTGATGAGGTGGACATAGTTTTGGTTTTACAATCAAAAAGATGTTGGCATTTGTTGCTGATGATTAAAAGAGTTTATTAGATGGTGAGTTTCTGTCCTCTCCGAAATGCATATATGCTCCACCTGCTAGAATAACGCATCCTGGGGCCCCGTGTGGGATGACATGGATTGTGCCTCTCACAGCACCTCGTCTTCATCCATCTGCCAAACTCCGGTCCATGAAAAAGCCCAAAGAGCCTGTTTCATGTGAATCTAGTCCTAACTTCATGCAAAGAGAAGCCTTTGAATTTCTCATCTCCTTTCTCCATGTCCCTGGTCTCCCACTTTGGAGTCCCACATTCTGAACGTGTCATAGAAGGTGGTGAGGAGCCCCCAGGGTCACTAGCTGGAAGCATGACTTCTCCGTCCAGGTGCCCTGAACTGTGCCCAAGCCCAGAAGGATTCCACTGAACCGTGTCCTCTCCACTAGAGAAGAAAATTGAGTCCCCATCTGGGTCCATCTGCCCCTGCTGGAGAATCCACGCCCAAGAAGGCTGGGTTTTAGTGAGCAGCGTCCTCCCACCAGGCGCAGCCCATGGTCTCTCTGTGCCTGTGAAATCACCAGGCCCACAGGCCCCCGGAACCGGGCGTGGCATCCCTGAGCCCCTCAGGAGGGTCTGCAAGGGCAGCTGTGACTGAGGGCGCCCAGGCATCCTCTATTATATTATTTTTTCATTTAAAAAATTTATTGAAATATATCATTCATACATGAACATACATAAATAATAAGTATATAGTAAAAGTTGTACACTTACAACACATCATACTGGGCTCCCACACATCACCCCACCACTAATCCTTGCATTGTTGTGAAACATAGCAAACTATAAAAGAGCATCATCAAAGTATTACTCCTAACTACAGTCCATATCTTACATTTGGTATATTTTTCCCCAACCCACCCTATTATGTTTTTTATTCATAAACCTTACAATTTATCTAAAGTGTAAAATCCATTGGTATAATCAAGAATTGGGTATTTATCATTTCTATCAATTTTAGAGCATTTTCATTATTAAAAAAAAAGCCAACTCTAATACCTATATATTAGCAATTCTGATTACAAATTCTCTTATGTGCTTTCGCCATTTCTACTCATTTCCAAACATTTACAAACTACTTTTTGCCAATTCTGCTCAGATTAAACCCAGCTTTCCATTCCCTAACTACACTCTCTTCTCTGGTGACATGTCCTAGTTAGCCATTCTTTATTTTTTTTTTTTTAAAGATTTATTTATTTATTTGTTCCCCCGCCCTGGTTGTCTGTTCTCTGTGTCTATTCGCTGTGTCTTCTTTGTCTGCTTCTGCTGTCAGCAGCACAGGAATCTGTTTCTTTTCATTGCTTCATCTTGCTGTGTCAGCTTTCCGTGTTTGTGGCACCATTCCTGAGCAGGCTGCAATTTCTTTCACCCTGGGTGACTCTCCTTATGGAGCGCACTCCTTGCACGTGGGGCTCCCCTATGCGGGGGACACCCCTGCGTGGCAGGGCACTCCTTGCATGCATCAGCACTGTGCGTGGGCCAGCTGCACACCAGTCAAGGAGGCCCGGGGTTTGAACCGCAGTCCTCCCATGTGGTAGATGGACGCCCTAATCACTGGGCCAAATCCGCTTCCCAGCCAGTCTTTATTGATCTTACTAGTTAGGAAACTAAACTCTCCACCTCAGTCCTGTCTTCTTGAAACTTTCAATTGAGTGTAAGGCAAGAACAGGTTTTGGTGTTTAATCAATACTGATTGAAAGAAATAACCATAATATCTCCCATGTTTAAAAAAAAATTCCTGGGGGGGCCTGTTTCTGTGTATGTAGGTTGTGTGTGCAGGCTTACCCTGGGACAAATAACCATTGACCTTCAAAGCCTTCCTGTCTGGCGTTGCTGCTGCTTCAGGGAGCCCCCTCTCCCCCTCCCTACCCCTCACCCTCCTGTGCAGCTGAGTCCCCCGTCTGTCCAGCCAGCTCCCAGGACGGGCTTGGGGAGAGCATTTCCCACTCACCTCCCAGGCCGTCTGTGTGCCAGCAAATCCTCTCCCAAGCTGGTGGTAAGAAGGTTGTTCCTGTGACAAAATGCTGCATAAGGCGAGGCCGAGCAATGGGCCAACTCAGAGCCAGGAGCGAGGGAGAGGGGCTTAAAGCCCTGGGGAGGGGCTCGGCAGTCAGTTTAGGCCCCATTTGGAGACTCGATCCCAGATCAACTGTGCAAGCGGCTTCCCCACACCGCGCTTCCTGGCTTTCTCTGCAGGATGTGAAGCCTGACTCAGTCAACTCTTTTTTCTGTTTTCTTTTTATTTGTTTCACAAAGACTAAGAGCTTCTGGTTGTATAAATAAGAGAATGCTAACAAGGAGGAACAGGACATTGCACTGCCGGCTGTTGGGGACACTCATTCCGAGGACCTGGCTAGCACGTCCTCCACCCCAGGGGCAGGAGGGGCCACAGGGTCCTGAGGACATATGGGTAGGAGGGAGCTACACCCCTGAGTGTGGTGACCCGCTGGCTGGAGGCCCCAGCAGGCCACGTGCCAGGTGTTCCAGGCAGCCCTGACCACTGCAGGGGAGGGCGTGGCAGGACTCTCTGGACTTTGACACCAGCCTGGGGAGGGGGAGCCCCCATGGTGAGAGGGGGGCTTCAGGAGCTCAGAAGGCTGCAATCTTTTTTTTCTTCAAAATTAATATAGTTTTTTATTATTATTTTTAAATGTTACGTTAAAAAATATAAGAGTTTCCCATATGCTCCCCCACCCCACTCCTCCCACATCAACAACCTCTTTAATCATCGTGGCACATTCATCGCACTTGGTGAATACATTTTGGAGCACTGCTGCCCCGCATGGGTAATGGTTTACGTTGTAGTCACACTCTCCCCCACCCATTCAGTGGGTTATGGCAGGATATATAATGTCTGGCATCCATCCCTGCAATGTTGTTCAGGACAACTCCAAGTCCCGAAAATGGCCCTCATCACTATTGCCTAACATGGAAGCTTCCAGGGACCCACGAAACCTGCACAACTCTCCACAGGCCACTTCCAGATGCCCCAGCCTGCGGTGTCCCTCAGTGCCTCTGTCCAAGGGGCGTTTCCATGGAAACATCAAAGCTGCGCTGCCCACAGCACAGGCCTGACCCGCCTCAGGCTGTGCAGAGGCAGCGACCCCAGAGCAGAGGACAGGGCTGAGGGGGCGGGGCCCGGGGCTGGGTTGGAGCCAAGGGGGGTGGGGCTGCGGGGGCGGGTCGCGGGGGGGCAGAGCTGAGGGGGGCTGCGGCAGGCAGCCAGGCCCAGGGCTCCAGAAGCTGGAAAGCCTTGGGAACCAGCAGCGTTTCCTCCTGCAGGCCCCTGCCCTCTGGGTGCTGCCCGCACCCCCCACAGCCCCTGCATGGAGGACTGAGGGGCTCCCAGGGAGCTGCCTGGTGCACTTACTGGTCAGGGTCCCTCCTGGCCACCCACTGGTCACGTGACTCCAACAGAGCTGCTGTCAGGGCCCAGGCAGGGGGAGGGACAGTTAGGAGGTGGCCCCGGGGCTGTCAGCGCCCCCAGAGTTGTCTCCACATGTTGGGGAGCCTCTGCCTCTGTCCTCACGGGAGGCCTTGGCATCAGGAAACCGAGAAGGGACGCGGCTGGAGAGGTCGGGGTGCAGGGCCCTGCCCCGGGTGGGCCGGGCCGGAGGCTGTCTCAGATGCGGCTGAGCCAGGGATGCAGGGCCTTCCTGCCTCAGCACCAGGCGCCCAGGCGGGGCTGGGGGTCGGGAGGCCCGTGAGGTGCAGACGGCTCCCAAATGGCGCTCGTAGCTTACATTCATCTCCTTGCCCAATTGCATGCCCAGGCTTCTGGGTGGACAGCTGAGGGGGTTGTGAGCAAGTGGGGAGGGTTCTGGGCGGGAGAAGCGAGCCCTGAGAAAGGCCCTCTTGTGTGGGAAATGCCTTCAGAACCTTCTGGATGTGGAGACGTTCAGACCCCAGAAACAAGGAGAGAGGAGCCTGTCCCTCACCGGGTGAGCCCCGGTGACAGGGGAGTCGGGGGAACAAACCGAGGGCCCCCCAGAGGCCGACCGGGAAGGGAAGGCAACAGGAGCGGGGAGGCTGGCGGCGTGCACCCCTCCTCACAGAGCCAGCCGGGGGGCCCGAAGGGGCCTTGACGGGCGCCTCCCACCGGATCCTCACAGCAGTCTTGGGCGTGCCGGGACAATTCTGAAGTCGCTGTGTGCAGGTGTGATTTCCAAATTGGGTGTTATCGAGGTCTTCTTGTAGGGTTTATGCGCCCTCTTAATTCTGTGTGCGTCTTTGCCAGGCTCTGTTGCAGGTTCTGTGTGGAAACTGGGTCCATTTTATGCACATTTTACCTGTGTGGGTGAATGCGTGCCAGCAAGCACGTGTATCCCCGCACCCTGTTTCCGCACGGGTCACTCTGCTGGGATCTGGAGCCCCCAGGGTCCACCCCTGAGGTGCCTAAAAGATGCACAGCCTGCAGGCCGAGGTCGTGCCCCGCCCTCGTGTGGTCCCCGCGAGTTCCTGTCCCCTGGCCTGGGCAGGGCTGGCATCAGCCTCCCTCTCCCGCTTCTCGCAGGGGACTCAGTGCCTGAGCACGGGCTCCGCGGGCGTGGAAAGGAGCCGGCCCTGCACCAACGCCTCGGCTTAATGATTAGAGGGACGTGACCCAACCAGTCCTGGGAGCATCAAACCAGGATGGGGCGAGGTCACTCACCCACTACAAGGCTGGGCTCTGAGCCGTGGTCCCTGGGCTAATGCCCTTCTCAGGCAGACGAGGGCCAGGCAGGGCCAGGGGGAGGTTTGAGTCCCAGCTCCCTGTGGGAGGAGCAGTCATAACAGCCCTGGCCTCAGGCAGGAGCCCTGCGTGGTCAGGAAGGCCATGCTCTCCAAGAGGGGACAGAGAACAGAGCAGGGATCCCTGAGCTGAGAACTTGCTGCATCACAGGCTTGGGGGCACATTAGGGAGCTGGCGGTTCCAGCAGGGCCTGGCAGGAGCCTCTCCAGGGCTGGGCTCCTCCCATCCTTCCATGTGGGGGAGAACACATATTCCAGCCAATATTTTAAGTGACACGTGGGAGGGATTGCTAATACTGCATTATAAGGTACCTTAACTACCTGTGAGGACATAGTGTTATTTGAAGGTGGATTTGAAAATTCCTATTTCAAGCTTTAAAGAAACTAGTAAAATAATTTTAAAAGAAATATATTTCTTATGCTAGGAGAGGAGAGAAAATGGAATCATAAAATGCTTACTCAAAACCACAGAAGGCATAAAAAGAAAGAAAAAGATGTTAATGGGGAAAAGTGGTGGGGGAGGAGGTAGGGTATATGGGAATCTATATTTTCAATGTAGTCTAGAGCTTCTTTAAAAAGAAATTAAAAAAAAAGAAGTAAAAGAAAGAACAAGGACAACAGATAGAAAATAGTTACAAAATGATATATATTAATCCAAGCATGTCAATTGCTTTAAATGTGAATGGTCTAAATACAGCAATTTAAAAACAGACTATCAGCATGGATTAAAAAAAATAAAAAGATGACCCAACTATTTGTTGTCTAAAGAAACCCACTTTAAATATAAAGACAAAGACAGATTAAAAATAAAAAGGATGGAAAAAGATGCACCACACAAACACTAATCAAATAGAAAGCTTTAATAATTCTGTTAACTTCAGACAAAGCAGATTTCACAGTAAGGAAAATTATCAGGGATAAAGAGTGGCATTACATCATGAAAAAGTGGGCAGATTTTTCAAGACACAACAATCCTGAATGTATTTGTGCCTAACAGTAAAGCACCAAATGTGTGAAGCAAAAAGGGTAGAACTGCAAGGAGAAAAGACAAATCTCTCTGGAGACTTCAGTGCCCCTGTATCAGTTACAGACAGATCCAGAAGGCAGAAAATCTAGAAGAATACATTTGATATCAACAGCAACAATCAACTAGATCTAGTTGACACCAATGGAATTCTTCCTCCAAAAACAACAGGATACACATTCTTCTCAAGCATCCAATGAACACTCACAAAGATAGCCCAAACCCTGATCCATAAAACACATGAACAAATTTAAAAGAATAGAAGACAAAGTATGCTCTCACATCACAGTGCAATTAAAGTAAAAATCAGTAACAGAAAGACCACTAGAAAATCCAAAAATATTTGAGGATTAAACATTTCTAAAAAACCCATGTGTCAAAGAAGACATCTCAAAGGAAATATAAAATTCGTCTCAAATATCAGGGCTACCTGCCAAATATTAAAGCTGTTTTCTTCTTTGCCTTGCTATCACTTCAATGGATAATTTATAAAATCTTGGCAGAATCAGGAGATGTATTCAATTATATATAATATTTCCATTTAGGCCAAATGCATTCCTGATAGTCCTTTAATTAGATACCTCGCAGCAATTGGATACTTATATATGGTGATACATTATAGAAGCTTTACCTAGGCCTTTGGGACCATAGGTTTTCTCTTAGAAATATTGAATATCTGTCTCCCTTTGTTTAATTTTTTTAAAGCATATAGGTTAAAGGTTTAGATGCCCCACTAGTCCAGAAAATATATCCATTTAGTTTGAAAAAGCAACAATTTTTTTCTCCAAACAGTAGATTTAGAATACAAAGGCCAACATGAATTTTTAAATAAGGAGATCCAACTTAAACATTTTATTCAACCATATCTCTTAAATTTACAAATTTGAATACTGTTATGGATAAATTATATTTGCACATACTGCATAATAGGAAACACAGAAATACTACCTTAAGTTTGTTTCTTTTTCTGTAGATACCTAGAAATGTGTTACCTTAAGTCTAATTCATGGCTTCAGAAAAGAGCATTTTGCCTTTGCTTGTCTTGCATTATGAGCCAATCTCCTATAATAGATTTATCACCGTTGGCAGTACTGATCACTAGAATTTTAACTGGATGGCAAAGTTTAAGTAACTCTTGCTTAATTGTATTTCTTCTAAGACTCGCTCAAATATCAAATCAAATTTACTTAACTTATGATTGAAGCAGTTCTATCAATTTCAGACATAACACTTTCTGGCATGTTTGAAACAAATCATTCCCCAAAATATACCACTCTATGAATATAAGAAAATAGGGTACTCTCAAATACCAGGCCCATTAAATTCTGAGTCTATTTAAGATTGCTTTATACTGTGAGGGAAAAAACGTGTCTACTTTCAGGAGGAAAAATGGCTTCATTCAAACAAATTATGCAAAATTTCCTCCAGATGATGGTGCAGCTATCAAAATAAACATCATCGCACTTGGCACATGTGCAATAGAATGAAGTCAGAGGTGCCAGTCAAGGTCTTAGTTTTCCTTCTCCGCAAAAAGAAAATGATGAAATGCGTCCATGTTCCTAAGCTGCCAACTTTCAAATCACCGGTATCTTTTTATACCAAAAATATATTCAACTCCCACCCCAGTGCAGAGAATATCATGAACATTTCATGTATAATATATCAGTAATAGGTCACTTATTTAAAAATAGAACATATTAATTAACACAAATCCATCACCATCTCATATTTCCTGTCCTTCCAAAGCAAAATAAATATTTCACAAAGCAATGAGTGTTTCATGTAATGCACATACACATTGTACTTGGGAAACTGTGTGTATGCTAGTGTTCCAATATATTTGTTTATAGATGTGCATTATTGCCATTTTCATGTGAATAATGGTCAACCATTTTCTATTTGACCCTTTTCTTGGAGGGCAGCATTCATCTCTGTTTAAATTATATGCTCTTTGTAACATATTGGAAAGCTAACCTGTAAGACAAAACTCTCACTGTCGGTTTTCCTTCCTGGAAAATGGTGCATAAAGTCTTGTTTAAGTGAGTGATACTACTGAAAATAGAATACATCCCCCTGAGCCTCTCCCATGTCCAATCAAGAATGAGTCAAATTTGAAACATGAATCTAGGAGAATAATACAAACGTCCAGCTTCAATTTACAAATTGATACGTACAAAGCTCAATCTTTGGCAGATCAAAGTAATAGAGACATTCTGACAGTGAATTGTGTGGTTGTTGGTCAGTGCCCTGACCCACGAGGTAAGCCAGTTTGTGAGCGAAGTGGAGAGGCGCAGGAACGCAAATCACATCCTATAGGAGGAAGAAAACGAAGAGGAAGTTTCTTTTTCTGAATTTAATTTACATCTATTTTCTTTAGATTTACATTTACATATGTCACATCACAGATTCAAAACATAGGCATGCAAGTTTGAGCCATTCATTTTACAGATCTGGAGGAAAACCAGGATCAGAAGATACATACTGGCAAGTTATAATACATGTGGCACAGCTTGTAAGTCAAATGCTGCACTGTGTCTGGGGTCAAGCAAACGGTGTCATAGATGACATTATAATGTGTGGGAGTAACAGACCCATCTTTCAGAGCTGACTCACAATGAAGAAATCATACCTGGAATTAAAAGGACACATGAGAATCAGCTCATTGCAGAAGAAAAGCACGTAGTGAGTGGAGGCTCTGAAAACATTTAGTCTGTTACTCAACAGAAATGCGTTCCCCAAGCAGAAAGTGTTTTCTTAAATGAAGCAGTCTGTCGAACAGGTAAACAATGATATAATGACACAACTCCATAAAGGACATTTAAATCATTGGGATGGTACTGTCAGGTGCTTTAGACTAATAACGTACACACAGATGTCTAGAGAGAAAAATAAAATTAGCACATTTGCTATTACCTACATATTATCTCTAAACAACATACATTTCAAAAATGTATATATATTTATATTGTGTGTGTGTATATATATATGTGTAGGTTGTATATGTCAAAAGAACTTTTATTTACTCTAGTTTAAAGATTTACCCATATTGTTGGATAGATCTTATTATCCAGAATTACATAATAAAATGTTCCTAGTCCTTTCAGTTGCCTGTTAAGTAATTCCCCATCATATACAGGCTTCAAAATTCATTATCCATTCTCTTGTTGTTAGTTTCCTCCTAATTTTTTTTTCCAGTCTAAAGACATGAGGAAGAGTCTAATGGGTGCTTTCTTAGGCCCCAAATGCAAGTCTTTCTCTAAAGTATATAGCCAGATTGGAGCTTAGGTTGAGCAGCTGCGAATTCAGAATTGGTCTCTTTCTGGTGAACTGTTAGTTTCGTTTATTTCTTTTGATCAATATATCCAAGGCCAGCATTTTGAATTAATATTCTGGTGTGTTTTTCCATCCATTTTTTTCCCCCAATTTTATCATACTTTTAAGATTTACTAGGAGTGTTTCTTCCAAAGAACAACTAACTTAATGATTTTTCTCCAAACTGCAATCTGACTTAAGGGGCAAGGTTAATGTTTAAATTATCAGGTTTATTTTATGTGGACCATATTATTTTGTTCTTTACATTTATGTTTTTTCTGTGTTTTGCTTAATCCTTTCCTGTCTTCTACTAGATTGATCAATATTTCTGCCTTTCTTTCAATTTCATTTATTACTCCTCCCACTCTATTGAGATGGAAGTCAAGTTTTTTTAATTTACATAGTCAACTTAACAAGTCTAAAGTTAATCATTTAAACTTTAATTTAACCATTCTACCTAGCAACTGAGGATCTCTAGATTCTTTAGCCCTGATCCCTATTTTCCCATGCAAATGGTATTTATGTCCAATATTTTATATCTACCTAGTTCTTACATACTCCCCAAATTTGACATTGATAAGGTCAGTGTTTTAAACTCCCAAATATTTTTGATAGCATTGCTTCTTGAATCTCATTCCTTCTTTATTTGTTCTCTCCTTTTCCCTAAATATATACTTTAAGATAGTTATATTTCAGTGAAGGTCTGATGCACATATACAATATGTATAATTATCTAAATCTTGTTTTATTTCACTCTCACCTTTGAATGATAGTTTAACTGGGTATCAAATTTTAGGGTGAGAGTTACTTGTTAGCATATTGAGGATATTTTTTCAATGTCTTATGTTTTCTATTATTGAATGGAATTTTTATTGTTTATCAATAAAATATTTTCCTCTTCTGATTTTAAAATCTCTTGTCTCGGATATTTTGATGTTTCACTTTGTGTCTAGGTATTGATTTATTTTAATTGTTCTTGCTTAGGTTCTATTATTCCTGAATCTAAGAAGTCAGGTTTTCAACAATTCTCTCTTTAAGTATTGACCCCCTTCCTGCTATCTCCACCTTTTTGAACTTCTACTCAACCTATAGCAAATCTGCTCACTTAGTTTTACATTTCGATAATCTGTATTCATACCTTCCATCTCTCCATGACTCTGCACTGAATTCTGTGAATTTCTTTGAATGGATTTTGCAGTTATTTATTTCTGTTCTTTTGTGTCTAACCTGCCCTTTAACTCTTCTATCTTCTATCTATCTCACTTCTACCATCTTTATCATTGCTAGATATCCAATTACAAAGTCAACTTTCTATTCAACATTTATCAGTTCTCTTATGTTCTGTTCCATTATACATATATATAATCTTTTAAAAATTCATTTATATAAACTATTTCCAACACTTTATCTGAAACTTATGTGTTTAGCTCTATGTTGTATTGCCTGCAGCTTCCCTCTAAGAGTTGCTTCCTCAAAAGAAGACAAAGCAATTTCTGAATCATCATTTTCAATTATTTCTTGATGTCCATATTATCCAGTCCTGATTTTTAAAAATTAAACTCTGTATTTTGTTGCCAAATAACTGTTAATATTACTTTGGTATTGAATCACCCCAGTTCAGAGGAGATAGATATTACATACAGAAAATTTGCACGTAAGAGAAATTGTGCTTTAGCTTAGTTTAGATGCTGTCCCCTAGAAGTGCAACAAAACATTTAAAAACAATAAACCTCCTTAGGGTGTTAATTTAATACTTTGATTTTTAGGTTATATTTGCTAAGACCTGACTTTGATGACTGAGGAATGTCAATATAAGCACAATTTACTCTCTCATATGATTGTAACATACAATTTAGGGCTCCATCAAAAAACAATGGTTTTGGGTCACAGACTCCTATAAAAGTGAGATTAAGAAACCCACCCAACCAGATCACCAAGCACAATTCCTATATCCAAATAAAGAACCACAGTGTAAAAGTAATAATATAAGCTCAAAATAGGTGTAAAGAACCAAAAATAATTTCTAAGGAGAAGTTATTTGAATTAAATGACTTTGCTAAACTGAAGTAATTTGAGAAAATTATATAATCAGATTTTTTTAAAATGAAAATAAAACTAAAAAAGGGCTTACTATTCCCTTCTGGGCAGCTCCACATTGATAACCATGCCTGGAAGTGATTTTGAATTCTTCCTTGAGACTCAACAAAAAATTCTGATGTTAATGCATTTCTTCACCACAATTACAGTCAATTTGGCACTTTAAAAAATTGTGATAAGTGCTACTGTGTCTACTCAGTCTTATCTTGGAAGCATTCAATATGTGAAAGATCATATACATAGGATCTCTTAAAAGAGTTTGCAGGAATGGGTGTAGCTCATAGGTGAGTTCCTGCTTCCCACATAGAAGGTCCTCCATTCAATCCCCAGTACCTCCTAAAGATAATAATCATATGGGGACAGCAGCACTCTAGGTACCCATTATCACTGTTTTAGGTTCATGTGTCTATTTCAAGATGTAAATAAAAAGGTGTCTACTCCGATCCAGCCACCTACTCCCCAGGGGAAAGGTCTTTCCTCCAGCCTTAGGAGCTATTCCTGCTATTCAGGCAGGGCAGCAGGGCCAAAAGACACACAGATGGGGCTAGAGAAGCCAGCTGGGAGGGCTCCCCCTCCTGGTAACTGCAAAACTCTGGGTGAAGGGGAGAGGAGTGCAAGCCACTGGCCAGGCTAACATCATGGATCTTGTGAAAATCTGAGGCCACCAAGCCTTCCTACTTCAGGGCTGGAATGGAGATTGAAAATGGCAAAATTTTTACCCTGGAGGCAAAGAAATATCTACTCCTCAAACATACCAATTCTGCCTTTTTTCCCTCTGACTCTGGTGTGGGACCCAATGTCAAAGCAGTAGGGTCTGTATTCTCTCCTCCCATTGCCTGAGGTCCACCATTGGTGTCGAGTTCCTTGTCCTCATCATTAACACTTGGAATTCCTTTGGAAATATATATATATTTTGGTTTTTAGTTTTGCTTTGGAAATGTTAAAGACTCAAGTGCAGCTCTCACATACACACATGCACACATACACATAAAGGTGGCCCTTTGCAATATAGATACTTACTCAAAGGACTTAGCAACTAGTTTTAAGGAGGTTGAGCTGTGGTATTCCATAATCTAGCAATGCTTGAAACTGTCCATCTCCCACCCTATCCCAATACACGATAATAAAAGATGGCAGGGGCTGAGTTACACTTAGTCCAGGTCTTCATCACAGCTGGAAAAAAACCAGACACCTGTGTTAATAAACAGTAACCATTGGTAGTTTTGACAAATTTGAGGCACATTTTTGACACTACAGCACTTAGGGTCTTTCACAGCCTAAATCTTTAGTCTAGTCCAGGACTTCTCACCACAGGACTGTAGACATTTGGGGGCCAGATAATTCTTTGCTGCAGGAGGTTGCGCTATGCATTGTAGGGTTAGCAGCGTCCCTGACCTCTGCGCACTAGAGGCCAGTCACCAGGCACACCCCCACCCCAAACTGTGAACCATGACATTTGGAAAGTCTCTAGACAAGGACCAGTGTCCTCTGGGGATGGGGGTTGGGATGGCAGAAGGTTGTCCCAGTTGAAAACTATTAGTGTTGACACTGACCACACAAGCAGGTCTTCAGCCCATCCACAAGCTCTTGCCCTGATTCCTGGAAAACACATTGAGAGTGCCATCTGCTCAGAGAATAATAAAGTGATGGGTTTGGAAAGCAAGAGTCTTGGAATCTTACTTCCCTTCTGAATGAATCTATAACATCAACATTACAATCAGAATTGAGGATCTTATTAAAGATCAATTCTATAACCCCCTACAGAGCTCACCAAAGTCTTGTCCCTTATGACATCAAACATTTTTACAAAACATTGATGTGTGCAAAAGGAAGAGATAAGGGGGCATTTAACAGCAATACTACAGAATACACCACTGTCACTATGCATGGCTGTGCAGTTTCCCCTATGGGAGAATGCAACAACAACAACAACAAACAAAGAGCCAGAACTCCTGGGGGCCTCCTCCTGGAGATGGAGTTCTCACACTCTGGCTCATCTACAACCATCTGCTTTGAGAAAGCAGCTCTCTTGGGAATGGTGACAGCATTTGTAACAGCCACTTAATATGTCAAGAAAAATTCTACTTTTCCCTCAAGTTTCAACTGTCTTGTTGTGTTTTAGTTTACTTCAGCACATCTTGACCACTTGTCCTGGGATGTGTGTATTTGTCTGCCTGCCTCTCCACCAGAATTTAAGCTCCATAGGAAAGGGCAGGCATTTTTGGTCTACAGGTTAATGACTGCAATCTGAGTATTTAGAAAATGGTACTCAACAATATCTGTTGAATGAATGAAAGCTTAATTTGTCCTTATCAATGCAATATCATTCTCTAATTCCCCCCCAGAAAAACATAGCAAAAGAAGGTTTTTGTTTTGACAGAGAATATGGTGGCTGGTCAAGTTAATCATCTGTCAAAATAAAAATGGTTCTTCTTGGGGAGGAGATGTTGCTCAAGTGGTTAAGCACCTGCCTCCCATGTAAAAGGTCCCGGGTTTGATCACCAGTACCTCGTAAGGAAAAAATTTAAAAATAAAAAGGTTGCTTCTTAAAGAATACTCTTGACAGTTATGCTTCACTGACCACAAACATTATGATGAAACAAATGGTGATTTACGACAGTCATGTATCATGTAATGCAGAAGGAATTATGTACTGAAGTGTGCACAAATTCATTTCAGGGAGCAGTGTGGTTTGCACCCAAGAGCAGAATAGAAAAGGCCCGTGGAGAAAAGGAGAGGCCTGGTAGCTAGAAGCAGCCTTCCTCTTCTGGGTAGTTTATGCACAAATAGACGAGAACCCCCAGATCCTCCTTCCTGGCTGCCTCTGCATCCCAGTTGGGTTTCCATGTTTGTCTTCCTTCTTGTACTGATGATCCACCTGGAGAGGGAGGCTGCATTCCCACAATGGTCCCCCAAATGCCCTACTCCAAACCCAGATCCTGTGTATATGCCGAGTTACCACCCCTGGGATGATATATGCTATGGGGCAGAGTTCCCCTTAAAATAACATTTTCCAAGGAGGAATAATCTAATTACAGGAGACCCTCTAAAGCAGAGTGTTACTTCTGGCTGGTGACAGAAAAGACAGAGGGATTCAAATCAGAAGGAAGACTCAGTGTGCCCAGGCTGGTTGGAGATGGAGGGGTCACTTAAGAAATGTGGACGTGTTCTAGAAGCTTATATGACCTGACAGCCAAACCCCAACAGGACCTCAGTCCCACAACAACCATAAGGGATGGATTCTGCCACATCCAGGTGAGCTTGGAAGGGGACCCCAGGCTTCCAGGCGATGATGCAGCTCAGCTAACACACTTGGACTTTAAACTTGTGAGGCCTGCACCCATACCATGCCAGGTTTCTGACCCACAGAACTGTCCAGTCACAAACAGATGTTACCTGGAGCTGCTAACTTTGTGATGATTGGCTAGGTAGCAATATAAAACTTTGTGAAGCCTTCCACTGTATTTTGGAAATATACAGAAGGGCAAAGAACAACTTTTCTTTCCAGCTCCTGACCTCTTGAGAAGCAGGCAACTTCTTGTTTGGCTCACCTCTCCAGTTTTACCCAAAGACCGCTCTCATTCTCTAGGCTTAACACCAACTAAACAACATCTGCAAAAGCTTACTCACTGTGTTAAATCTTCATTCAAGCTTGACACAATCCTGCAATTGACTTCTGTCAATTTTCAATATCATGGAAACAATCAATACCAATAAACATTGCTTGCTTTAGCTTAAATTTTAAAATAAAGGTAGATTTAGTTATAACAGAATCCAAGCAAACTTTAACCACTGAATTAAAAAAGAGTTCCTTAGACTCTTATCAAACCCCACTAAACACAAACAAATAAGGAGAAGCCAATGAGGGAAGTGGATGTGGCTCACGTGATTGGGCTCCTGTCTAGCATATGGGAGGTTTGGGGTTTGATTCCTGGGGCTTCCTGGTGAAGCCAAGCTGGTTCACATGGAGTGCTGGCCTGTGCAGGAGTGCAGGTGCAACAAGATGATGCAACAAAAAGACACAGAGGAGAGACAATGGGAGATGTGGCAGACCAGGGAGCTAAGGTGGCGCAAGAGAGTGATCACCTCTCTCCCACTCTGGAAGGTCCCAGGATGGGTTCCCTGTGCCACCTAAAGAGAAGACAAACAGACACAGAAGAACACACCTCAAATGGACAGAGAGAGCAGACAGCATGGTGGGGGGGGATAAATAAATCTTTTTAAAAAAAAGAGAGTAGGCAATGAAATCCAACATACACCTGTGTCCACCTTCCAGAGCTCTCCTCCCATCTTGATAGCAATGCTCATTGGCATCTGTGATCTCTCTATGGTCCACACCAGCAAGCACTGGCTCAGAATGCGGCAGTCGGTACACAAGTATTTTTTTATGCTATCATACTTGACTTCCCTGTTGTTGGACAGCATGCAGATGACCTTGAAAGCAAACACACGTGAGACTCCCAGAGAAACAGCCAGGCAGTGATAGGAGAAATGAAAACCATCAAGGAAGCAGTTGAGGTGGAGCAATGACCAGCTAGTGTAGACTGATTAAGCAAATATTTGGGTCTAAGAGGGTGACATTTCTAGAGCTTACATGACAGCTGTGAGGGAGAGTGTGTGGAGAGACAGGCTGCAATGTAGGTGATTTGGCAGTTGCATCAAGAGCTTAAACTGGCACAGGTCCTGTGGAGCTAGTGTTTCAATTCCCTGGAATTTATCATGAAGCCAACAAGCAGGGTTAAAAAAACACTCACTGCAGGATTCCATCATAAGGATATTCATGAGGTGGCAGATTTGGCCCAGTGGTTAGGGCATTCATCTACCACATGGGAGCTCCGTGCTTCAAACCCTGGGCCTCCTTGACCTGTGTGGAGCTCGCCCATGCACAGCGTTGATGTGTGCAAGGAGTGCCCTGCCATGCAGGGGTGTCCCCGCATAGGGGAGACCCACATGCAAGGAGTACGCCCCATAAGGAGAGCCACCCAGTGCGAAAGAAAGTGTGTATGGCCCAGGAATGGTGCCGCACACACAGAGAGCTGACACAACAAGACGATGCAATAAAAAGAAACACAGATTCCCATGACGCTGACAACAGAAGTGGACAAAGAAGAAGATGCAGCAAATAGACACAGAGAACAGACAACTGGGGCTGGGGGAAAGGGGAGAGAAATAAATAAATAAATAAATCTTTTTAAAAAAATAAGGATATTCACCAATTACTGGACAAACATGATCAGTCAAGTACTTACCAAGCATTTCATTGGGCTCAGTTCATTACTTCTACAATCTACTGAGTTAGGTACTAACCACAGAACAAGCTGAAGAGTTCTGGAAACTGCCTGTTTATAAGCAAAGGAGGGTATCAAACCTTCACTGGTCTCAAGGCCTGGGCAGTCGAGGAGAAAGTGTTTGTTCCTGATTCAAAAGGAAATTCTTTGAAATGTTGCTTATCACATCATGATGCTCACAGGACCTTTTGGTGAGGCATCTTTTATTAGACTAGGAAATTCTCTGATTTTGAGAGTGAGGGTTCAGTCCCTGTCCTCCTGGTCATCCCTCAATCTCTGGAGAACATAAGAAGAAAGATTCTGGGGCTAGTCTTCTCACCATCTAACCTACACCCTTAGAATATGTAAGGAGATGCCTTGATGAAGAGAAGAGTCTATTGTACCAGGAGGTAAACTAGTCAAGTTCCCCTTCAAGAGGGGAAACAAAGGGAGGGTAGATGGGTTGGTTTGTTTTCAGAATCCCCAAATTAAAAGGCAGACCTTAATTTTTTAGGCAGATGCTAAACAAGCAAAGAAATTCCCATTATGATAATGATTTGAAATCCAAACACTGACCAAACTCCATCCCGTTCACACAGATTCTCATGCGCAAAATGCCATGCTGTGAGAGCTCCCAACAAAAGATTTCTCTGCTCTGAGGACCTAAGGCCACAACACCAGATGACAATATAAGATGGCACGTGATCAAGTAATAGGAAGTGAGCCACAGCATTAGGAGAGACAGGATTATGAAAGCGAGGCAGTTCATGTAAGAATGATAAGTACAAGGAATTCTTCAGCATAGCCTGAAAAGTCCTCCTTACTGGAAATTGTGAAGGAGAGAGAAGTGTAGGTTTTAGGTACAAGACAATAGGACAAACACCTTGGTCACGTGATCAAGAAAGAACAAGCTCCTAATTGCATGCTGGAGGAAGCAGAAGAAAGAGATGTGTTAGGAGAAAGAACTGAAGGAACAGTTGGTGAAGGAATTCCCATCCCAGAATGACAACTAGGTCTAAGGCAGTGGCTAAGGGAAAGGAAAGGGAAGATTCCAAGAGAAATACTGAGCTTTGGAAGAGATATGCTGGAGGAGATGGGTCATAGATGTAGTGAGTTATAAGTAGGGAGAGAACACTAACAATCACATTTGGAGATTACCATGACCCACAGCACTTAGAAATCTAAAAACACCATAGAAATTTACAGACTTCTGTGGCAATTCTACGTCTATGAACCTCAGAGAATTAGCATGAGATGATATTAAAAAATAGCTAAACTGCAGCTGCCTGAGTTCAGCTACACGAGAGAGGTAAATTTGCTTTCCTGGGCTGGTTTCAGAACCACTTGGCAAAACTCTAGCTTCTAAAATGCATGAGTATGCAGCTTTAGAACTACTCAACTGCTATAGATGGACCATATATCAAGACGATATGTACCATCTGTATTTTTGATGAAGCATGTTCATCTAAGACCATTAAATAGGATTCAATTGTATCACCCACCTCAATCCTATAAAATACGTATATCTTCTATACACATAAGATAACGTAGAACAAAACATATAACAAGAATTTTACATAGCCCATGAAATGAATTAGAAAATGGCATAAGATACAATGCTGAGACAATCATCCTAGGGAAAATTTTGTTTTTGAAAACAAAAACAAGTTCAATTTTCTGAAAACATGATTGGGAGCTACTTGTTATTACTACCCATGCCAATTCCAGATCAAGTTGCTATTTCTGAAATCTCCTTCAACATGGATTCCACTAGCCACTAACCGTATTTCACAAAATCAAGGTTCAACATATGTCTAAGGGAGACAAAACAAAAGACTTTTTGTTTACAAAATTTTAAAGGGTTTTGTCAAAGAAGGAGACTCATTCCTACAAATTAATATTTCAGTTCCTCTGCTGCTAGATTGCCAGGAACCAAATTTAAGCTGGAATGGATTTCTGCTCTACATACTTACACTTTGGACTTTTCATAGCTATGCCCATGTTTTTTGTCACTTTCTGCAGACTCTGTGCTCAAGACATGGCAGCATTCTGATTTTTCCTGGTATACAGCAAGGGCCAGCCATGGAGAGACTTTCTCCTGAGTAAGAGCCACTTCTATTTCTTTTGACCAGTCTGCAAGTTGTGAATGGGAGTCAAGCTGGAAAAGAATTCCAAAGCATATTATAAATCTTAAATGTTTTATCAACTGTGACTTCCTACTGAAATACTACAAATGACAAGCTCAAATGCTGACTGAATTACTCACTTTCCTTAAAAATATGAGTTAGTAAAATTGGAAATCTCCCATGGCTTACAGTCTTTTAGATTGATTCTATGAATTTGTGTCTTCATGGATAAATTTGGATTATTATGCCTTGAAAAAATGCCCACATTATTAAGTGATAAAGCCATAATACAAAGCTTACTATGTGCCAGGTATTTTCTAAACATTCTTATTGCAAGCCTGTTTGTTCCCTCATGGGGAAGGGATGGCTAATTTGAGAAGACACAGTGGTCACAATTATAGCAGGACCGAGTCCATTCCTCTGGCATCATAATTCATTTGCCCCAAACTTGACACAACAATCTTGAAACACTCTTACCATTCTTTCTCCTTGGATGATTTTTACTGATTTCAAAACTCTCCCTGAGAAGGACAGAAATTTGCTATCAAATTTCAGATCCCAGCACTGAAGCTCCCTTTGCACACACTCATCTCTGAAAATGGAAAACAGCTCACGAAAATAAGCAAGAAGCAACCCCATGATTTGCAAAAGGCAGGTGTCGACTTTCCTTTGAGCCGGCGCTCATGCCTGCTGCTGCTGTGGAAATGCTGCAGACAAATACCGTCCAACTCCAGCGCAGTCTTGGTTTCGCGCCACTGTTCCTGTAAGCACTTGAGAGCCTTTCCTTCTCGCCCCTCTTAACCTCTTTCAATATTCTAATGATGCAATAACTAGAGTTGGCCAAAAAATGTCATTTTCTTCCCAATTGTCTTTTTCTAGTAGAAGAATCTGAAATGCTGAGGATCTAGACAGGCCTTGAGTTTGGTACGCACAGACAGAGAAGGAATACTTACTTTTGTGTAGTAGTTATAAATTTTTTAAAATTCAGGTTTCCTCTTTTCTGGATTCAACCTCATATGGACCACCAAATCTTTCATCATCGTATAATCCTTACACTTCTTGTCTGTTAAACTTTTAGAAAAGAAAATCAAAAGGTCTATCTGAACAAGCAAGGCTACGTTTATGGCAGAGAAGTCTAAACAGTGGCATCTTGGAGAGGAGGAACCCAGCAAGACTGGACATCTAGTTCCAAGGTTACAGCAAGGTGCTGCCAGAAGCACACGTCTCCAGTCACAGGCCTGTGGGGCTCAGAGGGGCTCACTGTGGAAAGACTGCATGGCCCAGCAGTACCTGTCGAAGGGAAGAGCTCAGGAATCAGCAGCACAGATTCTCTCGGGTAGTTCGTCTGGCTCTTCTTCCACTTGCCCTGGCTGATGAAGGGTGGCTGCCTGGGATCCATGATCTCTTGATGGTAGTGCTGCACAGGAAAAGCAAGGGGGCATGGCCACCATTCTCAGGAGGGACCTCAGTGACAGCCACGAGCAGGTGCACAAGGGTTCGCTTTGTTCTGCTTCTTTCCGAGCACACACGGAGGTGAGGAGGCATGCTGGTGGCTGTTTTCTCCAAGTTAGAGATGAGGCTCTAAGTTCTGTTTAGAATTCTGTCACTCTATACCTCCAAGGAACCATCCCCTGCCTTTCTCATGAGCAGACATATGTGTTGCTGCACAATGCATGCCAAGGAGCACAGGGCCATTTTCAGAAGAGACAGAAATAGGTGCAAAAGGCCAGAGGTGGCTGGGCTTTTGTTGGTGGTGGTTTTCTTTTTGAAAGAAACCTAGGAGTGAGCCTGTGCTGCTGTCTGGAGCTCTCCCATGCAGGAGCACGGGGTTTACACACGCTGGTAGTAGAAGCGTCACCATCTTTCACTGGTCCCCACTCCACCACCTAGCTGAACAGAGCTCGGGATGTGCTGTCCTTCCTGTGGGAAGATTTGCATCTTGCACGCTAATCCTTACCCTTTTCATAAATACCTTCGCGTCATCCAGTGCAACATCGACTTCTGTATCTAACAAATCTTGTTATTCCTATTCACATTATTAATAAGCTTCTATTGAAAGCCAGGGCTGAATTTCTCTTCCTGGGACTCATGTATAAATTTAGAGGATTTCAGGTTTTCATTACACTGTTAAAATTAAGCAGTTGCCTCCTTTTGTTCTGCCTTTCAAACAGGGTCTGTAGACACGACCCTAACAATTTCAAATGTCGCCCCCCATTTACTCAAGTATTTTACTGCAGGAGCCACCTCTTTATTTTTCATCCACAACCAAGTCTTCTACCTACTGTTTAAAGAAATAAAACAAAGTAGAGTTACTGTGGCTCTAAGACATTTAAAATGGAGCCAGCAGGTCACTCTAGAAGTCACTCTTACAGAGGCCTGAATGAGATGTCACAAACGATACCATAAACTTCTAAGTCGGCAAAGCCTCGAGCAACAATGCTTCTCAAAACCCCAAGAACCTCTGAACCACAACATAAGCCATAAGGTAAAGAACTCAGTTAACCATCTAACCTGAAGGACAAGAGCACCCCAAATACCCACCAACCACAAACAACTTGTCAAACTTCTTTCCTTTATAAACCCTGGCCTGGAAATGCCAAATGGGACATGATTTGAGGTGCTCCCTGAATCTGTGCTTCCCAAATTGAAATTCTAAGACTCCAGATAAATGGGTCTGTTGTCTTGCAGCTTAGTTTGCCATGTCTCAGTTGACACTACCGATACATGCAGGAAAGCAAGTTGCCCTATTGAAAATTGTGCCTTAACCCACTGCTCTGTGACATGGACACACATGAACTAGTAAATATTCCCAGCTAATTCTGGGGTATCTGATAAGTGCCAGGCATGTGATACTGAAGATATTACTAAAAGCAAAACGGACAGTTTCTGCCCCCAGAAAGTCATAATCTAAAAGGGAAGCAGTTAATAAAATAATCACCCCCATGTGCAGGTACCAGCTGAGATACCTGCAGTGAAGTACTATAATCTCCCTGGGAGCCTCCCCCAGGCCCAAGGATGCAGGCAGGTACATGCATGGAGGCAGTTGTTGGGGTGTCCAAATGACTCTTCTGAGTCAATGAACCTTGAGGTGAAAGAGTTAGACTGACCAGACCCAAGTAGAGGACACATAACCTTTGACCATGGTAAAAGTGTGGAAGTTTCCATCTCCCCCACATCGTCACCCCCTTAGCTCTCCAGCTGATATCCATGCCCTGTCATTCGAATCCCTTCATCAAAAATGCCAGTGATTCCTTTGTTTCCTTAACCCTTCACCGAGTCGTGCGGGCTCGCCTCTAACTCTGGTCACCAGAATGGGCTGTCAGAGGGAGCACCCAGCAACAAAACCCTGCTGGTTATTCACACCTGCAGCCTTGGCACACTCTTTGAGGGGTGCTCCCCAGCAAAGCCCACCTCTTCTCAAAACTCCTACATGTCTCCTAGTCTCCCCCCTCTAGCCCACTCAGCCAATGACCTGGTTTATTTTCCACTGAGAGATACAAGAATTCAGAAAGAAACTCCCACCCCTTCCATCCACCTTTACCACCTTCCCTTCTACCAGGAGGTAGAGTACAATGGACGGTGTGTCCTGCTCTCCAGAAAGCTCTGTCTCTCTGCTTAAGCTCTGGACTCTAGACAATGTCACCTTCAAGGGTGCTTCCATTATCACTTATTCCACTTGCATCCTAAATTATCACTTCATTCTGTGCTATTTGAACATTCCCATCAGAATAAAAACATACTCTAGCTTTCCCTAACTTAAATATATTCTCCTCCAGCTATGAAACTATGCCCCTTCTCATCATTTTGGCAAAGCTGGCCACCGTTTTTCTTCAATAACTTCACAACTGGACTTCCATCCTCACTTGCAAAGGTCTCTTCTGGTTTTTGCCTTATTAAATTTCTTGGTAACGTTCCTCCTTGAAATGTATTATTCACATGGCTATATATTCTAGGTTATTCTTTATAGCCCAGTTTGACGACATAATATCCAGAGACAGCTGGAAACAGCATCTCCAGCCTGTCCTCTCTCTGGAACTACAACTTACCAACACATCCTAAAAGCAGGCTTCATTTACCCCCTGTAGCAGCAACTACACCATGCCTCCTTGAAATCATTCCACCTCAAGGCACAAGAGGATGGCATTCCCAGCCTGCAGTCAGCTGCATTCAGTCCATAGGACTGAATTTTGGCTGACAGGAAGACAAGCAGAAGGGGTCATTACTGCCAATCCAGCCAAAGGCACATATGCGTCACTGCACCACTTCTACTGGTTTTCCTCTAACATGCGACCATGGGACCACTTGTCAAGAGGGAAGAGCCACAAATGGTAACACCCTGGATCTTGAGTCATGTCTTGGAGCAGGGTTTCCCTGAAGAGTCCACTCATGGTAGACTTGGTTCAAGACAAATTAAATCACTGATACAGGGAAGCGGACTTGGCTCAACAGATACAGCATCCATCTACCACATGGGAGGTCCACGGTTCAAACCCAGGGCCTCCTTGATCCATGGTGAGCTAGCCCACATGCAGTGCTGAAGCACACAAGGAGTGCCATGCCACACAGGGGTGTCCCTCACATAGGGAAGCCCCATGCGCAAAGAGTATGCTCCATAAGGAGAGCCGCCCAGTGCAAAAGAAAGTTCAGCCTGGCCAGGAAAGGCACCACACACATGGAGAGCTGACACAACAAGATGACACAACAAAAAGAAGAGACACAGATTCCAGGTTCTACTGACAAAAATAGAAGCAGGCACAGAAGAACACACAGTGAATGAACACAGAGAGGACACAACTGGGGGGGGAAGGGGAGAGAAATAAATTTTTTAAAATCTCTACAAATAATAATAGTAATAAAATAATAAATCACTGATACAGCATTTTGTGATCCTTTCAGATTCCATCTTCTGCCCTTCTTACAGTCTTCCCCATCTTATCAAATGGCACCAAAATCAAACCACTTCTTCATAAAATGTCCAAGGGTTACATAACACTCTCCTCTTTTCTACACGCACTAATTCCAAGACATCAAGTCCTGCCCATTCCCACCTACTTCTCCTGGCCACCTCCTCCCTTGCTAAACGATTTGACAACCTCCTCGATGGTCTCCTTGCCTCTATTCTTTTCCACACTTCTGCAATCCATTAGCAGACAGTCTACAAATCAATCAATCTATCCTTTCATTCATCTACAGGAAAAAGGTTCAATGAATATGAAATCAAATTTATTTGTCCCAGTGCCCAAAACTTCATACAAGGTGGCCCCCACCTTGTAGAAGTTCTCAGACTTCTTCCTTACGTCTCCTGAGCCATGCTAGCAGGGTACAATCTGGATACAGCAGCTTCTGAGCTGAGGAAGCTGAGCTCCCAGGTGTGGAAAATAGTCAACTAAGGCCATCAAGCCACAATTAAAGTAGCAATCAAGTGCTGAATCCCTTACTGTGATGGTGTGAGCAAGAGGCTCACCAGGGGAAAGATTCTGGCTTACCTGTTCCCTTTCCCTTGTGAATAGGACTGAGTTGGATGGGGAGGTGGGGGGGGTGCTGAGTCCTTGACTGCAGCTCCCACCGGAGAAGCCAAGGGCTGGCTGTGCACCAAGTCTGGTGTGGGGAAGGCAGCGCTGCCAGGTGAGACCCCCAGGTAAAGGCTCTGGATCAGAGGGACCCCAAATCCAGGCAGCCCTGGACTCTCTTCAGTCCAGAAAGAGGATGTGGGCTCTGCCGGAATCCTCTCAGCAAGAATCAGATGCAGCAGATGATCTAAAAAGATTCTGGG
This sequence comes from Dasypus novemcinctus, assembly GCF_030445035.2. NCBI lineage: Eukaryota > Metazoa > Chordata > Mammalia > Cingulata > Dasypodidae > Dasypus > Dasypus novemcinctus. The sequence goes on along the minus strand of NC_080678.1, from coordinate 131,598,362 downwards.
AATGAAAAATCTCCACACCCCAGGGAAGACCCTCCTAGGGGGGCATACTGTCAGGAAAACCCAACTTTAAATGTTAGAAGGGGAGCCTGATCACCTCCCAAGAGGACCCCAGTACCTCCAGAAATTCAGGGGAAAGCCATCTTTTCCAGGTCTGAAAAGAAAGAGGAAAAAAAAAAAGAAACCTGATGTTTAGGTTCAGCTAACTGCAGTTAGCTTCTGGTTCCACCTTCACTAAGATAATGGAGGTTTAATTACAGTGGGAAAAACATTGATGGTTTTAAGTCTTAATGCATCCTGAAAATTGGTCTGGATTTGGAAAATCTTGGTTACAGGAAAATGGTTTGGTTTTTGTAATACAGTTTGATCTGAGTATAAGGTTACACAGTGAAAAAGTTTAGCCAGAAATAAATCTTTATTTTGGTGCTGAGTTGCAAATAAGCTTGCTTTGTAAACAGCAAGGGTAAAGAGAAAGTCCTATTAAAGGTTTGGTTTGAAAGTTTCCTCTTCCAGGAAGTGGACTAGGCCCAATGGATAGGGTGTCCACCTACCACATGGGAGGTCCGCGGTTTAAACCCCAGGCCTCCTTGACCCATGTGGAGCTGGCCCATGTGCAGTGCTGATGCTCAAAGGAGTGCCATGCCACACAGGGGAGCCCCACGTGCAAGGAGTGTGCCCCATAAGGAGAGCTGCCAAGTGCAAAAGAAAGTGCAGCCTGCCCAAGAAAGGGGCCACACACATGGAGAGCTGACAAAACAAGATGACACAATGAAAAGAAACACAGTTTCCCAGTGCCGCTGATAAGGATAAAAGCAGTCACAAAAGAACACACAGTGAATGGACACAGAAAGCAGACAACTGGGAGAGAAATAAATTAAAAATCCTTAAAAAAAAAAAAAGAAAGTTCCTTATTCCTAGGACTACAGTGGTTGCTCAGGGACAGCCGTGCTGGGGGAATAAAGGTTGTGGGTCAGATTGATGAGCTTTGTGCTTCTGTCTCTGCTGTTCAGAATGTTTTCATGCCTCTGGACAATGATGCTGGATTGTGTAATTGTGTGAAGTAGTGAACTTTGGTTAACCTGGAGCCCTCCCTTGCCACTAGCAAAGGAGTGAAATGATTGTAGCTTATAAAGCAAAACCATGGAGTCTGAATGTGCACACACTCTGCTCTCTTGCCTCTGGGTCCATCTGATTTGCTGGGGCTCGGGGGTCATCTGTGTCTACACCATGCACCCTAGTTTATTGGAGCTGGCCCCAGTCAGGATGGCTGGTGGAACAATGGCTTGAATCATGACCCTGCCAGGACAGGGGTCCCCGGGAAGGCACCAAGCCTGGAAAGTTTTTTCAAACCATTTTAGCAGGCTGGAACTTGCTGCCATTACCTTCTCTCTCCTCCTCCCTTAGGGAGATGCATGACAGCAGTGGAAAGCCAGGGGCTGGCCTCTCCCAGTAAGTCCACACCTTCAATTCGTAAACCACATTCCCATCTGATCATGCCCAGCTGCCTAGGAGGGGGGAGGTGGAGGGGTGCTGAGCAGAGCCAGGATGAATGCAATAAAAATTCCTCCCCGAAGGTGACACAGCCAAAATACATTTGCAAAATTAACTTCTGCCCAGATTCTGCCTCTCTGAATTTCTCTTCACATGTCTGTGTAAAAATGCTTTGAAATGTTTTGAAAACTGTGTAACTGGTAAAGTACATTTGTCCAGAGGAAAAAAAACTATTGCCTACAACAAGAAACCTCTAATTACTTAATAGCCCTTTTAATGGTTTAGCTGGGAAACTGTCTGACAATAAAGTCATAAAAAACTGCAAAGGAAAAGAACAATTTGGCTTGGCAACATCATGCTAAATATAATCAGCCTATCTCCCAATACCCCGGAAATGCAAAAGGTAAAAAATAATAATAATTCTTCCATTTTAATCTGTACTTAACGTTGTGTTCAACTTTAAAATCTATGCTTAACCTTGTCAGTTTGCCTGTGCCTAGAAAATCAATTTAAAGTCCGCTTGTTGAATAACAGTAAAAAAGTAGCTGGACTCAGATGTGATCTTTGTCCACAAGCCTCTCCTGTTACTTTTACCGGATCTGTGGTTGGTGCTGGGGTTTAGTGTATACCCAGGGGACCAGAATCTCTGGACTAACCATGTGATAGCCAGGCCCTGAGTTTGACAGACTTGCAACTCCTACACTCTGGTTTATTGGACTTACCCCACTCAGCTAACATGGAGGTGAAGAAGGTCAACTACCATACCAGGGAGCCAAGAGGGCCTACAACTGAAAGCAGGAGAATTGCATCCAGCATCCATATGGAATCTAACCCCCCTCTTGATATAGATTTGGAGTGGACACAACCATTCCAGGGTCCACAGGATGGAGGAACAGTGTATGGATTAGAGTAGACCTACTGATATTCTATTCATGAAATATTGTGATTAGTAATCGAAGAAAATGTGGCACTGGTGTGGAGAAAGTAGCCATGGTGGCTGCTGGGGGTAGGGAGTGAGAGGAAGAGATGAGATGTGGGGGCGTTTTCAGGACTTGGAGTTGTCCTGGGTGGTGCTGCAGGGACAGTTACCAGACATTGTATGTCCTCCTGTGGCCCACTGGGTGAACTGTGGGAGAGTGTGGGCTATGTTGTGAACCATTGAACATGAGGTGCAGTGATGCTCAGAGATGTATTCACCAAGTGCAATGAATGTCTCATGATGATGGAGGAGGTTGTTGTTATGGGGGGAGGAGTGGGGTGAGGAGGGTGGGGGGTAATATGGGGACCTCATATTTTTTAATGTGACATTAAAATATAAATAAAGACTAAAAAAAAAGTAACCAAGAAATGAATTTTTAAATACCAATACTGTCTTGCTGGTAAATTTAATGCATAACTCACAAATGAAATTTATTCAGTTATTAGAAAAGCAAGAAACTTCACAGGATTGTTACTAATAAAATTCTTGTGGCTTAATTATAAATTCACCTTAAGGTAAAAACTTACTAAAAACTATAACTAAAAATTAAAATCATTTTATAAGTACTTATATACATGTGTGTGTGTGTATATATATATATATAAATTTATAACTAAACTACTATAGTGGAGCAAATATAACCTAAATTTCAGCTATTGTAATAGTAATATTAAATTAATTTACCTCTGTTTATGTCTACTTCAAGGTTATCTAGTGCTTATAATAATAGTAATCATAACTCAAACTTATAGTTATTTTATAACTAATTTGACCCTTAAACTTCAACTATTGTGATAGTAATTATAAACTGCATTTGGCTTTGCTTATGGTTCCTGCAGGTCTGGCCCACCCCTTGACAATTCAACTTGATAATTAGACTATGGGAAACTTATAGTTGGATTTAGAAAAGTTTTATGTATATCACTTTTGTGTCATTCTAAATAATTTTGTTCTTCACAATTCTTTACCCTTTTAAAAGGAAAGCTGTCTTTTTCCTTGACCATCCCAATAATATAAATTAATTCTGATTGGCCATTTCCACGAGGAATCAGAAATAACTGTTGCCAGGTTTTCCAAAAGTAAGCAGTGCTCTTCCCATTGTACGAGTGCGGTCACCCCTCGGGCTGAAGTGTGGTTTGCTGGCCTGGCAAGGGGAGGCGGCCGCGGTAGGCCTATTCCAAACCACTGCCCCCATAATAGGGTGGTTGGTCGGGCCCACCGCCACCCCTGAAGGAAGCTCGGCATGGGCGCAGAGTGCCCTCGGGTCTCCCCTTCTTGGCAGCCATGCTTCCGCGGCCGCCCCTCCTCCTGGATGGCGCCACACGATGCCTTGTGGGGCGGCACCCTTCTTCTTCTTTCTCCCTGCGCAGGCGCAGGGTGGAAAAATCCAGTCTGCCCTTTTCCCTCCCCCCGACAGCAGCAACAGCCAGACGTGGGCGGGAAACTCCAGTCTGCCCTCTACCCCAGCAACAGCAGCCACCAATCACTAAACCCTGCCACTTCCCCCAGCAACAGCAACAGCCAATCCCTAATCACCACCCCTCCCCCGTCCAGTACTGCCCACTGACCTTTCTCCGGCAACCAATCAGAACAGGGCATGGCTTCGACCAATCAGCCTTCCCCAGCCCCTATAAAACCGTTGCCTCTCCCTCAATAAAGTGGACTTGCGTGTTTACCTTGTCTCCGCGGTAGTTCTTCTGCCGTGCGCCCTCCAGTCCTGAGAACCCCCGACAAGGGCCTAGCCTCCCTTGTCCCCAGTTTGTCGCCTGCTCTCCGGGCAACCCCCTTGTCGCCGGCTTTGCCGGGCGACCCCGTCAGCCGAACCGCGCAACCCCTGTGAGACCGACCCCTCGTCTGCTGCTGGACCGACCCCTCATCCCAAGCGGGACTAACCCCTTGTCCTGAGCTGCACTGACCCCTCATCCGCAGCCAGACCCCACCTCTACCGACCGAGCAAGCCACCGCAGCTGGCGACCAACGTGGGGCTAGGCAACCCCACCACAGCCTCACTCCATAACCTGGCGGCCCCCCCCCTCTTCTCACCGTGGGGCTTCTCTCGTGCAACATTGCTGCTACCTGAGCCTTGGCTACCTCATATGATCCACGGCAGTCTGGGAGAATCGCTGGATGGCTTTCTCCTTCCATGTCGGGGGCTTATACCGACCCACTATGATTAAGAGGAGCCTTGGATTTCTTGGGAGCGCACGCTTGCACGTCTGAAGTAACCCTACCACAGCCCTACGCCCTCCTCTCTTCTCACCCCTATCTTTTCGCTCTGCATTGCTGCTCCTGAACCTTAGTGACCTCATACGATCCACGGCGGTCTGGGAGAATCACTGGATTGCTTTCTCCTTCCATGTCGGGGGCTTGTACCGACCCGCTATGATTAAGAGGTGCCAATAAAACTCTCAGGAGTGTGTGCCTGAGCACCTCCACCCCGGCCTTCACCTCTGCCTCCTCCCCTCCGCGCTTGCTCCCCTTTGCCTTGCTCCACTGCTCATCGTTCTGCCTTCCCGTCGTCGGGGCCTTCCTTTGGCCCGCGACCACCGTCGGAGTCCCATCGGCTCCGACCCCTCGTCTCACCACGCACCTCGGCTCCCATCGCCGCGCTCTCAAGGTAAGGGCCCCTTTTCTTATCGGCTCCAAAAGGCCATTAGCAATGGGTAACATCCTTTCTGCTAAGCAAGCCCCACAAGTTCGGGCCCTCACCAGTCTCCTGGACACTCACTGGTGTAAGATCTCTTTGAAACAGCTCCAAGTTTATTGGGACCTTCTTCTCCCCTTTAATCCGTGGCTTACCACGTGTCAGCTTTGGGACCCGGACACCTATACTCGCCTTATAGATAGGGTCACTTCTGCTGTGGAGCAGGAAGGTAAAAGATTGCCTCCTGGCTTATTACCGGTGCTTTTTACCATCCGCTCCTGCCTTCAAGGCGCCCCTACCATCGACTCCCCCCGGCCGCGCCACCGCCGCCGCCGTGATTGTCAGGACGGCGACTTTAACAGTGACCCTGATCGGAATCCTGATACCGACTCTGATTTTGACTCTGAGTCACTTGTTGAGCGCCTTAATAACGCGCTCGAAAATTGTCCCCCTAAACAGTGTAATCTTGCAGTGTCGAGCGTCGGTGAAGATGGCGAATTTCTGCCTTCTTCCTCACTCGAAAAGGGGAAGCACTCCCAAGATGGCGGACTTCTGCCTTCTTCCTCACTCGAAAAGGGGAGGTCCCTTTACCCCTCCCTCCCCCCAACGAATTCCTGCCTGGGTGGGCCGGAAGCTCCCTCCCCACCATTTTATCCCTCCGCGCAGGGCGGCCCGTGGCCATCTTGTAGCCCACGGCCATTTTGTGGCCCGCTGCCATTTTGTAGTACTGCTGGGGATGGCCTGCAGCCATTTTGCAACACCGCATGGGCAATGGCTCCTCTCGCGCCCTCTGTGCAAGCGGCCCCCCCGGCTCCGCCTCCCCCGGCAGCCCCCTCCATCCGATCCGTGGCAAGCTGCCACACGCGCGGCTCCCTCTAGCCTCCCTCCTACATAACCTCCAGCAGTCAATCCTCTAATCCCGTCCGTACCCCTCCTACCCCTCTACCCCCACTACAGATCCATAACCTGCTTTATCAGGCTAATGCAATTTTTAGCACATACGTACAGGTCAGCTATCAATGACTCGCCACTGCTGAGGACACCCCCCCCACTTCATCTTCTTGGCCTCCTCCTACCCGACCTCTTCCTGCTCACTCTTCCCGCAGGTGCCCCCAGTCTTCTGTAACCACGGCCCCCCATGCCGCCATCGCTCTCAAGCAGCTCCGGCCCCGCTAAGCGGCCTGCAACCCGCTTTCCCCGGCCTGCGGCCTGCTTTCTAGCATCTAATAATGTTTCTGCTTTTGCCTCCCCATACTTCTGCGGAGCTTCCTCCTGTCTCGACCTCACTCCTCTTCTCAGCCATCCAAAGCGTCCTTTCTCATCCCCCACCACCCTCCTTTTTTGCTTGAACCCCCATTGCATTGCAGATTGGGCCACCCCATGTCGGCCCACCCCATTAACATTGGCCTCTCTTGTGCCCGTGGAGACTTTGGCCTTCTTGCTGTCCTCGCCTACGTCTCCACCACTCCTGACGCTGCCGCCACCACCGCCGCTGGTGCCCTGATGCGACTTGTCCTCACAACTGTGATCCTCCAGACCATCACAGTCTGCCTCTGCCGCTCTTCGCCGCCAAGGAGAGATCAACTACCTGTAGCGCACTGTCACTCTGGACTTTTAACAGCAGATGGACCTTATAGCCACCGAGATCAACGAGAATTGGACATTGGCCACCCTTGTTTACAACGGCAAGATACCACCCCCCTAATTGTACATTTGTATCCCCATCATACCCACCTCCCCCTTCAGCCCACTTCCCTCATTTGCTTACTGCCCTTGGGCCTCGGCTACTTGTTACTGCTGCCATCCTGGCCCTTCTTTGAAAAGAAGGGGGAAATGCGGTCACCCCTCGGGCTGAAGTGTGGTTTGCTGGCCTGGTGAGGGGCGGCGGCCGTGGTAGGCCTATTCCAAACCGCTGCCCCCACAATAGGGTGGTTGGTCGGGCCCACCGCCACCCCTGAAGGAAGCTCGGCATGGGCGCAGAGTGCCCTCGGGTCTCCCCTTCTCGGCAGCCATTCTTCTGCAGCCGCCCCTCCTCCCGGATGGCGCCACACGATGCCTTGTGGGGCGGCACCCTTCTTCTTCTTTCTCCCTGCGCAGGCGCAGGGTGGAAAAATCCAGTCTGCCCTTTTCCCTCCCCCCGACAGCAGCAACAGCCAGACATGGGCGGGAAACTCCAGTCTGCCCTCTACCCCAGCAACAGCAGCCACCAATCACTAAACCCTGCCGCTTCCCCCAGCAACAGCAACAGCCAATCCCTAATCACCACCCCTCCCCCATCCAGTACCGCCCACTGACCTTTCTCAGGCAACCAATCAGAACAAGGCGTGGCTTCGACCAATCAGCGTTCCCCTGCCCATATAAAACTCTTGCCTCTCCCTCAATAAAGTGGACTTGTGTGTTTACCTTGTCTCCACGGTAGTTCTGCCGTGCGCCCTCCAGTCCTGAGAGCCCCTGACAAGGGCCTGGCCTCCCTTGTCCCCAGTTCGTCGCCTGCTTCTCCGGGTGACCCCCTCATCGCTGGCTTCGCCAGGCGACCCCGTCAGACGAACCGCGCAACCCCTGTGAGACCGACCCCTCGTCTGCTGCCAGACCGACCCCTCGTCCCAAGCAGGACCAATCCCTCGTCCCAAGTGGGACCGACCCCTTGTCCTGAGCTGGACTGACCCCTCGTCCGCAGCCAGACCCCACCTCTACCGACCGAGCAAGCCGCCGCATATGAGGCCTTTCCTTTGCCCAAAAGGCCTTACTAAGCAACCCCTATTGTTCAGGCTGTCTCAGAAGAAAGTGAGTCAGAGCTACCAGATTTCTTTTCAGTCTAAGCAGAAGCCCCAAATGCTTGCCAGTTTCCTCAAAACAATGTAACCAGGAAAACCAGTGAGAAGATTATACTCTGGATTAGCCAGCAAAGAAAAAAGTTTTAAACAACTAAGTGGTGTTTCTGTATCAAACTATGCATGTCTGCCTATTTGCTCAAATTGTTGAAGTTAAATATGCAGTTATATAAGTAATATATATATATTCCTAAAACACAAATTGAACTAGGTGGTATTAAAAAATCATATGGAAATCTGAATACAAAAACTATTCAAAAAGTTATAAAAATCCTTATTAAGCTACAATTGGAACAAGTTAAGTAATTGCTTTATATTCCAAAGCCTAAAAATCAGTATACTTTAAAAATTATTCAGTTTTAAAATGATCAAAAACAGAAGATTTTAAGCCCCTGTACAGAAAAAGAAAACAACATTCTTTGTTTAAAAAATAACAGTTTCAATTTGTTTAGCTTAAGTATTATCTCTTTGGTTTATGGGATACCAGGTTAATAAGTTTACATTATATATATTGAATCTTTAAAATAATAAAAGCTGTAAGCTCATGTTTAATAAAATTAAATTAAATATAGGCCTGCTTTCTCTTAAATGCACAAAGAAAATCCCATTGCTTACTAATTGTAATCTAAGGTAAATTTACCAGTCTGTAATTGTTGTCAATTGTAAAGAGTTTATAAAAACATCTTCCCAACTGAAGCATTTAAATGGCTCTAGTTCTAAGGGCCATTATTAGCTAGAAGCCTGGATTAATATGAACAGCAATAAGTAACTTCATAGCAATGAAACCTGTCTGAAAGTCACCTCAATGTGCATATTCAAGTAGCAATAATAAAAGTTTCCTCTATTCCATTGGGAATCTTCTGTTTTAATTTTACCAATAAAAATAGTTTTACTTCCACTGCTAAATTAAAATGCCTGCTAATTAATATCTTCAAGATAAAAGTGTAAAAGCAAAAAGCAAAGGGGAAGCGGGCATAGCTCAACTGATAGAGCATCCATCTACCATATGGAAGGTCCAGGGTTCGATCCTCAGGGCCTTCTGACCCGTGTGGAGCTGGCCCATGTGCAGTGCTGCTACGTGCAAGGAGTGCCATGCCACACAGGGATGTAGGGGTGCCCCATGGGCAAGGAGTGCGCCCTGTAAGGTGAGCCACCCAGTGTGACAAAAGCACAGCCCACCCAGAAGTGGCACCACACACACGGAGAGCTGACACAGCAAGATGACACAACAAAAAAGAGATGCAGTTTCCCAGTGCTGCCAGATAATGCAAGCAGATGCAGAAGCAAATGGACACAGAAAGCAGACCACCAGAGGAAAGGGGAGAGAAATAAATGAAAATAATTTTTTTTAAAGTAAAAAGCAAAGTACTAAAAAGTAAGTTCATTTAATATGTAACACTTTGCATTGAAATGTTTAAAAGGTATATAAAAATCAAGAAGTAAACTTGAGCATTGTCAAACTCTCTTTTACATTCAAAACAGGCCTTGAATACATTGTAGGTTGCCTCTCCATGTGAGTTATTGGCTGTTTGGTCACTGACCCCTAAAACAATAAAAATATCTACTACTTCTCTGGTCATGCTCCTGAAGTGGATGGAAACTACTTTGCAATTTCAAGCTCCTGCAGCAGCCAGCAGTGGCTCAGTACAGCCAAATGTGCAATGGACATCATCTTCAGACTGCACTGTTTCAGAGTGCCAGAGAGCACTAGGCACCAGCCAGTAAAACCTACTCCCTAGTTTCTCTCTAGAGTCAACAGTACTGCTTCTGTGAAGAACATATGAAGTGGAACAATAAATACCAGAATACTGTAAGTAGAACTTGAAACACAATTTGGCATTATGGCCTGCTCCCAGGGAGAGAAAACATGTGAAGTATTGCAAGCCTGAAACTTAAAACTATTAATTGAAGCTCAAAACCCTTATGCATTAAGTAACAGCCATCTTGGCTGAAAACAGTGGAGTCAAAAAACCTTTTAATCTAAAGGCCACCAAACTAACTTGGGGGCAGCCTCTCACAGCCTTTACCCCACACAGTGTAAAGAGTGTGCTTATGGCCAGGGGCCACCATGGCTTATAGGTAACTGGTTCATTATACCAGGCTCAGCCCCCCTACCACTCTACTGTGTGATAAAAACGAGGCTTGCTTACTAACAGTGGGCCACCTTTTAAACAGTCACAAATACCAGGAATTAAAGCCAAAATGTAAAAAAAAAAAAACTTTACTCTGTAGTTCTGATCACTCCCACAGCTAAAGGTAAAAGAAATTTCCAAGTTGGTGCATTAATCCTGAATGAGACCAGCTGCCCAAGAAAGTGCCAGTTCACCTGAAGGACCTGATGAAGCACATAAGTGCCAATCACTGAACAGCCTGAAATGTATCTTCAAAACAAAGCTAAGTACCTAAATTGTTATCTATTACAATTTCTCTCTGAGGGCTAACCAAGAACTTAAAATACATATATACTGTTCGCCACCAACTTTTAAAACAGGTGCCATCTTTACGGGCACCTAACCTTTTCTACCTCTGTAATCCAGTGTACTCTTAAAAAAAAAAAAAACATGTATTCTAATTAAATTTGTTTCAGAATGAGCATCTTATTAGTCATGTGAACACTTCATCCAGCTTCATACAAAATGCCAGATCCATCTTCCTCCAGGCAAAATAAAATAACAAAGTTTTTACACCTTGTCAGGTAGAAACTACAGCCCATAGCCAGCAGGAAGTAGCTATGGAAAAAAGATCATCTCCCTTCAGCACCCCTTTAAGAGAAAGGTGTAAACTCTCTAAAGAAAAAATAAAAATTAATCCACATAAGCACCAGTAACCCCCAGGATTCTGCTGTGCAGAACGAGGACTTCTCCTGGGAATAGGAAGAGGCCCTGCCTGTTGCGCAGGGGCTTTGTCCTTCAGCCCTCAATGGGAAATTGATAAATGGAGTAATCAATCAAAACAACAAGCAGCCACCCACCTCATAACTCCAGCAATAATTATGCCAAAGCTTAGCAAGTAAGCTAGCTTAAAGGGGGGAAATGACAGGAGCCCTGGGTGGGGGCTACGCATCTCTTTGTAAATAACCTGGGCTGTGTGTGTCAGACAAGGAAAGGCTGAGCTTCACCTTTCCTAATGATGCCAACCACTCCAGTCCCAGGAAGCCAATTAACAATGTAAGCTCTAGAGACTTGTAATATTCAGGGAGGATGCAAACTAAACATGTTAATTCAAGCCTACCTGGAATGTGGGAAATAAGTGTTAACTCAAGTTATTGAGAACTCAAACAAAGGACCATTTGGCTCTTCCTCTGTAGGAAAAGAACCCAAAAATCCTATTTGGGGCTTGGGTTTTTGGACAGAGAAGCTCCCAAGCCAGTCGTAAATAAATTTTTGCCTTCCCAAAATTATTACTGAGCCCTGGCCTTCCATGCGCAATTATTGAACCTCTTGATTCCACAGCACCCTTCTGGTTTGCTGATACAGTCTGACTCTCAAGTCAAGGACAGTTTCTTGCTGGAGGAGTTTATAATTCACATCAGCACAGGAGAAATGCTGTTTTCATATTGAAGAATAGAAGCTGTATAAGCAAGCCAGAGCTCCAACCTGCCAGAGAGAATTGGTTCACGAGGGTTTCAGAGTTCAGTTTATGGTGATCGTGCTGGGATATTTAAAGGTGAATCTCACACTTTATTTTAAGTTTACATCAACCTGAAAGCTTAATTTTTCATGGTTGGTGGATACCATTTAAAAAGCCAGCACTTGTCAATCATAAAACTTAAAATTGGAGTAACTTTCTTAAGTCTACAGAAGGTGAAACGTTCCACCATATACAAACCGATGATGAGGAATCTTAGTTGGGTCATTTGTGTTGTAAGAGTTGCAGCCAACTTGTTGTGAATTCATTACCCTCAAAATACTAGAAATTAAAAGAATTGATTTCATTGAAAGAATAGTGACTATTATTAAGCATCCAGTAGCATATAAGAGAATACACTTGGAGAAATCTGACTGTGTTTCAACTCTGCATGAACATGACGTGCCTGATAGGCATGTATAAGGGAACTGTATTGTGACCTGAATGGTATGTTCACTTCTGACCACATTTTCTGGTCCCTTTCCAGACAATAAAACCAAATAAGGTGGAAATACCATCAGGATGTCCTCCATGCCCAAACAAAACCAAAATGTCTTTTTAGACTCTGTGCCCCAGTTTTAATTTGATCAGCAGAGTGAAATGTAGAAGAGAAAACAGGTGTATTCACTGCAGGGAGAAGGATGCACAGATATGAAGGGTCAGGGTTTATTATTCTTTCTAGATGGAAGTCGGACATGGGAAGGGAAAGTGGGAAAACAACAGTGTGGGGGAGGCCTGAACTTGCACGTCTCTAGGTGAGGCCCAACAGTCATTTCATTTCAAAGACCCTTCACTCTATGCAAAGCTGGAGACCATCAAGATGTGAAATGAAAAAATTTAAAAATAAAGCATAAATAAATAAAAAGATGTGGAATGCTAAAAGCAATCTACAGCGATCAACAGCTCTGCTACACAGTAAAACAAAACTCTCAGGCACTAACTGTCACTACCTCACCTTCCAAAGTGAATATTGTAATAGCAGAGGCAATCTGGTGAGGTAGGCGAGAGCTCTTTGGAGAATTTGATGGTAATCTTCACATTCTGATCGTGTCTGGTCTGGCTGACCACTTCCAATTCCTGAGATTAAAATTTAAAAAATAACATCCAGTGACTCGTCTAAGAAAACTAAGCTTCCTTGCATAAGAAATAAATGATTACATCAGTGGGCTATCCAAAGCAGTCTATTGGGCACAAACATGCATCGTATCAAGTGCAGCTCCACCAAATTGAACCGTGAGCAGGTGACGTGCCCGTTTTGACTCACTGCCGTGCTTCAAGTCCTGCCTCGTGTCACCTTGAGGCCCTGAAAAACCCTGCGACAACCCTTCTTCTCCAGGGACGCTGAAGCTCCTCTGTATACAAAAGTTATAAGTGCCGTGAATTTATGCCGTAAAAAGAGCAATGCAAATAGAGCGTGACGTCTTTAATCTTTAACTATTCAATAAACTGCTCAAGGCTGTTTGAGTAGGAAGGACAAAGCCAAAGATCCAGACAATAGGACTCCAGCTACAGGTATCAAGGAAAGGGGACTGTTACCCAGAAGCCTTCTTCGCGGATGCCCCAGGCCACATCAGTGGCCCTCAGCACCTCCTTATCCCCGCTCTGACATTCATCCTGTCTTATAAGGTTCACAGAACAAGAATCTAAGTCAAAACCTTGTTCGGCGATTCCATCTTTTAGTCCCAGCACTCCGTGCCACACTGCCACCTAGTGGGCATCAGGAAGTGGTGCATGAACGAACAATCCCAAACTTCCCTGAGAACTGGCTTTTGACATAAAACAGACCTATTCCTTTTAAGAACAGCAACTAGTAAAGGATTTCATGTTATTTATTATAACTTAATATTTACATGGATTTAAATATATATACCACAATCTCAATTACGAATGACAGCGTAAGGCAGTGACTTGCTGAGTTGCAGTAAATCGTTAGTGTCCACATTACCTGGAGCCCCTGTACTGAGAATAATTAAGATGTTTCAGGCCTTCGGTCACAAAAAATGGTCTGTCTGGAAGCATTAGTCCTAATTTATGATAATCGTATAAAGTGTTAAAGTCTCAATTTCTAATATAAAAATTTACTTTAGGGAAGCGGACTTGGCCCAGTGGTTAGTGCATCCGTCTACCACATGGGAGGTCCACGGTTGAAACCCGGGCCTCCTTGACCTGTGTGGAGCTGGCCCATGTGCAGTGCTGATGTGGGCAAGGAGTGCCTTGCCACGTAGGGGTGTCCCCCGTGTAGGGGAGCCCCATGCGCAAGGAGTGCACCCCGTAAGGAGAGCTGCCCAGTGCAAAAAGAAGTGCAGCCTGCCCAGGAATGGTGCCACCCACACGGAGAGCTGACACAACAAGATGACACAACAAAAAGAGACACAGATTCCCATGCCACTGACAACAACAGAAGCAGATAAAGAAGACGCAGCAAATAGACACAAAGAACAGACAACCAGGGCGGGGGGGTGGAGGGGAAGGGGAGAGAAATAAATAAATAAATATATTTTTTTAAAGTTACTTTACATTTTACACATAAAAGTTAGAAATTGTTTTACAAAGTATTTCTCAACCAGTTTCCAGACACATCCAGCAAGCAAAGTCATCATATGAAAAATTTCAGGAAAGATAACAGCAGGCATCATTTAGTAGCACCTGCCACACACCATGTGCTTCATACATACCACGGAATTACATCATCTCAGAGATGCAGTGCAGATGATAAAAATAGGCATTCGCCTTTTATGTAATCAAGTTGATCAGTCTTCATTATGTGGACTCTGGATTTTGTGTCTTTATTACAAAAACAAAAAACAAAAAACTTTTTTTTAAGTTGAAAACTTTGACCCAGCAGAATATATTGTACTGTAACCATCACAGCCGAGGTTCGATTGCATTAACTGAATCCCTGGTAAGTGACAAAATCCGAGCCAGTGTGCTCACCTGTGTGATGATGACAACCTGTCTCTGTGAGGACGAGGCCATGGGGGTTAATGTCACGATGGACGAGGAGCTGCTCAAGCTCCCAGTGCAGTGACATAAGCACTCAAGCAAACAAAGTTCCTGGAAGACCCCGCTTGAGGAACAGCATGTAAATGAGTTGTCTAACTTGGAAATGCCATGGCATAGAATTGGCTAATGAATGAGGATCTCTGCTCCTTTCCCATCAGCCTTGAAATAAAAGGTGAATCAAGCACCTTTGATTCAGAAAATTCGCTGCAGGGAAGGAGGCGATCAGCCGCAAGCTGCTCACACTTCCCACCTGCCAAGCCTCATGGGGCTACGGAGGCGCTCCACGTGGAATTTATTTATCGCTATGGTTGAGCCTCAAGCATCCCCTGCCGCCAAGCCCTTCTCTGTCCCTCCACTCACCTGGAGTCAGGGACGCTTCTTCCACCCCTCTTGGTTGCCCAGGGTCACCCGTTTGGGCATCCGCTTGTGGCAGCTGGAGTCCAGCCTGCAGTTGAGCCGGCAGTGGGGTCTGCACGTTTTTGGAGATGGTAATAAATACAAGTGTTATTACATGTTCATTCAAAATTTACAGGAGCAGATGTGGCTCAAGCAGTTGAGTTCCTGCCTCCCTCATGGGAGGTTCAGGTTCAGTTTGGAAAAAAAAACGAAGAACAAGCAAAACAAATGAAAACCAATTCAGGGAAGCCAATGTGGCTCAGGGGTTGAGTACTGGCTTCCCACATAGGAGGTTCCTGGTTCAATTCCCAGTACCACACACACACACAAAAATTGCTTTATGCCTATTATGTGCCAGGCACCAGCACGGCATAAGACAAAGAGCTTCCTCTTGAAGAGCTCATATTCCAGTGATGGAAAAATAAAGATAACTGACAAAGAGCCCACTAGTGGAGGTGGGGCAAGATGGCGTCTGAGTGAGTGCACCTCATAATCTCTCCTGCAAAGAAGCGGCTGGGTGGGGTTGGAGTCCTGCTGGAGCAGGCTGTGTCGGGCTTGCTGGACAGGAGGTGTCTGGACATCGATTTGGAGAGACAGTGACAGAAGTGGTGCTTCCTAGAGGTAGAATTTTGGGTTTTGGACATGGAGGTCAGAAGATGTGGGGAGGTGGGACTCTTTCCCCTAGGGCTGGTGGCCACAGTGTTCCCTGAAAACTGTCAATTGTGTGGTGGTGTTCCCAAGCCCCGTGTTTCCCGGATGTGTGGTTCTCAGGTCCGTGTCCCCTAAGCCCCCATAGCCCACACTCCACAGACCCACATACCTTGAGTCCGTAATATGCCAGACTTCCCATTCCTGAATCCAGCACTCCCTGAGGTCCGGGATTGCCCCAGCCCTCTGGTTTTGGACTGACTCTGTGAGTGCAACCGATTTGGTGGGAGACGCACAGGGGCCAGGTGAGTGCAGGCTGAATTTTCTGTTCCCCCCTTCTTTTTTCTTTCTTTTTTTTTAGCTTGGAGGAGCATGCCAGCTGGCTTGGGGAGAGCCTGGGAAGAAAGGAGAGGCAAATCTGCTGAGAAAGCCCAATTTACCTAAATGCCCTGGAATAGGAAGCTTGGTCTGGAGAAGTGGAGTCAGAAAATCAATTAGCCCTCCTGTAACACACCTAAAGGAGAGGGGCTGTAGGACGTGCTTCCAAGCTTCCAACAGCATATTTGGGGTTCCTGGTGAGGTGTGGGTGCTCTCTCGCTGGAAATAAGCAGTCATTGTCTTCTGTGTTGAGTTGGTTCACCAAGGACCCACTTGAATCTCTTAATGGACCCCTCATGCAGCTTTCCTGCTGCCTTGGGAGAGAGGGAGGTAAGGAAGGGGAGAAAGGGGGAATGTCAGATTCCTAAGCATTTTATTTAACTGCAAAGAGGATTCCTTGCTTGAAACTTTGGGTTTTTTTTTGTTGGTTTGTCTTCTTGTTTTTCCTTCCTCTTTATCCCCCGAAGGCCCTTTTTCTCTTCTTTTCATTTTTCTCTTTTTCTTTTTCTTGCTTGCTTCCCCCCCTTTGTTTGTCACCCCCATTTTTTTTCTTTTTCTTCCATTCTCTTCTTTTTTACTTTTATTTTTTTTATATTAACTGCTGCAGGGAGCGCTTCACATTTGCGGTGCTTCCTCATCCTCCATTTCCTCTTTTCTGTGTGTATTGATTTTGGCCACCAACACTATCCCCTTTCCTCTACATCTTTCTATCCTCCATCATTTATTGCTCTCTTATATTCCACCTCTTTGTTTGGCCCCCAAATTTTCTGACTTTTTATTCCTAAGAACTTTGTTCCATTTTCTGTCTTTTATTCACTCTTTATATTATTGTCTTTCTTTTCTCTTTCCTTTCTCCTTGAAAACACTGGCCTTTTAATTCATACTATGTTCCCCCTCATATTCAGTTGACTGTCTCATTATAGGTGCTCTACTTCACTTACTGTTATAACCTTACACAGTTTACATGAGTCTAATATCCATTCTCCTGTATCTCTCATGGTTCCTCTGTTAACATTTACTATCAATACTACTATTAGGGGAAGAGGCGGGGCAAGATGGTGGCTGAGTGAACTTCCCTGATAGTATCTCCTGCAGGGATTCGGCTGGGTGGCGTTGGAGGCTCTTTGGGACTGGGCTGTTTCGGGATTTTTTCTGGTCGGGAGGTGTCTGGACATCGATTTGGAGGGAAGGTAACAGAGAGGATGAGTCTGAAATATACATGGAGATCCCAGCTGTGCACGGAAGATTCCCTCCTTGAGTGGGCAGAGCCACAGCATCCAGCACAGCGTGGGGAGCGGGCGCAGCGCGGGGAGCGCGGGGAGCAGGCGCAGCTCAGGGAGCGGGCGCAGCGCGGCAGGGTTTTCTTTCTTTTTGTTTTTTTTTTCTTTTTTTTTTGAGGCTCTGCAGTACTGGGGAGTTTGTGGGCCCTGGGCGGCCTATTGGGGGGTTAGTGGGATGGGAGACGCTTGCAGACCAATTTGGGCAGACACACGGGGGAATTTTTGATTGCGGACACAAACAATAGCGTTTCTGCCTAGAGGCACCCCCCCCCCCAAGCCCGGCTGCTGACCTACAGCAGTCTTAAAGTGATAGCAACAAAGAGACGCTACCAGGGTCTCACAGGGTGGGAGGTGTTTGGAAGCTGATTAGGGGAATATTTTGCGAAACGTGGGAATTTCAGGTTTGGATTCTGTTATTAACGTTTTGGGCTGGAGCCCCTCCCCCGGACCTGGATATTGATCTGAATCATTAAATTGGCTGCAGCCTAGAGGCGCCCCCAGGTGGCCATTCCAGGGAGCCACAGGGTGGGAGGGTTCCTGAAGTCAATTGGTGATATATCCACACAACAGACGCTAGTAACTGAGTGAATTGTAGGGTACAGAACACAGGATAGAGCTTGTGGATGTGACCTCACCCATAGGCCTGGCACCCAGCTGCAGGGATCCCTGAAGGCTGTGATGCACTGTGGTGCTCCCAGGCTTCCTGTTAACCAGACTTGAGGTTGCCAGGTCTGAGTTCCCTGGACTCTGGTGGCCCACACCCCAGAGACTCACACCTCTTGAGTCCTCAATATCTCAGACTTTCCATCCCTGAATCCACCACGCCCTGAGGGCCATCTGAGGTCCTTGAATGTCCTAGCCCTCAACGTTTGCGTTTTTTCTTCTTTGTTCGGTTTTCTTTTGTTTTTACTTTTATTCTATTTCTATTTTTTATTCTATTTTTTTAATGTTCTGATTCCTGGCATTGCATTATCCCCTAGTCTTTTCTCCCAGCATATCCCCCAATGTCTTTTTTTTTCCTCTCTTTCTTGTCCCCCATCTTCTTCTTATTCTATTTTATCTTAACAATACAATAGGTCCTGCAGGAAACACCTCACATTTGCTGGGCTTCCTCATCCTCCACTGCCTCATTTCTCTGTGAATAGATTTTGGCTATCTAAACTATCCCCTTTCCCCTACATCTGGATATCCTCCACCATCTACTATCTCTCCTATATTCCACCTCCCTTTCTTTGATCCACAAAGTGTCTAACTCTTAATTTCTAATACCTTTGTTCTCTTTTCTGTCTGGTATCTGCTCTTGAAACTATTACCTTTCTTTTCTCTTTCCCTCTCTCACGAAAACAATAGCTTCTTAGTACGTACCATATTCCTCCCATATTCAGTCATCTACCTCATTATAGGTACTCTACCTACTGCTATAACTCTACACAATTTACATGATTCTAACCTCCATCCTCCCAGAACTTATATTGTTGCTTTGTTAACATATATCACCAATACTACTTCACACTTTTTCCTTCCTTACACAATTGCCTTCCCCTGGCACTAATACTTTCCTTTAAAGTGAACTTAATCAGCAGTAAGAAATTAGAATAAGAAGAAAAAAGTGACAAAGAGAAGATATAACACTTAGGCCAAAACAACAACTAATTAATCTCCAAGACTAGACAAAGAAGTTAAGGAACTGATTAAACCCATCAAGAAAATATGATGACCACACAGCAACAAAAATCTACAAACCAAACCAGTAATCAGGAAAACATGGCTGAATCCAATCAACAAACTAAAAATCAGGAAGGGGAGCAGAACTTCGCACAAGCAATGAAAGAGCTCAGAACATTTATCACCAACAAATTTGATGAAGTAAAGGAAGAGGTTAACAACATGAAGATAACACTTGGAGGGGAAATTGCAGACATACGCAAAAAAATAACAGATATGATGGAAATGAACACCACAATTCAAGAAATAAAAAATACACTTGCAGCAAATATCAGCAGACTAGAAGAGGCAGAGCAGAGAATTAGTGATGTGGAAGATAGTGTATTGGAAATCAAACAGATAGCAGAAGTAGTCAATAAAAAGATAGAAAAAAACCAGATAGTACTTAGCGACCTGAATGATAATGCAAAACACTCAAACATACATATTATAGGCATTCCAGAAGGAGAAGAGAAGGGAAAGGGGTCAGAAGGAGTGTTGCAGGAAATAATCACTGAAAACTTCCCAAATCTACTGAAAGAGACAGATGTACATATCCAAGAAGCACAGCACACTCCAATGGTCATAAACCCCAACAGGCCCACCCCAAGACATATACTTGTCGAATTATCCAATGCTCAAGACAAAGAGAAAATTCTAAAAGCAGCAAGAGAAAAGAAAACCATCACATACAAGGGAAGCCCCATAAGATTAAGTGCTGATTTCTCATCTGAAACCATGGAGGCAAGAAGGCAGTAGTATGATATAGTCAAGGTACTAAAGGAAAAAAATTTCCAACCAAGAATACTCTATCCAGCTAAACTAGCATTCAAAATGATGGAGAGTTCAAAATATTCGCAGATAAACAGAAACTAAAAGAGTATTCCAACAAGAAACCTCCCCTTCAAGAAATTCTAAAGGGAGTTCTGCAGGAAGAAAGGAAAAACCAGGACAGGCAGAGTTAGAGGAGAGTGTAAGAGCAACAAAAAAGACAAAAATAGAAGGGAAAAAAATAATACAAACAAAATATGACAAACACAAATCCAATCAAAATATGGCTAACACAAATAATTCCCTGAAAGTAATAACACTGAATGTCAATGGATTAAACTCACCTATCAAAAGATTCAGACTGGGACACTGGATAAGGAAATATGACCCATCTATATGCTGTCTACAAGAGACACATCTTAGACCCAGAGACTCATGGAGGATGAAAGTGAATGGCTGGAAAACAATCATACAAGCAAACAATAACCAAAAAAAGGCAGGAGTAGCTATATTAATATCAGACAAAATAGACTTTAAATGCGAAACAATTGTGAGAGACAAAGAAGGATACTACATTTTAGTGAAAGGGACAATCTGTCAAGAAGATCGAATGATCATAAATATTTATGCTCCTAACAAGGGTGCCTCTAAATATGTGAGGCAAATGCTGGAAAAACTAAGTGAAAAAATAGATGCATCTACAATTATAGTGGGGGATTTTAATACACCACTATCAACTCTGGACAGAACATCTCAAAAGAGAATCACTAAAGAAACAAAACATTTGAACAGTATATTAGAAGAGCTGGATCTAATAGACATATATAGATCACTACACCCAAACACAGCAGGATATACGTTTTTCTCAAGCGCACATGGAACATTCTCCAAGATAGACCATTTGCTAGGCCACAAAGAAAGGCTTAATGAATTCAGAAAGACGAAATCATACAAAAAAATATCTCTGACCACAGTGGAGTGAAGCTGGAAATTTGCAAGGGACAGAGGCCCAGACTTCACACCACGATTTGGAAATTAAACAGCACACTCTTAGAAAAACAGTGGGTCAAAGAGGAAATCTCAAAAGAAATCAATGACTACCTGACACAAATGATAATGATAACACAACATACCAAAATTTATGGGATGCAGCAAAAGCAGTACTGAGAGGGAAACTTATAGCCATAAATTCATATATCAAAAAAGAAGAAAGAGCAAAAATTGAAGAACTAACTGCACTTTTGAAGGAATTAGAAAAACAACAACAATGTAACCCAACAGTAAGAAGAAGGAAGGAAATAACAAAGATAAAAGCAGAACTAAATGAAATAGAAAATAAGAAAGCACTTGAAAAGATAAACAAGACCAAGAGCTGGTTTTTTGAGAAGATCAACAAAATTGATAAACCTTTAGTGAGACTAACAAAGAAAAAAAGAGAGAAGGTGCAAATACACAAAATAAGAAATGAGAAAGGCGATATCACCACTGACCCCACAGAAATAAAGACGATCATAAGAGGATACTTTGAAAAACTATATTCCAACAAAAATGACAATTTAGAGGAAATGGACAAATTCCTAGAAACACATAAGCAGCCCATATTGACGAAAGAAGAAATTGACGATCTTAACAAACCAATCACAAGCAAAGAGATAGAATCAGTCATTAAAAATCTCCCAACTAAGAAGAGCCCAGGGCCAGACAACTTTACAGGTAAATTCTACAAAACATTCCGGAAAGAACTAACACCAATCCTGCTGAAACTCTTCCAAAAAATCAAAACAGAAGGAATATTGCCTAACTCCTTCTATGATACCAACATTACCCTAGTACCAAATCCAAAGACACCACAAGAAAGGAAAATTACAGACCAATTTCTCTAATGAACCTAGACGCAAAACTACTTAACAAAATACTTGCTAATCATATTCAACAACACATTAAATGAATTATACACCACGACCAAGTGGGATTTGTTCCAGGTATGCAAGGATGGTTCAACATAAGAAAATCAATCAATGTGATACACCATATAAACAGATTGAAGGAAAAAAATCATATGATTATATCAATAGATGCAGAAAAAGCATTTGACAAAATACAGCACCCCTTCTTGATAAAAACACTCCAAAAGATCGGAATACAAGGAACCTTTTTGAACATGATAAAGAGTATATATGAAAAACCTACAGCCAACATTGTTTACAATGGAGAAATCCTGAAATCCTTCCCTCTAAACTCAGGAACAAGACAAGGATGCCCATTGTCTCTGCTCCTATTTAACATTGTCTTAGACGTACTTGCTCGAGCACTGAGGAAAGAACTAGATATAAAAGGCATTCAAATTGGAAAGGAAGAAGTCAAAATTTCATTATTTGCAGATGACATGATCCTATACATAGAAAACCCTGAGAGATCTACAACAAAGCTTCTAGAACTCACAAATGAGTTCAGTAAAGTCGCAAGTTATAAGATCAATGCACAAAAATCAGTAGCATTTCTGTACACCAATAACGAGCAAGATCAGGAGGAAATCAAGAAACAAATACCATTCACAATAGTAAATTAAAAAATCAAATACTTAGGAATAAATTTAACTAAAGAGGTAAAAAACTTATACACCGAGAACTATACAAGACTGTTCAAGGAAATCAAAGAAGACCTAAATAAATGGAAGAATATTCCTTGTTCATGGATAGGAAGACTGAATATTACTAAGATGTCTATCCTACCAAAACTGATCTACACATTCAATGCAATCCCAATAAAAATCAACACAGCCTTCTTTAAGGAACTAGAAAAACTAACTATGAAATTTATTTGGAAAGGAAAGAGGCCCCGAATACTCAAAGACATATTGAAAAAGAAAAATGAAATTGGAGGAATCACACTACCTGACTTCAAAACATACTACAAAGCTACAGTAGTGAAAACAGCATGGTATTGGCATAAGCAGAGACACACAGACCAATGGAATCGAATTGAAAGCTCTGATATATAACCTCACATATATAGCCATATAATATTCGATAAACCCACCAAACCCTCTCAACTTGGAGAGAATGGCCTATTCAACAAATGGTGCCTGGAGAACTGGATAGCCATATGTAGAAGAATGAAAGAGGATTACCATCTCACACCTTATACAAAAATCAACTCAAGATTGGTCAAAGACCTAAATATAAGAGCCAAGACCATAAAGATCTTGGAAAGCAGTGTAGGGAAACATCTACAGGACCTGGTAATAGGAAATGGCTTCATGAATATCACACCAAAAGCACGAGCAGCAAAAGAACAAATAGATAAATGGGACTTCCTCAAAATTAAAGCCTTCTGCACCTTAAAGGAGTTTGTCAAGAAAGTAAAAAGGGAGCCCACACAGTGGGAGAAAATATTTGGCAACCATATATCTGATAAGAAACTTATAACTTGCATATATAAAGAACTCCTATATCTTGAAAATAAAAAGATAAACAACCCATTTAAAAAATGGGAAAAAGATTTAAACAGACACTTCTCCAAAGAAGAAATACAAATGGCTAAAAAGCACATGAAAGAATGCTACAAATCTCTAGCTATCAGGGAAATGCAAATCAAAACTACAATGAGATACCATCTTACTCCCATAAGATTGGCAGCTATGAAAAAAACAGAAGAATACAAATGCTGGAGAGGATGTGAAGAAAGGGGAACACTCATCCACTGCTGGTGGGAATGCAGAAGGATCCAACCATTCTGGAGGTCAGTTTGGTGGTTTCTCAAAAAACTAACTATAGATTTGCCATATGATCCAACAATACCACTGCTGGGTATATACCCATCAGAACTGAAAACAAGGACACAAACAGATATATGTACACCAATGTTCATAGCAGCATTGTTCACTATCGCCAAAAGTTGGAATCAATCCAAATGCCCATCAACAGACTAGTGGATCAATAAAATGTGGTATATACACACAATGGAATACTACTCGGCTGTAAGAACAAATACACGACAAACACACGTGATAACATAGATGAATCTTGAGAACCTTATGTTGAGTGAAGCAACCCAGGCATTGAAGGACAAATACTACATGACCTCAATGATATGAAATGAGCAACCTGCCTCAGAGAGATAGAGACTGGAAAAGAGGCTTACAGGAAATCGGGGGGTGGAGGAAGGATGTGAGCTGACGTCTGCAGGGGTGGAATCTATTATGAGCTGGCGGTAAGTATGAGCACAAAGAAGGGACAAAATGGGGGCAAGGGGTTGCCTTTGGGTAGGGCTTTGCAGGTTTGAGGGGGGCTGAGGATGGGCCAAGGGGTAATATTGTCCAAAAATTGGGGGGAGGGAGGGGCAACATACGAACATAGGAGAGTGTCAGGTGTTCGCTGAGAGTAAAATGTTGAAAAAATCATATCAAAATATAATTAGGAGGGTTACCTGTTTAGGATACTCAGGGGGATGGTCTGATGCGGGATGGACTCCGGGGGAATAGCTGAAGGCTCATTTTGCCAGGGTGGGTTGTACCATTGGGTAGAGACCCAAGAAGTGAGAGTTGGGGTGGACCCACATCCTGGGGAGGACTAATGCCATCAAATAGAAAGGACTGTATCTCTCGTGAGAAAGGGTGGCTCCCAGGGCATTAGGGCAGTTGAGAAAGTCAGGCCCTGAACACTGCTGCAAGTATCTCTGGACGTGGCTTCTCGGGAAACGGAGATTGGCTGGCACTGTGGGCCCCAGGGGGAGGGGAAAATGGATGTGGAATGGATGGAACCAAGGTAAATGTGGGGGCAAGAGAGGAGTTTTGCGAGAGTACACGAGGATGAATATAAAACATGTAATATTACACCAAAAACATATAGGGGATGACAGACTAATAATGTAAACCATAATGCAAAACATACGATAACTAAAAAATTTAGAAAACTGTACATCCTAAAGTATGGACCACATTGTAAGCACAGATGTCACCTTGTTTGAAAGCTATTGTTTCGGAATATGTACATCAGTTTCAGGAAATATGATATGAATAAGTTAAAATATTATCGCTGTGGAAGGGAAAAGGTTTTATGGTGGATCTGTGGGAGTACTGTATATTGTATATATGAATTACTGTGATCTAAGACTCTTGTGAAGAGAAGCTCAATAATTAGAAAAAAAAAAGAAAATAAAAAGATAGGATGTAGAAATTTACCAATCAATATGTACTCTAGATCTAACCTTTATTTTTTTTTATTTTATTGATTTTGTAAAAATATTACATTAAAAAAACAATATGAGGTCCCATTCAACCCCACCACCCCCACCCCACCACTCCTCCCCCAGCAACACTCACTCCCATCACCATGATACTTCCATTGCATTTGGTAAGTACATCTCTGGGCATCTCTGCATCTCATGGTCAATGGTCCACATCATGGCCCATACTCTCCCACATTCCATCCAGTGGGCCCTGGGAGGATTTACAATGTCCAGTGATTGCCCCTGCAGCACCATCCAGGGCAACTCTAAGTCCCAAAGGCGCCTCCACATCTCATCTCTTCCTGCTATTCCCCATACCCATATCAGCCACCATGTCCACTTTTCCCACTCCACTCCAATGCCATCTTTTCTCTGTGGACCTTGGATTGGTTATGTCTGTGGCATCTCTATGTCAAGAGGAGGCTCAGATTCCATATGGATACTGGATGCAATCCTCCTGCTTTCAGTTGTAGGCACTCCAGGCTCCATGGTGTGGTGGTTGTCCTTCTTCAACTCCATCTTAGCTGAGTGAGGTGAGTCCAATAAATCAGATTGTAGCAGCTGAAGTCTGTTGAGGCTCAGGGCCTGGCTATCATATTGTCAGTCCAGAGATTCAAATCCCCTAAATATATCTTAAACCCCAACACCAACTACAATTCCAGTAAAGTAGCATGAAAGTCTAATGAAAAGAGATTCCATCTGAATCAGTTTCATCACGCAGAAACACCAGCTCCAAAGAAGGGCCATCTGACATGGCAGTGAACCCCATCTGCCATGACCATATAGCCCATGGGTCTCTTTAGCCCTCAAAGGAACCAATACCTGGGATTGTATCTACTTCATCTGTCTCTTAGATTCTGCTCAGTTGTGCATAAGGGCAATCCTTCTGACAGCCCCCAGACTCTTTTTTAGAGACTCGTAGCCATATAAACTCATTTCTCCTTTCCATTTCCCCCTTAAATTAGGTCAAACAGCATTTTAAAGTCATGTTATTATATGTAGACAGGGATATTCTGCTAGATCCGCATTGAACCTTCAATTCAAGGTCATTTTCCAGTTGCATCATCAGTTGGTATTTGATAGTGATCCCTCGGTGCCAGGGAGGCTCATCCCTGGGTGTCATGTCCCACGCTGAGGGGAAGGCATTGCATTTACATGTTGAGTTTGGCTTCAAGACTGGCCACATTTGAGTAATATAAAGGCTGTCAGGAGGAAATTCCCAGGCACTGTGATGCTCTAGGCCTTGTTCTTATTTCAGGCATATAGGCTCACAAGCATAGTCATTAGTATCATGCTCTCACTGTTGGACCCTCATTCCTTCCTGGTCCTTACCATTGCACCAGGGGGACTGCTGCTGCTCCCCTAGTGACCACGACAGAGCACCCCTGGCCAGGAACCCAGTACCCCCCCAGCTGTAGTTTTTAATTGTTGCCACTATGAGTATATCCAAACATTACCATGCACCCTGGACATATGCCCTGTATAGCTCCCTGTCAGCCATATATCACCTGTCAATAGTATCCTATACTAGTATTCCTCTACTGCCATTGTTGAACCACTCTGTGATCCAAAACTTCCTGAAAATTGAAGCCCAATATAATGTCAGGTTCCCTTACTAGTAAGATGGCATATAGCGATGGGTTTAAAGGGTAGATATAGAATACGTGTTGAGTTGGAAAAATTATACATCCTATCTTTTTCTTTTTTTTCCCTAATTATTGAACTTCTCTTCACAAGAGCCATAGACCACAGTAATTCATATGTACAATATGCAGTACTCCCACACATCCACCATAAAACCTTTTCCCTTCCACAGCGATATTCTTAGACCTTATTCATATCATATTTACTTACAGTGATGTAGAGACTCTGTGACAAGAGCTTTCAAACAAGATGATATCTGTGCTTACATTGTCATCCATACTTTAGGATATACAGTTTTCTAAATTTTTAGTTGTCCCATGTTTTACATTATGGTTTACATTATTAGTCTGTCGTCCCCTATATGTTTATGGTGTAATAGTACATGTTTTATATCCATCCTTGTGTACTCTCGTGAAAGTCCTCTCTTATCCCACATTTACTTTGGTTCCACACATTTAACATCCATTTTCCCATCCCCTTGATGCCAACAGTGACATCCAACCTCCGTTTCCTGAGGAGCCATGTCCAGAGATACTTGCAACAGTGTTCAGGGCCTAACTTGCTCAGCTGCCCCAATGCCCTGGGAGCCACCCTTTCTCTCGAGAGATACAGTTCCCTCTATTTGATGTCATTAGTCCTCCCCAGGATGTGGGTCCACCCCCACTCTCACTACTTGGGTCTCTATCCCAAGGTACCACCCACTCTGGCAAAATAAGCATTCAGACATTCCCCAGGAGCCCATCCCGCATCAGACCATCCCCTCTGAGCATCCTAAACAGGTAACCCTCTTAATTATATTTTGAAGATCTAACCTTTAAACTCATCGCTATATTCCATTTTACTAGTAAGGGAAACTGACATTATGTTGGGACTCACTTTACAGGAAGTTTTGGATCACAGAGTGGTTCAACAATGGCGGTGGAGGAATACTGATATGGGATGTTATTGACAGGCTATATATGGTTGACAGAGAGTTATACAGGGCATATGTCCAGGGTACATGGTAATGTTTAGATATACTCATAATGGAAACAATTAAAAACAACAGCTGGGGGGGTACTGGGTTCCTGGCTGGGGAGTCTCTGTCATGGTCCCTGGGGGAGCAGCGGCAGTCCCCCAGGTGCAACGGTAAGAACCAGGAAGGAATGAGGGCCCAACAGTCGGCTCCTGATACTAATGGCTATGCTTGTGAGCCTATACACCTGCAATAAGAACAAGGCCTAGAGTAGCATTGTGCCTGGGAGTTTCCTCCTGACAGCCTTCACGTTACTCAAATGTGGCCACTCTCAAAGCCAAACTCAGCATGTAGATGCAGTGCATTCCCCCCAGCGTGGGACATGACACCCGGGGATGAGCCTCCCTGGCACCGAGGGATCACTACCACATACCAGCTGAAGATGCAACTAGAAAATGACCTTGAATTAAAAGTTCAATGCAGATCAGCAGAATATCCCTGTCTACATATAATAACATGACTTCAAAATGCTGTTTGACCTAATGTAAGGGGGAAATGGAAAGGAGAAATGAGTTTATAAGGCTATGGGTCTCTAAAAAAGAGTCTGGAGGTTGTCAGAAGGAATGCCCTTATGCACAACTGAGCAGAATCTAAGAGACAGATAAAGTAGATACAACCCCGGGTATTGGTTCTTATGAGGGATAAAGAGACCCACGAGTTCTATGGTCATGGAAGATGGGGCTCACTGCCATGTCAAATGGCCCTTTTTTGGAGTTGGTGTTTCTGCATGATGGAACTGGACTCAGAGGGGATCTCTTTTCACAAGACTCGCATGCTACTTTACTGGAATTGTAGTTGGTGCTGGGGTTTGAGATATATTTGGTGGATTTGAATCTCTGGACTGACAATATGATAGCCAGGCCCTGAGCCTCAACAGACTTCAACTCCTACACTCTGATTTATTGGACTTACCCCACTCAGCTAACATGGAGTTGAAGAAGGTCCACCACCACACCATGGAGCCTAGAGTGTCTACAACTGAAAGCAGGAGGAGTGCATCCAGTATCCATGTGGAATCCAAGCCCCCTCTTGACATAGATGTGCAATGGACACAACCAATCCAATGTCCACAGAGAAAATGTGGCATGGGCGTGGGAAGGGTGGCCATGGTGGCTGCTGGGTGCGGTGAATGGGAGGAAGAGATGAGATGGGGAGGCATTTTTGGGATGTGGAGTTGTCCTGGGTGGTGCTTCATGGTCAATTAGGGGACATTGTAGATCCCCCCAGGGCCCACTGGATGGAACATGGGAGAGTGTGGGCTATGATGTGGACCATTGACTATGGGGTGCAGTGATGCTCAGAGATGTACTTACCAGGTGCAATGGATGTGTCATGATGATGGGAGAGAGTGTTGCTGTGGGGGGAGTGGGGGGTGGGGGCGGTGGGGTTGAATGGGACCTCAAATTTTTTGAATGTAATATTTTTAAAAAATAAAAATAAATTAAAAATAAATTTTAAAAAATGAAAGTTAAAAAAAATACTACTATTATACATTTTCTTTTCTTACTTATTTTGCTTTCTCTGGCCCTAATATTTTCCTTCAAGTGAACTTAGCCAGCAACAAGAAAATAGAATAAGAAGCACAAAGTGACAAAGAGAAGACATAATGTGTATGCAAAAGCAACAACTAATTAAACCCCAAGACTAGACAAAGAAGCTACAGAACTGATTAAACCCGCCAAGATAAAATGATGACCAGACAGCAACAAAAAACTACAAACAAAACCAATAATCAGGAAAACATGGCCAAATCCAATGAACAAACTAAAAACCATGAAGAGGCGTAGAACATCGAACAAGTAATTAAAACTCTCAAAACATATATTAGCGACCAATTTGATGAAGTGAAGGAAGAGATTAAGAATATGAAGAATATGAAGAAAACTTGGAGGAAAGTGGACTTGGCCCAGTAGTTAGGGCATCCGTCTACCACATGGGAGGTCTGCAGTTCAAACCCCGGGCCTCCTTGACCCATGTGGAGCTGGCCCATGCGCAGTGCTGGTGCTCGCAAGGAGTGCTGTGCCACATAGGGGAGCCCCACACACAAGGAGTGCTGCCCCATAAGGAGAGCCTCCCAGTACAGAAAAAAAAAAGTGCAGCCTGCCTAAGAATGGTGCCTCCCACACAGAAAGCTGCCACAACAAGATGATACAACAAAAAGAAACACAGATCCTGTGCTGCTGACAACAAGAGAAGTGGACAAAGAAGAAGATGCAGCAAATAGACACAGAGAACAGACAACGGGGATGGGGGGGGAGGTAAGAGGAGAGAAAGAAAGTAAGAAATATTTTTTTTTAAAAAAAGGTACTATTTTAGAATCAACCCAATGAGGTACCAAAATATAATTATCTCTACTGCCCTTTTATTTGTGATTTATTTAATTAGACAGTAATTGAGTTTCTCCAAGTTGCAGAGTCCCCTTTTAGATTTTCCTGAGAAATCCCTGAGCTCTTATGTGATTTGGACAAGGTACCTGTGAAAGTCTGGTTACTTCCTAGACTCAGGCAGAGAAACCAGTCCAGGTGCCTGCTGTGGAGTGGCTGTGGCCATTGTGGGTTTTGGTTTAAGAGTCTGTTTCCACTGGGGTCAGGTAAACACGGTGTGGTGGGGACATGAAGAAGAGTGACCAGAGGAGAACATTCTGGTGCACTGGGTTGTGCCTTGATTGGAAAGATGGAGCTGGGGAGGCAGGTCCTGCGGGGATGCACAGGCCACTGTCAGGACATGGTTGTTTTAAGCAGAAGTTTAACCACCTGGCTGTGGGTAGAGAATAGAATGGAAGGGGAAAGAAGTGGAAACGGGGGGACCATTAGTTTTTCCCAGTGATCCAGGTAGAGGACAAAGATGCCTTGGAGGGGGGTGGGTAAGTTTGGCTGTGGTGAGAAGCCATTGGATTCTGGACGTATTTTGGAGGCACAGAGAGAGGGGAAGACAGGCTTCAAGGAGGACTCCTGGAACTTTGGCCTGTGCACCTGGAAGACTTGCCCCCACCTGCGACGGAGGTGCCTACAGGTGGGCAGGTTTGAGGAAAGATCAAGAATTCAGTTTTGGACATGCTAAATTTAAATTCATTAATAAACATCCAAGAAGAGATGTGGAGAAGGCAACCTATGACTTAGATCTCTGAGTTGGGGTTCAAAAGGGAGATCTGTGCTGCAGACTTACAAGAGAGAGGCTTTGTGTATGTGAGCTACTAGAATGCAGGAGACTGGGGGAGATTCCCATGGGAAGGACAGCAAGGAGAGATTAAAAAAAAAAAAAAACAGACTGAGCTCTCGGGAAATCCAGCATGAAGAGGTCAAATAAGAAGTGCCCAGTCTCCTAGAAACCAAGTGAAGAAAGTGTACCTAGAAGGGGAGCGACCAGGGGTGCAATACCTACCCAAGTTCGTTAATCCCTGGGCTGGCCTTATGACTCGACTACAAGTGGTTAGAATTTCTCTGATTTATGGGCTTTGGGATTGTCTCTATCTTTTGACTATTAAAAAGGAAGCTCCTGTGAAAGAGTCTGTCTGTGGAAATATATTTCCACATGGTAGTTGAATTGCCCATGTATATTTAACTTCAAATATATGCACTTTTTTTCCACAATGATTGTTACCTTTTATACTCCAATCAACAACATTTCAGAGTTCCAATTGTTCCACATTCTATTGACATTTGATGATGTTAGACTTTGAGTCTTAGCAATTTCTGGCTGCATATTGGCATCTCATTTTAGTCTTAATTTTCATTTATCAAATGATCAATTCTTTTGATCACTCTTTTTCTCTTCCATTGCCAACTCATGTGTATTCCTTTGTGAAGTGTCTATTCAGGTATTTCACCATTGTTTCTGTGTGTTTTGTGTTGAATTTTCCAAGCTGTTTACATATTCTAGATAAATGTTCTTTTGCATTTTCTCCTACTCTGTGTCCTGGATACTCATTTTCCTTAGGATGTCTCTTAATGAGGGTAAGTTCTGTTTCTTGTATCTATAATCATTTTTATGCTTCATGCTTTCTGGGTCCTGTTTAAGAAATCATTGCCAGTTTCCAGGTCAGAAAGTTATTCTTTGATGTTACTTCTGAAACACAGTTTAAGTTTAAGATCTCTTCTTCAATTCAAATTAACTTCTTTAAATGTTGTGAGATAGGGGTCAAGAGTCATTTGGGGACTTAGATTCCATATCGGTACTGGATGCACTCCTCCCGCTTCCAGTTGTAGACACTCTAGGCTCCATGTTGTGGTGGTTGACCTTCTTCAACTCCATGTTAGCTGAGTGGAGTAAGTCCAATAAATCAAAGTGTAGGAGCTGAAGTCTGTTGAGGCTCTGGGCCTGGGTGTCATATTATCAGTCCAGAGATTCGAATCCCCTACATATATCTTAAACCCAGCACCGACTACAATTCCAATAAAGTAGCATGCAAGTCTTGTGAAAAGAGATCCCCTCTGAGTCCAATTCCATCACGCAGAAACACCAGCTCCAAAGAAGGGCTATCGCAGTGATGCTCAGAGATGAACTTACCAGGTGCAATGGATGTGTCATGATGATGGGAGAGAGTGTTGCTGTGGGGGGAGTGGGGGGCGGGGGCGGTGGGGTTGAATGGGACCTCATATTTTTCATAATGTAATTAAAAATAAATAAATAATTAATTAATTTTAAAAAAAAGAATCATTTGGGGAGAACTACAGTTTTACCAGTAAAATTTGTTAAAAACAATTCACTTTCCTCTGCTGAATTGCTTTTGGACCTTCATCAGAAACCAATTAGGCATCAAAGTATGGCTCAATTTCCGGACTTTAATTTGAATCTTCTGACACAAGATGCTTTGACTCTTCTCTATTATCTGTGTTTCCATACTATTCAACAATCAGCATGTCATTTCAATTCATATAAACCTTCAGGAATTATAATGAGATTGCATTGACTCCATTTGTGAAAAACTGACATTTTAAAATATCGGGCATGAGAATGATATAGCTCTTCTTTTACATAGATATTTAAATTTACTCCTTGATTTACAGTAACGTTCTTGCATATTTTCATTAATTTTAATTTTAAGTATTTTATGGGTTTTGACGCTATTGTATATGGATATTTTCTATTTCAATATCTAATCATTTAGTGCCAGTACATAGAAATACAACTGATATTTAGGTAGTAAACCTAAATCCTGAGACATGGCTAAATTCACTAATTCTGGGCTTTTCTTGGTAGAGTCCTTAGGATTTGCTATTTTTACTCTCATGATGAATGTGAACCCCAGGTTTTCTTTTTCCTCCTTCCTCTCCAGCCTTGTTTTTCCATCACTTGCCTTATTGCAGGAACCACCTGAAGTGTGTTGACTGGGATGGTGAAGGTGGACATTCTTGCCTTGTACCCGTCTCAGGGGTCAGAGTGAGCGTTCCGCCATAAGGAGTCAGATCCTGTTTCCAGGGATGCCTTCCTCCAAATGGGGTCCTGTTCCTTCTGAGCTAAGGATTGTCACCTTGGATGTATCTTGAATTCACTGAATGATTTGTCCCAATTCATTGAGATGATCATATGTTTTTTTTCCTTCTTTGTTCTGTTGATATGGTGAATTACATTGATTTTAGAATGTTAAACTAAGCTTGAACTTGAGATGTAGAATCATGTCCTTGTCCATTTCTCCCTTTAGTTCTATCAGATTTTGCACATACATCTTGAAGCCCTTTAATTAGGTGCATTAACATTTATTTTTCTGTTCTACCAATGAATTATCATTTTTATCATTATAGTTTACTAAGCCAGCCGAGGTCAAAGACAAAGTCTCAAATCTGCCCCCCCCAACCCCAGGAGGCAAGCATTTTATTATTATAGAATTAGAGAGGTGGGGACAGAAATGCCACCGGCTGAGCCCACCTGCAAACCTGGGTCTGCAAGGTGGGCATTCGAGGAAGAGGAAGGGGTGAGCTCATGGCCGCTGGTTTGGCCCACTTTAATTGTGCTCTTTAGCGTGTCCTTGGGTCTTAGGTAAGGGGGAAGAGAAGCACAGGAGCTTGCTGGGGAGAGAAAAACAGGAATTTGCTAGGGAATGAAAAACAAGAACTTACTTTGTGACTAAAGACTTTCATTAAAAAATAGTGATGCACAGCTACATGCTAGGAATTACAGGAGTGAGATTACATAGTTAAAACTAAAGTGTCATTCGTTAGCTCAATCTATAAATTAAAGCTGTGGTGTAACATGTATGTGACAGCTCTGGGTCTCACTCAGGGTCGGTGGTCACTCTGTTCTTTGTTTCCTCTATTTCATGTCCCGCCCCCCGCCCCAGTCAGCCTACTCCTAAGAAAATCAGGAGAAAAATCAGTCCATATAAACACACCCATAAATAAGAGAGATGATGAAACCAGAAGATAAGAGCTTTATTACAGCTATTATAAATATGCTCAAGGATATAAAGGAAAATAGAAACATGATGGAGAATAATAGAAGATATAAAGCAGAAACAAGCAGGAGTTCTAGAGCAGAAAAAACACTATATCTGAAGCAAAAAATGTTCCAGATGGCCATAAGAGAGGATTAGAAACTTCTGAAGGAATGACCCATAAACTTAGGAAAACTTCAGTTGAAATTGCCTAACATGAAACATAGAGAGAAGAAGAGGGACTCAGTAACTTGAGGGGAAGATATTGAACGATCCTTTGATGTAACTGGAGTCCACAAAGCTGAGGAGAGAGAGGCAGAGACAAAAATATTTGAAGAAATAATGGACCAATTCTTTCCCCAAAATATGATAAAAAATTATAAACCTGGAGTTGCAAGCAGATCAACAAGCACCCAGTGGGTTAAACATAAACAAAGCTCCACCAAAGCATATCATACTCAAATTGCTGGGAACTAAGTATAAAGATTCTATTGTCCTCACTTTAAGCTTTGTCACAGCTGCTGTACAGGGACCTCTCCCCCATGCTTACTGCTAGGTTACACCTGTGTTCAGCAGGGGCTTTCCACTCTGGTGGGTAAAGCAGAAACATCTCCCATCCATGGGTAAACTGTGAGCACTTTTCAACTTCCTCTCCCTCAGCTGTTCTTTCTTTGCCAACAGATTCTGACTGGCATTATGAAGTCTGGCCCATTACATATCCATCTTAAGATTTAACCAGAGGTTCAAGGGTATTTTCGTGTCTGTTACTCTGCCCCATATATTCCCGAAGCTGCAACTGCCCTGACCCCAGACCCCTGACTCCCAGGCTCAGAGCCACCACTCTGCTGGTCGTATCCCCTGAGGTATAGCCTGTGCGGTGTAATCTCAGTGCTCTCCTCATCTCCCGCCTTACCTTGGGGATCACAGGCTGGCGCCACTGGATTTCCACTGTCGTAGAAGTGTTGTGTGGTGCATTTTGTCTGGTTTCTAGTTGTTTGTGGTGAGAGGGCACTTGATATCTCTTACTCTAAGCTAAAGTCATGCTCTGATTTTCAGAATTTCCCCTTGGATTGTGAGCTTCCTAACTCTCTTCAGATTCAGAACTTATAAAAAATCTGTGGGAGTGGATGCAGCTCAAGCAGTTGAGCACCCGCTTCCCACAGGGAGATCCCAGGTTCAATTCCAGTGCCTCCTAAAAACAAACAAACAACAAGCAAAATAAATGGAAAAACCAACTCAGGGGAGCCAATGTGGCTTAGTAACTGATTGCTGGCTTCAGCCTCCTACATATGAGGTCCCAGGTTCAATCCCCCATCCTGGGAGTTACTAGAGCCCCCATCAGTCTAATACACCATACCGCTGCTATTTTCTCTGACCCCAAGAGAGACTTCTTCCAGTACAAAGTTTTGATTCATGAAATTCCTCCTGGGACTAAGACTCTGCCAAAATGAGTACAATAATACAAAAACTCCCGTTCCAGAGTCTAGCCCCATTCAGTTCTTGTTATCTCAGCAGCTTTTTTTTTTAAGATTTATTTATTTACTTCTTCCCCACCCCCACCTCCACTGTCTGCTCTCTGTGTCCATTTGCTGTGTGTTCTTCTGTGTCCTCTTGTATTCTCACCAGGCGGCACTGGGGTCTGTGTTTCTTTTTGTTGTGTCATCTTGCTGCATCAGCTCTCCATATATGTCGCAACCACTCCAGGGTGGGCTGTGATTTCGCATAGGGCAGCTCTCCTTGTACAGGGGCCACTCCTTGCATGGGAGGCACCCTTACGTAGGGGCATCCCTATGTGGGGTGGCACTTCTTGCACACAGCAGCACTGCACATGGGCCAGCTCACCACACAGGCCAGGAGGTCCTCGGTATCAAACCTTTGGACCTCCTATATGGTAGGTGGACACTCTATCTGTTGAGCTACATCTGCTTTCCCCTCAGCAGCTTTCTGAAGTTGTAATTATAGGTGTTTTGTTATTTACAGATTGTAATGTACAAATCATTTGTAATATAACAGCTTGGACATTGTTCACAGCAGGGAAGTTCTCCCAGAAGTGAAAAATGTGGAGTACATTTTTGGGAGACATTTCATTTATAGATGAGAATCTGATCATTTTTCAAAGCCCTTTTCTCTGGGGCAAGGAATATAGAGATGCCAAAGGACTCCCCCTTCCTCTCCGTGCCCTCTGGCTGATGAATAGGATTAATGCCTTCTTCCTTATAGACACCACCTGTGTCAACCCCACCTGCACTCTCTTAGTCCTGCAGGTGAAGGGACATGGCCCTTTCCAGCCAGGACACAAATACCACCACACTGTGCAGGCAGAGGGTCTCAAAATAACAGCATCCTCGAGTTTGCACTGAGATCCCAGAGACATCACTTTTGTGGTGGCAGGTGAGCCCAATACTCCCCCCAACGTCCCCTGATCAGTGCCTTGCTCGATGACAGGCTAAAGGTCAAAAAGTCCAGACTGTGGAAAGCGGATGTGGCTGAACCAACTGGGCTCCCGTCTATCATATGGGAGGCCCTGGGTTCGCTTCCTAGAGCCTCCTTGTGAAGGCAGCTGGCCTGCACCCGCAGACAGCTGACAGCCCATGTACATGGAGAGCTGGCACAGCAAGATGATGTGACAAAAGGCTACAAGCAGACACAGAATAACACACAGGGAATGGACACAGGGAGCAGACAGCAAGCAAGTGGCAAGCGGGGGGATAAATAAATAAAAATAAATTAAAAAAACAAAGTCCAGACTGTACCAGCCATGAGGATTGCTGCCTGCGGGGGGCTCAGAAGGCTTTCTAGAATCATGAGGAAGCTCCAAGAGATGAAATCTGCTCAAACCTGTGCCCACACATATCAAATATTAATATTAAAAGTCATGTGGCCTTAACTGTAGATAGGAGAAAAAACAAACATCAGTCAACATAAAGGCAAAGCTGTAGGAATTATTCACTCTGAAGACAAGAGAAAAAAAGAAGATGGAAATAATCAGGAGTCCCTGAATGACCCTGCTGGAAGGTTTCTGTGATAGCCAGTATAATCCCACCACCTTGTGGTCAGTGATAATTCCACCAAAAAGAAGCCCACCAATCTCAGGAAACCTCCCAAGAATGGCACAGCTGGTCCAGTCCACCAAAAATCCATGTTCAGGAGGGGCAGTCACCCTCCTGGGAAATCATTGGCAAAGGCAAATGCCACAATGTCATGTTGTATTGGCACCAATTGTACTTTCTGGCAGAAATTTGGGGAAGAGGGCTCAGCCAGATTCACAGCTTCCACCCTCACAAGCACCTAGTGAGAAGCAGAAGTGGGCTAGGCATGGGGCAGCAGGATGGATATGGGGGTCAAGCTCCAGGAGAAATACCCCCCTCCATGATATATCTTTTAATAATAAAGGTGCAAGAAGAGTGATGGGGTGGAAGAGCCGGCAGCGCTCAGGGGAGTGGCCCAGCCAGGCCTGGGATCTGTGCTCAGGGTCCCTGTAGGACTTGGGGGTAGGTGAAGTGAC
This sequence comes from Dasypus novemcinctus, assembly GCF_030445035.2. Classification (NCBI taxonomy): domain Eukaryota; kingdom Metazoa; phylum Chordata; class Mammalia; order Cingulata; family Dasypodidae; genus Dasypus; species Dasypus novemcinctus. The sequence goes on along the minus strand of NC_080678.1, from coordinate 131,560,850 downwards.
TGGAGAAGGAGCAGCAGAAGTTCCAGCTAGCCCAGGCCAAGGAACCATGCAAGGAACTTTAGGGTAGCTAGGCATCAAACCATCCTTTTTCTAAGTACCATCTTTAAAAATCATTTATCGAGGTAAAAGTCACATAACAGAAAATTAACTGTTTTAAAGTGAACAATGCAGTGACACTGCATCCACTCCCACCTCCATCTGGTTCTAAATTCCAATGTTCTTAAGAGGAAGGTAATAGAATATAGCCTTGATCTACACACCTGCCAGGATAGCCAACGAGTAATCAAAACTAATGAGAAATACAAACTAAAAATGTGACTCAAGCCAAGAGTCAAAAAATAAAATTTGTCAGAAGAGATGGACTGATAATTACCTCAAATTTTGGGATTAATTGACAGGATTTTGAGGCAGACTAGAATAGGTAAACATGGGATCCTGGTAGAGTTGTGGAAACAATGGTAAGAGGCAAGTGGAGGCTCTTGATAGCAATGTCTTGAGATGTTAGAGATTCTGATAGAGAAACCAAAGCCAAGTGGCCTTAGCTGTGAGAAAAACAAATGTCCGTCAACCTAAACCTAAAGCTAGAGGAATTATTCAATCTGAAGTTGAGAGAAGGAGAAAAAAGATGGAAAAACTCAAGCATCCCTACATGACTCTGCTGGAGGGTAAAATTAAATAGTCTAACATGTGTAACTGGTGTCCCCTAGGGGTGGGGGCAGGGGTGGTGGAATGCAGAGAACTGGGCTGGAATGATGGAGGCTATGGGTGGGTGTTCATCTCTTCATAGATAACCTGAGCTGTTTGTGTCCTGAGCTATGCATGTGGGACAGTGAGAATGGCAGCCCTGCCCTTGGTAAGCATGACAACAACTCCAGTCCGGGAAAAACAGTTTAGCAAAGCAAACTTTATAAACTTTAAATATTCAGGGAGAATACAAACCAAATGTGTTAACAGCTTACATGGAATGTATGAAGTCCACTCTAGAAGCTTACCTAGGATGTGAAAGATATATGTTAATTCAAGCTTATTAAGCACTGAAACAAAGAATCATTTGGCCCTTCCTCTGTATAAAAAAGAACTTGAAAATCTTGTTCGGGGCTCAGGTTTTGAACAGAAAGCTCCTGAGTTCGACCAGTGTTAAATAAATTACTTTTTCCTTCCCAAAATTATTCCTGAGACCTGGCCTTTCTATATGCAAATAATTGAACCTCTCTTGACTTCTACAACAGGAACATATATGACAAAAGAATGGCCTGAACCATAAATTTACATATCCAAGATATTCAGTAACCCCCAATGACATTATCCACTAGGAAACCACACCGAGGCACAGCAGAGTCAAACTGCTGAAAGCCAAAGAAGAAGATGAAGCTCTGAAAAACACTAGAGTAAAACAAAACACACAGAGGCTGAACACACATCACAAACAGCAGAGGCAGGAAAGTCCATTTCTATGCTTACCTAGTTGACAACTATAGGATTGCCTGGGGCGGTTGACAACTTATAAAGAGGATACTTTACGATCAGTGCATGCCCACGCTTGGCTGTGCCCACGCTTGGCCGTGCCCAGCGCTTTCGTGCTAGGACATTATGAGGCCAGGGTGAGTGGGCTGCTTGGCCTGCTCCCTTAAGAGCTGAACTTAAATGGAGAATCTGATCCTTTCGCTGCTGCTTGTCACAGGCAGTTATAGAGAGAGATCAACTGCCCAGGAAGCAAAAGGGAGGTGCATCCTCTCACCAACCGGGCTCTGAGAATCTGGAGGGTCTGGGGACAGGAACAGGACGCTGGTGGCTCTGGCATGCTCCAGAGTATCCAATGTGGTTGCTGCTTCCACATGCCGGAGGTGGTGACCTTCTGGCTGACAGACCCCGGCACTGAGGCCCCTGGCTCAGCTCAGACATGCCTAGGGCCCTGGAAAGAAGGAAACAGAGGCACAGGCCTGGTGAGCCTGGGCTGGGAACCAACAGCCGGGCTCTGAGGAGCTGGCCCTCGAACAGGAGTGAGGGGGTCTCCAGGCCAGGGTGGGGGCCTCACCGGTTCTGCGAGGGGTCTGCCCACACCCCAGGTAGGGGGCTCATCCAGGCCCAGCTGTGCCTCCTCCCACTGTCCTGGGCCTGGCCCCTCTGTGGGGGGGTCAGTCCTCCAAGGGGCGAGGGCTAGAAGGGTGTGGCCCTCGGGGAGCACCTGGCAGCGGGAGCTGGCCTGAGAGCCGAAGGGTGGGCTGTCCGGCCGGGACAGCCCCCAGACCCTCTCAGGAGCCCCTCCATGTTGGAGCTAAGATGCCAGGAGCTGCCAGGGAGAGAAGCTGCTTTCCTCACCGCCTCACACAGACCCTGCTCCCCAAATGGGGGCCTCACCTGGAGGCTGCAGCCTCCTTCCCACCCACCAGCCTTGACGCAGAACTCCAGGTACAACTCTACCTGTTAGGGGGCTGTGGGGCTGGGGATTTAGGAAACCACCCCATGGGAGAATCCGTCTCGCATCCAGCCTGGAAACGGGGCCCTGGACGGTGCTGGACTGTTGGGAGCGGTCAATACGAGTATACACTGAATTCAGCAATGCCAGCAACATGGCCACCAGAGCAGAGCCCACTTCCTTCTTGTTCTCCCTCCCTGCTCTTTGTTCTCCATCTTCCCACCACTGCCCAGACTGATAAGATAGTGCGCAGGCGCAAGACGCGAAACTAAAGTCTGCCTCCCACCCCGGCAACAGCAACAACCAATCCTTAGCCTCCACCACCTCACTCCCCGCTCCTCCCCCTCCCGAGGGTATATATACTTTGTCCCCTTTAATAAAGTTGCAGTTTGATCAGAACCCTGTCTTGCTGTCATTGTTTGTGTCTCTTGTTCCACCATTCTTTCTCGGCAGGTTTCGGGTCTCTGTTGCCGTCCCACAGGCTGGGACACCGGACCAGACGGGGCTCCTAAACGGGGTGCTGAGGGGCTCGCGCTGCTCCCCGCTGTGTGCCGCTCTGTCAGGGCGGACCCCCCCCCCACCCCCGACCCTCTCCGTTTGTCCCCTTTCATGCTTCATGGGGAGGGCTCAAGAGCATCGCCCTCTGGGAAGAAGGTTCTGGAGAGGCAGCCGACCCCGCCAGGCCATCTCTGCTTCCCCTGAGGCCCTGCTCTAAGGGATGTGAGGAGCCTCAGTGCCCTCCCTGGTGAAGCCAGAACTGCCGCTCTGAGGAGGCCCCGGGAGAACGGGCTCAGGGAGAGGGAAGCCGAGGAAGGGGCCACCAGGACTCTTGGGGAAACGCGCAGGAACGCCCGGACTCTGTGGAGTGCCAGTGGCCCAATGGGACAGCAAGGGGCTGGGATTTCCACTCTCCTACGGGCTGCGTTGCACAGCTGAGAGCTCCCCGTGAGAGACCAGGATGTGCCCCGGGGGGGGGGCCCTCAAGATACTTTGGGGCAGAAAAGCAGGGAGACAAGAAAACAAGTTCTGTCCAGTCACCCGGCCTGAGGTGGTACTTCACGGTGAGAAAGCTCCCCGTGGAGGGTCCACTGGCCTCTCAGGCCCTCCTCCCTAGGCCTCTTCATAAATATTTCCTATATTGGGACATTCTGGGGCCGCAGGTGAAGGACCTACACAGACCCATCCCTCCTCCCACACCACGAGTGGAAATCTGGCCCCGTCTACCTCAGGCAGCAGCCTCTTCACTGTGCTGATTGACACAGTCTAGAACCTTCCACAACACCCGCAGGCAGGTACTGTGAGTCTGTGACTCGTGTGTTAGACCACCTGAAAATACTGAGTCTGATCACGTGGGCCTTTATTTTACTCTGAGGTTATTTCTGTTGATTTACTTTTATCGTATGTTTGTGAGAGGAACTAGGTAGCGATTAACATGTGGAATTGGGCATTAGTGGAACACCGGATCTGGAGCTGGTTTGGGCATTACTCGTTGAGTAATTTTGAGTAATGGTTTTGTCTCTTGAGACTAAATTTCCACTTCAGCAAAATGGAGAAGATCCTAATCATTGCCATGGAGGTGACAGTGAGGATTAATGAGAGACAGTAAATTAGCAAGTACACGTCATTGTACTGCGCTTTCCTTTGTCACGCTTCACAGAAAATGCATTCTTTACAAACTGAAGGTCTGTGGCAATCCTGTGAGTGTCGAGCCCGTCTATTGGCACCATTGTTCCAACACCATTGTTCCTTCTCTAACACACACACGCACAACTTGGGCCTGCACATGCCAATACTGAAGACACACGCCGTGGGTGATACAGTGGCTTCCCCAGTTTCTCACAGATGGCAGGATCTGCTGAGCCTAGCTTTTCTTGCTCAGGTACATTTTCCTTAGAGCCTGTGAGTTTCATGAAGAGTTTGTCAATATGTGATAGAGAAGGAAGAACCAGGAAGCTTTATAAGGACAGTGGCTCTTCCTTTAAGTGAGTTGAGAAAATTCTGGAACCAAATCAATGAGGTTTTTTGGAAGGTTCTACTAGTTTCTTGAAGAGTAAGAGGAGGTAGGGACTTAAACTAGATATTTGATATATGTTGCTTATTTTCTCTGAAATAAAAGAGTGCTTAACTGTCCTCTGAAAATGTTGCCTGCCCCTTGCTGAAGGCCTCTGTGTGTGCAGCAGCCCTAAGTACAGGCGGACCTTGGGGATATTGCGGGTTTGGGTCCAGACCACCTCAATAAAGCGAACATCACAATGAACTTTTTGGTCCCAGTTCCTATAAAAGTTAGGTTTATACCACACTGTAGTCTTCCAAGTGTGCAGTGGCATTGTCTTTTGAAAAAACAATGTGTATACCTTAACTAAAATGTGACACAGAGACATGAAGTGGGCATGGGCTGTTGGAACAATGGTGCCAATAGACGGGCTCGACACTCACAGGATTGCCACGGACCTTCAGTTTGTAAAAAATGCATTTTCTGTGAAGCGTGACAAAGAAAAGTGCAATAAAATGACGTGTACTTGCTAATTTACTGTCTCTCATTAATCCTCACTGTCACCTCCATGGCAATGATTAGGATTTTCTCCATTTTGCTGAAGTGGAAATTTAGTCTCAAGAGACAAAACCATTACTCAAAATTACTCAACGAGTAATGCCCAAACCAGCTCCAGATCCGGTGTTCCACTAATGCCCAATTCCACATGTTAATGGCTACCTAGTTCCTCTCACAAATATATGATAAAAGTAAATCAACAGAAATAACCTCAGAGTAAAATAAAGGCCCACGTGATTGGACTCAGTATTTTCAGGTGGTCTAACACACGAGTCACAGACTCACAGTACCTGCCTGCGGATGCTGTGGAAGGTTCTAGACTGTGTCAATCAGCACAGTGAAGAGGCTGCTGCCTGAGGTAGACGGGGCCAGATTTCCACTCGTGGTGTGGGAGGAGGGATGGGTCTGTGTAGGTCCTTCACCTGCGGCCCCAGAATGTCCCAATATAGGACATATTTATGAAGAGGCCTAGGGAGGAGGGCCTGAGAGGCCAGTGGACCCTCCACGGGGAGTTTTCTCACCGTGAAGTACCACCTCAGGCCGGGTGACTGGACAGAACTTGTTTTCTTGTCTCCCTGCTTTTCTGCCCCAAAGTGTCTTGAGGGCCCCCCCCCCCCCCCGGGGCACATCCTGGTCTCTCACGGGGAGCTCTCAGCTGTGCAACGCGGCCCGTAGGAGAGTGGAAAACCCAGCCCCTCGCTGTCCCATCGGGCCACTGGCACTCCACAGAGTCCGGGCGTTCCTGCGCGTTTCCCTGAGAGTCCTGGTGGCCCCTTCCTCGGCTTCCCTCTCCCCGAGCCCGTTCTCCCAGGGCCTCCTTAGAGCTGCAGTTCTGGCTTCAGCAGGGAGGGTGCTGAGGCTCCTCGAGTCCCTCAGAGCAGGGCCTCAGGGGAAGCAGAGATGGCCTGGCGGGGTCGGCTGCCTCTCCAGAACCTTCTTCCCAGAGGGCGATGTTCTTGAGCCCTCCCCATGAAGCATAAATGGGGATGAATGCTGAGGGTCGGGGGTGGGGGGGGTCCACCCTGACAGAGCGGCACACAGCGGGGAGCAGCACGAGCCCCTCAGCACCCCGTTTAGGAGCACCATCTGGTCCGGCACCGTCCAGGGCCCTGTTTCCAGGCTGGACGCCGGACGGATTCTCCCGTGGGGTGGCTTCCTAAAGCCCCGGCCCCACAGCCCCCTAACAGGTAGAGTTATACCTGGAGTTCTGTGTGGAGGCTGGCGGGTGGGAAGGAGGCTACAGCCTCCAGGTGAGGCCCCCATTTGGGGAGCAGGGTCTGTGTGAGGCGGTGAGAAAAGCAGTTTCTCTCCCTGGTGGCTCCTGGCATCTTAGTTCCAACATGGAGGGGCTCCTGAGTGGGTCTGGGGACTGTTCCCAGCCGGACAGCCCACCCTCCAGCTCTCAGGCCAGCTCCCGCTGCCAGGTGCTCCCCGAGGGCCACCCCCTCCCAGCCCTTGCCCCTTGGAGGACCGACCCCCCACAGAGGGGCCAGGCCCGGGACAGTGGGAGGAGACACAGCTGGGACTGGATGAGCCCCCTCCCCAGGGTATGGGCAGACCCCTCGCAGAGCGAGGGAGGCCCCCACCCTGGCCTGGAGATCCCCTCACTCCTGCTCGAGGGCCAGCTCCTCAGAGCATGGCTGTTGGTTCCCTGCCCAGGCTCACCAGGCCTTTTCCTCTGTTTCTTTCGTTCCAGGGCCATAGGAGCATCTGAGCTGAGCCAGGGGCCTACATCAATCATTCCAGCCCAGTTCTCTGCATTCCACCACCCCTGCCCCCCGCCCCTAGGGGACACCAGTTACACATGTTAGACTATTTAATTTTACCCTCCAGCAGAGTCATGTAGGGATGCTTGAGTTTTTCCATCTTTTTTCTTCCTCCCTCATCTTCAGATTGAATAATTCCTCTAACTTTACCTTTAGGTTGACTGATGTTTGTTTTTCTCCAATCTACAGCTAAGGCCACTTGGCTTTGGTTTCTCTATCAGAATCATTTTTAATTTGTATTTCTCGTTAGTTTTGATTACCTGTTGGCTATCCTGGCAGGTGCATGGATCAAGGCTACATTCTATTACCTTCCTCTTAAGAACATTGGAATTTAGAACCAGATGGAGGTGGGAGTGGATGCAGTGGCACTGCATTGTTCACTTTAAAACAGTTAATTTTCTGTTACGTGACTTTTATCTTGATAAATGATTTTTAAAGATGGTACTTAGATAAAGGATGGATTGACGGCTAGCTATCTTAAAGTCTCTTGCATGGTTCCTTGGCCTGGGCTAGCTGGAACTTCTGCTGCTCCTTCTCCAGGGACTTCACCTACCCCTGAGTTCTCCAGGGACCCTGAGCACGGATCCCAGGCCTGGCTGGGCCTCTCCCCTGAGCGCTGCCGGCTCTTCCACCCCATCACTCTTCTTGCACCAGTACAACATGACACTGTGGCATTACCTTTGCCAGTGATTTCCAGGAGAGTGACTGCCCCTCGTGAACATGGATTTCTGGTGGACTGGACCAGCTGTGCCATTCTTGGGAGGTCCCCTGAGATTGGTGGGCTTCTTTTTGGTGGAATTATCACTGACCACGAGGTGGTGGGATTATACTGGGTATCACAGAAAACTTCCAGCAGGCTTATTCAGGGACTCTTGGTTATTTCCATCTTCTTTTTTTCTCTTGTCTTCAGAGTGAATAATTCCTACAGCTTTGCCTTTATGTTGACTGATGTTTGTTTTTTCTCCTATCTACAGTTAAGGCCACATGACTTTTAATATTAATATTTGATATGTGTGGGCACAGATTTGAGCAGATTTCATCTCTTGGAGCTTCCTCATGATTCTAGAAAGCCTTCTGAGCCCCCCGCAGGCAGCAATCCTCATGGCTGCCACAGTCCGGACTTTGTGTTTTTAATTTATTTTTATTTATTTATCCCCCCGCTTGCCACTTGCTTGCTGTCTGCTCCCTGTGTCCATTCCCTGTGTGTTATTCTGTGTCTGCTTGTAGCCTTTTGTCACATCATCTTGCTGTGCCAGCTCTCCATGTACATGGGCTGTCAGCTGTCTGCGGGTGCAGGCCAGCTGCCTTCACAAGGAGGCTCTGGGAAATGAACCCAGGGCCTCCCATATGGTAGACCAGAGCCCAGTTGGTTCAGCCACATCCGCTTCCCACAGTCTGGACTTTTTGATCTTTAGCCTGTCATCGAGCAAGGCACTGATCAGGGGACATTGGGGGGAGTATTGGGCTCATGTGCCACCACAAAAGGGACTTCTCTGGGATCTCAGTGCAAACTTGAGGATGCTGTTATTTTTAGGCCCTCTGCCTGCACAGTGTGGTGGTATTTGTGTCCTGGCTGGAAAGGGCCATGTCCCTTCACCTCAGGACTAAGAGAGTGCAGGTGGGGTTGACACAGGTGGTGTCTATAAGGAAGAAGACATTAATCCTATTCATCAGCCAGAGGGCACGGAGAGGAAGGGGGAGTCCTTTGAAATCTCTATATTCCTTGCCCCAGAGAAAAGGGCTTTGAAAAATGATCAGATTCTCATCTATAAATGAAATGTCTCCCAAAAATGTACTCCACATTTTTCACTTCTGGAAGAACTTCCCTGCTGAGAACAATGATGTAGCTGTTATAATACAAATGATTTGTACATTACAATCTGTAAATAACAAAACACCTATATTTACACCTTCCGAAAGCTGCTGAGGTGAAAGCAGATGTAGCTCAACAGATAAAATGTCCACCTACCATACAGGAGGCCCAAAGTTTCAATATTCAGGACCTCCTGGCCTGTGTGGTGAGCTGGTCCATGTGCAATGCTGCTGCGTGCAAAGAGTGCCGCCCCATGTAGGGATGCCCCCGTGTAAGGGTGCCCCCCATGCAAGGAGTGGCCCCTATGCAAGGAGAGCCACCCTGCATGAAACCACAGCCCACCCAGAGTGATGTCACACACATGGAAAGCTGATGCAGCAAGATGACACAACAAAAAGAAACAGATCCCTAGTGCCGCCTGGTGAAAATACAAGAGGACACAGACGAACACATAGCAAATGGACACAGAGCAGACAATGGGGGTGGGTGGGTGGAGAAGAAAATAAATAAATCTTTAAAAGAAAAAGACAGCTGCTGAGATAACAAGAACTGAATGGGGCTAGGCTCTGGAATGGGAGTTTTTGGGTTACTGTACTCACTTCTGCAGATTCTTAGTCCCTGGAGGAATTTCCTGAATCAAAACTTTGTACTAGAAGAAGTCTCTCTTAGGGTCAGAGGAAATAGCAGTGGTATGATATATTAGACTGATTGGGGCTCTAGGAACTCCCAGGATGGGGGATTGAACCTGGAACCTCATATGTAGGAGGCTGAAGCCAGCAATCAGTTACTAAGCCACACTGGCTCCCCTGAGTTGGTTTTTCCATTTATTTTGCTTGTTGTTTGTTTGTTTTTAGGAGGCACTGGAATTGAACCTGGGATCTCCCTGTGGGAAGTGGGTGCTCAACTGCTTGAGCTGCATCCACTCCCACAGATTTTTGATAAATTCTGAAGCTGAATAGACTTAGGAAGCTCACAACCCAAGGGGAAATTCTGAAAATCAGAGCATAACTTTAGCTTAGAGTAAGAGATAGCAAGTGCCCTCTCACCACAAACATCTAGAAACCAGACAAAATGCACCACACAACACTTCTACAACAGTGGAAATCCAGTGGCGCCAGCCTGTGATCCCCAAGGTAAGGCGGGAGATGGGGAGAGCACTGAGATTACCCTGCACAGGCTATACCTCAGGGGATACGACCAGCAGAGTGGTGGCTCTGAGCCTGGGAGTCAGGGGTCTGGGGTCAGGGCAGTTGCAGCTTCGGCAATACATGGGGCAGAGTAACAGACACGAAAATACCCTTGAACCTCTGGTTAAATCTTAAGATGGATATGTAATGGGCCAGACTTCATAATGCCAGTCAGAATCTGTTGGCAAAGAAAGAACAGCTGAGGGAGAGGAAGTGAAAAGTGCTCACAGTTTACCCATGGATGGGAGATGTTTCTGCTTTACCCACCAGAGTGGAAAGCCCCTGCTGAACACAGGTGTAACCTAGCAGTAAGCATGGGGGAGAGGTCCCTGTACAGCAGCTGTGACAAAGCTTAAAGTGAGGACAATAGAATCTTTATACTTAGTTCCCAGCAATTTGTGTATGATATGCTAGGTGGAGCTTTGTTTATGTTTAACCCACTGGGTGCTCGTTGATCTGCTTGCAACTCCAGGTTTATAATTTATCAAATTTTGGGGAAAGAATTGGTCCATTATTTCTTCAAATATTTTTGTCTCTGCCACTCTCTCCTCAGCTTTGTGGACTCCAGTTACATCAAAGGATCGTTCAATATCTTCCCCTCAAGTTACTGAGTCCCTCTTCTTCTCTCTATGTTTCATGTTAGGCAATTTCAACTGAAGTTTTCCTAAGTTTATGGGTCATTCCTTCAGAAGTTTCTAATCCTCTCTTATGGCCATCTGGAACATTTTTTGCTTCAGATATAGTGTTTTTTCTGCTCTAGAACTCCTGCTTGTTTCTGCTTTATATCTTCTATTATTCTCCATCATGTTTCTATTTTCCTTTATATCCTTGAGCATATTTATAATAGCTGTAATAAAGCTCTTATCTTCTGGTTTCATCATCTCTCTTATTTATGGGTGTGTTTATATGGACTGATTTTTCTCCTGATGGTCTTAGGAGTAGGCTCACTGGGGCAGGGGGGGCAGGGCATGAAATAGAGGAAACAAAGAACAGAATGACCACCAACCCTGAGTGAGACCCAGAGCAATCACATACATGGTACACCACAGTGTTAATTTTTGATTGAGCTAACGAACGACATTTTAGTTTTAACTATGTAATCTCACTCCTGTAATCCCTAGCATGTAGCTGTGCATCACTATTTATTAACGAAAGTCTTTAGTCACAAAGTAAGTTCTTGTTTTTCATTCCCTAGCAAATTCCTGTTTTTCTCTCCCCAGCAAGCTCCTGTGATTCTCTTCCCCCTTACCTAAGACCAAGAACACAATTAAAGTGGGCAAAACCAGTGGCCATGAGCTCACCCCTTCCCCTTCCTCGAATGCCCACCTTGCAGACCCAAGTTTGCAGGTGGGCTCAGCTGGTGGCATTTCTGTCCCCACCTCTCCAATCCTATAATAATAAATCACTTGCCTCCTGGGTTTGGGGGGGCAGATTTGAGACTTTGTCTTTGACCTTGGCCGGCTTAGTAAACTTTTCCCCTTGTGTGATGGGTCTGAGCCTGCCCTTCAGTTCTCAGCACTGTGTAAGAACACAGAGAACCCGCAAGGTCCCCTCCAACTCTCATCAGGACCTGCGTAAGCCAGAAGACAAAGGGTTAATAGCTCCCAAGCACTGAAAGAGAAAACAACAACCCAACCACGTGCTACTCTATGAACAGCAAAAAACTTCTTTTACAATCAAATGTGCGATAAAGAAAATTTCAGGCAAACAAAATCTGAGATAATTTACTGACCACAACTTTTCAGTCAAGAACTGTTAACGTTTTTCATTATTGAGGAAAATGATCCCAGATGGAAACTCAAATTCTCACCAAGGAATGAAGAATGCTAGAAATGCTGAATGTATAAATGAAAGCAAAAAACATTGATTTCTCATTTTAAAAAGGTTTTAAAAGAAAAAACAATAGCTCTGTACTAATATATGCAGTAGTAAAATGTATGGCAACACAAGAACAGTATGGGTGGAGGAAGGGAAATACACCGTTTTAAGGTCTTTTATATGTGAAGTGGTCAAAGTGAGCCTCTGGTATTTACAGATGCTTATTGTAATCCCTAGAATTACTTCAAAATTTTAAAAAAGCATTTTACCTAAAGAACCAATAGAGGAGATATAATGAAATACTAATTAGCAACAACAAAAATTAGAAAATTAATAGCCTGGTCTCTAATAAAAGGGAAAACAGTGGACATAGGTCACAGGGGATAAAACTGCATGACAGCTGGTGAAAATCTGTTTTCTGTTGTTGGTTTCTTTTTTTGTTTTTTGTTTTTAGGAGGAACCAGGGATTGATCCTGGGAACTCATACATGGGAGGCAGGCACTCAACCACTGAGCTACATCTGCCCCCATGGTGGTAGATTTCTAAGAATACTGAAATCACATTATGTAAAGGAAATGGACACTCAAAAATAAAATGAAGTTACTGAGTGAAATACCATGTGATGAAGCTATGCACTGTGTACAAGAGATGACATAAATACAACTACTGATAGGGTGAGAGTCAAAAGTTAGAAAAAGATGTACCAAACATAATTCAATCATACAGAAGGTGGAATGACTCTATTTACATGAAACAATCAACACAAATACATGATAAAGAGATGCATTTAATAATGATAAAAAAGATAATTCATTGGTAGAACAGAAAAATAAATATTAATCCACCTAATTAAAGAGCTTTAAGATGTATGTGCAAAATCTGATAGAACTAAAGGGAGAAATGGCCACAGACATGATTCTATGTCTCAAGTTCAAGCTTAGTTTAACATTCTAAAATCAATCAATGTAATTCACCATATCAACAGAACAAAGAAGGAAAAAAAACATGTGATCATCTCAATGAATTGGGACAAATCATTCAGTGAAATTCAAGATACATCCAAGGTAACAAACCTTAGCTCAAATGAAAGTCCAGAAATTAAGCCATACTTTTATGCCCAATTGGTTTCTGATGAAGGTCCAAAAGCAATTCAGCAGAGGAAAGTGAATTGTTGTTAACAAATTTTACTGGAAAAACTGTAATTCTCCCCAAATGACTCTTTTTTTTTTTTTTTTTTTTTTTTTAAAGATTTATTTTTCATTTATTTAATTCCCCTCCCCTCCCCCGGTTGTCTGTTTTCTGTGTCATTTTGCTGCGTCTTGTTTCTTTTGTCCGCTTCTGTTGTCGTCAGCGGCACGGGAAGTGTGGGCGGCGCCATTCCTCAGCAGGCTGCTCCCTCCTTCGCGCTGGGCGGCTCTCCTTATGGGTGCACTCCTTGCGCGTGGGGCTCCCCTACGCGGGGACACCCCTGTGTAGCAGGGCACTCCTTGCGCGCATCAGCACTGCGCATGGGCCAGCTCCACACGGGTCAAGGAGGCCCGGGGCTTGAACCACGGACCTCCCATGTGGTAGACCGACGCCCTAACCACTGGGCCAAAGTCGGTTTCCCTCCCCAAATGACTCTTGACCCCTCTCTCACAACAATAAAAGAAGTTAATTTGAATTGAAGAAGAGATCTTAAACTTAAACTGTGTTTCAGAAGTAACATCAAAGAATAACATTCTGACCTGCAAACTGGCAATGATTTCTTAAACAGGACCCAGAAAGCATGAAGCATAAAAATGATTATAGATGCAAGAAACAGAACTTACCCTCATTAAGAGACACCATAAGGAAAATGAGATTACAGGACACAGAGTAGGAGAAAATTCACTTTCTTCACTTGGTTTCTAGGAAACTGGGCACTTCTTATTTGACCTCTTCATGTTGGAATTCTTGAGAGCTCTTTTTTTTTTTAAGTCTCTCCTTGCTATCCTTCCCATGGGAATCTCCCCCAGTCTCCTGCATTCTAGTAGCTCACATACGCAAAGCTTCTCTCATGTAATTCTGCAGCACGGATCTCTCATTGGAACCCCAACTCAGAGATCTAAGTCATAGGTTGCCTTCTCCACATCTCTTCTTGGATGTTTATTAATGAATTTAAATTTAGCATGTCCAAAACTGAATTCTTGATCTTTCCTCAAACCTGCCCACCTGTAGGCTCCTCTGTCACAGGTGAGGGCAAGTCTTCCAGGTGCACAGGCCAAAGTTCCAGGAATCCTCCTTGAAGCCTGTCTTCCCCTCTCTCTGTGCTACTAAAACACATCCAGAATCCAATGGCTTCTCACCACCGCCAAACCTACCCACCCCCCTCCAAGCCATCTTTGTTCTCTACCTGGATCACTGGGAAAACCTAATTGTCCCCCCGTTTCCACTTCTTTCCCCTTCCATTATATTCTCTACCCACAGCCAGGTGGTTAAACTTCTGCTTAAAACATCCCTGTCCTGACAATGGCCTGCAGGACCTGCCTCCCCAGCTCCATCCTTCCAATCAAGGCACAACCCAGTGCACCAGAACGTTCTCCTCTGGCCGCTCTTCTTCATGTCCCCACTACACCATGTTTACATGACCCCAGTGGAAACAGACTCTTAAACCACAACCCACACTGGCCTCAGCCACTCCACAGCGGGCACCTGAGACTGGTTTCTCTGCCTGAGTCCAGGAAGTAACCAGACCTTCACAGGTACCTTGCCCAAATCACATAAGAGCTCAGGGATTTCTCAGGAAAATCTAAGAGAGGACTCTGCAACTTGGAGAAACTCAATTACTGGCTAATCAAATAAATCACAAATAACAGGGCAGTAGAGATAATTATATTTTGGTACCTCGTTGGGTTGATTCTAAAATAGTACATTTATTATTTTTTTAAAAGATTTATTTATTTATTTCTCTCCCCTCCCCCCTGTCCCCCCACCCCAGTTGTCTGTTCTCTGTGTCTATTTGCTGCGTCTTCCTCTTTGTCCACTTCTCTTGTTGGCAGCAGCATGCGATCTGTGTTTCTTTTTGTTGCATCATCTTGTGGTGTCAGCTCTCCGTGTGGGAGGTGCCATTCTTAGGCAGGCTGCACTTTTTTTTTTCTGTGCTGGGAGGCTCTCCTTATGGGGCAACACTCCTTGTGCGTGGGGCTCCCCTATGTGGCACAGCACTCCTTGCGAGCATCAGCACTGCGCATGGGCCAGCTCCACATGGGTCAAGGAGGCTCGGGGTTTGAACTGTGGACCTCCCATGTGGTAGATGGATGCCCTAACCACTGGGCCAAGTCCACTTTCCTCCAAGTTTTCTTCATATTCTTCATATTCTTAATCTCTTCCTTCACTTCATCAAATTGGTCGCTAATATATGTTTTGAGAGTTTTAATTACTTGTTCGATGTTCTACGCCTCTTCGTGGTTTTTAGTTTGTTCATTGGATTCGGCCATGTTTTCCTGATTATTGGTTTTGTTTGTAGTTTTTTGTTGCTGTCTGGTCATCATTTTATCTTGGCGGGTTTAATCAGTTCTGTAGCTTCTTTGTCTAGTCTTGGGGTTTAATTAGTTGTTGCTTTTGCATACACATTATGTCTTCTCTTTGTCACTTTGTGCTTCTTATTCTATTTTCTTGTTGCTGGCTAAGTTCACTTGAAGGAAAATATTAGGGCCAGAGAAAGCAAAATGAGTAAGAAAAGAAAATGTATAATAGTAGTATTGATAGTAAATGTTAACAGAAGAACCATGCAAGATCCAGGAGAATGGATATTAGACTCATGTAAGCTGTGTAGAGTTATAACAGTAAGTGAAGTAGAGCACCTATAATGAGTCAGTCAACTGAATATGAGGGGGAACATAGTATGAATTAAAAGGCCAGTGTTTTCAGGAGAAAGGAAAGAGAAAAGAAAGACAATAATATAAAGACTGAATAAAAGACAGAAAATGGAACAAAGTTATTAGAAATAAAAAGTCAGAAAATTTGGGGGCCAAACAAAGAGAGTTGGAATGTAAGAGAGCAATAAATGATGGAGGATAGAAAGATGTAGAGGAAAGGGGATAGTGTTGGTGCCCAAAATCAATACACACAGAAAAGAGGAAATGGAGGATGAGGAAGCACCACAATATAATATAACACAGCAGCTAATATAAAAAAATAAAAATAAAAAAGAAGAGAATGGAAGAAAAGAAGAAAATGGGGGTGACAAAAAAAGGGGGGGAAGCAAGTAAGAAAAAGAAAAAGAGAAAAAAGAAAAGAGAAAAAGGACCTTGGGGGATAAAGAGGAAGGAAAAACAAGAAAACAAACCAACAAAAAAAACCCAAAGTTTCAAGCAAGGAATCCTCTTTGCAGTTAAATAAAATGCTTAGGAATCTGACATTCCCCCTTTCTCCCTTCCTTACCTCCCTCTCTCCCAGGGCAGCAGGAAAGCTGCATGAGGGGTCCCGTAGGAGACTCAAGTGGGTCCTTGGTGAACCAACTCAACACAGAAGACAATGACTGCTTATTTCCAGCGAGAGAGCACCCACACCTCACCAGGAACCCCAAATATGCTGTTGGAAGCTTGGAAGCACGTCCTACAGCCCCTCTCCTTTAGGTGTGTTACAGGAGGGCTAATTGATTTTCTGACTCCACTTCTCCAGACCAAGCTTCCTATTCCAGGGCATTTAGGTAAATTGGGCTTTCTCAGCTGATTTCTCTCTCCTTTCTTCCCAGGCTCTCCCCAAGCCAGCTGGTATGCTCCTCCAAGCTCAAAAAAGAAAAAAGAAAAAAGAAGGGGGGGGGGACCAGAAGATTGAGCCTGCACTCGCCTGGCCCCTGTGCATCTCCCACCAAATCTCTTGCACTCACAGAGTCAGTCCAAAACCAGAGGGCTGGGGCAATCACAGACCTCAGGAAGTGCTGGATTCAGGAATGGGAAGTCCGGGATATTGCGGACTCAGTGTGGGTCTGTGGAGTGTGGGCTATGGGGGCTCAGGGGACACGGACCTGAGAACCACACATCCAGGAAACACAGGGCTTGGGAACACTGCCACACAATCGACAGTTTTCAGGGAACACTGTGGCCACCAGCCCTAGGGGAAAGGTCCCACCTCCCCACAACTTCTGACCTCCATGTCCGAAACCCAAAATTCTACCTCTAGGAAGCACCACTTCTGTCACCGTCTCTCCAAATCGACGTCCAGACACCTGCCCTGCAAGCCCCTGACACAGCCTGCTCCGGCAGGACTCCAACCCTGCTCAGCCGCTTCTTTGCAGGAGAGATTATGAGGTGCACTCACTCAGATGCCATCTTGCCCCACCTCCACTAGTGGGCTCTTTGTCAGTTATCTTTATTTTTCCATCACTGGAATATGAGCTCTTCAAGAGGAAGCTCTTTGTCTTATGCCCTGCTGGTGCCTGGCACAAAATAGGCATAAAGCAATTTGTGTGTGTGTGTGGTACCAGGAATTGAACCAGGAACCTCATATGTGGGAAGCTGGTACTCAACCCCTGAGCCACATTGGCTTCCCTGAATTGGTTTTCCATTTGTTTTGCTTGTTTCTTGGTTTTATTCTCAAACCGAATCCGAACCTCCCATGAGGGAGGCAGGAACTCAACTGCTTGAGCCACATCTGCTCCTGTAAATTTTGAATGAACATGTAGTAACACTTCTATTTATTACCGTCTCCAAAAACATGCAGACCCCACTGCCGGCTCAACTGCAGGCTTGAATCCAGCTGCCACTAGCAGAAGCCCAAGCGGGTGACCCTGGGCAACCAAGAGGGGTGGAAGAAGCATCCCTGACTCCAGGTGAGTGGAGGGACAGAGAAGGGGGTGGTGGTGGGGTGCTTAATGCTCTACCACAGTGATAAATAAATTCCACGTGGAGCGCCCCCATAGCCCCATGAGGGTTGGCAGGTGGGAAGTGTGAGCAGCTTGCGGCTGATCGCCTCCTTCCCTGCAGTGAATTTTCTGAATCAAAGGTGCTTGACTCACCTTTTATATCAAGGCTGATGGGAAAGGAGCAGAGATCCTCATTCATTAGCCAATTCTATGCCATGGCTTTTCCAAGTTAGACAACTCATTTATATGCTGTTCCTCTAATGGGGTCTTCCAGGAACTTTGTTTGCTTGAGTGCTTATGTCACTGCACTGGGAGCTTGAGCAGCTCCTCGTCCATCATGACTTTCACCCCCATGGCCTCGTCCTCACAGAGACAGGTTGTCATCATCACACAGGGGAGCACACTGGCTCGGATCTTGTCACTTACCAGGGATTCAGTTAATGCAATTTGAACCTCGGCTGTGATGGTTACAGTACAATATATTCTACTGGGTCAAAGTTTTCAACTTAAAAAAAAAGTTTTTTGTTTTTTGTTTTTGTAATAAAGACACAAAATCCAGAGTCCACATAATGAAGACTGATCAACTTGATTACATAAAAGGCGAATGCCTATTTTTATCGTCTGCACTGCATCTCTGAGATGATGTGATTCCATAGTATGTATGAAGCACATGGTGTGTGGCAGGCGCTACTAAATGATGCCTGCTGTTATCTTTCCTGAAATTTTTCATATGATGACTTTGCTTGCTGGATGTGTCTGGAAACTGGTCAAGAGAGAGTTTGTAACACCGTTTCTAACTTTTATGTGTAAAATGTAAAGTAGCTTTTTATATTAGAAATTGAGACTTTAACGCTTTATCCGATTATCATAAATTAGGACTAATGCTTCCAGACAGACCATTTTTTGTGACCCAAGGCCTGAACCATCTTAGTTATTCTCAGTACAGGGGCTCCAGGTAATGTGGACCCTCTAACAATTTATTGCAACTCAGCAAGTCACTGCCTCTGTCATCATTCGTAATTGAGATTGTGGTATATATATTTAAACCCATATAAATATTAGGTTATAATCAATAACATGAAATCCTTTACTAGTTGCTGTTCTTAAAAGCAATAGATCTGTTTTATGTCAAAAGCCGGTTCTCGTGGAAGTTTTGGGTTGTTCGTTCATGCACCACTTCCTGATGCCCACTAGGTGGCAGTGTGGCACCCGGTAGTGGGACTATAGAGATGGAAACGCGGGACAAGGTTTTGACTTAGAGTCTTGTTCTGTGAACCTGATAAAACAGGATAAATGCCAAAGCAGGGATAAAGAGGTGCTGAGAGCCACGGATGTGGCCTGGGGCATCCGCGGAGAAGGCTTCTGGGTAACAGTCCCCTTTTCTTGATATCCGTAGCTGGAGTACTATTGTCTGGATCTTTGGGCGTTGAGCAGTTTATTGAAAAGTTAAAGATTAATGACGTCACGTTCTATTTGCATTGCCCTTTTTACTGCATAAATTCACGGCATTTATAACTTTTGTATACAGAGGAGTCAGCGTCCCTGGAGAAGGAGGGTTGTCGCGGGGTTTTTCAGGACCTCGTGGTGACGCGAGGCAGGACTTGAAGCTCGTCAGTGAGTCAAAACGGGCACGTGACCTGCTCACGGTTCAACTTGGTGGAGCTGTTCGTTTGAAGAACTTGATACGATGCATGTTTGTGTCCAAGAGACTGCAGAGCTTCACGCCATCAGTGTAACCGGACTCCACCCTCACACTGCCCAGTTTTTGTGATAAAGTTCACTCTTCGCAGAAATGGACTCCCCGTTTTTCACTCTTTTCCTCTTATTCCCGATAAAATAGTTACCGAGTTCTTTGGTTGCACTGGTCTCTATAGCTGTCGACATGTCTATATTTAATGTACAACACTGTTAAATACCTGGACCCTTCCCTGCCCCTTGCCATAGCCCAGGGCTGCAGAGTTTTGTTTTGATCTACTTCTGTTGTTTTATCTCCTTGGTTCACCTAACTTTGGCTCTTAATAGTAATAGTGCAGTGTTTGAAGTGTCTTGGGTCCAATTATTTGCTTGGTTGTTTGATGACTGAAACATGGCTCAGTTTCTCAGGTTCCAAAGGAAGCATAGTAAAGCTGTTTGCAAACCATTTCTGACTGACGTCTTACCCCCAGTGGGTTGTTTATAAGTACAGCATTAAATTCAATCCAGACCCTGTTGCTGGAAATCTCTGAGACACTTTACTTCTTCAACATGAAGCAGATATGGGAAGGTGCCATATTTTTGATGGAGAAACTTTGTTATTACCTCAAGTACTACAAAAGAGGCTTAAGTAATATTATTTGACATGTTCTTCATGTTCTCTTTCCAATTTTTTTTTCACTTTTTTTTTTTTTACGTTTTGAAAGATACTTTGATTACATAAATGTTATAGAGAACATATAAGGGATTCCCATATGCTCTGCTCCCCACACCTCCCACATTTTCCCACATTAGCAACATCTTTCATCAGTGTGGTACATTCATTGTAGTTGACAAACACATTTTGGAGCATTACCACTAGGCATGGATTATAGTTTACATTGTGTTTACACTCTCTCCCATTGGACTCTGTAGGATATGGCTGGATATATAATGGTTTATCTGTCATTGAAATGTCATTCGGGATGACTCCCAAGTCCTGAAAATGCCCCCCTGTTATATCTGCTTTTCCCTCTCCCTATCCCCAGAACATCCATGGGTCACTGCCTCCACAACGGTATTTCTTCCATTGATAAACTCACAATAAATCTATAGTAGAAAACTAGTAAGTTTATTTTAATCCCTAGTTCATTTCCCAGTTCTAGGACTCTGGGATGGTGATGCCCACTCCACCATTAATTGAGGGGGCTTCAATCCCACACATCCGATGGAAGGGACTCTCTTGCTCGCGGTTGTATCTCTTTCCAGTTTGTTTTCTTTTTGTTATGCAGAACTTCCACTGCTTCTATGTAACAGTTTGTGGAGATGTCCCAAGGACGCCACTGCTCATACGACTTGTCATAAAACTCGTTATCATGTTTGATGGTGGCTGATATTCTCTAGTGCCTCTAATTTTAGTGCTTCTAATTTTAATGCTTAAACTGAATTCTAATATAAGGAGAAAAATTTACATTGTAAGTGGCACAATATGTTTCTAAAATACTAATGCAGGTCTGAATAAATTATTTTGTAATTTTATTTCTGGCTCACTCTAAATTTTCAGCAAAAAACATCATTTGGAGAAGGAATGGTAATTTTCTCCGATCAATTTCCATGTTAATTAACCAAAGGAATGTTTCACAGGATCTTGTTGAAGCCAAAAATATATCCATTTGAATGTTTAATTCTGACGCCTCTGTTTTGTGTTGTGAACCACATTTTCCACTAGTATCTTTGTGAGAAAGATGACTCCAGCTTCGGTGGTGATTTGGATAGCCCACTGACATAATGATTTATTTCTTATGCAAGGAAGCTTAGTTTTCTTAGATGAGTCACTGGACGTTATTTTTTAAATTTTAATCTCAGGAATTGGAAGTGGTCAGCCAGACCAGACACCATCAGAATGTGAAGATTACCATCAAATTCTCCAAAGAGCTCTCGCCTACCTCACCAGATTGCCTCTGCTATTACAATGTTCACTTCGGAAGGTGAGCTAGTGACAGTTAGTGCCTGAGAGTTTTGTTTTACTGTGTAGCAGAGATGTTGATCGCTGTCACTTGCTTTTAGCATTTCACATCTTTTTATTTATTTATGTTTCATTTTATTTTTTAAAATTTTTCATTTCACATCTTGATGGTCTCCAGCTATGCATAGAGTGAAGGGTCTTTGAAATGAAATGACTGTTGAGCCTCGCCTAGAGACATGCAAGTTCAGGCCTCCCCCACACTGTTGTTTTCCCACTTTCCCTTCCCATGCCAGACTTCCCTCTAGAAAGAATAATAAACCCTGACCCTTCATATTTGTGCATCCTTCTCCCTGCAGTGAGTACATCTGTTTTCTCTTCTACATTTCACTCTGCTGATCAAATTAAAACTGGGGCACTGAGTCCAAAAAGACGTTTTGGTTTTCTTTGGGCATGGAGGACATCATGATGGTATTTCCACCTTATTTGGTTTTATTATCTGAAAAGGGACCAGAAAATTTGGTCAGAAGTGAACATACCATTCAGGTCACAATACAGTTCCCTTGTACATGACTATCAGGCACGTCATGTTCATGCAGAGTTGAAACACAGTCGGATTTCTCCAAGTGTATTCTCTTATATGCTGCTGGATGCTTAATAATAGTCACTATTTTTTCAATGAAATCAATTCTTTTAATTTCTAGAACTTTGAGGATAATGAATTTACAACAAGTTGTCCACAACTCTTGTTATAGAATTTGAGAGAGGTTCAATTATTTGTGTATAGAGAGGTCAGGACTCAGGAATGATTTTGAGAAGGAAAAATGGTTTATTGATGGCCGGCTGGACTCGGGAGCTTTCTGTTTGAATCCCAAGCCCAGAACAAGATTTTTGAATCCCTTTTATATGAGAGGAAAGGTCAAATGGTCCCTTTGTTTCAGTTCTCAATAGGCTTCAATGAGCATATGTATCTTCCACATCTTAGGTAAGCTTTTAGCATGGACTTCAGACATTCTAAGTAAGCTTTTAGCATATTTAGTTTGCATTTCCCCTAAATACTTAAAGTTTATAGACCTTGCATTGTTAAACTGTTTCCTGGGACTGGAGTCCTTGCCATTGTTACCAAGGGCAGGACTGCAGCCTCTTACCTTCACACCCAAAAGTCAGAGAGCTTAGGTTATCTCTGAAGAGACAAAGAGCTTCCCACCCATAGCCCACATCACTCTTAAAACACAAATGACCCGACTAAGATTCCTGATCATCGGTTTGTATATGGTGGAATGTTTCACCTCCTGTAGACTTAAGAAGGTTACTCCAATTTTAAGGTTTATGATTCGCAAGTGCTGGCTTTTTAAATGGTATCCACCAACCAAGAAAAATTAAGCTTTCAGTTTGATGTAAATTTAAAATAAAGTGTGAGATTCACCTTTAAATATCCCAGCACGATCACCATAAACTGAACTCTGATACCCTCATGAACCAATTCTCTCTGGCAGGTTGGAGCTCTGGCTTGCTTATACAACTTCTATTCTTCAATATGAAAACAGCATTCCTCCTGTGCTGATGTGAATTATAAACTCCTCCAGCAAGAAACTGTCCTTGACTTGAGAGTCAGACTGTATCAACAAACCAGAAGGGTGCTGTGGAAGTTGAGAGGTTCAATAATTGCACATGGAAGGCCAGGGCTCAGTAATAATTTTGGGAAGGCAAAAATTTATTTATGACTGGCTTGGGAGCTTCTCTGTCCAAAAACCTAAGCCCCAAATAGGATTTTTGGGTTCTTTTCCTACAAAGGAAGAGCCAAATGGTCCTTTGTTTGAGTTCTCAATAACTTGAGTTAACACTTATTTCCCACATTCCAGGTAGGCTTGAATTAACATATTTAGTTTGCATCATCCGTGAAAATTCAAAGTCTCTAGAGCTTACATTGTTAGTCAGTTTCCTGGGACTGGAGTGGTTGGCATCATTAGGAAAGGTGAAGCTCAGCCTTTCCTTGTCTGACACACACAGCCCCAGTTATTTACAAAGAGATGTGCAGCCCCCACCCAGGGCTCCTGTCATTTCCCCCCTTTATGCTAGCTTACTTGCTAAGCTTTGCCATGATTATTGTTGGAGTTATGAGGTGGGTGGCTGTTTGTTGTTTTGATTGATTACTCCATTTATCAATTTCCCAGTGAGGGCTGAAGGACAAAGCCCCTGGGCACCAGCCGGGGCCTCTTCCTGTTCCCAGGAGAAGTTCTTGTTCTGGACAGCAGAGTCCTGGGGGTTACTGGTGCTTACATGAATTAATTTTTATTTTTTTTAGAGAGTTTACACCTTTCATCTTAAAGGGGTGCTGAAGGGAGATGATCTTTTTTCCGTAGCTACTTCATGCTGGTCATGGGCTGTAGTTTCTACCTGACAAGGTGTAAAAACTTTGTTATTTTATTTTGCCTGGAGGAAGATGGATCTGGCATTTTGTATGAAACTGGATGAAGTGTTCACATGGCTAATAAGATGCTCATTCTGAAAGAAACAAATTTAATTAGAATACTTTTTTTTTTTAAGAGTACACTGGATTACAGAGGTAGAAAAGGTTAGGTGCCCGTAAAGATGGCACCTCTTTTAAAAGTTGGTGGCAAACACTATATACGTATTTTAAGTTCTTGGTTAACCCTCAGAGAGAAATTGTAATAGATAACAATTTAGGTACTTAGCTGTGAGAGGCTGCCCCCAAGTTAGTTTGGTGGCTTTTAGATTAAAAGGGTTGTTGACTCCACTGTTTTCAGCCAAGATGGTGGTTATTTAATGCATAAGGGTTTTGAGCTTCAATTAATAGTTTTAAGTTTCAGGTTTGCAATACTTCACATGTTTTCTCTCCCTGGGAGCAGGCCATAAAATCAATTGTGTTTCAAGTTCTACTTACAGTATTCTGGTATTTATTGTTCCACTTCATATGTTCTGCACAGAATCAGTACTGTTGACTCTAGAGAGAAACTAGGGAGTACATTTTACTGGCCTGGTGCCTAGTGCTCTCTGGCACTCTGAAACAGTGCCAGTCTGAAGATGATGTCCATTGCACATTTGGCTATACTGAGCCACTGCTGGCTGCTGCAGGAGGTTGAAACTGCAAAGCAGTTTCCATCCACTTCAGAAGCACAGCCAGAGAAGTCATAGATATTTTTATTGTTTTAGGGGTCAGTGACCAAACTAGCCAATAACTCATATGGAGAGGCAACCTACAATGTATTCAAGGCCTGCTTTGAATGTAAAAGAGAGTTTGACAATGCTCAAGTTTATTTCTTGATTTTTATGTACCTTTTAAACATTTTCAATGCAGTGTGTTACATATTAAATGAACTTAACTTTTTAGTACTTTGCTTTTTACTTTTTAAAAACAAAATCTATTTTCATTTATTTCTCTCCCCTTTCCCCTGGTTGTCTGCTCTCTGTGTCCATTTGCTTCTGCATCTGCTTGCATTATCTGGCAGCACTGGGAAACTGCATCTCTTTTTTGTTGTGTCATCTTGCTGTGTCACCTCTGTGTGTGTGTGGTGCCACTTCTGGGTGGGCTGTCCTTTTGTCACACTGGGCGGCTCTCCTTACAGGGTACACTCCTTGGGCATGGGGCACCCCTACATGGGGACATCCCTGTGTGGCATGGCACTCCTTGCACGTAGCAGCACTGCACATGGGCCAGCTCCACACGGGTCAGAAGGCCCTGGGGATCGAACCCTGGACCTTCTGTATGGTAGATGGATGCTCTATCAGTTGAGCTATGCTCGCTTCCCCTTTGCTTTTTGCTTTTACACTTTTATCTTAAAGACATTAATTAGCAGGCATTTTAATTTAGCAGTGGAAGTAAAACTATTTTTATTGGTAAAATTAAAACAGAAGATTCCCAATGGAATAGAGGAAACTTTTATTATTGCTACTTGAATATGCACATTGAGGTGACTTTCAGACAGGTTTCATTGCTATGAAGTTACTTATTGCTGTTCATATTAATCCAGGCTTCTAGTTAATAATGGCTTTTAGAACTAGAGCCATTTAAATGCTTCAGTTGGGAAGATGTTTTTATAAACTCTTTACAATTGACAACAATTACAGACTGGCAAATTTACCTTAGATTACAATTAGTAAGCAATGGGATTTACTTTGTGCATTTAAGAGAAAGCAGGCCTATATTTAATATAATTTTATTAAACATGAGCTTACAGCTTTTATTATTTTAAAGATTCAATATATATAATGTAAACTTATTAACCTGGTATCCCATAAACCAAAGAGATAATACTTAAGCTAAACAAATTGAAATTGTTATTTTTTAAACAAAGAATGTTGTTTTCTTTTTCTGTACAGGGGCTTAAAATCTTCTGTTTTTGATCATTTTAAAACTGTGAATAATTTTTAAAGCATACTGATTTTTAGGCTTTGGAATATAAAGCAATTACGTAATTTGTTCCAATTGTAGCTTAATAAGGATTTTTATAACTTTTCCAATAGTTTTTGTATTCAGATTTCCATATGATTTTTTAATACCACCTAGTTCAATTTGGGTTTTAGGAATATATATATATTACTTATATAACTGCATATTTAACTTCAACAATTTGAGCAAATAGGCAGACATGCATAGTTTGATACAGAAACACCACTTAGTTGTTTAAAACTTTTTTTCTTTGCTGGCTAATCCAGAGTATAATCTTCTCACTGGTTTTCCTGGTTACATTGTTTGGAGGAACCTGGCAAGCATTTGGGGCTTCTGCTTAGACTGAAAAGAAATCTGGTAGCTCTGACTCACTTCCTTCTGAGACAGCCTGAACAATGGGGGTTGCTTCGTAAGGCCTTTTGGGCAAAGGAAAGGCCTCGTACACTGGGAAGAGCACTGCTTACTTTTGGAAAACCTGGCAACAGTTATTTCTGATTCCTCGTGGAAATGGCCAATCAGAATTAATTTATAGTATTGGGAAAGGTCAAGGAAAAAGACAACTTTCCCTTTAAAAGGGTAAAGAAATGCGAAGAACAAAATTATTTAGAATGAAAAGTGATACACATAAAACTTTTCTAAATCCAACTACAAGTTTCCCATAGTCTAATTATCAAGTTGAATTGTCAAGGGGTGGGCCAGACCTGCAGGAACCGTAAGCAAAGGCAAATGCAGTTTATAATTACTATCACAATAGTTGAAGTTTAAGGGTTAAATTAGTTATAAAATAACTATAAGTTTGAATTATGATTACTATTATTATAATAAGCACTAGATAACCTTGAAGTAGCCATAAACAGAGGTAAATTGATTTAATATTACTATTAAGATAGCTGAAATTTAGGTTATATTTACTCCACTATAGCAGTTTAGTTATAAATTTATATATATATAGGTACTTATAAAATGATTTTAATTTTTAGTTACAGTTTTTAGTAAGTTTTTACCTTAAGGTGAATTTATTAATTAAGTCACAAGAATTTTATTAGTAACAACCTTGTGAAGTTTTTTGCTTTTCTAGTAACTGAATAAATTTCATTCATGAGTTATGCATTAAATTTACAAGCAAGACAGTATTGGTATTTAAAAATTCATTTCTTGGATACTTTTTTTTTTGCCTTTATTTATTTTTTTTAATGTTACATTAAAAAAATATGAGGTCCCCATATACCCCCGACCCTCCTCACCCCACTCCTCCCCCCATAACAACAACCTCCTCCATCATCATGAGACATTCATTGCACTTGGTGAATACATCTCTGAGCACCGCTGCACTTCATGGTCAATGGTCCACACCATAGCCCACACTCTCCCACAGTCCAACCAGTGGGCCATGGGAGGACATACAATGTCCAATAACTCCCCACAGCACCACCCAGAACAACTCCAAGCCCCAAAAATGGCCTCACATCACATCTCTTCCTCCCACTCCCTACCCCCAGCAGCCACCATGGCCACTTTCTCCACACCAATACCATATTTTCTTTGATTACTAATCACAATATTTCATGAATAGAATATCAGTAAGTCTACTCTAATCCATACACTGTTCCTCCATCCTGTGGACCCTGGAATGGTTGTGTCCACTCCAAATATATATCATGAGGGGGCTTAGATTCCACATGGATGCTGGATGCAATTCTCCTGCTTTCAGTGGTAGGCACTCTTGGCTCCCTGGTGTGGTGATTGACCTTCTTCACCTTCATGTTAGCTGAGTGGGGTAAGTCCAATAAACCAGAGTATAGGAGTTGCAAGACTGTCGAGGCTCAGGGCCTGGCTATCACATGGTCAGTTGAGAGATTCAGGTCCCCTGGGTATACATTAAACCCAGCACCAACTGCAGATCCGGTAAAAGTAATAGGAGAGGCTTGTGGACAAAGATCACATCTGAGTCCAGCTACTTTTTTACTGTTATTCAACAAGTGAACTTTAAATTTAATTTTCTTTTTTTTTTTAAAGATTTTTTTTTAATTTATTTAATTCCCCTCCCCTCCCCCGGTTGTCTGTTTTCTGTGTCTTTTTGCTGCGTCTTGTTTCTTTGTCCGCTTCTGTTGTCATCAGCGGCACGGAAAGTGTGGGCGGTGCCATTCCTCGGCAGACTGCACTTTCTTTCGCGCTGGGCGGCTCTCCTTATGGGGTGCACTCCTTGCACGTGGGGCTCCCCTACGCGGGGGACACCCCTGGGTGGGGCGGCACTCCTTGCGCGCATCAGCACTGCGCATGGGCCAGCTCCACACGGGTCAAGGAGGCCGAGGGTTTGAACCGCGGACCTCCCATGTGGTAGATGGATGCCCTAACCACTGGGCCAAAGTCCGTTTCCCTAAATTTTATTTTCTAGGAACAGGCAAACTGACAAGGTTAAGCATAGATTTTAAAGTTGAACATAAAGTTAAATACAGATTAAAATGGAAGAATTATTATTATTTTTTTACCTTTAGCATTTCTGGGGTATTGGGAGATAGGCTGATTAAATTTAGCATGATGTTGCCAAGCCAAATTGTTCTTTTCCTTTGCAGTTTTTTATGACTTTATTGTCAGACAGTTTCCCAGCTAAACCATTAAAAGGGCTATTAAGTAATTAGAGGTTTCTTGTTCTAGGCAATAGTTTTTTTCTCTGGACAAAGGTACTTTACCAGTTTTACAGTTTTCAAAACATTTCAAAGCATTTTTACACAGACATGCGAAGAGAAATTCAGAGAGGCAGAATCTGGGCAGAAGTTAGCTTTGCAAATGTGTTTTGGCTGTGAAACCCTGGGGGAGTAATTATTATTGCATTCATCTGGGTTCTGTTCAGCACCCCTCCACCTCCCCTCCTAGGTAGCTGGGCATGATCACATGGGAATGTGGCTTACGAGTTGAAGGTGTGGACTAACCGGGAGAGGCCAGCCCCTGGCTTTCCACTGCTGTCATGCTTCTCCCTAAGGGAGGAGGAGAGAGAAGGTAATGGCAGCAAGTTCCAGCCTGCTAAAATGGTTTGAGAAAACTTTCCAGGCTTGGTGCCTTCCTGGGGACCCCTGTCCTGGCAGGGTCATGATTCAAGCCATTGTTCCACCAGCCATCCTGACTGGGGCCAGCTCCATTAAAATTGGGTGCATGGTGCAGACACAGATGACCCCCGAGCCCCAGCAAATCAGACGGACCCAGAGGCAAGAGAGCAGAGCATGTGCACATTCAGACTCCATGGTTTTGCTTTATAAATTACAATCATTTCACTCCTTTGCCAGTGGTAAGGGAGGGCTCCAGGTTAACCAAAGTTCACTACTTCACACAATTACACAATTCAGCATCATTGCCCAGAGGCATGAAAACATTCTGAACAACAGAGACAGAGGCACAAAGCTCATCAATCTGACCCACAACTTTATTCCTCCAGCTCGGCTGCCCCTGAGCAACCACTGTAATCCTAGGAATAAGGAACTTTTTTTAAGATTTTTAATTTATTTCTCTCCCAGTTGTCTGCTCTCTGTGTCCATTCACTGTGTGTTCTTCTGTGACTGCTTCTATCCTTATCAGTGGGACCGGGAATCTGTGTTTCTTTTCATTGTGTCATCTTGTTTTGTCAGCTCTCCCTGTGTGTGTCCCCATTCTAAGGCAGGCTGCACTTTCTTTTGCACTGGGCAGCTCTCCTTATGGGGCACACTCCTTGCATGTAGGGCTCCCCTGTGTGGCATGGCACTCCTTGCATGCATCAGCACTGCACATGGGCCAGCTCCACATGGGTCAAGGAGGCCTGAGGTTTGAACCACGGACCTCCCATGTGGTAGGCAGACACCCTATCCTTGGGCCAAATCCGCTTCCTGGAAGAGGGAACTTTCAAACCAAACCTTTAATAGGACTTTCTCTTTACCCTTGCTGTTTACAAAGCAAGCTTATTTGCAACTCAGCACCAAAACAAAGATTTATTTCTGGCTAAATTTTTCACTGTGTAAACTTATACTCAGATCAAGCTGTGTTACAAAAACCAAACAATTTTCCTGTAACCAAGATTTTCCAAATCCAGACCAATTTTCAGGATGCATTAAGACTTAAACCCATCAACGTTTTTCCCACTGTAATTAAACCTCCACTATCTTAGTGAAGGTGGAAGCAGATGCTAACTGCAGTTAGCTGAACCTAAACATCAGGTTTCTTTTTTTTTTTTTTCCTCTTTCCTTTCAGACCTGGAGAAGATGACTTTCCCCTGAATTTCTGGAGGTACTGGGATCCTCTTGGGAGGTGATCAGGCTCCCCTTCTAACATTTAAGTTGGGTTTTCCTGACAGTATTCCCCCCTGGGAGGGTCTTCCCTGGGGTGTAGAGATTTTTCATTCCCAGAATCATTTTAGACCATCTGCTGCATCCGATTCTTGCTGAGAGGATTCCGGCAAAGCCCACATCCTCTTTCTGGACTGAAGAGTCCAGGGCTGCCCAGATTTGGAGTCCCTCTGATCCC
Source organism: Dasypus novemcinctus (assembly GCF_030445035.2). Lineage (NCBI taxonomy): Eukaryota > Metazoa > Chordata > Mammalia > Cingulata > Dasypodidae > Dasypus > Dasypus novemcinctus. The sequence goes on along the minus strand of NC_080678.1, from coordinate 131,530,939 downwards.
AGAGGCTTTACCTAGGGGTCTCACCTGGCAGTGCTGCCTTCCCCACACCAGACTTGTGCACAGCCAGCCCGTGGCTTCTCCGGTGGGAGCTGCAGTCAAGGACTCAGCACCCCCCCCCACCTCCCCATCCAGCCCAGTCCTATTGACGAGGGAAAGGGAACAGGTAAGCCAGAACCTTTCCCCTGGCGAGCCTCTTGCTCACACCATCACAGTAAGGGATTCAGCACTTCATTGCTACTTTAACTGTGGCTTGATGGCCTTAGTTGACTATTTTCCACACCTGGCAGCTCAGCTTCCTCAGCTCAGAAGCTGCCGTATCCAGATTGTACCCTGCTAGCATGGCTCAGGAGACGTAAGGAAGAAGTCTGAGAACTTCTACAAGGTGGGGGCCACCTTGTAGGAAGTTTTGGGGACTGGGACAAATGAATTTGATTTCATATTCATTGAACCTTTTTCCTGTAGATGAATGAAAGGATAGATTGATTGATTTGTAGACTGTCTGCTAATGGATTTCAGAGGTGTGGAAAAGAATGGAGGCAAGGAGACCAGCGAGGAGGTTGTCAAACCTTTTAGCAAGGGAGGAGATGGCCAGGAGAAGTAGGTGGGAATGGGCAGGACTTGATGGCTTGGGATTAGTGGGTGTAGAAAAGAGGAGAGTGTGATGTAACCCTTGGATATTTTATGAAGAAGTGGTTTGATTTTGGTGCCATTTGATAAGATGGGGAAGACTGTAAGAAGGGCAGAAGATGGGATCTGAAAGGATCACAAAATGCTGTATCAGTGATTTATTATTTTATTACTATTATTATTTTTAGAGATTTTAAAAAATTTATTTCTCTCTCCTTCCCCCCAGTTGTCTCCTCTGTGTCCATTCTCTGTGTGTTCTTCTGTGTCTGCTTCTATTTTTGTCAGTAGCACCTGGAATCTGTGCCTCTTCTTTTGTTGTGTCATCTTCTTGTGTCAGCTCTCCATGTGTGGCACCATTCCTGGCCAGGTTGAACTTTCTTTTGCACTGGGTGGCTCACCTTATGGGGCTCTCTCCTTGTGCATGGGGCTCCCCTATGTGAGGGGCAGCCCTGTGTGGCACGGCACTCCTTGCACGCATCAGCACTGCACATGGGCCAGCTCACCAAGGATCAAGGAGGCCCTGGGTATGCACCATGAACCTCCCATGTGGTAGATGGATGCTCTATCTGTTGAGCCAAGTCCACTTCCCTGTATCAGTGATTTAATTTGTCTTGAACCAAGTCTACCATGAGTGGACTCTTCAGGGAAACTCTGCTCCAAGGCATGACTCAAAGATCCAGGGTGTTACCATTTGTGGCTCTTCCCTCTTGACAAGTAGTCCCATGGTGGCATGATAGAGGAAGACCAGTAGAAGTGGTGCAGTGATGCTTATATGCCTTTGGCTGGAAGTGGCAGTGATGCCCTCTTCTACTTGTCTTCCTATCAGCCCAAATTCAGTCCTATGGACTGAATGCAGCTGACCACAGGCTGGGAATGCCATCCTCTTGTGCCTAGAGGTGGAATGATTTCAAGGAGGCATGGTGTACGTACTGCTACAAGGGGTAAATGAAGCCTGCTTTTAGGGTGTGTTGGTAAGTCAGAGTTCCAGAGAGAGGACAGGCTGGAGATGCTGTTTCCAGCTGCCTCTGGATATTATGTCATTACCTGGGCTATAAAGAATAACCTAGAATATATAGCCATGAGAATAATACATTTCAAGGAGGAATGTTACCAAGAAATTAAATAAGGCAAAAACCAGAAGAGACCTTTGCAAGGAGAAAACAGTTGAATAGTGAGGATGGAAGTCCAGTTATGAAGTTATTGAAGAAAAACGGTGGCCAGCTTTGCCAAAATGATGAGAAGGGGCATAGTTTCATAGCTGGAGGAGAATATATTTAAGTTAGGGAAAGCTAGAGTATGTTTTTATTCTGATGGGAATGTTCAAATAACACAGAATGAAGTTATAATTTAGGATGCAAGCGGAATAAGTGATAATGGATGCACCCTTGGAGGTGACATTGTCTAGAGTCCAGAGCTCAAGCAGAGTGACAGAGCTTTCTGGAGAGCAGGACACACCGTCCATTGTACTCTACCTCCTGGTAGAAGGGAAGGTGGCAAAGGTGGACAGAAGGGGTGGGAGTTTCTTTCTGAATTCTTGTATCTCTCAGTGGAAAATAAACCAGGTCATTGGCTGAGTGGGTTGGAGGGGGGAGACTAGGGGACATGTAGGAGTTTTGAGAAGAGGTGGACTTTGCTGGGGAGCACCCCTCAAAGAGTGTGCCAAGGCTGCAGGTGTGAATTACCAGCAGGGTTTTGCTGCTGGGTGCTCCCACCGAACCCCATTCTGGTGACCAGAGTTAGAGGCGAGCCCGCACGACTCGGTGAAGGGTTAAGGAAACAAAGGAATCACTGGCATTTTTGATGAAGGGATTCGAATGACAGGGCATGGATATCAGCTGGAGAGCTAAGGGGGTGACGATGTGGGGGAGATGGAAACTTCCACACTTTTACCATGGTCAAAGGTTATGTGTCCTCTACTTGGGTCTGGTCAGTCTAACTCTTTCACCTCAAGGTTCATTGACTCAGAAGAGTCATTTGGACACCCCAACAACCGCCTCCATGCATGTAGCTGCCTGCATCCTTGGGCCTGGGGGAGGCCTCCAGGGAGGTAATAGTACTTCACTGCAGGTATCTCAGCTGGTACCTGCACATGGGGGTGATTATTTTATTAACTGCTTCCCTTTTAGATTATGACTTTCTGGGGGCAGAAACTGTCCGTTTTGCTTTTAGTAATATCTTCAGTATCACATGCCTGGCACTTATCAGATACCCCAGAATTAGCTGGGAATATTTACTAGTTCATGTGTGTCCATGTCACAGAGCAGTGGGTTAAGGCACAATTTTCAATAGGGCAACTTGCTTTCCTGCATGTATCGGTAGTGTCAACTGAGACATGGCAAACTAAGCTGCAAGACAACAGACCCATTTATCTGGAGTCTTAGAATTTCAATTTGGGAAGCACAGATTCAGGGAGCACCTCAAATCATGTCCCATTTGGCATTTCCAGGCCAGGGTTTATAAAGGAAAGAAGTTTGACAAGTTGTTTGTGGTTGGTGGGTATTTGGGGTGCTCTTGTCCTTCAGGTTAGATGGTTAACTGAGTTCTTTACCTTATGGTTTATGTTGTGGTTCAGAGGTTCTTGGGGTTTTGAGAAGCATTGTTGCTCGAGGCTTTGCTGACTTAGAAGTTTATGGTATTGTTTGTGACATCTCATTCAGGCCTCTGTAAGAGTGACCTCTAGAGTGACCTGCTGGCTCCATTTTAAATTTCTTAGAGCCACAGTAACTCTACTTTGTTTTATTTCTTTAAACAGTAGGTAGAAGACTTGGTTGTGGATGAAAAATAAAGAGGTGGCTCCTGCAGTAAAATACTTGAGTAAATGGGGGGCAACATTTGAAATTGTTAGGGTCGTGTCTACAGACCCTGTTTGAAAGGCAGAACAAAAGGAAGCAACTGCTTAATTTTAACAGTGTAATGAAAACCTGAAATCCTCTAAATTTATACATGAGTCCCAGGAAGAGAAATTCAGCCCTGGCTTTCAATAGAAGTTTATTAATAATGTGAATAGGAATAACAAGATTTGTTAGATACAGAAGTCAATGTTGCAATGGATGATGAGAGGGTATTTATGAAAAGGGTAAGAATTAGCGTGCGAGATGCAAATGTTCCCACAAGAAGGACAGCACACCCCGAGCTCTGTTCAGCTAGGTGGTGGAGTGGGGACCAGTGAAAGGTGGTGACGCTTCTACTACCAGCATGTGTAAACCCCGTGCTCCTGCATTGGAGAGCTCCAGACAGCAGAACAGGCTCACTCCTAGGTTTCTTTCAAAAAGAAAACTACCACCAACAAAAGCCCAGCCACCTCTGGCCTTTTGCACCTATTTCTGTCTCTTCTGAAAATGGCCCTGTGCTCCTTGGCATGCATTGTGCAGCAACACATATGTCTGCTCATGAGAAAGGCAAGGGATGGTTCCTTGGAGGTGTAGAGTAAGAGGATTCTAAACAGAACTTAGAGCCTGATCTCTAACTTGGAGAAAACAGCCACCAGTGCACCTCCTTGCCTCCATGCATGCTCGGAAAGAAGCAGAACAGGGCGAACCCTTGTGCACCTGCTCGTGGCTCTCACTGAGGTCCCTCACGAGAATGGCAGCCATGCCCCCTTGCTTTTCCTGTGCAGCACTACCATCAAGAGATCATGGATCCCAGGCAGCCACCCTTCATCAGCCAGGTCAAGTGGAAGAAGAGCCAGAGGAACTACCCGAGAGAATCTGTGCTGCTGATTCCTGAGCTCTTCCCTTCGACAGGTACTGCTGGGCCATGTGGTCTTTCCACAGTGAGCCCCTCTGAGCCCCACAGGCCTGTGGCTGGAGACATGTGCTTCTGGCAGCACCTCACCATACCCCTGGAACTAGATGCCCAGTCTTGCTGGGTTCCTCCTCTCCCAGATGCCACTGTTTAGTCTTCTCTGACATAAACGTAGCCTTGCTTGTTCAGATAGACATTTTGATTTTCTTTTCTAAAAGTTTAACAGACAAGAGGTGTAAGGATTATAGGATGATGAAAGATTTGGTGGTCCATATGAGGTTGGATCCAGAAAAGAGGCAACCTGAGTTTTAAAAAATTCATCATTACTACACAAAAGTAAGTATTCCTTCTCTGGCTGTACGTACCAAACTCAAGGCCTGTCTAGATCCTCGGCATTTCAGCTTCTTCTACTAGAAAATGACAATTGGGAAGAAAATGACATTTTTTGTCCAACTCTAGTTATTGCATCATTAGAATATTGAAAGAGGTTAAGAGGGGCAAGAAAGAAATGCTCGCAAGTGCTTACAGGAACAGTGGTGCAAAACCGAGACTGCGCTGGAGTTGGACGGTATTTGTCCGCAGCATTTCCACAGCAGCAGCAGGCATGAGCGCCAGCTCAAAGGAAAGTCGACCTGCTTTTTGCAAATGATCGGAATGCTTCTTGCTTATTTTAATGAGATGTTTTCCATTTTCAGAGATGAGTGTGTGCAAAGGGAGCTTCAATGCTGTGATCTGAAATTTGATAGCAAATTTCTGTCCTTCTCAGGGAGAGTTTTGAAATCAGTAAAAATCATCCAAGGAGAAAGAATGGTAAGAGCATTTCAAGATTGTTGTGTCAATTTGGGGGCAAATGAATTATGACGCCAGAGGAATGGACTCGGTCCTGCTATAATTGTGACCACTGTGTCTTCTCAAATTAGCCATCCCTTCCCCATGAGGGAACAAACAGGCTTGCAATAAGGATGTTTAGAAAATGCCTGGCACATGGTAAGCTTTGTATTATGGCTTTATCACTTAATAATGTGGGCATTCTTTCAAGGCATAATAATCCAAATTTATCCATGAAGACACAAATTCATAGAATCAATCTAAAAGACTGTAAGCCGTGGGAGATTTCCAATTTTACTAACTCATATTTTTAAGGAAAGTGAGTAATTCAGTCAGCATTTGAGCTTGTCATTTGTAGTATTTCAGTAGGAAGTCGCAGTGAGTAAAACATTTAAGGTTTATAATGTGGTTTGGAATTCTTTTCCAGCTTGACTCCCATTCACAACTTGCAGACTGGTCAAAAGAAATAGAAGTGGCTCTTACTCAGGACAAAGTCCCTCCATGACTGGCCTTTGCTGTGCACCAGGAAAAATCAGAAAGCTGCCATGTCTTGAGCACGGAGTCTGCAGAAAGTGACAAAAAACATGGGCATAGCTATGAAAAGTCCAAAATGTAAGTATGTAGAGCAGAAATCCATTCCAGCTTAAAAATTGGTTCCTGGCAATCCAGCAGCAGAGGAACTGAAATATTAATTTGTAGGAATGAGTCTCCTTCTTTGACAAAACCCTTTAAAATTTTGCAAACAAAAAGTCTTTTGTTTTGTCTCCCTTAGACATATGTTGAACCTTGATTTTGTGAACTATGGTTTGTGGCTAGTGGAATCCATGTTGAAGGAGGCTTCAGAAATAGCAACTTGATCTGGAATTGGCATGGGTAGTAATAAGAACTAGCTCCCAATCATGTTTTCAGAAAATTGAACTTGTTTTTTCAAAAACAAAATTTTCCCTAGGATGCTTGTCTCAGCATTGTATCTTATGCCATTTTCTAATTCATTTCATGGGCTATGTAAAATTCTTGTTATATGTTTTGTTCTACGTTATCTTATGTATATAGGTGATATACGTATTTTATAGGGTTGAGGTGGGTGATACAACTGAATCCTATTTAACGGTCTTAGATGAACATGCTTCATCAAAAATACAGATGGTACATATTGTCTTGATATATATCCATCTTCAGCAGTTGCGTAGTTCTAAAGCTGCATACTCATGCATTTTAGAAGCTAGAGTGTTGCCAAGTGGTACTTAAACCACCCCAGGAAAGCGAATTTACCTCTCTCATGTAGCTGAACTCAGGCAGCTGCAGTTTAGCTATTTTTTAATATCATGTCATGCTATTCTCTGAGGTTTATAGACTTAGAATTGTCACAGAAGTCTGTAAATTTCTATGGTGTTTTTAGATTTCTAAGTGCTGTGGGTGATGGTAATCTCCAAATGTGATTGTTAGTGTTCTCTCCCTACTTATAACTCACTACGTCTATGACCCATCTCCTCCAGCATATCTCTTCCAAAGCTCAGTATTTCTCTTGGAATCTTCCCTTTCCTTTCCCTTAGCCAGTGCCTTAGACCTAGTTGTCATTCTGGGATGGGAATTCCTTCACCAACTGTTCCTTCAGTTCTTTCTCCCAACACATCTCTTTCTTCTGCTTCCTCCAGCATGCAGTTTAGGAGCTTGTTCTTTCTCGATCATGCAACCAAGGTGTTTGTCCTATTGTCTTGTACCTAAAACCTAGACTTCTCTCTCCTTCACAATTTCCACTAAGGAGGACTTTTCAGGCTATGCTGAAGAATTCCTTGTACTTATCATTCTTACATGAACTGCCTCGCTTTCATAATCCTGTTCTCTTCAAATGCTGTGGCTCGCTTCCTATTTCTTGATCACGTGCCATCTTATATTGTCATCTGGTGTTGTGGCCTTAGATCCTCAGAGCAGAGAAATCTTCTGTTGGGAGCTCTCACAGCATGGCATTTTACATGTGAGAATCTGTGAATGGGATGGAGTTTGGTCAGTGTTTGGATTTCAACTCATTATCATAACGGGAATTTCTTTGCTTGTTTAGCATCTGCCTAAAAAATTAAGGTCTGCCTTTTAATTTGGGGATTTCAGAAAACAAACCAACCCACCTACCCACCCTTTGTTTCACCTCTTGAAGGGGAACTTGACTAGTTTACCTCCTGGTACAATAGACTCTTCTCTTCATCAAGTCATCTCCTTTTACATATTCTAAGGGTGTAGGGTAGATGGGGAGAGGACTAGCCCCAGAATCTTTCTTCTTATGTTCTCCAGAGATTGAGGGATGACCAGGAGGACAGGGACTGAACCCTCACTCCCAAAATCAGAGAATTTCCTAGTCTAATAAAAGATGCCTCCCCAAAGGGTCCTGTGAGCATCATGAGGTGATAAGAAACATTTTGAAGAATTTCCTTTTGAATCAGGAACAAGCCCTTTCTCCTCTACTGCCCAGGCCTTGAGACCAGTGAAGGTTTGATACCCTCCTTTGTTGCTTATAAACAGGCAGTTTCCAGAACTCTCCAGCTTGTTCTGTGGTTAGTACCTAACTCAGTAGGTTGTAGAAGTAATGAACTGAGTCCAATGAAATGCTTGGTAAGTACTTGACTGATCATGGTTGTTCAGTAAATGGTGAATATTCTTATTTTTTTTAAAGATTTATTTATTTATTTATTTCTCTCCCCTTTCCCCCAGCCCCAGTTGTCTGTTCTCTGTGTCTATTTGCTGTGTCTTCTTCTTTGTCCACTTCTGTTGTTGTCACCATCATGGGAATCTGTGTTTCTTTTTATTGCATCATCTTGTGTCAGCTTTCTGTGTGTGTGGCACCATTCCTGGGCCATACACACTTTCTTTCACACTGGGTGGCTCTCCTTATGGGGCACACTCCTTGCATGTGGCTCTCCCCTATGCAGGGACAACCCTGCATGGCAGGGCACTCCTTGCACACATCAACGCTGTGCATGGGCGAGCTCCACACAGATCAAGGAGGCCCGGGGTTTGATTCATGGAGCTCCCATGTGGAAGACGGATGCCCTAACCACTGGGCCAAATCTGCCACCTTATGAATATGCTTATGATGGAATCCTGCAGTGAGTGTTTTTTTAACCCTGCTTGTTGGCTTCATGATAAATTGCAGGGAATTGAAACACTAGATCCAAAGGACCTGTGCAAGTTTAAGCTCTTGATGCAACTGCCAAATCGCCTACATTGCAGCCTGTCTCTCCACACACTCTCCCTCACAGCTCTCATGTAAGCTCTAGAAATGTCACCCTCTTGGACCCAAATATTTGCTTAATCAGTCTACTCTAGCTAGTCATTGCTCCACCTCAACTGCTTCCTTGATGGTTTTCATTTCTCCTGTCACTGCCTGGCTGTTTCTCTGGGAGTCTCACGTGTGTTTGCTTTCAAGGTCATCTGCATGCTGTCCAACAACAGGGAAGACAAGTATGATAGCATAAAAAAATACTTGAGTACCGACTGCCGCATTCTGAGCCAATGCTTGCTGGTGCGGACCACAGAGAGATCACAGATGCCAATGAGCATTGCTATCAAGATGGGAGGAGAGCTCTGGAAGGTGGACACAGGTGTATGTTGGATTTCGTTGCCTACTCTTTTTTTAAAAAAGATTTATTTATCCCCCCCACCCTGCTGTCTGCTCTCTCTGTCCATTTGTGGTGTGTTCTTCTGTGTCTGTTTGTCTTCTCTTTAGGTGACACAGGGAACCCATCCTGGGACATTCCAGAGTGGGAGAGAGGTGATCACTCTCTTGCGCCACCTTAGCTCCCTGGTCTGCCACGTCTCTCATTGTCTCTCCTCTGTGTCTTTTTGTTGCATCATCTTGTTGCACCTGCACTCCTGCACAGGCCAGCACTCCATGTGAACCAGCTTGGCTTCACCAGGAAGCCCCAGGAATCAAACCCCAAACCTCCCATGTGGTAGACAGGAGCCCAATCACGTGAGCCACATCCACTTCCCTCATTGGCTTCTCCTTATTTGTTTGTGTTTAGTGGGATTTAATAAGAGCCTAAAGAACTCTTTTTTAATTCAGTGGTTAAAGTTTGCTTGGATTCTGTTATAACTAAGTCTACCTTTATTTTAAAATTTAAGCTAAAGCAAGCAATGTTTATTGGTATCGATTGTTTCCATGATATTGAAAATTGACAGAAGTCAATTGCAGGGTTGTGTCAAGCTTGAATGAAGATTTAACACAGTGAGTAAGCTTTTGCAGATGTTGTTTAGTTGGTGTTAAGCCTAGAGAATGAGAGCGGTCTTTGGGTGAAACTGGAGAGGTGAGCCAAACAAGAAGTTGCCAGCTTCTCAAGAGGCCAGGAGCTGGAAAGAAAAGTTGTTCTTTGCCCTTCTGTATATTTCCAAAATATAGTGGAAGGCTTCAAAAAGTTTTATATTGCTACGTAGCCAATCATCACAAAGTTAGCAGCTCCAGGTAACATCTGTTTGTGACTGGACAGTTCTGTGGGTCAGAAACCTGGCACGGTATGGGCGCAGGCCTCACAAGTTTAAAGTCCAAGTGTGTTAGCTGAGCTGCATCATCACCTGGAAGCCTGGGGTCCTCTTCCAAGCTCACATGGATGTGGCAGAATCCATCCCTTGTGGTTGTTGTGGGACTGAGGTCCTGTTGGGGTTTGGCTGTCAGGTCATATAAGCTTCTAGAGCATGTCCACATTTCTTAAGTGTCCCCTCCATCTCCAACCAACCTGGGCACACTGAGTTTTCCTTCTGATTTGAATCCCTCTGTCTTTTCTGCCACCAGCCAGAAGTAACACTCTGCTTTAGAGGGTCTCCTGTAATTATATTATTCCTCCTTGGAAAACATTATTTTAAGGGGAACTCTGCCCCATAGCATATATCATCACAGGGGTGGTAACTCGGCATATACATAGGATCTGGATTTGGAGTAGGGCATTTGGGGAACCATTGTTGGAATGCAGCCTGCCTCTCTAGGTGGATCATCAGTACAAGAAGGAAGACAAACATGGAAACCCAAGTGGGATGCAGAGGCAGCCAGGAAGGAGGATCTGGGGCTTCTCATCTATTTGTGCATAAACTACCCAGAAGAGGAAGGCTGCTTCTAGCTACCAGACCTCTCCTTTTCTCCAGGGGCCCTTTTCTTTTCTGCTCTTGGGTACAAATCACACTGCTCCCTGAAATGAATTTGTGCACACTTCAGTACATAATTCCTTCTGCATTACATGATACATGACTGTCGTAAATCACCATTTGTTTCATCATAATGTTTGTGGTCAGTGAAGCATAACTGCCAAGAGTATTCTTTAAGGAGCAACCTTTTTATTTTTAAATTTTTTCCTTACAAAGTCCTGGGGATCAAACCCAAGACCTTTTACATGGGAGGCAGGTGCTTAACCACTTGAGTGACATCTGCTCCCCAAGAAGAACCGTTTTTATTTTGACAGATGATTAACTTGACCAGCCACCATATTCTCTGTCAAAATGAAAACCTTCTTTTGCTATGTTTTTCTGAGGGGGAATTAGAGAATGATATTGCAGTGATAAGGACAAATTAAGCTTTCATTCATTCAACAGATATTGTTGAGTACCATTTTCTAAATACTCAGATTGCAGTCGTTAATCTGTAGACCAAAAAAGCCTGCCCTTTCCTATGGAGCTTAAATTCTGGTGGAGAGGCAGGCAGACAAATGCACACAAGTGGTCAAGATGCACTGAAGTAAACTAAAACACAACAAGACAGTTGAAACTTGAGGGAAGTGTAGACTTTTTCTTGACATATTGTGAGGCTGTTACAATAGCTGTCACCATTCCCAAGAGAGCTGCTTTCTCAAAGCAGATGGTTGTAGATGAACCAGAGTGTGAGAACTCCATCTCCAGGAGGAGGCCCCCAGGAGTTCTGGCTCTTTGTTTGTTGTTGTTGTTGCATTCTCCCATAGGGGAAACTGCACAGCCATGCATAGTGACAGTGGTGTAATCTGTAGTATTGCTGTTAAATGCCCCCTTATCCTTTTGCACACATCAATGTTTTGTAAAAATGTTTGATGTCATAGGGGACCAAGACTTTGGCGAGCTCTGTAGGGGGTTATAGAATTGATCTTTAATAAGATCCTCAATTCCGATTGTGATGTTGATGTTATAGATTCATTCAGAAGGGAAGTAAGATTCCAAAGCTCTTGTTTTCCAAACCAATCACTTATAATCTCAGCGCACATGGTACCCTCGATGTGTTTTCCAAAAATCAGGGCAAAAACTCGTGGATGGGCTGAAGACCTGCTTGTGTGGTCAACACTAATAGTTTTCAACTGGGGCAACTTCTGCCTTCCCGACCCCCATCCCCAGAGGACACTGGTCCTTGTCTAGAGACTTTCCAAATGTCATGGTTCACAGTTTGGGGTGGGGGTGTGCCTGGTGACTGGCCTCTAGTGCGCAGAGGTCAGGGACGCTGCTAACCCTACAATGCATAGCGCAACCTCCTGCAGCAAAGAATTATCTGGCCCCCAAATGTTGACAGTCCTGTGGTGAGAAGTCCTGGACTAGACTGAAGGTTTAGGCTGTGAAAGACCCTAAGTGCTGTAGTGTCAACAATGAGCCTCAAATTTGTTGAAACTACCAGTGGTTACTGTCTATTAACACAGGGGTCTGGTTTCTTTTCAGCTGCCATGAAGGCCTGGGCTAAGAGCCCTGCCATCTGTTATTATCATGTAATGGGATAGGGTGGGAGATGGGCAGCTTCAAGCATTGCTAGATTATGAAATACCGCAGCTCGACCTCCTTAAAACTAGTTGCTAAGTCCTTTGAGTAAGTATCTACATTGCAAAGGGCCACCTTTATGTGTATGTGTGCATGTGTGTATGTGAGATCTGCACTTGAGTCTTTAACATTTCCAAAGCAAAACTAAAAACCAAAATATATATATATTTCCAAAGGAATTCCAAGTGTTAACTATGAGGACCAGGAACTTGACACCAATGGTGGGCTTCAGGCAAGGGGAGGAGAGGAGACCCTACTGCTTTGACTTTGGGTCCCACACCAGAGTCAGAGGGAAAAAAGGCAGAATTGGAATATTGGAGGAGCAGATATTTCTTTCCTTCCAGGGTAAAAATTTTGCCATTTTCAATCTCCATTCCAGCCCTGAAGTAGGAAGGCTTGGTGGCCTCAGATTTCCACAAGATCCATGATGTTAGCCTGGCCAGTGGCTTGCACTCCTCTCCCCTTCACCCAGAGTTTTGCAGTTACCAGGAGGGGGAGCCCTCCCAGCTGGCTTCTCTAGCCCCATCTGTGTGTCTTTTGGCCCTGCAGTCCTGCCTGAATAGCAGGAATAGCTCCTAAGGCTGGAGGAAAGGACCTTTCCCCTGGGGAGTGGGTGGCTGGCTCTGAGTAAATACCTCTTTATTTACATCTTGAAATAGACACATGAACCTAAAACAGTGATATTGGGTACCTAGAGTGCTGCTGTCCCCATATGATTATTGTCTTTAGGAGGTACTGGGGATTGAATGGAGGACCTTCTACGTGGGAAGCAGGCTCTCACCTATGAGCTACACCCACTCCCTGCAAACTCTTTTAGGAGATATGTATATGATCTTTCACATATTGAATGCTTTCAAGATAAGACTGAGTAGACACAGTAGCACTTATCATAATTTTTTAAAGTACCAAACTAACTGTAATTGTGATGAAGAAATGTATCAACATCAGATTTTTTATTGAGTCTCAAAGAAGAATTCAAATTCCACTTCCAGGCATGATTGCCCAGAGGGAATGATAAGCCCTTTTGTAGTTTTATTTTCATTTTTTAAAGATCTGATTGTATAATTTTCTTAACTTACTTCAGTTTAGCAAAGTCACTTAATTCAAATAACTTCTCCTTAAAAAGTATTTTTGTTCTTTACACCAATTTGAGCTTATATTATTACTTTTACACTGTGGGTCTTTATTTGGACATAGGAATTGTGCTTGGTGGTCTGGCCAGATAGGTTTCTTAAACTCACTTTCATAGGAGTCTGTGACCCAAAAACATTGTTTTCTAGTGGGGCCCTAAATTGTATGTTACGATTATAGGAGAGAGTAAATTGTGTTTTGTATTGACACTCCTCAATCATCAAAGTCAAGTCTTAGTAAATATAACCTAAAAATCAAAGTATTTAATTAACACACTAAGGAGGTTTATTCTTTTTAAATGTTTTCTTGCATTTCTAGGGGACAATATCTAAACTAAACCAAAGCCCACTTTCTCTTATGTGCAAATTTTCTGCATGTAATACCTATCTCCTCTGAACCGGGATGATTCAATACCAAAGTAATATTCACAGTTATTTGGCAACAAAATACAGAGTTTAATTTTTAAAAATCAGGACTGGATAATATGGACATCATGAAATAATTGAAAATGATATTCATAAATTGCTTTGTCTTTTTTTTGAGGAAACAACTCTTAGAGGGAAGCTGCAGGCAATACAATATAGGGCTAAACACACAAGTTTCAGGTAAAGTGTTAGAAATAGTTTATATACGTTTGCAAGTGAAACAAGTTACAAGAGAGAAAACACACTTACCCTAATAAAAAGAACTAAACATGAAAAAAAATAGTTTATATAAATGAATTTTTAAATGATTATATATGTATAATGGAACAGAACATAAGAGAACTGATAAATGTTGAATAGAAAGATAACTTTGTAATTGAATATCTAGCAATGATAAAGATGGTAGAAGTGAGAAAATTAGATAGAAGGGTTAAAGGGCAGATTAGACACAAAAGAACAGAAATAATTAACTGCAAAATCCATTCAAAGAAATTCACAGAACTCAGTGCAGAGTCATGGAGAGATGGAAGGTATGAATACACATTATCGAAATGTAAAACTAAGTGAGCAGATTTGCTATAGGTTGAGTAGAAGTTCAAAAAGGTGGAGCTAGCAGGAAGGGGGTCAATATTAAAGAGAGAATTGCTGAAAACCTGACTCCTTAGATTCAGGAATAATAGAACCTAAGCAAGAACAATTAAAATAAATCCATACCTAGACACATAGTGAAACATCAAAATATCCGAGAGAGGAGATTTTAAAATCAGAAGAGGAAAATATATTATTGATAAACAATAAAAATTCCATTCAGCCATAGAAAGCAGAAGACATTGAAATAATATCCTCAATATGCTAACAAGTAACTCTCACCCTAAAGTTTGGTACCCAGTTAAACTATCATTCAAAGGTGAGAGTGAAATAAAACAAGATTTAGATAGTTACACATATTGTATATGTCCATCAGACCCTCCCTGAAATATAGCAACCATAAAGTATATATTTAGGGGAAAGGAAAGTGAACAAATAAAGAAGGAATGAGATTCAAGAAGCAATGCTATCAAAAATATTTGGGAGTTTAAAACACTGACCTTATAAATGTCAAATTTGGGGAGTATGTAAGAACTAGGTAGATATAAAATATTGGACATAAACACCATTTGCATGGGAAAATAGGGATCAGGGCTAAAGAATCCAGAGATCCTCAGTTGCTAGGTAGAATGGTTAAATTTAAGTTTAAATGATTCACTTCAGACTTGTTGACTATGTAAATTAAAATATATGGGAAACCATGAAGTGAAATAAAACTTGACTTCCATCTCAATAGAGTGGGGGGAGGGATAAATGAAAATGAAAGAAAGGCAGAAATATTGATCAATCTAGTAAAAGACAGGAAAGGATTAAGCAAAACACAGATAAAACATAAATTTAAAGAACAAAATAATAGGGTCCACATAAAATAAACCCGATAATTTAAACAGATTAACCTTGCCTCTTAAATCAGAACACAGGTTGGAGAAAAATCAGTAAGTTAGTTGTTCTTTAGAAGAAACACTCCTAATAAATCTTAAAAGTATGATAAAATTGGGGGAAAAAAGGGATGGAAAAATACACCAGAATATTAACCCAAAATTCTGGCCTTGGATATATTGATATAAAGAAATAAGTGAAACTAACAGTTCACCAGAAAGAGAGCAATTCTGAATTTGTAGGTGCACAACCTAAGCTCCTATCTGGCTATATACTTTAGAGAAAGACTTGCGTTTTGTGCCCAAGAAAGCACCCATTAAAATCTTCCTCATGTCTTTAATCTGGAAAAAAAATTAGGAGGAAATTATCAACAAGAGAATGGATAATGAATGTTGAAGCCTGTATATGATGGGGAATTACTCAACAGGCAATGGAATGGACTAGGAACACTTTATTATGTAATTCTGGATAATAAGATCTATCCAACAATATGGGTAAATCTTTAAACTAGAGTAAATAAAAGTTCTTTTGACATATACAACATACAACATATATATATACACACACACAATATAAATATAAATTTTTGAAATGTATGTTGTTGAGAGATAATATGTAGGTAATAGCAAATGTGCTAATTTTATTTTTCTGTCTAGACATCTGTGTATACCTTATTAGTCTAAAGCACCTGACAGTACCATCCCAATGGTTTAAATATCCTTTATGGAGTTGTGTCATTGTTTACCTGTTCAACAGACTGTCATTTAAGGAAACACTTTCTGCTTGGGGAATGCGTTTCTGTTGAGTAACAGACTAAATGTTTTCAGAGCCTCCACTCACTACGTGCTTTTCTTCTACAATGAGCTGATTCTCATATGTTGTATAATTCCAGGTATGGTTTCTTCATTGTGAGTCAGCCTGTGAAACATGGGACTGTTACTCCCACACATTATAATGTCATCTATGACACTGTTTGCTTGACCCCAGACACAGTGAGCATTTGACTTACAAGCTGTGCCACATGTATTATAACTTGCCAGTAAGGATCTTCTGATCCCGGTTTTCCTCCAGATCTGTAAAATGAATGGGTCAAACTTGCATGCCTATGTTTTAATCTGTGATGTGACAAATGTGAAAATGTAAATCTAGAGAAAATAGATGTAAATTAAATTTTTAAAAAAAGAAACTTCCTCTTACTTTTCTTCCTCCTACAGAGTGTGATTTGTGTTCCTGCACCTCGCCACTTTGCTCACAAACTGTCTTACCTCGTGGGTCACAGGATTCAGGCACAGCCACACAATTTACTGTCAGAATGTCTCTATTACCTTTGATCTGCTGACGATTGGGCTTTGTACATTTCAATTTGTAAATTGAAGCTGGGCGTTTGCATTATTCTTCTAGATTCATGTTTCAGATTTGACTCATTCTTGATTGGTCATGGGAGAGGCTCAGAGGGATGTATTCTATTTTCAGTAGTATAACTCACTGAAACAAGACTTTATGCCCCATTTTCCAGGAAGGAAAACCAACAGTGAGAGTTTTGTCTTACAGCTTAGCTTTCCAATATCTTACAAAGTGCATATAATTTAAACAGAGATGAATGCTGCCCTTCAAGCAAAGGGACTCAAATAGAAAATGGTTGACCATTATTCACATGCAAATGGCAATAATGCACATCTATAAACAAATATATTGGAACACTAGCATATACATAGTTTCCCAAGTACAATGTATATGTGCATTGCATGAAACACTCATTGCTTTGTGAAATATTTATTTTGCTTTGGAAGGACAGGAAATATGAGATGGTGATGGATTTCTGTTAATATTTTCTATTTTTAAATAAGTGACCTATTACTGATATATTATACATAAAATGTTTATGGTATTCTCTGCACTGGGGTGGGAGTTGAATATATATGTTTGGTATAAAAAGATACCAGTGATTTGAAAGTTGGCAGCTTAGAAACATAAATGCATTTCATCATGTTTTTTTGCAGAGAAGGAAAACTAAGACCTTGATTGGCATCTCTAACTTCATTCTATTGCACATGTGCCAAGTGTGATGATGTTTATTTTGATAGCTGCACCATCATCAGGAGGAAATTTTGGATAATTTGTTTGAATGAAGCCATTTTTCCTCCTGAAAGCAGACACATTTTTTTCCTCTCAATATAAACCAATCTTAAGTAGACTCAGAATTTAATGTGCCTGGTATTTGAGAGTGCCCTATTTTCTGATATTCATAGAGTGGTATATTTTGGGGAGTACTTTGTTTCAAACATGCCAGAAAGTGTTATGTCTGAAATTGATAGAACTGCTTCAATCATAAGTTAAGTAAATTTGATTTGATATTTAAGCGAGTCTTAGAAGAAATACAATTAAGCAAGAGTTACTTAAACTTTGCCATCCAGTTAAAATTCTAGTGATCAGTACTGCCAATGGTGATCAATCTATTATAGGAGATTGGCTCATAATGAAAGACAAGCAAAGGCAAAATGCTCTTTTCCGAAGCCATGAATTAGACTTAAGGTGACACATTTCTAGGTATCTACAGAAAAAGAAACAAACTTAAGTTAGTATTGAAACTTTCTGTATGTTCCTATTATGCAATATGTGCAAATATAATTTATCCTTAACAATATTCAAATTTGTAAATTTAAGAGATATGTTTCAATAAAAGTATATAAACTAAAATAATTAAATCAGATTTCCTTATTTTAAAAATTCATGTTGGCCTTCATATTCTTAATGTACTGTTTGGAGAAAAAAAATTATTGCTTTTTCAAACCAAACGGATATATTTTCTGGACTAGTGGGGCATCTAAACCTTTAGCCTATAGGCTTTAAAAAAAATTAAGTGAAGGGAGACAGGTATTCGATATTTCTAAGAGAAAACCTATGATCCCAAAGGTCTAGGTAAAGCTTCTGTAATTTACCACCATATATAAGTATCCAATTGCTGGGAGGTATCTAATTAAAGGACTATCAGGAATGCATTTGGCCTAAGTGGAAACATTATATATAATCGAATACATTTCCTGATTCTGCCAAGATTGTATAAATTACCCATCAAAGTGATAGCAAGGCAAAGGAGAAAACAGCTTCACTATCTGGCAGGTAGCCCTGATATTTGAGACAAATTTTATGTTTCCTTTGAGATGTCTTCTTTGACACATGGGTTTTTTAGAAATGTGTTGTTTAATCCTCAAATATTTTGGGATTTTTTAGTGGTCTTTCTGTTACTGATTTTTACTTTAATTACATTGTGATCTGAGAGCATACTTTGTCTTACTTCTATTCTTTTAAATTTGTTCATGTGTTTTATGGATCAGGGTTTGGGCTATCTTTGTGAGTGTTCACTGGATGCTTGAGAAGAATGTGTATCCTGTTGTTTTTGGAGGAAGAATTCCATCAGTGTCAACTAAATCTAGTTGATTGTTGCTGTTCATGTCAAATGTATTCTTCTGGATTTTCTGCCTACTGGAACTGTTTGTAACTGATACAGGGGCACTGAAGTCTCCAGAGAGATTTGTCTTTTCTCCTTGCAGTTCTACCCTTTTTGCTTCACGTATTTGTTGCTTTATTGTTAGGCACAAATACATTCAGGATTGTTGTGTCTTGAAAAATCTGCCCACTTTTTCATTATGTAATGCCACTCTTTATCCCTGATATTTTCCTTACTGTGAAATCTGCTTTGTCTGAAGTTAACAGAATTATTAAAGCTTTCTATTTGATTAGTGTTTGTGTGGTGCATCTTTTGCCATCCTTTTTACTTTTAATTCATGTTTGTCTTTATATTTAAAATGGGTTTCTTCAGACAACAAAGAGTTGGGTCATCTTTTTATTTTTTTAATCCACGCTGATAGTCTGTTTTTAAATTGCTGTATTTACACCATTCACATTTAAAGCAATTGACATGCTTGGATTAATATATATCATTTTGTAACTATTTTCTATCTGTTGTCCTTGTTCTTTCTTTTTCCTATTTTTTTCATTTCTTTTTAAAGAAGCTTTAGACTACATTAAAAATATAGATTCCCATATACCGTACCTCCTCCCCCACCGCTTTTCTCTATTAACATCTTTTTCTTTCTTTTTATGCCTTCTGTGGTTTTGAGTAAGCATTTTATGATTCCATTTTCTCTCCTCTCCTAGCATAAGAAATATATTTCTTTTAAAATTATTTTACTAGTTTCTTTAAAGCTTGAAATAGGAATTTTCAAATCCACCTTCAAATAACACTATGTCCTCACAGGTAGTTAAGGTACCTTATAATGTAGTATTAGCAATCCCTCCCACGTGTCACTTAAAATATTGGCTGGAATATGTGTTCTCCCCCACGTGGAAGGATGGGAGGAGCCCAGCCCTGGAGAGGCTCCTGCCAGGCCCTGCTGGAACCGCCAGCTCCCTAATGTGCCCCCAAGACTGTGATGCGGCAAGTTCTCAGCTCAGGGATCCCTGCTCTGTTCTCTGTCCCCTCTTGGAGAGCATGGCCTTCCTGACCACACAGGGCTCCTGCCCAAGGCCAGGGCTGTTATGACTGCTCCTCCCACAGGGAGCTGGGACTCAAACCTCCCCCTGGCCCTGCCTGGCTCTCGTCTGCCCGAGAAGGGCATTAGCCCAGGGACCACGGCTCAGAGCCCAGCCTTGTAGTGGGTGAGTGACCTCGCCCATCCTGGTTTGATGCTCCCAGGACTGGCTGGGTCACGTCCCTCCAATCATTAAGCCGAGGCTTTGGTGCAGGGCTGGCTCCTTTCCACGCCCGCAGAGCCCATGCTCAGGCACCGAGTCCCCTGCGAGAAGCGGGAGAGGAAGGCTGATGCCAGCCCTGTCCAGGCCAGGGAACAGGAACTCGCGGGGACCACACGAGGGCGGGGCAAGACCTCGGCCTGCAGGCTGTGCATCCTTTAGGCACCTCGGGGATGGACCCCAGGGCCTCTAGATCCCAGCAGAGCGACCCGTGCGGAAACAGGGCACGGGGATACACGGACTTGGTGGCACGCATTCAACCACACACATAAAATGTGTATAAAATGAACCCAGTTTCCACACAGAACCTGCAACAGAGCCTGGCAAAGACGCACACAGAATTAAGAGGGCGCATAAACCCTACGAGAAGACCTCGATAACACCCAATTTGGAAATCACACCTGCACACAGCGACTTCAGAATTGTCCCTGCACGCCCAAGACTGCTGTGAGGATCCAGTGGGAGGCGCCCCGTCAAGGCCCCTTCGGCCCCCCCGCTGGCTCTGTAAGAAGGGGCGCACGCCGCCAGCCTCCCCGCGCCTGTCGCCTTCCCTTCCCGGTGGGCCTCTGGGAAGCCCTCGGTCTGCTCCCCTGACTCCCCTGTCACCGGGGCTCACCCGGTGAGGGACAGGCTCCTCTCTCCTTGTTTCTGGGGTCCAAAAGTCTCCACATCCAGAAGGTTCTGAAGGCATTTCCCACACAAGAGGGCCTTTCTCAGGCGCTTCTCCCGCCCAGAACCCTCCCCGCTTGCTCACAGCCCCCTCAGCCATCCTCCCCGAAGCCTGGGCATGCCATTGGGCAAGGAGATGAATGTAAGCTATGAGCGCCATTTGGGAGCCGTCTGCACCTCACACGGGCCTCCCGACCCCCAGCCCCGCCTGGGCGCCTGGTGCTGAGGCAGGAAGGCCCTGCACCCCTGGCTCAGCCGCATCTGAGACAGCCTCCGGCCCAGCCCACCCGGGGCAGGGCCCTGCACCCCAACCTCTCCAGCCTCGTCCCTTCTCGGTTTCCTGATGCCAAGGCCTCCCATGAGGACAGAGACAGAGGCTCCCCAACATGTGGAGACAACTCTGGGGGCGCTGACAGCCCCGGGGCCCTCTCCTAACTGCCCCTCCCCCTGTCTGGGCCCTGACAGCAGCTCTGTTGGAGCCACGTGACCAGTGGGTCACCAGGAGGGACCCTGACGAGTAGGGGCTCCGGGCAGCTGCCTGGGAGCCCCTCTGTCCTCCGTGCAGGGGCTGTGGGGGGTGCGGGCAGCACCCAGAGGGCAGGAGCCTGCAGGAGGAAACGCTGCTGGTTCCCAAGGCTTTCCAGCTTCTGGAGCCCTGGGCCTGGATGCCGGCCGCAGCTCCCCCCGCGGCTCCGCCCCCAGCGGCGCGCGACCCCCAGGCCCCGCCCCAGAGTTCAACCCCAGGCCCCACCCCCTCAGCTCAAACCCAGTCCCCACCCCCTCAGCCCTGTCCTCTGCTCTGGGGTCCCTGCCTCTGCACAGCCTGGGTCGGGTCAGGCCTGTGCTCTTGGCAGCTCCGCTTTGATGTTTCCATGGAAACGCCCCTTGGACAGAAGCACTGAGGGGCCTCCGTAGGCTGGGGGCATTTGGAAGTGGCCTGTGGAGAGTTGTGCAGGTTTCGTGGGTCCCTGGAAGCTTCCATGTTAGGCAATAGTGATGCGGGCCATTTTCGGGACTTGGAGTTGTCCTGAACAACATTGCAGGGGTGGATGCCAGACATTATATATCCTGCCGTAACCCGCTGAATGGGTGGGGGAGAGTGTGACTACAACGTAAACCATTACCCATGCGGGGCAGCAGTGCTCCAAAATGTATTCACCAAGTGCGATGATTGTGCCACGATGATTAAAGAGGTTGTTGATGTGGGAGGAGTGGGGTGGGGGAGAATATGGGAAACTCTTACATTTTTTAATGTAACATTTAAAAATAATAATAAAAAACTATATTAATTTTGAAGAAAAAAAAGATTGCAGCCTTCTGAGCTCCTGAAGCCCCCCTCTCACCATGGGGGCTCCCCCTCCCCAGGCTGGTGTCAAAGTCCAGAGGGTCCTGACACCCCCTCCCCTGCAGTGGTCAGGGCTGCCTGGATCACCTGGCATGTGGCCTGCTGGGACCTCCAGCCAGCAGGTCACCACACTCAGGGGTGTAGCTCCCTCCTACCCATATGACGTCAGGACCCTGTGGCCCCTCCTGCCCCTGGGGTGGAGGACGTGCTAGCCAGGTCCTCGGAATGAGTGTCTCCAACAGCCAGCAGTGCAATGTCCTGTTCCTCCTCGTTAGCATTCTCTTATTTACAGAACCAGGAGCTCTTAGTCTTTGTGAAACAAATAAAAAGAAAACAGAGAGAAGAGTTGACTGAGTCAGGCTTCACATCCTGCAGAGAAAGCCAGGAAGCGCGGTGTGGGGAAGCCGCTTGTACAGTTGATCTGGGATCGAGTCTCCAAATGGGGCCTAAACTGACTGCCGAGCCCCTCCCCAGGGCTTTAAGCCCCTCTCCCTTGCTCCTGGCTCTGAGTTGGCCCATTGCTCGGCCTTGCCTTATGCGGCATTTTGTCACAGGAACAACCTTCTTACCACCAGCTTGGGACACAGACAGCCTGGGAGGCGAGTGGGAAATGCTCTCCCCAAGCCCATCCTGGGAGCTGGCTGGACAGATGGGGGACTCGGCTGCACAGGAGGGCGAGGGGCAGGGAGGGGGAGAGGGGGCTCCCTCAAGAAGCAGCAACGCCAGGCAGGAAGGCTTTGAAGGTCAATGGTTATTTGTCCCAGGGTAAGCCTGCACACACAACCTGCATACGCAGAAACGGGCCCCTCCAGAAAAAAAATTTTTTTAAACATGGGAGAAATTATGGTTATTTCTTTCAATCAGTATTGATTAAACACCAAAACCTGTTCTTGCCTTACTCAATTGAAAGTTTCAAGAAGACAGGACTGAGGTGGAGAGTTTAGTTTCCTAACTAGTAAGATCAATAAAGACTGGCTGGGAAGTAGACTTGGCCCAGTGGTTTGGGCATCCGTCTACCACATGGGAGGTCTGCGGTTCAAACCCCGGGCCTCCTTGACCCATGTGGAGCTGGCCCATGCACAGTGCTGATGCATGCAAGGAGTGCAGTTCCACGCAGGGGTGTCCCCCACGTAGGGGAGCCCCACGCACAAGGAGTGCACCCCATAAGGAGAGCCGCCCAGGGTGAAAGAAAGGGCAGCCTGCCCAGGAATGGTGCCACAAACACAGAGAGCTGACACAGCAAGATGAAGCAACAAAAAGAAACAGATTCCTGTGCTGCTTACAACAGAAGCGGACAAAGAAAATGCAGCAAATAGACACAGAGAACAGACAACCAGGGTGGGGGGGAAGGGGAGACAAATAAATAAATAAATGAATCTTTAAAAAAATAAATAAATGAAGAATGGCTAACTAGAATATGTCACCAGAGAAGAGAGTGTAGTTAGGGAATGGAAAGCTGGGTTTAATCTGAGCAGAATCAGTAAAAAGTAGTTTGGAAATGTTTGGAAATGAGTAGAAATGGTGAGAGCACATAAGAGAATTTGTAATCAGAATTGCTAATATATAGGTATGACAGTGGTTTGCTTTTTTTTTAAATAATGAAAATGCTCTAAAGTTGATAGAAATGATGAATACCCAATTATTGATTATACCAATGGATTTTACACTTTAGATAAATTGTAAGGTTTATGAATAAAAAACATAATAAGGTGGGTTGGGGAAAAATACACCAAATGTAAGATATGGACTGTAGTTAGGAGTAATTCTTTGATGATGCTCTGTTATAGTTTGCTATGTTTCACAACAATGCAAGGTATTAGTGCTGGGGTGACGTATGGGAGCCCAGTATGATGTGTTGTAAGTGTACAACTTTTACTATATACTTATTATTTATGTATGTTCATGTATGAATGATATATTTCAATAAATTTTTTAAATGAAAAAATAATGTAATAGAGGATGCCTGGGCGCCCTCAGTCACAGCTGCCCTTGCAGACCCTCCTGAGGGGCCCAGGGACCCCACGCCAGGTTCCGGGGGCCCGTGGGCCTGATGATTTCACAGACACAGAGAGACAGTGGGCTGCGCCTGGTGGGAGGACGCTGCTCACTAAAACTCATCCTTCTTGGGCGTGGATTCTCCAGCAGGGGCAGATGGAACCAGATGGGGAGTTGTTTTTCTTCTCTAGTGGAGAGGACACGGTTCAGTGGAATCCTTCTGGGCTTGGGCACAGTCCAGGGCACCTGGACGGAGAAGTCGTGCTTCCAGCTAGTGACCCTGGGGGCTCCTCACCACCTTCTATGACACGTTCAGAATGTGGGACTCCAAAGTGGGAGACCAGGGACATGGAGAAAGGAGAGGAGAAATTCAAAGGCTTCTCTTTGCATGAAGTTAGGACGGGATTCACATGAAAAAGGGTCTTTGGGCTTTTTCATGGAGTGGAATTTGGCAGATGGATGAAGACGAGGTGCTGTGAGAGGCACAATCCATGTCCATCCCCACGGGGTCCCGGGATGCATTATTCTAGCAGGTGGAGCGTACATGCATCTCAGAGAGGACAGAAACTCACCATGTAATAAACTCTTTTAATCATCAGCAACAAATGCCAACATCTTTTTGACTGTAAAACCAAAACATGTGTCCACCTCAGCAAGTCAACAATCCTGGCCCTTTGGTGCTTTCGCCTTAGGGCTTTGCAGGCAGGGCTCGTGGAGGGCAGGCGGCCTGTGCCCGGGAGCAGGGCGAGACCAGCGGCAGCATCCGGGAGGACTGGGAATATGCACCGGGGGAATGGCAGCACCCCGGGCACACGGGGAAGGGGACACTCTCACAGTTGGGAGAAAGGCGCAGTCTTGGGTCAGAGATCACCGGCACCCTCCAGGCCCTCATTGGGGTGAAGGCGCAGCACCTCCCCTGTAGGGCAGAGAAGAGACAGGAGGTCATGGAGAAGTCATTTGATTTGGGTCCAGAGGCTGCAGTTTCCTTGGCCCCGTGGGCTGGGCTCAGGCCCCACCTGGACCTGTAGGGTCCTATATGCTTTTTCTCTCCCTGGAGTGCTGGCATCCAGCCTCTACTCCCACTTGGAGGGTTTGGCTGTCACCCCCTCTATAGAGGCTCCCCTGCCCTCCGCAGGGAGTCTTAGGTGCTCTGGCCTCTGACCTTGGCTGCTGCTCCTCCATGGACTGGGCGCCTTGGGAGTGAGGGTGAGGCCTGACTTCCTTCCAGGGCCCCAGAATGCCTGGGGACTAAATTCCAGAGGTAACACCTTAAACTATTAAAACATCCAGTGTGCAAGTAAAGACTGCAAGGCATATAAAGAGGCAGGAATTGATGGCCCAGTCATAGGAACAAGATAAAACATCAGAAACCATCAACAAATAAAACCAGACTTTGAACATAAAAAGACTTTTAGAAAATGATCTTGAATATGCTCAAGGAGAGAATGGAAAACATATATAAGGAACTAAAGGACATCAGGAAAATTATATGTGAAAAAAATGAGAATTTCAATAAAGAGAAATTATAAAAGGGAACCCAACAGAAATAGTGCAATGAAAGACCACAATAATGGAATTTAAAATTCCTTGTATGGGTTCAATAGCAGATTGGAGCTGGAAGAAGAAAATATCTGTGAACCTGAAGAGAAGATGATTGAAATTATTTAGGCTGAGGGGCAGAAAGGAAAAAGAATGAAGAAAAGCAAACAGAGAGACCAGGAGACTTGTGGGACATCAAGTTTACCAAAATATGCATTATAGGATTCCTAGAAGAAGACAGAGTGAAAGAGACTAAAAGACTATTTGAAGAAATAAAGCATGCAAACTACCCAAATTTCAGTAAAGAAATGAATATACATATCCAAGAATTATAATGAACTATGAATAAGATAAACTCAAAGAGATCCGCAACCACCACATTATAATCAAACTACCTAATGCCAAAGACAAACAGAGAATCCTGAAAATTACAGGAGACAACAACACATCATCTTCAAGGGAGCTTCAATAAGAAGAAGTTCCAATTTCTCATCAGAAACCACTGAGGCAAGAAGGCAGGGGGATGGTGTAGCAGTTTGATATTATTGACAAATTCCAAAAAGAAATTGGATTATATTTGTAAACTTATCTTTTCCTCTGGGCATATTAGATTATATTGGATTCAGAGGCTTACTTAATTAAGTAATTAGTTAATCTTCTTGTGCCAGTAGGGCGTTGAGCCCCCACCCTTGGTGGGTGGGGACTCACAGATAAAAGGCATTGCAAAGGACAGAGTTGGAGGTCTTCTGATTTTGGAGTTTTGATGCTGGAGTTTGATGCTGAAGGCTTAAGCTGGAGTCCCAGGAAGTAAGCTCACAGAGGAAAGAGAAGTCAGTCCCAGGAAGAAAGGAACCTTGAATGCAGAGAAAAGCAAGCCCCAGGAACGTAGAAACCCAGAAAGCCTAAACCCTCACAGACGTTGGCAGCCATCTTGCTCCAAATAGACTTTGGTGAGGGAAGTAACTTATGCTTTATGGCCTGGTATCTGTAAGCCCCTACCCCAAATAAATACTCTTTAAAAAACCAACCAATTTCTGGTATTTTGCATCAGCACCCCTTTGGCTGACTAATACAGATGACATATTGAATATGCTGACAGAAAATAAGTGCCAACCAAGAACTTTTATCTTGAGTAACTGCATTTCAAAAATGAGGGAGAGATTAAGAAATTCCAAGATAAATAAAGGCATAAGCATAGGGAGGTCATCATCATTAAACTTGGACTATAAGCAATGCTAAAGGGAGTTCTTCAGATTAAAAGCAAAAGGTCAGTAGATGGTAGAACAAAGCTGCATAAAAGAATAAGGATCTCTGATAAAGGTAACAGCATGGTTAATTATAAACACCAGTACTTTCAATTTGTAACTCGGTTTTCACTTCTTATGGGATCTAAAATGCAAATTCATAAAAGTAATGATACACCCATGGGTTGGGACACCCAACCTTTAAAATGTATAAAGATTTAATTTGTGACAGGAACACATAAAGAATGGGGAGCAGAAGGCTATGGAACATAGTTTGTAAATGTTGTTGAAATTAAGCTGGTAATAAATCAAACAAGATTGTTAAAGATTGAAGATGTTAAATTTGTACCCCATGGTAACCACTTTTGTTAAGAGGCTAAATGCATACCCTATGGTACACATTTGTTAAGGTATTAAAATGCGTACTCCATGGTAACCACAATGTATATCAGAAGAAGGCATGCAGAAAAAAATGAGAAAGTGTTCAAAGTGGTTCACTATGAAAGGAAAAAATAATACAAAAGAAGGCAATGATGGGAGAATTGAGGAACAAAAAAGGAATAAGAATTGCAAAATCCAAATAAACTGGCAGAAGGGCCTGTGTTACCAGTAGTCACTTTAAATGTGAATGGGTTAAACTCTCCAGTCAAAAGGCAGAGATTGGCAGAATGGATAAAATAGCATGGTCCAATTTTATGTTGTTAAGAAGAGACTCTCCTTAAATTCAGACACAAGTAGGATTATCAAAAGGGATCCAGTATGGGTATACTTATATACAATATTAATACACGTATATTATACTAAGATGCTAATACCTAATAAAACAGACAAAGTAAAAAAACTATTATAAGGGACAAAGAAGTACACTACATATTGACAAAAGGGTCAATTTATTGAGAATGCATATATGCACCTAATAGCAGCACTGCAGAATATATGAAGTAAATATTGAGAGATTGAATAGAAAAGTAGATAGTTCTACATTAATAGTAGGAGACGTCAATGCACCACTTTCCATAATGAATAGAACTTCTAGACCGAAGATCAATAAGGAAAGAAAGACTTAAACAATACTATAAACCAACCAAACCTGATGTATATACAAATACTTCATCCAACAACAGCATAATACACATTCTTCTCAAGTGCATATGGCTCATACTGTAGGATAGACAATAAGTTAAACAATGGATTCTTAGACATTATACCACCACCATGAGCAACAAAAGAAAAAACAGTTAAATTGGATTTCATCAAAATTATAAACATTTGTTCATCAAAGGGTATTATCAAGAAAGTGAAAAGACCATCTACATAACTGGAGAAAACATTTGGAAACCATGTATCTGGTAAGGGTTTGATATCAAGAATAAATAAATGAATCCTACAACTTATCAACAAAAAGTTAAACCACCCAACTGAAAAATGGGCAAATAACTTGAATGGACATTTCTCCAAAGAAGACACACAGTTGGCAAATAAGCACTTGAAAAGATGTCAACATCACCAGCCATTAGGGAAGTGCAAATCCAAACCAGAATGAGATGTCACCACACATCCTGAGAATGGCTTTAATTAAAGAAAAAATAGAACTAGAGACCACAAGGCAAAGAGCATGTTGGTGGCCACGTTCAGTCCCCTGGGGCCTACGTGCTCCTGACCACCACTTCCCAGGGCTGGGGACTCCATCTGTGGGCAACTGTCACAAGGGAAAAGCACTGTGGGTGACCACCCGCCATGGGGGCAGCACCCCTGCCTGCTCACCATGCTCCCCAACGAGGGCCGCATCAGTTGCACAGAGCTGCAGTTCTCCCTAGCAAGAGCACACAGGAAGTCCAGTTTGCCCTGCAAAGGGGACATGGCATGAGGACATGGCATGGTGGGGTGACACTGCCAGAGAGGGTCAGGCACCCCAGCTGAACCCCAAGAACACGCAGAGCTTGGGAGCAGGAGCCTGGCAGCCTGCGTGCCTGCTGGGGTGGTGGTCACTGTGGTCACAGCGTCAGAATCTGGAACAAGACACTCTTTTGGTGTGGGGGTGTCAGTGGTTCATTTAGGGGACAAGTTCACAGGCTGGAGGAGCTACACCAGGAGCCAGGAAAGGTCCCTGAGGGGAGCATTATGGGGGCACAGGGCACTGGGCAGCAGCCCAAGGAGGGGCAGGGAGGCCTGCACTCCCAAGGTAGAGGGAGGGGAGTGGCAGGGGGGCAGCCTTGCAGCCCCTGGGGGCATGGGGCCCTCTGCTTTGTGCCCACCCTGGCCCCTGGCACCTAGGGAGAAAGCCAGACGCCCAGGACCCTCGCCACCCCACAAGTGGAGACTTCTGGTTGGACCTCTGCACCTCAAGCTCAGCATGATGGGGGCCCTCCTCACCTCCATTTGGCTCAGACGCCCAGTGCCCAGGCAGTCACAGCGGGCGGACATCACCATGGGCCGCGGCGGGCTGCAGCACAGTGTCTGTAGGAAGAGAAAGCGTCTGCTCCAGGGCAGCACAACCAGGGGGGCTAGTGCTGCCACTCAGCCACTGTTTGTGGGGTGAATAAGGAACAATCAAGTGAGGGACCCCGGATTCCATCAGCAGCACCCGCACTCCCAGGGAGCATCCTCTGGGGCAAACAAGACGGCATCTGGCTCGTCCCCAAAGTGCTGCAAAGCTCCCCTGTCCCCTCACTCCTCTGACGCCCTCATTGGCAGAGCCTCCTTGAGGCTGTGCCCCGTGTGGGGCCTGGACCGAGGGCCCCAGAAGAGAGGGGTTCATGCCTGCAGCTGTGCTCTGTGGGGGGCGCCATCTGTAACAGGACGTGCCCAGGACATCACTACTGGACGGGTGGCCACAGAGAAGCGGGAGTTCTGTCCACTCCAGGAGCCTCATGAAGGAGGAAACATGACTCAGGAGGAGCCTGAAGGCAGAGGACAGAGGGGACCAAGGACAGCACCATGTGGCCGAGGAACAAGGCCAGCCAAGGACCCCGAGGGCCACAGTGACTGGCACCAGAAACCTGCGGACCCGGGAGAAAGCTGGACTTCTGGCCTCCAGACCAGAGACAGTGACCTCCGGGTTCAAGCCACCCGGTGCATGGCATTTGTCAGAGCAGCCCTGGCAAATGAAGACACCACATGCTGGGCCAGCCAGGGGTCAACGCATGGGCATGGGACACCCTTCAGCCACCGGGCTCCAGCTTTGAAAGCGCAACTGCCCCAGGCCCACCTGGTCCCACAGCTGCTGCCCTGAACCCAGCCCTGGGCTCCCCCGGGTGGGCGTCCCTCACAGCTCTGTGCCAGATAAGCTCCCTCACCCACCCTAAGCCCTGCAGGCCCCAAGGGCTGACCTGGCCAGGCCCCTCTGCCCACCAGGAGACCATGATTAAGACAAGGGCACGGCAGATCCCAGAGCTGGGTCCTTGCAACATGAGGCTCCTTTTCCAGAAGCTTCCCTGAGTCCTGGGTAAGTGCCATCCTGCCAGCCAGCAGGGGCCAAGTGTCCCACTTGTCTCAGGAGGGTCCATGGCAGACCCCCCACAGGCTGCCCACACTGCCCCTTTGGTGAGCCCGGGAAGGGGGATTCCTGGCTTCCCTAGCAGTCCCCATCCCCCTACCCCTGCATCTCCCTCCTCCTGCTCTGCAGGCTCTTGGCACAGGCGGTGGAGCTCCTGGGGTGGGAGTAGACCCCTCCATGGGCTGCAGGAGGCTCGGTGCATGGCAGATGAGCACACAGGAAGTCAGGACGCACTTAGGACTTACCCTACATGGGTCCGGCGGCTTCTTTTTACACTAGAATGTTAAAAAGACATAGCCAAATAAGATTAATAAGAAAAAGAAAATACTAGCATTTAAAATAACAAGTAACATACAAAAAAAAACTTTAAAAATAAAAATAGTATAAAAATTTTTTAGACATTGTGTCTTTCATCACTGTAAGGTCTGTTGTCTTATATGTACAGTAATAATTTCTCCTGTATATTCCCCCAGGGTCTTATTTTTTCCACTTTATTTTCAAAGAAGCTTTAGGTTACAGAAATGTGGGAAGAGGTCCACCTGGGGCATGCCTCGAAGGCATATGAATATGTTCAAGCGTTCACTGTCTGGATGGTTGAAGACCCACACAATAACCAAAGAATATTGAATTCCCATCCTGGGGAGTGCTGCTGCATTCTCTAACAGCATGGCAAGAATCTCCCAAGTACAAGGGCAGTGCCTAGTGAAGGAGGAGAGACCATGATGCCAGGCCCTCGATATTGATGACCGTACTTACAGACCTTTCCTTGTGAATTTGAAACTTAGCCTTGTGTTATACATTGCCTAAGAGTTACCTCCTGAATACCTCCTTGTTGCTGAAATGTGGCCTCTCTGAAAGCCAAACTCAGCATATAAACACACTATCCTTTTCCCAGCATGGGACATGATGCCTGTGGATGAGCCCCCCTGGCACCAAGGGGTTATTACCAACACCAACCAACAACCAACAATGCATGCAGAAAAAGACCTCGACGAAAAGGGGGAAATATTCAATACAAATGAGTTTTTATGGCTAAGAGATTTCAAAGTGAATCAGAAGGTCATTCCAGAGGTTACACTCTGCGCATCTCAGCAGGCTCAGCAGGATCCCATTGACTGCCATGGTAAACAATGCCTCAAACAGCAGGGCTCCTAAGAGCTAGAGACACCCAAACACCAAAAGCAGCACAGAGCAGCTCAGGAGTTAGGCACCCTATCAGCTGGCCTTACTCTGGAATCTATGCTCCTCAGTGTAACAGACTTAGACTCTTGTATAGTTTCCCTAAACAAGGCTCTTCTGCCCCTTTTATTTGAAATATCATTAGCACTCTACTTATTAAATGTATGTTCCAGAGACTTAAAATCTTTGGTCCATCCATGTGCCAGTTGGGTCCTGAATCTCAGCAGAGTTGCAGCACCTACTCTCCAGCTCATTGGACTCATCCAGCACAACTAACAAGGAGATGATGATGGACAACGTCCATCCCAAGGAACAGAGAGTGTCTGCAACTGCAAGCAAGAGAGTTACATCCACCTACTGCCTGGGAAACAGGGCCCCGCTCAATCAGAAACTGCATCACCATCGTCAAATCCTCAAGACTGCGGAATGAACACTGGACTAAAGTAGACTTATTACTATTCTATTATAGACATTATTCTAGCAATGGAAGAACTTCTATCATTGATATAAAGGCAGTGGCCACCAGAGGTTCTGGGGGAGGGGGGAGGGAAGAAGAGGTGTCACATGAGGGGAATTTCAGGACATTGGAGTTGTCCTCCAGGACAGGGCAATGGTGGGTACAGGGCATTATGGATTTTGCCATAACCTATGAAACTGTGCAGGCCAGAGTGTCAACTGTAATGTAAACTAGAGTCCATGGTTAGTAGCAATGCCTCAATATGTGTTCATCAATTTTAGCAAATGTGCCACACTAAGGAAGGTTGTTATTGATGTGGGTAAGTGTGGGAGGGGGAGACGGTGAGGTTGATGGGAATCCCTTATGTATATATTTTTTATGTAGCATTTATGTAATATAAAGCTTCTTTAAAAATAAATATTTAAAAAAAAGACATAACCTGTGCTGGAAGGTGCAGTTTGGGCTCAGCCTCAGCCCCTGGGAGAGGTGGGGACCCTGCTCGGAGCCGCGGGGCACAGACTGATGCCTGCAGGGCTGTGGCCAGCACAGCTGCCTCTGAGCCTCAGTTTCCTCCTTTGTCACAGGGACACCACCCCTCCCTGGAGGGCTGGGGCAGGCCAGGCAGGCTGAGGCCACCCCAAGCCGAGAGCCCTTTGCGGGATGGTCCCCACTGGCTTTCCCTCAAGCGCTCCCTGGGCAGGGACCCGCCTGCTCCTTCTCTGCCCCCCATGCCACCCCCACTTTCTCCTCCTCCTCCCTGCAGCACTCAGGACGGTCATCCAGCCCCTTGAAGTTCCCTCCTTCCTGACCCAGGAGCACCCCTCTCTGTCCTCCTGCTGCCCTGCTGCACGCTGGCCTCTGGTCACCTCAAGAAGGGCTGTGGGCACCAGAGCAGCCTGGCCCAGCATGTGCAGCCTCCCTGTGAGCACCCCGTGGCAGGCGGGGCAGGAGGCCAGGGCGCCGCTAGGCTCTGGGGGGGTGGAGCCTGAGCCATGGTCAGTCTTGGGAGCTGCTGGGACATGCCCCCAGGAGGGTGCCGACGGGTGGGCCAAGGGGGCGGGTGCTCACGGGCCAGCAGATGTAGCAGAGGCAGCACAGCAGCAGTGGGCCTGTCAGCGACAACACGCCGACCACCACGGGCAGCAGGGGGAATTTTCGGGGCTTGGCGGGGATGCTGGTGGTCGTCTCCGTGGTCGTCTCCGTGGTCGTCGTCGTGGTCGTGGTGGTGGTGGTGGTGGTCTTTTTGGGGTGTGGTTTAGTTTGGGCCTGGCGTGGAGTGTTGCGAACGGGGGTGGTAGGGTGCTCTCCCTGTGGAAGGACCACAGCCTTGCATGGCCCCCTCCCGGCTCCTGCCCCTGGACCCTCGTGTCCACTGCCCTTTCCCCTCAGGCCCCCATCTCGAGGGACCCCAGGGGGGTCAGGAGTCCAGGGCCAAATCCCTGGAGGGCCCTGGCAGGGACCAGGACCGTGGTCACTGCCTGCGACCGTGCCCCGAGCCCCTGCCTCCGAGGCCTGCCAAGATAGCCCGGAAGCTTCCAGGCTGAAGGACCCAACCCCAAGAGGAGGCCTCGGCTGACAAGGATGGGGCTGTGGGGACACAGAGGACACCGCACCCAGATGGCCGGGGGCCAGCCGCCCAGAGGCCAGGCCCCCCATCTCCTGAACCTCTCCCAGCTCTCCACACCCTGGTGGAGGGAAGGGCCCATCCTGCCTGGCGGGCGCCTGGGAGGTGCAGGGAGACTTCCCAGAAAGCCCACACTGGGCCGGGGTCTGAGGGCGTCGGGCAAGGGGAGGCGTGAGCATTGTCAGCAGCTGGCCGTGTCCTCGGGGCTGCTCCCTGACACACGCCTGCGGCCAGCGCCATCCCCGGGCCCTCTGCCCCAGCCTCTCGCTCTCCACTGCCCGAGGCCTGCTGCCCGGGGACGGGACGTCCACCTGCCTGGAGCTGTGGGTGGCTGCCCTGGCGGGGGCTCCTTCAGGCCCACGAGCCTCCCGAGGGCCGACCCCCATCCACCCCTCCGTCCCGCCAAGCTGTCCCGTCCACAACAGGGGACGAGCTTCCTGTAGGGCTCAGGGGCAGCGGGCAGAGGGGCAGCCGAGGATGCAATGGCAGCGGGCGGTGCCACAAGGCCTGGGAGGGGGCCAGGCCCCCACAGCTCCCCTGCTGGGAGGGGCCTCAGCAGAGGGTCCCCCACTCCATTGCCTGGACCCTGACCAGGAGGGGTGGGCCCTGGGGCCCACATGGCCAGAGGTGCCGCAGGCCTGGACTCTGGTCCTGGTGGACCCCTGCCCCACCCACTCACCCTGGCTGCCAGCTGCCCCCCAGTGTGTCCGCATCAGGGCTGGGCTGACAGGCCCCATGACGGGGGCGCCC
Source organism: Dasypus novemcinctus (assembly GCF_030445035.2). Taxonomy (NCBI): domain Eukaryota; kingdom Metazoa; phylum Chordata; class Mammalia; order Cingulata; family Dasypodidae; genus Dasypus; species Dasypus novemcinctus. Next base: position 131,496,920 of record NC_080678.1, on the reverse strand, counting down.
CCTCCCAGTACTCACGCACAGGACACTGGTGAAGCTAAGGTTGTTGGCAAAGAAGTTATTCCCTTTGTTGAGGCTGATTTCAACGAAGACCTTCCTAAAGCACAGAGGGGGTGGGCCGGTGACAAGCAGGTCTCCCCATGGCCCCCAGCTCTCCTGGGTGCAGTGACTTTGCCAGCAAGGCAATGGGGTGGTGGGCAAGCTCTCCTTCCCCAGAGCACGAGGTCGGCCTGGCTTGGAGGCCCCGAGGGACACGGCCAGCCCCAGGAGCCCGGCATCATCTGCCCACCATGCGGACACGTGCCACGTGAGCCGCGGCCACGTGGGGGCTCCCTGGGCTCCTCCGTGTGGGCAGGGCACGTGGGCTCAGCTCCGGCGAGTGGCAGGAGCCCTTTGGAACCAGATGGGCCGAAGCGTGTGCCCCAGAAAAAACCATGTTCATGACCTGCACCCAGTCCTGGGGTGTAACCCAGCGTCAGTGGAACTTCTGAGGACATCTTTACGCTGCGGTCAGGGGAATGAGACTGCCCTTAGTGCTGTGACTGGGGGCTTTCAAGGGAAAGCCACTTGGAGGAGAAGACATTGGAAGTCCTTGGGAACCCGGCAGAGAGAGGAGAGCACGTGGCCGTGTGGTGGGGGAGACACGGGACCCCAGGATTGCCAGCTGCCAGCACCAGAGTGCTGCCCACCCTGGAGGGAGCCAGCTTCCAGCCCCAACACTGGCAGCCAAGAAACCCCTCTTGTCAAGACAACCCATGGCTTGGGAGCTGTCACAGCATGGGGAAACTGAGGCAGGCACCCTCCACCTCCTGCCATCCTCAGCGGAGCCGGGCCATGTGGATCCCTGCCCACCCCCAGGACCACCCATCAGGGTAGGTACAGAGGGCTCCCCGGGTGCCCCGGCTGAGGGTGTCCTCACCCAGGACCCCTAAACCACTGCCCATCTGGTCTCCTGCCACGATGGTCCCCAGACCGGGCACTTACTCTCCAGGTTCCTCCAGTTCTACTCCTGGGCAAGTTATGAATTTCTCTTCCACAGTGATTGCTGTTTCATCTAAAAGGCAAATCCCATGAGCAGGTGAGTGCACTAGCCAGCTCATCCAGCCACCACCTCCTGCGGCCCTCAGCAAGCTGAACTCACGTTGACAATGGGCCTCTCTCTCAGCCTTCATTTCCTTAGAGACACTTGGGGATCCCTGGCCTTGCCCAAGATGCTGGGCAGCTGTGGTATTTGTGAGTTTTCGTTTGGTGAAACCCCTTAAAATATTATGCCTTGAAATAATCCATTCCTGTGGGTGTGAGACCCTTTCAAGTGCATCACGTGAGTGAGGCCTGACTCAGGTTGGGCCTCCGCCCTCTTTCTGGGTCTTATATAAACAGAGACACAAACAGAGACACACAGGAAAAGGGAGTTCTGCCATTTTGATGCGGCCACGTGAGAGAGGACTCGAGGGCCGCTGGCAGCGAAGCCCCCAGGGGGCTGGGCCCACCGAGCAGCTCGAGGCTGAGGAGATGGTGAGCCCAGAAGGGAGGGCGGGGACCTCAGCAGGGATGGCCGCCATCTTTGCCACATGGCAGGGTGGTCTCACCAGCGGCTGACTTTGGGGAGAAAGCGTCTCAGAATGTGCCTTGATGTAGATGTTTCATGGCCTCAGAACTGGAAGCTTTATCCCACTAAATTTCCCATTTCAAAAGCCAACCCATTTCTGGTACTTTGCATCAGCAGCCCTGTAGCAAACTAAGACGGTATTTAACAGAAACAAGGCGGGCAGAGAGCTGTCAAGGGAGGGACATTCTAGGGCCTGGGTAGAGAAACAGATGATCCAACAAAGTGAAATTACAAATGAAATAAATGTCAGAGAGTGCAAAGTGCTGTGACAACAAAAAACTGGGAAGGCACGGAAATTAGAGGTGAAGGGACATCTACTTAGGACGTGTGGCCTGCCCTAACTTTTACAGGAACAAGTTCTTTTTTAGAGAAATTAGAATTTTTGCAGATGAATTGAGCGATGTCCGGGATTTGTGTCCGAGGGGGCTGCCTGCTGGGCCCTCTGCTTCCTCAGGCCGCTCACCCACGGCCACGTGCCTGGCACCTCAGTGCCACCAAGTAATAGGCTGCTTCTTACATTTTCACACAATTATTATGCCCTCAAGGGCACCTCCCACTCTCCTTACGAGATCTTGTGACCAGCACGCTCGTGTTACAGGAAAGAAAACAGGCTCAGGAGCCAAGGCCCTGGGGCCTGGGCCTCGGACTCTGGAACCCAGGCCTGGCCAGGGCTCCTCATCTCAGCTCAGGATGAGCCACCTTCCCTGCAGGGATCAGTGGACCAGGCAGGGTGCAGGGCCCAGGCTGGCTGCCCATGCCCTCAGAGCCGCCTGCGGCCTCCGTCCTTGGCCCTGGGAAGGGCGCCCTGCGAGGCGGAACTCAGCCCTGCTCCAGGTGCCCGGGGCGTTTCCAGTCAGGGTGGGAGGGGGCCAGGCCCCCGGCCCCCCACCAACCTGACCCGCCCCCTGCTTGCCCTCGCTGCCTCTAACCCCAGTGCACAGTCGGCGAGGGCTGGGAAAGGTTGGCTGAGAGGCGACACAGTGTTGTGTGGGGTCCTTTCACTCCAATGAACCGAGGCGGATATTTACCCCAAATGCTGTTGTCAGCAAACTTAAATCTGCAAATAACTGAGCTTTTGTCCCTTGTGTTCTGAAGGCCACTTCCCCGAACCACCACTCGGTATTCTCCTGCAAGGACAACATGACATAGGCTTGTGAGGAAGAGTGCAGGGCTGAGTTCCTTCTAATCTTACCACTCAAGGTGGGCTTTCCCCAAAACAGACATCCAAGGCTGCTCAGGGAAGGCAGCTGGCACTATGGGAACCACCCCGTGCAGGTGCATCTTCCACTGGGAGGGGCTTGGGCTGCCCTGTGTCCTCAGGCTCCTTCCACCATCAACCAACCCCAGTGGCAAGTCAGGGGCTTCTGACCCCGAAATCCCACGGGACTCCCTAAACCCATGGGGTGCTGGCAGTGGGCAGAGTCACCCCTCAGGTACAGGTGAGAGCAGAGCTCGGCCCAGGCAGGCCCGAGGCACCCAGACTGCCTGAGCGGGGCCCCCAGGCCTGGAGCCGTGGGACTTCTGTACACACAGGGGCTGCTCCTTCACCCTGTCCTCTTGGTACCCAGGGTGGCAGGGAAGCCCCCGGGACCCTGCTCCCGAGAAGCCCTCGTGACAGGGGCAGCCCCATCCTACCTCTGGGTGCAGAGCCCTGAGTCAGCTACACCAGCCCCTGCCTCTCCCTGGCCACCAGGGACCACCCCCAGCCCATGCTGGTCTCAGCATGCATGTCAGAAGGGCTGACACAGAGGGGCCGTCTGGGGCCTCGCCCCTGGCAAACATTACAGCAGCCATAGGGAGGGCAGGGGGTCCCCAGGCCGTCGCTGTTCCACGCAGGTCTGTCTGCCTGAAACCCATTCCTCCGCACGGCACTGCCTCCTGACCCAGGCCCACTAATTCCAGCCCCGAGCTTGAGGGGCTCCAGGGAAGTGAACCTTCCTGCACACTTCAAACACACTCACACACCACACACACAATGCATGCATACAAATTCAAACATACAAACACATAGAAAGCATAAACACATAAATGTCCACACGTAGACACACACATGCACATAACCACATGCATACAAGACCACATGCCATGCACACACATCCACAAACATCCACTCTCACATGCACATTCTCAAAAATACACACATGCACGGGCACACAAGTATGCACACATTCACCCTGGTGCATACACTCACACTTGCATGCACACACATGCATGCCCATACACACACACTCACACGTACACTAAATACAAAAATACAAGCAGACACATGTGAACATGCACACAATCCACAGAACACATATGCCCACATCACCACATTATTGTACACGCAGGCACACAGAAACATGCAGAAATGCACACAAGCACTCACGTGTGCACACCACGGGCACACATGTCCTTTCACCCACACACAGGCATTTCCACACACACACCTGTGACCACAGCGGTGACTCCTCAGCTCTTACCTCCCACGCAGGCAACAACAGGATCCAGAGACTTGAGCTCAATACAGCTCTTCTCCCCCAGCTAGAACACAGAGCAGGGCGGAGGGGCAGGCTGAGAGTGGCCCCTCCTCTAGCGCAGCCACTCACGCCCACCTTTCCTCGTGTCCAGCTCCCACAGCCGCTCACGCCCACCCCTCCTCGTATCCACCTCCCACAGCCGCTCACACCCACCCCTCCTCGTGTCCAGCTCCCACAGCCGCTCACGCCCACCCCTCCTCGTGTCCAGCTCCCACAGCCGCTCACGCCCACCCCTCCTCGTGTCCAGCTCCCACAGCCGCTCACACCCACCCCTCCTCGTGTCCAGCTCCCACTCACCTTGTCAGTGATGCTCTGCAGAGCCTTGAAACCTCCGAGCACCCCAAACGCATGCTCCTTGGTGTCTGCAAACCCTTCCAGCTATGAGGAGGAGAGTGACAGGGACCCACAGCCAGGGGACTGAGGGGGTGGTGAGGTCCACAGGCAGCAGACTGCCCATTACCCTTGGACTAGATCCTTTCGTCTGCAGAACTCATGGGGGGGATGGGCCCGTCCACCCTCAGCTGGGGTGTGCCCAAGCCCACCGTTCCCATCCTCTGCAGTGGGCAGGGGTGGCCCCGAGTAATTGGAGGGGGTTAGGAAACCATCCCTGGACTAGCCTGGGAAAGCAGCCTCTGACACCTTCCCCCACCCAGGCTCAAGAGCAGCCCCTGCGTTCCAGTTCTGATTACCTGCGATTGCAAAAAGTCCTTTACACCCACAGCATAAATAGTCGCCCCCATATGCCGAGCCTTTCGAGCCTGAGAGAGAGAAGGTGTTAAGTACAATTCACCCAAAGATGTGGAGCAAAATGCACATGACTGTGGCTTGAACTCACTTCAGACTTAGTGTTTGAAAACACGACTGGCTCTAGCGTCCCATCAGTGAAGGCTATGATCATGCTGGAAACCTTCTTACCTGAGGGACAAGCAAAGAGGGGCCAGATGGGAATGGCACCTGGGGTGCACCGGGGGCTGCAGGTGGCAGAACCTCAGGGCTGCCCATGCGGGACACAGCCCAGGGCCCCACACCAAGTCCTCGCAGGCAAGGTGTGGGCAGCTCACCGGGAGGCACATGTGTCAGCCACCCTACTCTGCATGCTTTGCAGCAGACTCCAGAGGGAGAAGGGCCTGAGCCCAGCACCCACCTGGTTCCCCAGGCACCTGGCTGCCCCACCGTCCCCCACCTGATGGTACCACCTGTGCTAGGAAGGGAAACCCAGTTCATACACCTGAGAGGTGGAAGACTCCAGAACAGCAAAGAGAGCTGTAGGCTGACCTACCATAAAGGGTGGGCTGCAGGTTTGGGGCAAGGGGACCATGAACCATCAGGCCTGGGGGTTCCTGCCAGTGTCCTGGGCACCAGGGCCCCTGGCCAAGGCCCTTGACGGGGGACCATGTGCCCAGCTAAGGGCTCTGCAAACCCCAGTGCATCCCACTTATGAAGCCTGTGAAGCAGGCTAGTAAGATAAGGAATATCTGGAACCTGGCAGAGTCCACATCAATAGCCCCCAAGATGGCTGCTGGAGGACCCTCCCCAGGATACTGCCTTTCAGAACAAAGACTTCTTCTGGAAGCCAGGAGAAGCCCCGGATATTCCCCAAGGACTTTGTCTTTGGGCCCTCTTGGGGAAATAATGGGTGGGGTAATCAATCAAAAGAGCAAACAGCTGGGACCCCTCCCCTGCCATTAGCAAAGGGGCAGAATAATTAATAGTTCAAAAAGCCAGGTGGGGGGCCTGAGGTGCTTGCTCTCTCCACTCTGTTGCCTCTGGACCTGTTCCTGCCCTCTGTGCACCGCTCTCACCGTTTGTCCTCTGCCACGTGGCCACACAAGTAAACCTGGGCATTTATAATCTATAATGGGGAAGTGTAGCTTGTAAATTAGCTCTCGTTATCACTTTTCAGCCCCTTCCTCTGTACCTGGGCCCCCTAATCTGTTATTTTCTCCTATTTCTCTTCCCTCCCTACCTGAATAAATTACTGGCCTAACTCACCCGACATGCTCTTGAAATTTATTTCTGCAGCCTAGTTGAAGAACCTAGATAAAATCCATTAACATATTTGGCAGGGCCGGTCCTAGAGTTTATTGGTGAGTGAAGCTATGGCCTACAGCCTGCTTAATGCTTTCCTTGGGCTCCCCATTTTAAACAGGTTTGCCTACGAGCCCCCACTGGATGTAATCCCTGGAGGGAAGAGACTGGGGCTCTGTCACTGCCGTGCACCCAGGCTTGTGCCACCTGACCCCAGCCAGGATGGCTGCGTCATAGGGCAGTGGCTTAAATCATGGCCCTGCCAAGATGGAGGTTCCCAGCAGAGCACTGGGCCCTGTGAAACTTCTTTTTCAAGCCCTTTTAGCAGCCAGAGTCTTTGTCCTCAGGCCTGCCTGCCTTTGCCTTCTCCTGCCCTGTCCCCTAGGAGGTGCATGGCAGTGGCGGAGCAGGGGGCTTGCCCCTCCCAGTGCATCCACAACTTTGTCAAGGGCATTCCTATCTGGCCACACCCAGTTACCTGGGGCATGAAGTGGAAAGGCAGTGGGCTGAGCCAAGATGGGCTGAGCCAAGACGGATGCTGTTCCCTTCCCTGGGGACCACAGGCCAGGATGCCCCTGATCTAACCTTTACCGGTGTTTTACCTTTCTACTTCTTGCTAATGAATTTCTCTTTACGGGTTTGTGTTAGAATGCTTTGGAATGTTTTAAAAACAGTAAAAATGGAAAGTGCCTTTGTCTAGCCAGGAAGCTATTGCCCCAGGGCCCCAAAGCCTGTTAGCTAGAGCAATTGATCATCAATCACGTAATGGCCTTTTGATGGCTGGTTTAACTGGGAAACTATCAGACAGTAAAGTCATAGAACTAGGACAGCCTTGAGCTTCTGAAAGGAGAGGAGGAGGAAGCTCTCTTGGGCTTAGAGGGCATCTGATCTATTTGATCTGTCTTCCAAGTCCAGGTGGCCCCGGGAATGTCCGGCATCAGAGCTCCTGATTCCCCGGGTGGTGGGAAGTAACTCTGCATGTCCCCCAAGACTTTTGAAGGCGTGGGCATGTCGAGTGCAGTGGGTCTTGGGCCCTGGAAAGTCGGGGTGCTGAGAACCAGAGCAGGAAACTGAAGGGCCCCCATTCCTTGGGCCCATCCATTCAGAGAGCAGTCAAATATCCCCTGAGACAGATATCTCAGGTGCTTTGATTTGGGGCTGCTGTTCAGTCTCCCACCAACTCGGCTTGGGTGCATTGATTTGATATCTGGAATAAAATATCACCCAGGACCTAGGTCGCCCACAAGGATGCTTGTAGGCCAGGCAGGCTCTGAAAATTGAAATTCTCGAGACACTGAGACAGAGCTTCAGCTCCAAATTATGTGGAGTGGTGAACATTTTAGTCAGACTAGGACTCTGGGATGCAGGAACCGTCGACTAAAAGGTGCTTCTTCATTCTTCCTAGAATAATGGGTGCAGCTGCTAGCATACCAGCAGACTCCCCAATGGGGGGTATTCTCGAGAACTGGGCAACCCTACCAACTGAAGGGTGGAAGGAAAAACTGATCTTCTTTTGCTACACTGTGTGGCCACAGTATAGCCTGGAAGGTGGCCAGAATTGGCCTGTAAATGGTGCCCTATATTATGACCATATTTTGCAGACAGACCTCCTGTGTGAGAAGGAAAGAAAGCAGTCAGAGGTTTCATATGTTCAGCTTTTTATGGCTCTATATCAGGACACAAGGTTAAGTGGATCTTGTAAGTTATGTTATGCTCAGAAAGTGAAACCACTCCCTGAAAAGGAGGTGATTATCTTAGATGATCCCCTCCTCAGTTTCCCCCTCCAGCCCCTGCTTCCATGCCTCATGTGCCTATAGCTACCCCAGTGGGAGTCACTAGAAGTGGAGCATCTTTCCACCTTAATAGGGGATGCAAAAACGGCCTCTACACAATAAGGGAAGCAGGAACAATTAGAGTCCATACTCCCTTCTCTATGACAGAGTTAACTCAGTGTAAGGAACAGTTGGGGTGATTTTCAGAAGACCCAGATAAGTTTACCAAGGAATTCCAGAAGTTAACCCTAAATTTTGAGCTGGCGTGAGGAGACACACATGTCATCCTAGTCTTGTGCTGCATCCCTGCAAAAAACTGCTGAATTTGGGAAGCAGCCCAGGGGCATGCCGATGGGAAGGCTGCCCAGCAGCCCCAGCAATAAGCTATAGGGGTTGTGGCAGTTCCAGAGGCTGATCCTACCTGGAACTACCAAAGAGGGCAAGCAGACATAAGAAAGAGACCATGCAATAGCATGCCTACTAGAGGGAATGAAAAAGTACATTGTTAAGTCTGTTAATTATAATAAGCTGCAGGAAATAACCCAGATGGAAAAGGAAAATTCTGCCCTGATTCAAGGGAGACTACTAGAAGCTAGGAGAAAGTATACCCAAGTTAATCCAGACTCACTGGAGGGACAGGTTGTATTGGAAACCTATTTTATCGGCTAGGCAACTCCAGATATGAAAAGGAAACTCCAAAAGCTAGCTCTAGGTCCTGGGACCTAAATGAATTCTCTTTTAAAAGTAGCGTTTTCCATCTTTGACAACTGTGACCAGACTTTTGAGGAATTGAGGGCAAAGAGGGACAGGCAGGAGGCTCAGCTACTTGCAGTTGCCATAAAGAGCAGCCGACCATCCCAGGGTCACCCCAGCTCAGGCTCCAGACTGTCGAGATCCTGCTTCAACTGTGGAAGACACTGGAAGAAAAGCTGCCCTGAACTACGTAAGGAGCCCCCAGTCCCTGCCCCAGTCTGGGAAAACAGGCATTGGGCTCAGGAGAGCACCGAATCCTGAAGGGGAGGTGGCGCCCAGCCCGGGGCCTAGTGGCACCAGCCCCCCTTCCCACATGGAGGACTGAGGGGGCCCAGGGCAAAGAGCAGCTCCTTGGATGACTCCATGGAACGTCGAACTAGAGGAGCCCCAGGTGACCTTCGACATGGCAGGAAAAGAAATTAATTTTTTAACTTGATACAGGAGCCACCTATTCAGTTCTGACCTGTCACTCCAAACCTCCCTCCCCCAGAACCTATGCGGTAGCGGGTGTTGACAGTAAAACTAAAATGAGATCTTTCACTGAGCCTCTTCTCTGCCACATAGGAAACCTAATCATAAGCCATCAATTTTTAATTGTCCCTAAATGTCCCAACCCCTTACCGGGGCAGGATTTGCTTTGTACCCTGGGACCCTGCATTCAACTAGGAGGGATCAATAGAACCTCTAAGGTGCCTACAGCCCAGGGCTCAAAGGAAGAATGTGGAACTGTGTTTAGCCAGGGTTCCCTCATCAAAATCAGGTGTCTCATCAGCAGTTATTCCCCAGGCAATCAAGAGTAAATTCTATTGTCTGGGAAACTGGGATACCCAGAAGGGTTCTTCCAGTTCCCCTAGTTTCCATTTCTTATGATACTAACCAGCCATACCCTCATAGAAAGCAGTACCCCCTCAAGGAGGAGGCTGTTAAAGGCCTACAGCCCACGGTTAAATTGTTCTTGGAGAATGGCCTAGTAATTCCCTGCCAATCTCCCAGCAACATGCCGATTCTTCCTGTGAAAAAGCCGAACAGTCAATAGCTTTGTAATACCCATTCATCCAGTTGTACCCAACCATTACACTCTACTAAATCAGGTCCCGGAAACTGCGACTGGTGTACAGTAGCCCAGCCGCTGTACAGTGCTATTTAAACCAAGATAGACAAGACTAGTCTTGGTTTATCTAGACTTGAAAGATGCCTTTTTCTGCATTCCTCTCCCCCTGGACTCCCAATTCCTTTCTGCCTTTGAATGGCAGGAGTCCAACTCTAGGCCCCTAGGCCAGCTTACATGGCCTGTGTTGCCTCAAGGGTTCCAAGACAGCCCCCATATTTTTGAGAATGCTTAGCTCAGGACCTAGCTGATCTCCACTGGCAGCAGTGTCCTTTTACAATACGTGGATGACCTATTGCTTTGCAGTCCAATGAAGGAAGTTTCTGATGTCACCACCTTTTCAGTCCTCCATTTCCTAGCTGATAGAGGCTATAGGAGGTCAGCATCCAAGGCACACATCTCTCAGCAGAAAGTCTCCTATTTAGATTCCTCCTTGCCCCAGGGGAAAGGTCTCTCTCCCCAGAAAGAGTTCAAGCCATCACTAGTACTCCCCCACCTCAAGCAAAGAAGCAGCTGAGGACTTTCCTAGAACGGCTGGCTACTGTAGCCTGGGGACACCTAAGTTTGGGGAGATAGCCCAGCCACTCACAGTGCTATTACAGAGGCTGATAACCAACCCTGAGAGTGGGGAACAAGCCAGGAAGCTGCCTTCCATGTCCTAAAAAGAGCCTAAGGCCCTCCAGCCCTAGAATTCCTAACCTAAGGAAGCCTTTCTTTCTATACATAACTGAGAAGGGGATGGGTCTAGGAGTGTTAAGTCCAGAAACTGGGTGAAATTTCTCCACCAGTAGTTTATTTCTCCAAACTGCTGGACAGTACAGCACAGGGATGGCCACCTTGTCTAAGAGCAATGGGGGCAACAGCCCTTTTAATTGAGAAAGCCACCAAACTAACTTAGGGACAACCTCTCACAGTCTTCACCCCACACCAGGTGAAGGACATGTTTGAGACCCGGAGCCACAAGTGGCTCACAGGTAATTGGTTAATTAAATACCAGGCTCGATTACTAGAGACCCCTAAGGTGCAGATAAGAACAGATCAGACTCTCAACCCAGCCACCCTACTACCAGTAGACGGCCAAAGTCAGATCCTGAGGGGCCCCTTCTCCACTCCTGCCTTGAAACTCTTAACCAAAACTACGCAAGCAGGCCAGATTTAAAAGATGCGCCTCTTGTGAACTCAGACATTGAATGGTTCACAGATGGAAGCAGTTTTATCAAAGAAGGAATTAAAAGGGCAGGCTATGCCGCGGTTTCTCAATTTGAAACCATAGAAGCCAAATCTCTCCCCCCTGGAACTTTAGCCCAGAAAGTAGAGTTGATTGCCCTTACCCAAAGTTTAAAGCTAGTAGCTGGGAAACAGGCTAATATTTACAGACTCTAAGTATGCTTTCGTTGTCTTTTGTGTTCACTCTACTGTATGGTGAGAACGAAGCTGCTTACTAACAGTGGATCACCTATTAAGCACAGGCAAGAAATCCTAGACTTATTGGAAGCCATAGTGTTACCTCAAGAAATAACAGTAATGCACTGTCCAGGGCAGCTAGCCTGGGCTTCACCCTGGAGGCTGATGGGTGGCTTGGTAAGGATACTCAAGTCTACCTGCCAGGAGCAGTGCAGTGGAAAGTCCTTCATGGACTTCACCAAGCCACTCATCTGGGGAGGGAAGCCCTAACCAGCTTAGCCAAACAGGTTTTCGAAGGACAGGGCCTGGTGAAGACAGTCAAAGAAGTTACCGGGAGTTGCTCCCTGTGTGCAGTTAATAACTCAGACAATGGGAGGCTTCACCATCCTCCCCCCTTAAACCTCCCTGTCCAGGTGCAGGGATCATACCCTGGAGAGGACTGGCAGATAGACTTCTCCCACATGCCATCTTGCAGGGCTTAAGTACCTCTTAGTAGTGGTAGATATTTTTACTGGGTGGGTGGAAGCTTTTCCCACTAGAAGAGAAACAGCAAATGAGGTGCCTAAAGCTCTCATAAGGAAATAGTTCCAGGTTTGGACTTCCTAAGTCCCTCCAAAGTGATAATGGGCTTTACTAGTAAACTAACCCAAAGCCTATCAGCTGCCCTCAGAATTAAATATCATCTCCGTGGTTCCTGGAGGCCCCAATACTCAGGGAAGGCAGAGAGAGTTAACTGCACCTTAAAACAGATTCTAGCTAAACTCTGCCAGGAAACGGCATCCCCTTGGGTCACCAGTCTGCCCATGGCCTTACTAAGGCTATGTTTAGCTCCCAAAGACCCACTTCAGCTGAGCCCCTCTGAGATGGTCTATGGACAGCCTTTCCTTACCCAGGACCTGGTACTAGATCCAGAAATTCAAGAGCTCACAAACTATTTTATCAACCTAGGGAAAAATCAAGTCATCCAGGAGCTTGGAAACAAAATTCTTCCTACCCATGAATTATCTTTACCCAAAGTAAACCTGGAGACCAGGTTCTGATCAAAATCTGGCAAGAAAACAGGCCTCACTCTCAATTAAAGCCTAACTGGAGAGGACCTTAGCTTGTGGTTTTAATCACTCCCACCACTGTTAAAATTAAAGGCATTGCCAGCTGGGTACACTTATCCCGAGTGAAGCCAGCTGTCCAAAGACGTACTGACTCACCAGAAGCACCTGACGGGTCATACGAGTGCCAGCCATTGGATGGCCTAAAATACCTCTTCAAGAGACAAAGCTAAGTATCATCTGGGTCTCTAACCCATCACCTTAAGAAAACCCTTGTCTGTTTTCATTTGAAAAAGGCAATGTCTCTTCTCATCTCCCTCTTGGCTACTTTAGGCATAACCACCTCCATTGAAAACTGGGATTGGCAATCTATACCAAATCCCATTATCTGTTTTAGCTACTCCCTAGAGCTACCTAACATCATAAATGAAACCAGCTGTGCCTTAGAAGCTCCAAAACAGCAAGCAGACTCTTGCTGCTGTGGTGATGCAAAATCGCAGGGCACTTGACATGCTAACTACAGCACGGGAAGAGTATGTCCTTTCCTTAAGGAAGAATGTTGTCTCTATGTAAATTACTCTAAAACAGTCCTAAACAGTATTCAAAAGCTGCAAAATAAAACCCACCACTGTCAGAGAAACGCAGCCTTTACAGACACCTGGCCTTTTCTACTTCTGTGGTCCAGTGTTCTCTCAGTAGGACCATATATTCTAAAAATTCTAATTAAGTTTATTTCTTCCAGAATCAACATCTTGTTAGCCATATGAGGATTTCATCCAGCTTCATACAGGATGCCAGATCCATCTTCCTCCAACTGAGATAGAAGAGCAAGGGAGTTTTACACTTGTCAGGTAGGGCATACTGCCCCTAACCAGTAGAATGTAGCTACAGAAAAATGATCATCTCCCTTCAGCACCCCTTTAAGATTGACAGTGTAAACTCACTGAGGGGGGAATGAAGCAGGCTCGTAGGATAGGGAATCAATAGATGGGTCTGGAACCTGGCAAGAAGCCCACGTGGACATCAGTAACCCCCAAGACGGCTGCTGGAGGACACTCCCCAAGATTCTGCCTTTCAGAACAAAGACTTCTTCTGGAAGCCAGGAGAAGCCCTGGATATTCCCCAAGGACTTTGTCATTGGGTGCTCACGGGGGAATTGATGGGCGAGGTAATCAGTCAAAAGAGCAAATAGCTGGGACCCCTCCCCTGCCATTAGCAAAGGGGCAGAATAATTAATAGTTCAAAAAGCCAGGCGTGGGGCCTGAACGCACGTTCTCACTCTCTACTCTCCTCTTGCCCCTGGACCCGTTCCTGCCCTCTGGGCACTGATCTCACCATTTTTCCTCTGCCATGTGGCCACGCAAGTAAACCTGGGCATTTATAATCTATAATGGGGAAGTGTAGCTTGTAAATTAGCTCTCTTTATCACTTTTCAGCCCCTTCCTCTCTACCTGGAACCCCTAATCTGTTATTTTTCTCCCACTTCTTGTTCCTCCCTACCTGAATAAAGTACTAGCCTAACTCCCCTGACATGTTCTTGAAATTTGTTTCTGCAGCATAGTCAAAGAACCTAAATAAAATCCGGTAACACCTGGAAGGACGTCAGTCCTGGTCTGAGGACAGCACCCAGCACCATCAGGGAGGGAGGCACAGGGTGGAAGGAAGAAGAGCCGAAAGCCACAGTGCAGCTCAGAGGCCGCAGTGGGCAGCAAAGGGCGGCAATCGAGAAGACGTTCTGTAAACCAAACCCTACGTCTGTGCGGGAACATTGGCTGCTTCCTTTTCTTTTCCCAACTGCAGGTCAGAGAGAGAAGTGGCCTCACCTGGACGCACCTGCAGCCTCTCAAGACCAAAGGTGCAGGCAGGCACCTTAGTTCTCATAAAGGCGAGATGGGTATTATCTTAGCCTCCTTGTCCAGAGGAGGAATCTGTAACTTGGAGACTGTGAGGAACTTCCTCCAGCTCAGAGCTAGAACGTGGGGGAGGGATCGGGACCCGGAATGCGCTGATGCCCAAGCCTGGCCTTCCCCTTGACCCCTGAAACCACGGAGGGCAGGAGGGGGCTTACCTCCAGCAGTGGCTTTTGCAATTTGGTTATTTGCCTGCAATAAATGAAGGAACATTGGGAGAGAGGCATTAGATGATCCAAGGAATAGTCCGAAAACTTAATCAATCTGGAAAACTTCTCTGAGCTCTAGCAGTCTGTACCATTTCAAATCCTTTATCCATGTACGTAGCTCCTACAGGTACTACAGCTTTAAGTTCCTTAAGACCTTCCTGGATTTTTTTCCTGAAACAAAACACAGAAAAGGCAGTGGAGGTGGGCGTGGCCTCCCACAGTCGCTCTGCGTGGACGTGCAAGGACACGGTGCATCTCACGCAGACAGGGCCCCACTGTCCCCATGGGCTCAGCCTGGCTTGCTCGGAGCTTGTCCCTGGCCCACGGCCCCCAGTCCCAGGGGGTCTTGCCTTTGACCGTCCCTGCACGTGCAGCTGCAAGTCAGCCTCATGAGGGACTGGTGTTTTCACGAACTCCTGTGGGACCCCGGCAGGCGGCCCATGGGAGGTTTAGTTTGGGAAAGCTCGTCCTGCTTCTCGGCCGCCCTCCCCCTCCCATTCCGCAACCCCCTGGGGGGCTCAGCCCCACGAGCTGCTTGTGTAGGCGCTAGAGGAAGTAGCCAACAGGCCAGAGGGGGTTCCTGGGCTGCTAGGGGAGAGAGGCCGAAAGCTGCAAGGAGCGTGGGCAGGGGGGGCAGTGGGGGCGGCCTCACAGGCCCACCCAGTCTAGGAGGTGGGGCTGGGACCCCTGGAGGCTGGTGTGCAGGCTCCGCCTCTCTGGGCAAGCCCCTCCTCCTGCAGGTGCCTCTTCCCCCTCCCCCTCCCCATCTCACTGTCCTGACAGCCTAGCGGGGGCCGCTCAGCCCCTGTGCTCTGGCCTCTGTCCCCACAGCAGATCCTCCAGGACCCTGCACCTGCCGCCCGTGGCCACACGTTCCCCACACCCCCCAAGGGGGTCAGGCTCCCTCTGCTCCCAGGCCCAGGGACCCTTCAGGCCCCACCCCATCCCTCTGCCCCACCCCTCCTCAGTCCTGTGGGAGCATCAGTCCAGGCTGCCCCAGCTCTGCTGCAGGCCACGCGCCCCCAGGGCTGCTGCTTGAGGACTCGGGGCTCCCTGGACGTGTCCCCCCTGTACGCTCACATCTCCTGCACTCCCCAGCCCCCCATTCCTGTTATACACACACAACCCCTCTCCCCAGAGAGGCAGTGCCAGCCTCCCAGCACGGATCTCTGCACGCCACCCCCAGGCCCACATGACCCCCAGTCTTTTGGCTCCCCACTCAGCCCAGCTGGGGCTCCAGGCACTGGCATCCCCAAGGGCCCTGAGCCCTGCAGCCCACCAGGTGCTCCGCCAGCCCCACTCTTCCTGCCTCTGCCTGGAGAAGGCAAGGTGCCACTTACCTGTCTGCTGTGAGCGGCAAGAGGGTAGTGCCGTGATCGGAGTACAAGATGAAGGATATCCTCAGCTTTGGGCTGCGAGGAAGTGCCCACTTGTGAGAGGTGGCTCACAGCTGGAAGCTGCACACCCAGGCAGCCAGGCCAGGCCCCCAGCCAGCCGCCCCCTCCCCACTGCGTCTCACGTCTGGGCCCACTCCCCACCAGGCAGTGCCCACAGCTTCATTCAGTGAAGGACTTGGAGGCTTCACGCAAGAGCAGGTGCCAGGATGGCATTCTGCCCACCCCTAGTGCCCAACACCCCAGAAGATGCATGTGCACAACTGCACACACCTGTGCACACCTGCACACACCTGCACACACCTGCACACACTTGAAAGTGACATCAAGACCTGCACTCACGTCCCTAAGGCGTCTCCCTTCTACTGTGATATTCTTGCAGCTCTGTCCCTCCTTCCCCTCCCCCATCTCCCCTCCTCCCTCCTCCACCAATTAGCCCCTCTGGGGAGCTGGTCACCACCTCCCTGTCCTGGCCGTGGATGGACTTTACTGAGCTCCCCCCCTTGGCACCACCCCTCGGCCACCACAGGGGACATCCACTGGCATCTGCATCTGTCCATCTGTCCTCTGCTCTGGTTCAGAGCCCTGGGCTTGCGGCTCCCACCCGAGGGATGTGCAGGCCCCTGGAGGCTCCAAGGGATGTGTGCTCTGCCTGGCCGGGGCCGAGCTCCCACAGCCCAAGGGGCCCACAGCTCGGAGAAGCCGTACTTCTGGAACTTTTTCACTAAATCTTCCACCCAGTAGTAAATGTCCAGCCAGTTGTTGTTCACACTGCCTGACCTGAAAACAAAAAGGCAAGGTCAGGGGACGAGGTGCACTGGTTGGGCAAGCAGAGTGTCTATGTGTCCCCCAATTCCAGCAGCTTCTCTAACAATCTCTTCCCTCCCTGGCACAGCCTTATAGAGCAGCGGCCCTCAGGCACCAAGGCACATCTGGTGAGCAGGGCAGGGGGGTGACCCCTGGTCCATTTGTCCAGGTCACCAGAGCTTCTTGGACCTGGGCCTTCCCCAAGTCAGTCCCAGGCCAAAGGAGGGGTGGACCCTAGGTGGGGCCGAGAGGGCCCAGAATGGGGGTGATGGATTGGCTGGCAAAGCCCCAGTGGATTCTGAAGGTCCTCCTCTCCTGGGTCCACCCCTCCTTGGCAATGGCCATTCCCAGTGTCTGCTCCTCTCTCGTTGAGGGGGGGAGGGGGCTTTTTTGCATCAGTCCCATCCAAAGTCCCTTGGAGGACACAGCCCAGCTCAGCAGGTCACGGCACGGCTGATGCGGACGTGCTGCCCTGGACACTCGCATTCTTGGGTTTCAGACTCTCCCCGACCTCCCCCTTACAGAAGACATTCACTCTGGAACCCTTGTTGCAGAAGGGAGGCGGGCAGATTGGACCTTCTTCTCTCCCTTCTTTCTTAGCCACCTGCATAGTGCAGGCACTCCTGGCATGGAAGTTCTCCAGCTGTCAATGCCAGGGTGTGAGCAGGAGGAGACCCAGACAACTGCCTTGCTGCCTCATCAGGTGCTGCCCAGCAGGGAAAGCCACAGGCCACTCCTGCCCACACTTTCAGACTCTTTCTCCCACTGAGCAAATGGAGAAGCTTCTCCAGGTTATATTCACTGCCTGGAAGGAGAGTGAGAAGGTTGAAGGAAGTTTCTGGCCAGGTAGGAAGCTGCTCACATCTGTGTATCTATCCAGGGTTCAAGGTCTTTGCAAGCCCACAGATCTGTCGACCTGCATAGTGCCATGGAGATGGGGTGGTCCCAGGCTCCCTGTTCCCTTCTGGGCTCTCTCTCTGGATCTGTGACTGCTCAGGTCTCTCCTAAGCCACGCATCAGAGGGCCCAACCATCTGGAGGCCCTTCCTCTCTCCTCCAGCAAACACCGTACCCACGAACTCGTGCACCCTTCCGTGGTTTGGAGCTATGTGTTCCATAAAAATATTCCGTGGGTTATGGCAGTATATATAATGTCCAGCATCTGTCCCTGAGATATCATTTAGGACAACTCCAAGTCCCAAAAACACCCCCACATCTCATCTCCTCTTCCCTCTCCCTGCCCTCAGTAAATACCATGGCCACTTTCTTCAGATCAATGCTACAGTTTCTTCTATTACTAGTCACAGTAATTCTATAGTAGAATACCAGTAAGTTCACTCTAATCCATATTTTATTCCCCCATCCTGTGGGCCCTGGGATGGTGATGTTCACTCCACCTCTATATCAAGGGGGGCATAGATCCCACAGGGTTGATGGATGTGATTCTCCTGCTTGGAGTTGTAGGCACTCTCAGTTCCCTGGTGTGGTGGTTGACCATCTTCCCCTCCCTGTTAGCTGACCTGTGCAAGTCCAACAAACCAGAGGGTAGGAGCTGCAACTCTGCTGAGGCTCAGGGCCTAGCTGGCACATGGCCAGTCCAGAGATTGAAATCTCCTTAAACTAAATCTGTTCCTCTGGGTTTGAACCCTTGCAAACAGTGCCTTTTGATGAGGTGGCTTCAGATAGGATGTGGTCCAGGATGGGTCCTAATCCTATTACTGAAGACTTTATAGGTAAGGGCACAGAGAAAAAGCCACAAAGGGAGCAGCTGGAAGGTGGAAGTCAACAGAGCCTAGAAGAGAAGCAGGAGACAGGAGAGGCTGCCATGTGCATTGCATCATGACAGAGGAGCTCAGGATCTAAGATATAAGCAGCCAGTCCCAAAACACCAGTCTTTGGGAAGAAAGCATCATCTTGACTTGGACTTCTCTCAGCCCCAAAATCATTAGCCAATAAATATTCATTGTTTAAGCCAACCATTGTATGGTATTTGATTTGGCAATGAGGAAACTAAAACAATTCTCAGTGTCCTGTTCATATGCGTTGCCATACACCCAAGAGCAACTGTCTCCTCCCCACCCTCTTTACTGCCTCCTCTAGGCTGTATCTAAAACTGCCAGCAGTCAATGAGGAAACTAAGGACATATTATTCTAATTCTATCAGGACTGTCACTAATGGGGTGCTTATGTCCCAGGCACTTTACATGCACGATTTCCAATTCCAAACCAACCCCAGGATCCAAGCAATACTCTCATTTTGCAGATGAGAAAGGTGTGGCTCAGGCAGGTCAGTTCATTTGCTATACTTCCTGGTGCTAGCATGGATAAGAACCCATCTCCAGTCACAAAGCACCTGTCCTGCCCATTGCAGGAGGCACAAACACTCTGGATCTTACCCCAGTACTGAGAAATAGCAAAGCACTAGTTTCTGAAAACCCACCCACAATATAGATTTTACCCTTGGCAACCCCTAGTACAATGTGTAAGACCATTCCTTTTCCTAGCTAATGTTAACACTGTTCACTTTCCTTCTCTTTATTCCTCTTCCCTTTTTGCCCTGTGTGAAAAGTACCTCCTAAAGAAGAATAATTACAAAAAGTATATGAGAAGCAATAGTCTTCAACTCACCACACCTTGTCTAGTTTCCAGTCTGAGATGATTTGGAAGGAGTGTCTAGACTCTAGAACAGTGAAGGAAGCAAGTACTCATTGCCCATAGAATGTATCACAGGAAACCCAAAGTCGTGAGAAAATCCAGCATGGAATACAAAAATTATGAAGGGCTTCTGGCACACAGAACCACAATCATATTTTAATGCCACACTCTTAGATGTCAATGGATAGACAAAGATCACTAGACACTTGAGGAACACCTCAGCTCTTGGTTGAGAATGCATTTCCCGCCCCCCCCCCATGTCTTCCTGGTTTTCCCCTCATATCCTCCTCTAGTACACTGTTTATTTTTCTCATGTATTTAGTATATATATATTTCTATTTTCTCCCAATAAAATTAAAGCTCGATGAGGACAGGGACTTTTTCTGGTTTTGACACTGCCTTCTCCTTGCTACCTAAATCAGTTGTTGACTGATGAGATGTTATACTGAATTATATTGAAAGAGATGTTCAGCAATAATTTGTGAGTCAGGGAATTAACAAATGAACTGACTTGTGTAATCCATGGGCAAAAGGTCCCAGAGCACTTTGGATGTGCCTGACCTGGGTCCAGGTCCAATTTCCAGCAGGGGCACTCTAAACCCCACACCCTGCCTCCTGGTGGCATGTGGGAGGAGGACTGCCACATGGCTGGTTCAGGGCACCCTCCCATTTCCCAAAGTCTGTGTCTCCGCCTCCCTGGCAGTTTGCTCCATATTCACCCTCCAATATTGCATCAGTCACCATGCTAGGTAAACTACCTACAAACCACCTTCATCATTGGCACAATCTGGCAAGGCAGGTATTTACTGATGGGGACTCTGTGATGCAAAGAGATGAAGCAACTTGCTGAATGCCATGGGGCCAGTCAGCCAGGTCTCTCTATCTCCAGTACTGGCGCTGCCTTCTAAGTGGTCATAATCCCTCTTTCCTGGAGTAGTGGATAGCACCCCTGGCCACATGTTCATCCAGGCAGCCACAAAATGGAGGATGCCATTGCCCTCCAAGCACTTCTTCATCCAGTTGGCATCCCATCTTTCATGTCCACTGGGATGAGCACAGGGCCCATGGGCTAAGGAGTCTACCGTGGTCTGCATAAGCCTCCTCTGACCCTCTTTGGCTACAAACAAGCTTGGGGCTTGTGATATCCCTATGCAAGGGCTGTTCTTGGCCAACCTCAGCATGCCCTCCATTTGCAGAATTCAGTAGCAGTCTGTCCTGGTCAGCTGGAATGGCAAATAAGAGGACTAACAATGAGGGGGGGGGCCTGTAGAGCAGCCTCAATCCTGAGGCCTGATCTTGGGACACAAGGGACTTGAGTTGCTTCTCCTCTTCCTCTGCCTTCCAAGGGTAGCTAGAGAATCTTATGCTGCCTCTCCCCCTTAAGAAGTCAAGGATGAGTCATTGGGGCAAAAAAGTAGAATAGTTTACTGATTTCTCTCCACCAGTAAAATGAGTAAGCTTGAAAAAGAGAATAGAATTAACTAGATGGTAACCCTGGAACCAGATTGGCCACTTAGAATAACCACAGCTGTTAAAGATAAAGGGAAAGCCTACTCTGAGTTCAGCTTTTATAAATGCAAGTTCCAACCAGTGACCAGCCTCCATTCCTCAGCTGACACACTGCGAGCAGAAATGGTGGTGGCTATAAAAACAAAGCCAGGATTCCAGGAGCAGCTGGCTGTGGCCATAGTGGGCAGAGGAAACCTTATCCTCCACAGCTCGGGTTTGTGCTTGAGGTTGATCTAGGGATCCTTGAGAGACCAGCACATATGCCAGCTTTGGTTTTTGTCACCTTAAAAGAACCAGCCTCTAACCTCTCACCAGCATCTACCAGGTCATAAAGAGCCAGTGCACCTTTTTTCTCCTTCCTTTTCTTTTGGTTGGTTACTTCTCTCTCTCTCCTCTCTCCTCTCTCCTCTCTCTCATTTTCTCTCTCTCTCTGTTTCTTGGTCTGGTGTATCTCCAAGGGACCTGCTAGCCTCATTTTCAGCACTCTCTCTGGTAATGATTCTGGTCTTCCAACAGCATCTACTGAGATGAACAGAGACAGGGCCCCTTTATTTTATGTTGGTTCCTTTCTCTTTTTTGTTTCTTTGTCTTGTGGATTCCTGAATAACAAGCAGATTAGCTTTAGTTTCAGCTCATGCAACAGCAGGTTCCAGTTACCTACTGGTATCTACTGAGAGACTTGGAGAAGGAGTAGATTAATTAGGAGGGGGGCTTGTATTAGTCAGTGGTCTGTAGGAAAACAGAACTGACAGGAGAGACATGTAAATAGAAACAGATTTTATAAAATTCTCCCATGCAACTGTGAGAATGCAGAAGTCCAAATTCTGCAGGGCAGGTTACAAACCAGGGGCTCCAATGAAACTCCTTGATGAGTTCGCAGGAGATGGTGGCTGTCCAAAGTAGAGCTGGGAATTCTCTCTCTGAATACTTAAATCATTTCCCCTTTTAAGACCTTCCACTGTCTGGGGAAGATTGTTACTCATGGCTGACAGCAATCTCCTTTATTGATTGTAGATGTAATCAGCCATCTATGCAATCACATTATTGATAATTAGAGTCCATGAAATGTCATTGTACTACAATTAGCCCAGTGCTTGCTTGACCAAACAACTGGGCATCATTACCTGGCTGAGTTGACACATTAGCCTAACCATCACAGTCCACCACTTGTTAACCTGGCAGCCAAACACATTACCTTAAATCATACTTAAGTCTCTAAATAAAAACAATGACAGACATATATAGTTCCACCAACAATATTCAATTGCCCTGTGTACAACCAGAAACATACTAATTCCCTCCAGAATAAGGTGCAAGTCCTTGGGTAATATTCACTCTTAAACTTGACATCCTTAAATATTATAACAAGAAACTAATATAACTTCTGCCATATGATGAGGGAAAAGGTCAGGAAAGAGAACCTTTTACATATTCATTTTATGTACATATGCAATCATATTCATAACAAAACAAGGAAGAAAGATTCATGACCATTATAGTCCTCATTTCTGTAATTGGCCACATGGTTGAAGTTCATATTTCTCACTACCTTCTTCCACTACCCATTCCATGTTCCCTTCACCCTCAGCAAGCACTTCAACTGGCTGTGGTTCTTTTCCTGATGGGATCACCCAAACTTTTATTCCTAAAGGTTCTGAACTATTTTAGCCCTGCTTGGATTGTGTTGTTGCAGTTTTCCATTGACTTTAATCACAGTGTGTGGTAGTACTAAGAGACCCGCTAAAGGCCCTTCCAGGCAGTCTTCCTTGCCTCCATTATTTAGGTGCAGTCCTGTTTTCCCCTGATAGTCAGGATCAACCAACCCAGCCAGTACAGTAATTCCCGTCTTTGCCTGTTGATTCAGAGGAGCCCAAAGTGGCTAGGTGGCAGTCTCAACTTCCAGTTAAGTGGAAACATTGTTGTGTTCCCTGGTGGAACTGCTCCTCCTTTTGGAACTAAGACCTGTAGACCAGCAAAGATTAAGGTTGCAGGGACAGGAAGCAAAAATTTTCCTAGTGCATCACTAGGATTAATAGTGGGCAGTGCCACTCCCACTGTCACCACTTGATTCCTGGACCTATGAATCCTGGCTGTGGGAGAAACAGCACCATAAAGTGATCAGAGAATAAACAGCCTCCTGGAGAACATTGCCCCAGCCCTGCAAGGTATTGCCACCTAGTTGATGCTGTGATTGAGTCTTCAAAAGGTCATTCCAGAGAAAGAAGAGGCAAGATGGTGGCTGCGTGAGCTTGCCTGGTAGTGTCTCTGCAGGGGGCGGCTGGGCAGCGTTGAAGGCTCTTTGGGACCACGCTGTTTCGAGGATTTTGGCTGGTTGGAAGGTGTCTGGACGTCAATTCGGTGGGAAGGTAACAGAGAGGATACGTCTATAATATATAAACGGAGGTCCCAGCTGGGCGTGGGAAGTTCCCTCCGGGGGTGGGCGGAGACGCGGTAGCGGGCGCTCCTGCAGCTCCGGAGCCGCGGCGGCCAGGGTTTTTGTTTTTTTTTTCCTTTTTCTGGAGGCTTTGCGGTGCTGAGGAATTCGCGGATACTGGGCTGGCTGGTGAGGGATTGTTGGGACAAGACTCCTTTGCAGATCGATTTGGGGAGACAGACGGTGCTTTGTTGTGAAGCGGGGGACGTTTTGGTTGCCGGACAGGGGGGGTTGCGCTTCCGCCAGGAGCCCCATCCCCACAGGTCTGGCTGCCGATCTGCAACGGAATTGGATTTTGGGCAATAAGGGGACACAATTGGGAGACTGTTGTAGGGTGCAGTGAGGGAGGGGGACACATCTGGAAGCTGATTGGGGAATATTTTGCGAAGTTTGGGATTTCAGATCTTAGAGTCTGTTTTCGGAGTTTCCAGCTGAAGCCCACCCCACCCGGTGGGGCTTGGGATCTGGGTCATTGAACTGGCCGTGGTGTAGAGGCGCCCTCAAGTGGCCGTTGCGTGGGAGCACAGGGAGGGAGCTGTCCAAAGACTGAAACCCTGAGGAGTAGGTGAATTTCAGGGATCAGACATTCAATATAGAATTCGCGGATCTGGCTTCCCCCACGGGGCTGGCACCCAGCTACGGGGATCCCTGAAGGCTGTGTTGCACTGCGGGGCTCCTAAGCTTTCTGTGGACCAGATTTGAGGTTGCCAGGTCTGGGTCCCCTGGACTCTGGCGGTCCACACCCCAGACTCACACCTCTTGAGTCTTCAGTGTCTCAGACTTTCCACCCCTGAATCCATCATGCCCTGGGGTCTACCTGGGGTCCATGAGTGCCCTGGACCTTAATGTTTGCGTTTTATCTTTATTGGTTCATATTGTTTTGTTTTTATTTTCACTTTATCTTATTTTTTACTCTTTTTGACGCCCTGATTGCTAATATTGCATTATCCCCTAGTCTTTTCTCCTAGCGTGTCCCCCAAAGTCCTTTTTTTTTATACAGTTATTTAGGGGTTTTTTTGGTTGTTGTTTTAGATAGTGTTGCAATTGTGACACGTGTATACCTGTATCTCTCTTCCCCCTATCTGTTCCCCACCGTTTGCCTATCCTCTTTTTCTTTCTTCCTTTCTTCTTGTCTTTCTTTTTTTCTTTATTATAATTAGGTTTTTTTTCTTTCTCGGTTTTCTCTTTCCCTCTTGTCCCTCATTTTCCACTTATTTTATTTTAATTCAGGTACACAATAGGTGCTACAGGGAACACCTCACATTTGCTGGGTTTTAACATCCTCCACTGCCTCATTTCTGTGTGAACTGATTTAGGCTACCTACACTATCCCCCTTCCCCTGCATCTTGATATCCACTATCATCTACTGTCTCTCCTATATTCCACCCCCCACCTCCCGTTCTTTGATCCACAAAGTGTCTAACTCTTAATTTCTAATGCCTTTGTTCTGTTTTCTGTCTGTTATCCACTCTTGAAACTATTACCTTTCTTTTCTTTTTCCCTCTCTCATGAAAACAATAGCTTTGTAGTTCATACCATATTCCGCCCATATTCAGTCATCTACTTCATAAAAGGTACTCTACCTACAGCTATAACTCTATACAATCTACATGAATCTAACCTCCATCCTCCCAGATCTCATATTCTTGCTTTGTTAACATACATTACCAATACTACTTTACACTTTTCCCTTGCTTACACAATTGCCTTTCCCCAACACTAATACTTTCCTCTAAAGTGAACTTAACCAACAACAAGTAACTAGAATAAGAAGAAAAAAGTGACAAAGAGAAGATATAACACCTATGCAAAAATAACAACTAATTAACCTCCAAAAGCAGACAAAGAAGCTAAGGAACTGATTAAATTCATCAAAATAAAGAGATGACCAGAAAGCAACAAAAATCTACAAACCAAACCAATAATCAGGAAAACATGACTGAATCCAATCAACAAACCAATAATCACGAAGGGGAGCAAAACTTGGCACAAGCAATGAAAGAACTCAGAACATTTATCACCGACAAATTTGATGCAGTAATGAAAGAGGTTAACAACATGAAGACATCACTTGGAGGGGAAATTGCAGACATACGCAAAAACATAACAGATATGATGGGAATGAACACCACAGTTCAAGAAATCAAAAATACACTTGCAGCAAATATCAGCAGACTAGAAGAGACAGAGCAGAGAATTAGTGATGTGGAAGACAGTACATCAGAAATCAAACAGATAGTAGAAGGGGTCAATAAGAAGATAGAAAAAATCCAATTAGGATTTAGGGACCTGAATGACAATGCAAAATGCTCAAACATACGTATTATAGGCATTCCAGAAGGTGAAGAGAAGGGAAAGGGGTCAGAAGGAGTGTTGCAGGAAATAATGGCTGAAAACTTCCCAAATCTACTGAAAGAGACAGAGGTACATATCCAAGAAGCACAGCGCACTCCACAAGTCATAAACCCCAACAGGCCCACCCCAAGACATATACTTATCAAATTATCCAAGGCTCAAGACAAAGAGAAAATCCTAAAAGCAGCAAGAGAAAAGAAAACCATCACATACAAGGGAAGCTCAATTAGATTAAGTGCTGATTTCTCTTCTGAAACCATGGAGGCAAGAAGACATTGGTATGATATAGTCAAGGTACTAAAGGAAAAAAACTTCCAACCAAGAATACTCTATCCAGCTAAACTAGCATTCAAACATGATGGAGAGTTCAAAATATTCACAGACAAACAGAAACTGAAAGAGTATACCAACAAGAAACCTCCCCTTCAAGAAATTCTAAAGGGAGTTCTGCAGGAAGAAAGGAAAAAACATGAAAGGCAAAGTTGGAGGAGAGTATAAGACCAACAACAACAACAAAAAAGACAAAAAAAATAAACAAACAAAATATGACAAACACAAATCCAATCAAAATATGGCTAACACAAATAATTCCTTGATAGTAATAACACTGAATGTCAATGGATTAAACTCACCTATCAAAAGATTCAGACTGGGACATTGGATAAGGAAATATGACCCATCCATATGCTGTCTACAAGAGACACATCTTAGACCCAGAGACGCATGGAGATTGAAAGTGAATGGCTGGAAAACAATCATACAAGCTAACAATAACCAAAAAAAGGCAGGAGTAGCTACATTAATATCAGACAAAATAGACTTTAAATGTGAAACAATTGTGAGAGACAAAGAAGGATACTATATTTTAGTGAAAGGGAAAATCTGTCAAGAAGATCGAACAATCATAAATATCTATGCCCCTAACAAGGGTGCCTCTAAATACGTCAGGCAAACACTGGAAAAACTAAGTGAAAGAATAGATGCATCTACAATTATAGTGGGGGATTTTAATACACCACTATCAACTCTGGACAGAACATCTCAAAAGAGAATCACCAAAGAAACAAAACATCTGAATAGTATATTAGAGGAGCTCGATCTAATAGACATATATAGATCGCTACACCCAAACACAGCAGGATATACATTTTTCTCAAGCGCACATGGATCATTCTCCAAGATAGATCATATGCTAGGCCACAAAGAAAGGCTGAACGAATTCAGAAAGATTGAAATCATACAAAACATTATCTCTGACCACAGTGGAGTCAAGCTGGAGATTTGCAAGGGACAGAGGCCCAGATTTCACACCACGATTTGGAAATTAAACAGCACACTCTTAGAAAAACAGTGGGTCAAAGAGGAAATCTCAAAAGAAATCAATGACTACCTTGAAACAAATGATAATGATAACACAACATACCAAAATTTATGGGATGCAGCAAAAGCAATACTGAGAAGGAAGTTTATAGCCATAAATTCATATATCAAAAAAGAAGAAAGAGCAAAAATTGAAGAACTAACTGCACATTTGGAGGAATTAGAAAAACAACAACAAAGTAACCCAACAGGAAGAAGAAGGAAGAAAATAACAAAGATAAGAGCAGAACTAAATGAAATAGAAAATAAGAAAGCACTTGAACAGATAAACAAGACCAAGAGCTGGTTTTTTGAGAAGATTAACAAAATTGACAAACCTTTAGCAACACTAACAAAGAAAAAAAGAGAGAAGATGCAAATACACAAAATAAGAAATGAGAAAGGCGATATCACCACTGACCCCACAGAAATAAAGACTATCATAAGAGGATATTTTGAAAAACTATATTCCAACAAAAATAACAATCTAGAGGAAATGGACAAATTCCTAGAAACACATAAGCAGCCCATATTGACGGAAGAAGAAATTGATGATCTTAACAAACCAATCACAAGCAGAGAGATAGAATCAGTTATCAAAAATCTCCCAACTAAGAAGAGCCCAGGGCCAGATGGCTTCACAGGTGAATTCTACAAAACATTCCAGAAAGAACTGACACCAATCCTGCTGAAACTATTCCAAAACATCGAAACAGAAAGAACATTACCCAACTCCTTCTATGATGCCAACATTACCCTAGTACCAAAGCCAAACAAAGACATCACAAGAAAGGAAAATTACAGACCAATTTCTCTAATGAACCTAGACGCAAAAATACTTAACAAAATACTTGCTAATCGTATTCAACAACACATTAAACGTATTATACACCACGACCAAGTGGGATTCATCCCAGGTATGCAAGGATGGTTCAACATAAGAAAATCAATCAACGTAATACACCATATAAACAGATTGAAGGAAAAAAATCACATGATTATATCTATTGATGCAGAAAAAGCATTTGACAAAATACAGCACCCTTTCTTGATAAAAACACTCCAAAAGATTGGAATACAAGGGAATTTTTTGAACATGATAAAGAGTATATATGAAAAACCTAAAGCCAATATTGTTTACAATGGAGAAATCCTAGACTCCTTCCCTCTAAACTCAGGAACAAGACAAGGATGCCCACTGTCTCCGCTCCTATTTAACATTGTCTTAGAAGTACTTGCACGAACACTGAGGCAAGAACCAGAAATAAAAGGCATTCAAATTGGAAAGGAAGAAGTCAAAATTTCATTATTTGCAGATGACATGATCCTATACATAGAAAACCCTGAGAGATCTACAACGAAGATTCTAGAACTCATAAATGAGTTTAGTAAAGTCGCAGGGTATAAGATCAATGCGCAAAAATCAGTAGCATTTCTGTACACCAATAATGAGCAAGATCAGGAGGAAATCAAGAAACAAATACCATTCACAATAGTAAATAAAAAATCAAATACTTAGGAATAAATTTAACTAAAGAGGTAAAGAACTTATACAATGAGAACTATACAAGATTGTTCAAGGAAATCAAAGAAGACCTAAATAAATGGAAGACTATTCCTTGTTCATGGATAGGAAGACTGAACATTATTAAGATGTCTATCCTACCAAAACTGATCTACACATTCAATGCAATCCCAATAAAAATCAACACAGCCTTCTTTAAGGAACTAGAAAAACTAACTATGAAATTTATTTGGAAAGGAAAGAGACCCCGAATAGCCAAAGACATACTGAAAAAGAAAAACGAAATTGGAGGAATCACACTACCTGACTTCAAAACATACTATAAAGCTACGGTGGTGAAAACAGCATGGTATTGGCATAAGGAGAGACACATAGACCAATGGAATCGAATTGAAAGCTCTGATATAGAACCTCACATATACAGCCACATAATATTCGATAAAGCCACCAAACCCTCTCAATTGGGAGAGAGTGGCCTATTCAACAAATGGTGTCTGGAGAACTGGATAGCCATATGTAGAAGAATGAAAGAGGATTACCATCTCACACCTTATACAAAGATCAACTCAAGATGGATCAAAGACCTAAATATAAGAGCCAAGACCATAAAAACCTTAGAAAGCAGTGTAGGGAAACATCTACAGGACCTTGTAATAGGAAATGGATTTATGAATATCTCACCAAAAGCACGAGCAGCAAAAGAACTAATAGATAAATGGGACTTCCTCAAAATTAAAGCCTTCTGCACCTCAAAGGAGTTTGTCAAGAAAGTAAAAAGGGAGCCCACACAGTGGGAGAAAATATTTGGCAATCATATATCTGATAAGAAACTTATAACTTGCATATATAAAGAACTCCTATATCTTGAAAATAAAAAGATAAACAACCCATTTAAAAAATGGGAAAAAGACTTAAACAGACACTTCTCCGAAGAAGAAATACAAATGGCAAGAAAGCACATGAAAAAATGTTCCAAATCTCTAGCTATCAGGGAAATGCAAATCAAAACTACAATGAGATACCATCTTACACCCATAAGATTGGCAGCTATGAAAAAAACAGAAGAATACAAGTGCTGGAGAGGATGTGAAGGAAGGGGAACACTCATCCACTGCTGGTGGGACTGCAGAAGGATCCAACCATTCTGGAGGACAGTATGGCGGTTTCTCAAAAAACTAGCCATAGATTTGCCATATGACCCAGCAATACCACTGCTGGGTATATACCCAGCAGAACTGAAAACAAGGACACAAACTGATATATGTACACCAATGTTCATAGCAGCATTGTTCACTATTGCCAAAAGTTGGAATCAACCCAAATGCCCATCAACAGATGAGTGGATCAATAAAATGTGGTATATACACACAATGGAATACTACTCAGCTGTAAGAACAAACACACTACAAACACATGTGATAACATGGATGAATCTTGAGAACCTTATGTTGAGTGAAGCAACCCAGACATTGAAGGACAAATACTACATGACCTCAATGATATGAAATAAACAAGCTGCCCTAGATAGCAAGAGACTGAACGATAGGCTTATAGGAAATCGGAGGGTGGAGGAAGGATATGAGCCGATGTCTGCAGGGGTGGAATTTAAGACGAGATGGTGGTAAGTATGAACACAAAGAAGAGATAAAAGGGGGGCAAGGGGTTGCCTTTGGTTGGGGCTTTACGGGTTTGAGGGTGGCTGGGGAGGGACGGATGGGTAACGTTGCCCAAAAGTAGGGGGAGGGAGGGGTAGCATACGAACACAGGAGAGGGTCAGGAGGTGGTGGAGAGTAAAATGCCGAGAAAATCATATCAAAATATAATAAAGAGGGTTACCTGTTTAGAATGCTCGGAGGGGAGGGTCTGATGCAGGACGGGCTCCTGGGGAATGTCTAAATGCTCATTCTGCCAGAGTGGGTGACACCATGGGGTAGAAACCCAAGTAGTGAGAGTGGGGGTGGACCCACATCCTGGGGAGGACTAATGACATCAAATAGAGGGAACTGTATCCCTCGAGAGAAAGGGTGGCTCCCAGGGCATTGGGGCAGTTGAGCAAGTTAGGCCCTGAACACTATTCCATCTATATCTGGAAGTGGCTCCTCAGGAAACGGAGGTTGGCTGTCACTGTGGGCACCAAGGTGGAAGGGAAAATGGACGTTAAATGTGTGGAACCAAAGTAAATGGGGGGCAAGAGAGGAGTTTCTTGAGAGTACACAAGGATGGATATAAAACATGTAATATTACACCATAACATATAGGAGATGACAGACTGATAATGTAAACCATAATGTAAAACATAGGATAACTAAAAATGTAAAGAACTGTGTATCCTAAAGTATGCACCATAATGTAAGCACACATGTTACCTTGTTAGAAAGCTAATATCTCAGACTCTGTACATCACCTTAAGTAAATATGATATGAATAGGGTGTAAGAGTATCACTGTGGAAGGGAAAAGGTTTTCTGGTGGATGTGTGGGAGTGCTGTATATTATATATATGCATTGCTGTGGTCTAGGACTCCTGTGAAGAAATGCTGAATAATTAGGGGGGGAAAAAAAAGGATAGGATGTGGAATTTTTTCAAATCAACATTCTTTATCTAAGTTCTTTATCTAACTTTATCCAAGTTCTTTATCTATCCTTTAAACCCATCGCTATATGCCATTCCCTAGTAAGGGACCATGACATTATATTGGGCTTCAAATTTCGGGGAGTTCTGGATCACAGAGTGTTTCAACAATGGCAATGGAGGGATACTGGTATGGGATACCAATGACAGGTGATATATGGCTGACAGGGAGCTGTACAGAACATATGTCCAGGGTGCATGGTAATGATTGGATATACTCATAGTGGCAACAATTAAAAACCACAGCACGGGGGGTACTGGGTTCCTGGCCAGTGGTGCTCTGTCATGGTCCCTAGGGGAGCAGCGACAGTCTCCCAGGTACAGCGGCGGGGACCGGGAGGGAGTGAGGGTTCAACAGTGAGCCCCTGATGCTAATGACTATGCTTGTGAGCTGATAAACCTAAAATAAGAACAAGGCCTAGAGCAACATTGTGCCTGGGAATTTCCTCCTGTCAGCCTTCATGTTACTCAAATGTGGCCAGTCTCGAAGCCAAACTCAGCATGTAAATGCAATGCCTTCCCTCCAGCATGGGACATGACTCCCGGGGATGAGCCTCCCTGGCAACGAGGGACCACTATCAACTACCAACTGATGATGCAACTGGAAAAGGACCTTATACGGAAGGTTCAATGTGGATCAGCAGAATATCCATGTCTACATAAAATAACATGACTTTAAAATGCTGTTTGACCTAAAGTAAGGGGGAAATGGAAAGGAGAAATGAGTTTATATGACTACAAGTTTCTAAAAAAGAGTCTGGAGGCTGGCAGAAGGATTGCCCTCATGCACAACTGAGCAGAGTCAGAGAGACAGATAAAGCAGATACAACCCCCAGATATTGGTTCCTTTGAAGGCTAAAGAGACCCATGGGAGTTATGGTCATGGCCGATGGGGTTAACTACCAGGGCAGATGGCCCCTCTTTGGAAATGGTGTTTATGTGTGATGAATCTGGACTCAGATGGGATCTCCCTTCATAAGACTTTCATGCTAATGTGCTGGAGGTGCAGTTAATGTTGGGGTTTAAGATATATTTAGGGGATTTGAATCTCTGGACTGACAATGTGATAGCCAGGTCCTGAGCCTCAACAGACTCCAGCACCTACAATCTGATTTATTGGACTTACCACACTCAGCTAAGATGGAGTTGAAGAAGGACAATCACCACACCATGGAGACTAGAGTGATTACAACTGAAAATGGGAGGATTGCATCCAGCATCCATGTGGAATCTGAGCCTCCTCTTGACATAGAGGTGCAATGGACACAACCAATCCAATGTCCACATAGAAGAGGTGGCATTGGATTGGGAAAAGTGGACATGGTGGACGATGGGTATGGGGAAAGGCAGGAAGAGATGAGAGGTGGAGGCGTCTTTGGGACATGGAGCTGCCCTGGATGGTGCCTCAGAGGTAATCACCGGACATTGTAAATCCTCACAGGGCCCACTGGATGGAATGGAGGAGAGTATGGGCCATGATGTGGACCATTGTCTATGAGGTGCAGAGGTGCCCAAAGATGTACTTACCAAATCCAATGGATGTGTCATGATGATGGGAACGAGTGTTGTTGGGGGGGGAGAGGGGGGGTGGGGGGGTGGGGTTGAATGGGACCTCACATATATATATTTTTTTAATGTAATATTATTACAAAGTCAATAAAAAAAAAAAGGTCATTCCACTGTTCTATCAATTCAGCTGCTGCAGGATCATGGGGACCATGGTAAGACCAGTGAATTCCATGAGCACGTGTCCATTCCCCCCACATCATTTGCTGTGAAGTGGGTTCCTTGATCAGAAGCAATGCTATATGGGATGCCATGACAGTGGATAAGACATTCAGTAAATCCATGGATGGTAGTATGGGAAGAAGCATTATGTTCAGGGAAAGCAAAGCCATATCTGGAGTATGTATCTATTCCAGTTAGAACAAATCACTGCTCCTT
This sequence comes from Dasypus novemcinctus, assembly GCF_030445035.2. NCBI lineage: Eukaryota > Metazoa > Chordata > Mammalia > Cingulata > Dasypodidae > Dasypus > Dasypus novemcinctus. Next base: position 131,463,952 of record NC_080678.1, on the reverse strand, counting down.
CCATGATGGAAGGGCTCCAATATAATCAACTTGCCACCAGGTAGCAGGCCTATCTCCTCAGGGAATAGTGCCATATCAGGGGCTGAGTGTGGGTCTCTGCTGCTGGCAGACTGAGCACTCGGCAGTGGCTGTAGCCAAGTCAGCCTTGGTGAGAGGAAGTCCATGTAGTTGAGCCCATACATAACCTCCATCCCTACCACCATGGCCACCTTGTTCATGAGTCCATTGGGCAATGACAAAAGTGGCTGGGGAAAGAGGCTGAGTGCGAGGCACAGATCAGGTAATTTTAACCACTTGATTATTAAAATCTTCCTTTGCTGAAGACACCCTCTGGTAAGCATTCATATGGGACACAAATATTTTCATGTTTGTTTGTTTTTGTTTGTTTGTTTGTTTGTTTGTTTTGCCTATTCAGAAATGTCAATCCACAAACCTCTTCTCCAGACCTCTTTGTCACCAATTTTCCAATCATATTCCTTTCAAATTTCTGACCAACCAACCAAACCATTGGCAACAGTCCACGAATCAGTGTATAAAGTCACCTTCAGTCATTTCTTCTTCCAAGCAAAATGAACAACCAGGTGCACTGCTCCAAGTTCTGCCCACTGGGAAGATTTACCCTCACCGTGGTCCTTCAGGGACATCTCAGAAAGGGGCTGCAGGGAAACGGACTTTGGCCCAGTGGTTAGGGCGTCCGTCTACCATATGGGAGGTCCGCGGTTCAAACCCTGGGCCTCCTTGACCCGTGTGGAGCTGGCCATGCGCAGCGCTGATGCGCGCAAGGAGTGCCGTGCCACGCAAGGGTGTCCCCCGCATGGGGGAGCCCCACGCACAAGGAGTGTGCCCGTGAGGAGAGCCGCCCAGCATGAAAAGAAAGAGCAGCCTGCCCAGGAATGGCACCGCCCACACTTCCCGTGCCGCTGACGACAACAGAAGCGGACAAAGAAACAAGACGCAGCAAATAGACACCAAGAACAGACAACCAGGGGAGGGGGGGAAATTAAATAAATAAATAAATCTTTAAAAAAAAAAAAAGAAAGAAAGGGGCTGCAGTACTGCAGCTTTTTGGGTGGCACCTGCCTATTGTGCAGAATCATCTGTAAACCAGGCCTGAGTTTTCTCTTCCTCAGTCAGCTGATTGTAAGGAACTCCCCAAGAATCCATTGTTGTGGGCTGAGAAAGAGAAGGTAACATGGAAAGAGTGATTGTGGGCATTTGGGCCACTTCCTCATATAACTTACTTGTGTCTTCAGGACCTGCTAGAGCCCTATCTTGTATATACTACTTCCACTTTATGATGGAGTGCTGTTGTGTATGTCTAACTTTATGGTTTGATGGGTCAGACAATATCCAGCTCATGATAGGCAAATCAGGTCTCATGGAAACTTGGTGGCCTATGATTCAGCATTCAGCCTCTACTAAAGTCCAGTAGCAGGCCAAAAGTTGTTTCTGAAAAGGAAAGTAGTTATCTGTAAAGGATGGTAGGGCTTTGCTCCAAAATCCTAAGTGGATGCATGGTGATTCTCTTATAGGGGCCTGCCAAAGGCTCCAGACAGCATGTATATTTGCCACTGTCACTTCTAGCACCATTGGATGTGCTGGATCTTATGGCCCAAGTGGCAGTGCAGCTTGCACAGCAGCCTGGACCTGTCGCAGAGGCTCCTCTTATTCTGGTTCCTACTCAGAACTAGCAGCCTTTCTGGCCACTTGGTAAATGGGTGAGAGGAATGTGTTGTCTCCAAAATCCAAAAGTGATCAAATAAGCATTGTGCCTCTTTTTCGATCATAGGAGGGGCAAGATGCAGCAGCTTATCCTTCACTTTAGAAGGGATATCTTGACAAGCCCCACACCACTGAAATTTCACCAAGATGGAGGGCCCTGTATTTTTGTTGGATTTATCTCCTATCCTCTGTCATGCTAGTGCTTTACCAATAAGTCTAGACTCATTGCTACTTCCTGCTCAGTAGATCCAATCAACATGATATCATTACTATAATAGACCAGTGTGATGTCTTGTGGGAGAAAGACATGATCAAGGTCTGCACGTACAATATTATGACATAGAGCTAGAGAGTTGATATACCCCTGGGGCAGGACAGTGAAGGTATATTAGTGACCTTGACAGCTGCAAGGAGACTGTTTCTGGTGGTCCTTACTAATGACAATTGAGAAAAAAGCATTTGCCAGATCAATAGCTGCATATCAGATTCCAGGTGATGTGTTGATTTGCGCAAGCAATGATATCATATCTGGGACAGTGGCTGCAATTGGAGGCACCACCTGGTTAAGTTTATGGTAATCTACTGTTATCCTCCAAGATCCATCTGTTTTCTGCACAGGCCAAATAGGAGTGTTGAATGGTGAGGTGGTGGAAATCACCACCCCTGAATCCTTCAAATACTTGCTGGTGGCACTGATCTCTATAATCCCTCCAGGAATCTGGTGTTGCTTTTTTATTTACTGTTTTGCTAGGTAGGGACAGTTCTAGTGGATTCCACTTGGCCTTTTCTATCATAATAGCCCTTACTCCACAAGTCAGAGATCCAGTGTACCTTCCCCAAGGGCACCTGGGCTTTTCCTCATTCAAGGGCTCTGTGTCTGTAAAGTCTGGGAATTGATTTAGGGGCCATGATTCTCTGCATCTGCAGTTCAAGTTAAGGTTTTGTTCACTCGGCCTAGAACTCTTCTGCTTATACAGATCAAGTAGGAATTTTGTAGACTGCCCGTGTGTTTCACTTCTAGGTATACTTCATGTTCTATTAGCCAACACCACAGCTCTATGTGACTCAGACTCTTTTGATTGCTGCTTTGAGTCTGCCTTTCATTGTGGTAGCCACACCCATCTTGCCTTTGGTGATTAACTGCTGATTCTTGGCTTTCACCAGGCAGAGATCCAATCATCCCCATAATGTCGAAGGATGCTAGTTCCATGACAGCAATTCCCACAGTAATATCTGGGTTAAAGAGAAAAGCAGCCACAGAGTTCTTCAGGGAAGATGAATTATTCTTACAAATTTATTCCTCACAGTCCTGGTTAAAGGTGTGTCCTGGACTTTCCTGGGTGGACAGGTCTTAAATGGTAATCCATTCTAGCATTCCAATCTCTCGAAGCCTCTGAATTCTCTCTTCTACAGTATACCAGGGTAAATCAGACATCTTGACCTTAGACATCCTAGGCCATCTTTTGGTCCATGTTTCATCCAACCACCCAAATAAACTGTTGGATCCCCTCCGAACCCCTCAAGCTACAGTATTGAATCCAGAATTTCTGCTTAGTGGACCCATATCAATATATTCAGCCTGATCCAACTTTATTTTTATTTTTTTAAAGATTTATTTATTTATTTAATTTCCCCCCCCTCCCCTGGTTGTCTGTTCTTGGTGTCTATTTGCTGCGTCTTGTTTCTTTGTCTGCTTCTGTTGTCGTCAGCGGCACGGGAAGTGTGGGCGGCACCATTCCTGGGCAGGCTGCTCTTTCTTTTCACGCTGGGCGGCTTTCCTCATGGGCGCACTCCTTGCGCTGGGGCTCCCCCACGTGGGGGACACCCTTGCGTGGCACGGCACTCCTTGCACGCATCAGCGCTGCGCATGGCCAGCTCCACACGGGTCAAGGAGGCCCAGGGTTTGAACCGCGGACCTCCCATATGGTAGACGGACGCCCTAACCACTGGGCCAAAGTCCGTTTCCCCTGATCCAACTTTATATTCATTCTGCCATTATCCCATATCCTTAATATCCATTCCCACACATATTCCCCTGATTTCTGTCTATATGAATTGGAAAACTCAGGTAGTTCTTTTAGAGTATAGCGTACTTCCTCATGGGTCACACTTTGTACTTTTGCCTTTGGAGACTTGTTTTGATTTTAGTCTTTTAATAGGTCTCGAAGAGAAGAGGTGTGGTGGGGGGGATAAGAAGAAGGATTAGAAATGTCTTGCAAGCTGTTGACTTCAGGACATTCATTTTCATTTTTGTCTGGTGATACAGGATTAATTTCTTCAGGCAGGGGTTGGATGGCAGACTCTTCAGGGCAGGGTGGAGGTTGGGTAGTGCAGGCTGGAATTTGGCTGGTTTGCCTCAGGGCTGGGAAGAGGTCTGGACTTCCTGGGACAGGCTAGAGGCTGTCTAATACAAGCTTGACACTTAGTGGTCTTCACAGGGCAGACCATTACAGATATATCTGGCAAAGTCTCAGCAGAATTTAGGGTTTCAGTGTCCCCACTGTTACCATAATTATCAACCCATATGTCTCCAACTCAATCCTCAGTATTCCACTCTTTTCCAATCATTGCCCTCAGACACCCTGCGAGGTTGAGCTTTTAGTTTCCATTGTAACTCAGCACTTGTACGATGAGACTCTGGGTCTGGTTTTCAGAGATCTCAAGTCTGTGGCTGCATGAAATAAGGTTTTCTTTCAGAGCATGCATAGAAACTTTCAAATCATGTTGCAAATTTGAAGCTTTAATCATTCCTTTTTTTTTTTTTTTTGTAACTGTATACAGAGTATTTAGGAATGACCAACCAACATCATTGTACCTTTTGACTCCACAAAACTCTGTTAAGGTGTTGAAAACACTCTCATCCAGATCCTTGCCTCTTCTAAGCATGGAAATAGCTGAATCCAGTGGTGATATTTTGTATATCTCTATTGCCAACTCTTGCCATGGACTGTCAGTGGCCTCTTGATTATTGGAAAGGGAGTCATTATTGTCCTTGAATCCAATCAGAGTAGAGAGCCAATTGCAAAACTCCCAGAACTACTTTAGAAATCCCATTTTTAAGATTCTGTTCCTCAAGAACCACTCCTGGCACCAAGCTGTATTAGTCAGTGTTCTCTAGGGCAATAGAATGGACAGGAGATATCTGTAAATAGTGTATGAAATTTTATAAAATTCTCTCACATGACCATGGGGATTCAAAAGCCCAAATTCTGCAGGGCAGGCTGCAAACCAGGGACTCCAATGAAGCTCCTTGTGAGTTCCCAGGAGATGGTGGCTGTCCAAAGTAGAGCTGGGAATGCTCTCTCTGAATGCTGAAATCGCTTCCCTTTTAAGGCCTTCAACTGATTGGATAAGACATCACTCATTGCTGACCTCAATCTCCTTTATTGATTGTAGTAGTAATCATCTATCTATGCAATGAACTACTGATGATCAAGGTCCATGAAATGTCTTTGTATTACAATTAGCCCAGTGCTTGCTTGACCAAACAACTGGGCACCATTACGTAGCTGACTTGACACATTAGCCTAACCATCACAGGGTTGTTTTGTTTCTTTGTAGTTTTTTTTCTTTTTCTTTTTCTTTCTCTCTCTTTCCATTCCTTTTTTCCCCTCCTTTTCTTTTCTTTTTCTTGGTCTGGCAGACTGAGGAGTGGAAGAACTAGGTTTCTAGAATGACCACAATATAATACTCAGAATGTCCAGTTATCAAGAAAAATTAAAAAATAAGGAGACAGGAAAGTATGACCCAGTCACAGGAAAAGAGAATTCAACAAAAAATATAACAGAGGAAGTCCAGTTACTGGAAATACTAATCAAAGATTATATATAACTCAGTTAAACAGATCAATGAAGTAAAGGAAATCATCAAGAAAGAATGAAAGGATTTCAGGGAAACAATATATGAACAAAGTGATCATTTCAATAATGAGATAGTAACTCTAAAGAGGCACCAAATAGAAATTCTGAAGCATAAAAGTACAATAATTCAATTGAACAATTCAAGACAGTGCTTCAACAGCCAATTGATGCATGCAGAAGAAAGGATCAGTAAACTTGAAGATAAGACAACTGAAATTATCCTGTCTGAAGAGTATAAAGATGAAAGAAAAAATGAAAAGAGCCTGAGCAACCTGTGGGACACCGTCAATGGAGAAAATAGACTCATCATTGGAGTCCCAGAGAGAGAAGAGTGTGAGAATGGGGGAAAAGATTAGAGAAATGACTGACAGCTCCCCATATCTGATGAGAGATACGAATATACAAGTCTAAGAAGCTCAATGATCTCCAAACAGGAAAAACTCGAAGAGATATACACCAAGACACATTAGAGTGAAATCATCAAAGCCCAAAGACAAAAAGAGTATATTAAAAAGAGCAAGAGATTGCTGCTTCTCCATTGGGGAGTGGGACAGTTCCCTGGAATGGGAACTCAGCACTCCCTCAGATTGTGTTTATATGGCTAAGAGACTTCAAAATGAGTCAGGAGGACTTTAGAGGGGTTGTTTTTATGAACATCTCAGCAGGATCTCAGTGACAGCCAAAGTAGATACAATCCCAAGTAGTGGTGCTCCTGAGGGCTACAGAGACACCCAGATCCTACGATTGTGACAGATGGCTCTGGAGTCCAGTGCCTTGCCAGTGGGCCGTACTTTGGAATTTGTGCTCCAGAGTGTGATGGAGTTGGACTCAGATGTGACCTCTCTACACATGCCTCTTCCGTCACTTTTACTGAACTTGTGGTTGGCCCTGGGGTTGGTGTATGCTCAGGAGACTTGAATCTCTGGATTGTTTATGTGCCAGCTGGGCCCTGAGCCTCAGCAGAGTGGCAAAACCTACTTTCTGGTTCATTGGACTAACCAGGTCAGCTAACAGGGAGGTGAGTATGGTCAACCACCACACCAGAGAACCGAGAGAGTATACAACTGCAAGCAGGAGAATCCCATCCATCAGCCATGTACTACCTAAGCCCCCTCTTGATTGAGAGGTGGAGTGGACATTGCCATCCCAGGGTCCTCAGGATGGAGGAATAAAATATGGATTAGAGTGTACTTACTGGTATTCTACTATAGAATTATTGTGACTCTAGCAATGGAAGAAACTGTATCATTGATGTGGAGACAGTGGCCACGGGAGTTGCTGAGGGCAGGGAGATGGAAGAAGAGGTGCAATACAGGGGCATTTTCAGGACTTCGAGTTGCCCTGAATGATATTGCACAGACAGATGTAGGAAATGATATATCCTGCCATAACCCACTGAATGGACTGGGAGAGACAGTAAACTACAATGTAAACTATAATCCATTATGTGTAGCAGTGTTCCAAAATGTATCCATCAAATGCAATGAATGTGCCACACTGATGAAAGAGGTTGTTGATGTGGGAGGAGTGGGGATGGGGGTGGGGGATTGGGGTATATGGGAACCTCTTATACTTTTTAATGTAATATTTTGTGTGATCTATGTATCTTTTAAAAAAAGATAATTAAAAAATAGCAAGAAAGAAGTGATAGAGCATGCACAAGGGATCCTTAGTGAGATTAAGTTGTGGCTTCTTCTTAGAAACCATGGAAACCAGTAGTTAGTGGGATGACATATTCAAAGTGCTAACAGAAAAATATTGTCAACCAAGAATATGATAAATAGAAAAACAGTCTTTCAAAAATCAGGGAGAAATGAAGATATCTCAGATAAATCACATCTGAGGGAGTCCATTACCAATAGACCTGCCTTTTAATAAATGTTAAAATGAGTCTTACATATTGAGGGGAGGGAATATAAGACATTAATTGCAAGCTATAAAAAGAAATAAAGGCCTCCATTATAGATACCTACGTGAGTTAATGTAAACGCTAATATTATTTTCCACTTTTTTCATTTGAAATAATGTCTTTTATTTTTCATATAGCTTAAACCCAAGTGCATAAAACAACCACAAATATTTAGGATAATACATTATACATTGAGGATACTGTTTAAAAACATAATTCTCACAAAATAACATCAAATGGAAAGAGGGAAGTGGAGTATATAGGAACAGAGTATATCTAGCTATTGAAGTTAAGTTGATATCAATACAAACTAAACTGTAATAAACTTAGGATATCAGATACAATCCCCATGGCAACCAAAGGCAAAAATACAAAAAATAGCTACAGAAAGGTTTATGAGAGGTCATTCCAAATGGCTCATTGCAATAGAACTTAAAAATGAAAAGGATGGAAATAATGGAGGAAAGGCAGGATATAAAAGGTATATGATATGCAAAAAGCAAGGAGCAAAATGTCCAAAGTAAGTCTTGTCTTTTCAGTTATTACCTTGTGTTAATGTATTAAATACTCCAATAGATAGGCAGATTTGCAAAATGAATCTAGAAGCAAGATCCAAGTGTATGCTGTTTACAAGAGACACATTTTATTTATTTTTTATTTTTTATTTTGTCCAAAATAGTTTTAATTTCATCTAACATTGCTGGAGATAATACTGCTATTTCACACTACTAGATATTTTAATAAGGATAGCAATTATTGGTGTTATAAAATGATAGCAACTGAAGGATAAACTATTATACCTGGGAACAATTATTTTCTAACTCAAATGGATTTAATGTGGGGAAAAAACATTTTTAAAGGAAGATTTAAAATACAAGATGCTTATGAAGATAACGTAATTTACCAGTCATTTACAAATTTATCAGCACTGATCTTTTGCAGAACAAAAATGCAAAAATGCAGTTAGAGTGCCCTAGTGCAAACTCCCAAACTGGAAATATATAAAACTGGTACCCCAGAAATAGTGTGAAATACTGCTATCAAACTGTCTAGGAACTGTTTTTTCTATCAGTTGTTAAAGAAATGCATTATAAGTACATTGTATGTTTTGGTGCCATTTAAATACTGTTAGTAAACTCCGGTTTTTAGAAGGATAGAATATAACAGAGAAATATGTTTTGAATTTTGGAAGGCTCGTTCTCCCTAAAGCAACTGTCTTTTGAATATGCAGCCTCAAAAAAAAAAGCTTAATTGATTCATACATAGTGAAATGTAAGCAGTAGTTTTCCATCATTTGATTAAGTTTTCCTAATGAGGTTGAGTTTTCATTCAATAGCCTCTCTTAATCAAAAGCAATTTTGGCTTCTTTGTAATGTGTACAGATAAGTTCATTCCACATGTCATTTCTATTCCATCACTTTCTTTAACATATGTCACTGAACCCCAAGCTTTTGCTGGAAAAGATCCCATGCCAGTCTCTTTACTCCTCGTAAAGTCTTCTTGGTTTGTGTCTTCTAATCTTATCTTCTTGGTGTTTTGAAATAACCGAGTCACTGGTTTCAACCTGCTTTCCTCAGTTCCTCGCATTAAGTGATCGTCCACTTTCTAATCGATCCGCATAGCAGATACCTGAGGGCAGATTTACTAAGAGAAAATCCCATTGGGACAGGTGAACAAACGTCAAGGTGGCTTTCAGGTACTTTGGTAGGTAGGAGAAACGTTTCGTCAACTTGGTTGCTGGCAATGCTAGGAATTGTGTCTCTTCAAAGTGTGAGCTTTCTTTTGAAATGCCTAGGCCTATACCCTATCAAGACCATCTGAGAACTGCTATAAAACACTAGTGTCTATTTCATCGGGACAGGCTGGCTCTGCCCCAGAGACCTGGGGGGCTCCCCCCAAACGCAGGAGAGCGCGCCAAACTCCGAGCGCCAACGAGCAGCGCCGGGGAGGAACCGCCTGACTAACGGCGGGTCCAGAACCGCGCGCGACCGCGGAGGACAGGGGCGCACCCCGCTGCAGGCGTTTCAGAGCCGAGGGAAGGCGCGACGAGGGACTGCCGTGCGCATGCGCGCTCTGTTAAGGCACAGCGGACAAGGAAAAAGTGGAGAGAGGCGGTCGCCAGGAGACGGGACGCGCGCGGCGGGGCGCGCCTGCGCGGTGCAGCGGGCGCGAAAGACGCCCCTCCTCGGAGCCCTGTGGGGAGGCAGGTGGATGTACGAGTCGCTTGGCGCGTGGGGGCGCGCGCACCAAGAGACACGTTTTAGATCTAAAGAACCATATAGGTTGAAAGTGAAAAGAAGGGGGAAAAAATAACCTACAAATTACAAATTATAACCAGAGAGAGCCAAGGTAGCTATACTAAAATAAGACAAAATAGACATTAACTCAAAAAACTTTTTATAAGAGAGAAATAAGGACATTATTTATTGATAAAAGCATCAATTCGATAAGAAGATGTAACAATTATAAACATATATGCTCCTAACAGGGCCCCCAAATACATGAAGCAAACATTGACAGAATTAAGGGGAGAGAGAGATACCTCTAGAATAATAGTAGGAAATTTCAATAACCACTTACAGTACTGAGTAGAAGATTGAGGCAGAATATCACCATGGAAATAGAGGACTCAACTCCATAAACCACCTAGATCTAACAAGCATATATAGAACACTTCACTCAACAACAGCAAAACACACATCTTTCTCAAGTGCACATGGGCACTCATAGCTACAAATTTTCCTCTTAGGATTGCCTTCATTGTATCACGTAAGTTTTGGCATATTGGGTTTTCATTCATATTGAGAGTTTTTTAATTTAACTTCTGAATCATCTTTAAACTATTGGATGCTCAACATTGCTTTTTTCACATATTTTGTAAATTGTTCGATTTTCCTTCTGTTAATTGATTTCGAGCTAGCTTCATTGCATTGTTCAGAGAGAATTTACCTAGTATTAGTCTGATTTCAATCTTTTGAAATGTATTGAGGCTTTCTTGTGTCCTAACATAGACTCTCTCTTATAAATTCTCAGAATGATTGAAAACAAAAACCCAACATGCCAAAACTTAAGTGATACAATGAAGGTAATCCTCAGAGGAAAATCTATAGCTATGATGCCTTATATAAAAAAGAAAAAGATCGCACATCAACCAATTGACTCCACATCTTTAAGAACTACAAAGATAGCGAATTAACTCTGAAGTTAGCAGAAGAAAAGCAATAATTAAGATTTGATTGGAGAGAAAAGAAAAACATCTGAGGGAATCAACAAAATTAAAAGTTGGTGAACTAGGCTAACAAATAAAAAAAGAGAAAAGGAACAAATAACAAAAATGGTCTTATCACTACTGAACTTACAGAAATAAAAAGGATTATAAGGGAATGCTATGAACAATTGTACACCAACAAATAATATAATTTAGATTTGGAAAAATTCCTGCAAACTCACAAATGACCCAAGAAGAAATAAAAACCTCAACAAATCTATGACAAATACAGACACTGAGTCAATAATCAAAAAATTTCCTCCAAGGAAAAGTCCACCAGCAGATGGCATTACTGGTGAATTCTGCCAAATATTTGAAGAATTAATATCAATTCTTCTATAACTCTTCCAAAAAATTCAAGAGGAGGGGAAACTTCCTAATTCATTCTATGAAGACAGCATGACCCTGATAGCAAAGTCTGATAAAAACATCACAAGGAAAGAAAATTATAAGCAATGCAGGAAATATAAATTAAAACCAGAAGAAAAACTTCATACTAACAAGGATGGCTATTTTTTTACTAAGGAAAATAAGTGTTGGAGAGGCTATGGAGGAATTAGGCTCTAGTACACTGTTGATGGAAATTAAAAGGGTATAGCCACTGTGGAAAGCAGTGTGGTGGTTCCCCAACAACTTAAATATAGAAGGACCATGCAGTCTATCAATTCCACACCTCGGTATTTAATTTTTAAAAAAATGAAAACAGGGCCTCCTCCAGACCCCTATATACCTGCTCACAGCAGCACAATAGCTAAAAGGTGGAAACAACTCAAGCGTCCATCAACATATGAATTTATAAACAAAATGGTACATACATACAATGGAACATTCTTCAGCCATAAATAAGAATGACACTCTGAGACCTGCTGCAACATGGATGAACCTTGAAAACTCATATTAGACTGAGTGGCAGAAGCAGGGAACTTAAGAACAAGTGTATATGATGACACTGACATGAGATACCTCAAATAGCAAATTCATAGAGACAGAAAGCAGATTGGAGGCTACCAGGGGATGGGAAGGGGTGGGGGTTGTTCAGTGGATGTAGAATGAATAAGAATTAAAAAAAAAAAAAAACCCAAAAGAACACAGTAGTCATGTGTGGAGAGGGCAGTGGGGACAATCTCACTTAGCCATCCATTCTTACCCCTTTCTAGTCCCCCATCTTCTTGGGAGACAGGATAGGAGAAGATCCTCCACTTTCTGATGAATTATTGCAAACTAGGTTTAGCTGGCCTCGACCAACCCACTTAGCCCCTCCAAGCCTCAGTTGTGTCATCCTAAAAGAGGGGAATTGAATGCACTCCCTCAGTTGTCAGGGACTAGTGTCCAGTACATTGCTTAGCATGTAGTAAGTGCTCAGTTAATGTGATTTCACACCCCACCGGTGCCAAGCTCCTCCTCCAACCCTGGCTGGGCTGTGCCCCCACTGGGCCAAACAGCAGAGCCTGGGAGAGCAGTAGGATGGCTGCCCAGCAGTGGGGGCCCTCTGGACTCACTGCCCTTTCCAGAAAGACTAAACTAGAGAGGCTGTCATCCCCTCCAGACCCAGCTGTCCTCCAACCCTGATCCACTCTCCAAGGGGCCATCAACTAGGCGAGACCTGTCCAAGGTGTGTCAGAAGTCCCCCCACTGGGCAGAGGAAGGGATTCTCTTCCAAGATCTGCCTCCATCACTTGACCCTGGGTCCCTCACTCACCCCTGGGGCCTCACCCCTCCCACCCAGACTTGGATGGACACCCCCATTTGCTCCTCTCCATTCCAGGGTGGTGAAACTGTAAGTGCTCCTGCAGAATTACCATTGCTTGCACTTCTGTTACTCGTCAATGAATGCAATGTTCACTGTCAACCCAACAGGAGGAACTGAAGGTAGAAGCAAGGCAATCTCTCCAAGGCTGACCCTGCACCTCCCTTTCCTTCTTTGTCCAACAGTGCAGTCAGGGACAACTCCACAGGGGCCAGGAGGCACGTGAGCCACAGCCCAGGGGCCAAGGCCACAAGCAGACCCGCCAGCTGCTCCTGAAAGTGACTGAAGAAGGAAGCAAAGCCACCAGAAGAAGCAAAGCAGAAGACTTTCCGAGCACTAGTGACACTTAAAATGCCCCAAGAAGCCACGGAGCAGCTTCTTTGGGACCTGTAAAGCCCAAAACAAAACAGCCTCCACAGGGAGCTTCTGCCAACTGGTGAGTGAGGAGGGAGCTCTAGCCATCACCTGCCCTTGCTGCCTGCTTAAGGCAAAGTAGGACAAGGACCAGTCCACCTGATGGAGGGACAGACGCCTTCCAGAAACACGACGGTGGCTTTGTTCCCCTGAAAAGGAAAAGTGTTTGGACACAAAAGCCTGGAGCATGCTTCTGCCTCCAGAACCGAGGAGTTCCCAGAGCCTTCTCTGGTCGTGCCTGATGGAAGCACGGCACGCAGCGCCCCCCGGAGCCAGGCGAGAGAAGGGCCGCGGGGCACCTCCTGCAGAGCGGGGTCCTGCTCCGCCCACCGCCCGCCCCCGGCTCCCGGGGCCCCTGCTCCCGGCGCCGCCCACTTACATGTCCAGGATGAAGTAGAGGTCGAACTCAGAATTGCAGCTTTCCTTTTGCTCTCCAGTTTCGGGCAAAGCACTCCTCCCGCCCCGAACGCGGCGGGGTCTGTGTCCCGAGCTCAGCAGCTGCGGCGGCAGGAGCAGCAGCAGCAGCCAGAAGAGGGTGGGCGCGGACACCCGGGGCGCGCGGCTCCCCATCTCCCTGGGCTCCCCGGAGGCACCAGGGCCGCCGCCAGGCGCCACCTCCACCTCCGCCCTTGCAGAACGGCCCCGGCCTGTGCCTTTGGCCTAGGCCCACACGTCCTCACCACGCACCTGCGCAGCGCACCAAGAGGGGCAGCGGCTGGCTCTGGGCACCGGCCGCACCTGCCTGCTCACCCCCTTCCCACGCCCTGGGGCCCAGTTATTATGACCATGAGGTTGACATGGCCACTTTGTGACCTGCTGCTCTGCGGGCCAGTTCACAACAGCAAGGGGGAGTCACAGAATCTTTGCGGGGTAGGAGGGGGCTAAACAGGCCCTCTTTTCCCCCAGACCCTCACAGAGGGCCACTAGGACCCTCAAAATCGCTGCATTTTTTATTGATTGCGTGTTACTAGGTTCTGGGTGTTTGTGGATGAGTACCTGGCACTCCCTCGCCATGCCCCCCCACCCCCACCCGCTCTCCCCACCCCGGCCTGGGAGCAGAGCCTGGAGGCAGAGGCTGGGCTCAGGCATCTCTGTGGTCAGCAGTTATTCTCAGTCCTGCGGGGGGGGGGGCTGCAAGTGAAACCCAGAGGGTGCTCGCAGGCTGAGGACGCCTCCCTCTCCTCACCCAGTGGGAGGCGGTCCTCCCCTGACCAGCTCCAGAGGGAAACCGAGGCCCTGCAGGAGGGGCCAGCGCCGAGGGCCTGCAGCAGGCAGTGGGGGCAGGCCGGAGCCAGCCACGGGCTCCGAGGGTCTGCCAGCTCTGCTGTGGGCCTGCATCTGGGGGAGTGGGAGGGGTCCTGGGAGCCCCTGTCTGTCCCGAGGGGCTCTTTCCCAGGGCACAAGGGCCATTTCTCCTGGAGAGAAAGCTCTGCTGGGGCTGGTGCAGACCGAGCCCCAGGAACGGTGGAGACCCAACCCCACCACCGCTCAGCTCCCTTCCAAGGTGTCCCTGGACAGCGCTGGGGGGTGCCCAGCAGCAGCCCAGAGCCAGCAGGTAGGAGGGTCCTCAGCAGCCTCCCACGATCCCCACCCCACCCTGCCCGGTCGCCTTTCCTTCCCCAGGCCCGAGAAGGTCGCCCTTGACGCTGCCCTGCACCCACCCTGAAATGCCCACAGCGCCTCAGCCTGCACCCTGCGAACTGCGGGCCCCAGGCCAAGAGCCGGATGATTCCAGAAGAGCGCCCTCCCACTCCCATAGGCCTGGGGGGCGGGGGCGTGTGTGACCACGGTGACAGCCTCTGCGGACCCCTCCCCACCTCGTGCAGCCCCCAGCTGGCCCCTGCTTCATGAGAAACCCGCAAGACACAGGGTCCCGGAGGCCCAGCTGCCATTGGCCTCACCTGCCACTTAGCCCTTTAGGAGCTCCTACTATGCGCCGCATCCCAGGGACCGGATACCGGGAGAAGCAGACTGGAGGAAAGGGGTGCGAGCCAGACCCCGTCCTCGGGGTGATGCAACATGGCGGGTGTTGGGTGAGAGGACAGAGAAGCTGTGGCGATGCGAGCAAGCCATGGGCGCTCTCACGGGAAGGCATGGGGGAGAGCAGAAGGGCTGCAGGTGGGCTTTGCGTGTGGTGCGGGGCAGCCCCGGGACGCCGACCACTGATGGGCCCTGTGCCAGAGGGGACGGGAGGAGCCCCTGTGGCAGCCGGGCGGCGGGGGGTGGGCTCATCCCTTGTCCAGGAGGGCAAGGGCCTTGAGGGGCCAGAGGAAGCTCGGGCTTGGCTGTGGTGCTCCCCAGTCCCCTTGGGGCCTCCCTGCCTCTGGGGTCACATAGCCCAGGCTTTACTTACCCGGATGATGTGGCCATTTCATTTTCCAGGTGGCCCCTGTCTTTTCCGTGGTCCCGGTTGCCTCTGGCATCTCCAGGGTGTCCCTGAGATATTGGAAGGTGGGTTGAAGAGGCCAGGACTGTTTTGCTGCCTGAGTTGTTACCCCCGCCCCCCAATCTCTCTCATTAAAGCCACGGCACATGCCTCCGGTCGGCAGTGGAGGAAGAATCTAAACTGGGAGCAGGGCCTGAACTTTGGAGCCCAGATTTTCTAAGGCACTGAGTCACACACTCAGCTCTGGGGACGTTGTTCTTATTGTCACTGGCTCCAGGAAGTTCGGGCCCTGTTGGAGGCAGATCCCACCAACACATCTTTAGCCAGAGAAAGGGAAGCGAGTGCAGCGGGTCGCGGCACACAGGCCTGGTGCCGCCCCATCCGGGGCCCCCAAGTGCTGCCCCTGGCCTCTCACCTGCCTGACCCGACCACCATCTTCCTCTCGGTGGTCCCACCAGGGAGGGCACCTCTTCAGAGCTCCATGGCCCCTGTGGGACCCCTGAATGGAATCCTGTAGGGAAGCCCTAAGAACTTAGGAAAAGATGGCATTGGAGGTGGGGGTATTAAATGGAGAGAAGACTCCCAGGCTACCCAGTCCTTCCCTCTTTAGAATCACCCAGCTCTTGACATTTCCAGGTGGCAGGTGCCATCCCCGGTGACAGGTGGAGACCCCCACAGACTGGACATATGATTTCTAATCATCAGGTATATGAAGGTATTCTAACTCCCATTTCAAAGGGGAGGAAACTGAGGCTCAGAGAGGTTAAGGACAATGCCAAGGTCACTTAACTAGGCATTTCAGGGCCAGGACTGATGTAGACAAAGGTTTCCAGGCAAGAAGCCCCAGGCCTGCTTTTCCAGGGGCGGGGGGGTCCTGCTCAGCCAGAGCCTGGTGCTGAGGTCTGAGGGTCAGAGCTGGGAAGGGCGCTTCTGGGAGTGGACAGGAGAGGCCTGGGTAGCACACAGCCTCACAGAGTGCTGCCCAAAGACCCCTCAGGAGGCACCTTCAGGCCTTCAGCACAAGGCATGGGTGGGGGTGCAGCGTGGGGACTGGCTTTGGACCGAGCAGTGGGCATAGCAGAGCCCACTTGGGTCTGCGTGGCAGCGAGGGAGTGGGAGCAGCTTGCCCCTGCCTTAATCCCCAGGCCATCCCCAGCCATCCCTGGGCGCAGCATGCAGCCCCTGGAGTATGGCTCAGTGTCCCCAGAGGCCATCTGCAGGCAGGGCCGGTTCTGCACTGTGTGTTGGAAAGGACACTGTGGTCCTTCTTTTATTCGGTGGACACTTACGAGGCCCTGTGGTTGGTGCCAGGGCAGAGCTGACAGCCTAGCTCCTGGGCCCTGTGCAGAAGGGAGTGTCCTGTCAAGGTGTGGTGTTTTTGGGTTTTTTTTTTTGTTGTTACTTAATGTGTGTTCCCTCAGGCTTGGGGATACTCCCTGGGGGAGTGGGCTCCTTAGAGGCCCTGCTGCCCTGAGACTGTACCCCCTGTGCAGCCCACCAGCTCCTGAGTTTCCCTTCTGCCTCCACCCTCTGTCGTGCCGTGCCCTGGCGGAAGGTGCAGGGAAGTCAGCCAGGCTCTCCTTTGCCCGCGGCTGCCCACCCCTCCCACACGGTGGCCAGGATATGCTCAGCATCAGAATCGGGGTGAGAGAGGCTCCCCCACCGACTTGCTCGGCAGACACAGAGTGGTCTGCCAGCCAGGTCTGGGGCTGCACCCCCCATGCCCAGTACAGCATGTCACCCTGCCCCATGCCCAGTCCACTTGGGGATGGATGGTGGCAGCTGTCACTGTGTGGGAGAAATGAGTGGGAGACCGGATGGGGCTGGGGACCTGGGGATGGCAGACCCTGTCTGGCGGAATTGGGAACCAGCCTGAGAGCCAAGCCTCCAAGCCCCAACTTATGCTCCTTGTCCATCAGATGTCACCACAAAACACAAGTTCAAGAGGAAATTAAAAATTTCCAGGTGGTTAGTGCAGTGTCTGAATCCCTGCGCCCAGGGTCCTTCTGAGTCCACTGGCGCCTGGAGCTGGCTCTGGGCTGGGGGTGCAGTGACGGGGGCACGGGCTTAGCACTGCGACCACCGCCTCCTCTGGCTGCGGGGGCGGGGAAGTGCCCTGTGCGTGGAAGAGGGGAGCCCTGTGCACAGCCCTTATCAGACCAGGAGCCTCGGGCCCTGGGACCAGCCGTCCCTACACCGTGGAGTCAGATGCCAGTGGCGCTGGGCCTTGTGGAGGCGGTGGTGGGGCCGCCCCGCGGGGCCACTGGTCCTTTGGGGCCTTTCTCCTCCACGCAGCTTCCTGGGGGGACGTGGGGTTCGTCCAGGGCTGAAGTGTTTGCTGAGGGAGGGAGCGCGAAGCCGGCATGCAGGGGCTCAGGGTGCGAGCACGTGTTGAAGGGAGGGCCTAGGATCCCAGCTGCTGGGGGGGGGAGAAGGGGCAGGCAGAGGGTGCCTGGAGCCCCTGGGAGAAGGCGTCACGCTGGAGGGGGGTTGGTTAAAAATAAGCCCCCGGAGCCGAGGTCGATCAGAGTAGGATGTTGATTTAGGGAGCCAGAGGTTCCAGGGTCCACAAAGTGCAGAGTGTCACCAGGAGCCAGGACCCTGGAGTGGGGGACGGGGACTTCACGGGGCATGAGGAGGCCTGTGGCCTGGGAGGTCAGAGTGCTCAAGGTCACTCGGGTTGGCCTTGAAGCCGCCCGTGGTGGCAGGGTCTGGGCTGAGGAGGGGGCTGTGCAGGAGGCCCCAGGCCTGTGGAATGAGGGTGCTCCGGGGTCAGGGCTGAGGGACAGACGCCCAGCCTTCAGGACACGCAGCTGCAGCCCTTGGGTCATGCTCACAGGTTCTAGGCTCACGCGGGACAGCTGCTCCCAGCTCCACACGCCGGGGCTCAGATGCCAAGACCCCAGCAGCCGCCAGCACCCGAGTGGCAGAGACTGCTCATCTGGGGGCTTCTCCCCTCCAGGGCTGGGACCTGGGTGGGGAAGGCCGGGATGTGGGCTCAGCTGGGACTGTGAGGGACACCCCGCCCGGGGCCTGCCAGCTGACCTGGCTCCCCCCAGCCCCGAGGTTTCGGGGGACTGGACGCCTACGAGGTGCTCAGGCCTCCAGGAGCTCTGCCTCCAGGGAACAAAGCAGAAAGGGTTTGGCCTTTGTGGCGTCACCTCGCCCGTCAGATGTGTCACTTCCCTGGACTCTGCTGGCCCAAGTCAGGAGCCTGCTGGGGTCAGCCGGGGGGACACAGGACCCGCCTCTCCATGGAGGATGCCCAGGCACTTTCACCAGGTTTTAAAGCTCCTGCCTCCCCAGTGCTTTCAGTGGCCTGGAGAGCCCACTGCGCAACATGGGGCACAGACAACTCTGCATTGCAAGAACTTAAAAAATGTCAGGCTGTGCATGTGAAAATATGTAGAAATACCTTAACCAAAGTAGTTTTGGTATGTGCAAGAGTGATACATTATTTTCTAAAAGCCCTTTTTTAATTCTAAAAGATACATATTCAATATGTGTAATAGAACAGTAAATGATTTAAAAAATCACTCCATTGTCATGTTTTTCTCCTTCTTTGGAGTGATAATTAAAATAAAGGTATATCTTAGATAAACAGCATTTTAGAATTGGTGAACTCTAACATATTTCCCTATGAGGTGTCTCTTTCCTATTACTAGAATTGTCATATATTAATCCTTCATATCATTAGAATGGTCATATTTTAATATTTTGGCTTATTAAGCGGACATCTTATTCATTGGATCTCAACTTAGCATTTCCCTATTTCTGGAGGGAGAGGTTGTCTATTCACATGATTTGGGGCCATTCGTGTTCCCTCCTCTGTGAAATGCCTGTTCATATCTGTGTCCAGTGTTTGATTTAGGTGTTTATCTTCATCACATTGATTCTTTAGTGTTCTTTATGTATTATGGATACTAATCCTTCCACTATTGTTGTAAGTTCCTTCTTCCAGTTTGCAGCTTGTTTTTTTTCCCATTTTATTTGTTGCCACTTTTAATAAGCAGAAATTCTTTATTTTAACACACCTGAATATGACCATTTTTATAAACTTTAAAATTTCAGCTGTCTCGTAGTGTATCTTGTTTAAGAAATTCTCCCCTATTAAAGGTGACAAGGACAGTCTCCTACCTTTTAAAGGATTTGAAGACTTGCCTCTCACACTGAAGCCTTAGATTCACGTGGGGTGACTTTATAAGTGTGAGCTGTGCTCTCATCTGTTCCACCTTTTCCCATGGAGGTAGCGAGTGGCAGCCCCCATGGTGGAGCTTCCTCCTGTCCTCAGTGAGCTGCCACCGCCTCAGGAGTTTCCAGCTCTGAGCTCCCGGCTCCAGGCCCTGGTTTAGGTTGACAGGCTCAGCCCCAGGAGGTCTGTTATCCGTGTGGAAAGTGGTCGGGGGTCTTGCTGCCCCCCTGCCATGTCCCCCTGGAGTCCGTGACTCCCTTTGACCAGTGACACACTCCTACGTACCAGGTGCTGTAACGTGTGGCCAGGAGCTTTCAGGGCCAGCGATGGACCGGTGGCCCCACCACCTGGTGCCTGAGGGAGGCTGAGGCCGAGAGCCCCTGGGGACCTGGGAAGGGTACGTGGGGTGAGCGGGGAGGAGCATGTGTGCTTTGAAGCTGATCAGCTTTGGGATGGCTCATTACCAGACGACGTAACCCAGCCAATTCTGACACGTCACCCACTTCTATAGCCAGCCCTGATGTTTCTGTGATTTCATACATTTTTGGAATCAGTTTTTCAAGGCTCCCCACCTCCAGGCCTCTCAATGATAGATTATAATGGCATTAATTACAGAGGTTCATCTGGGGGAACGGGGTCCTTGCAGAGCAGATCCTTCTCTGCGGGCACCTGGCACATTTCGTCGTCCTTAGGTCTTCATCAGTGGCTTTCACAGCATCTTTCCCAAATTGTAAAATAAATAGAAAAATAGTTTGAAAGAAATTACAAATTACAAATTTTAAAGGTGAGTAGAAGGCCAGGTTAGATTTAATAATCTGTTATAAGAAATAGATAGTATGGAAACAAACATTTATAAATGTAAATAATAATTTTAATATGATAGAAATTAATTATAACCTAATTCTAATTTTTATATCAGAGCTCTAACTTTAGGACATAATAATCTCTAAGAATGAACTAAATTATTGGTTTAGTTATTTAATTTCCATTTAGGCCGTAGTTCTTTCTGGATAATCAAATTCCTATTTGGGAATTCTTCATATCTTATTGGAATGAACTAAAGCAGATATCAGTATGCTATCTCATAATTTTATGAGGCAAGAAAACTCAGTCTTTTTCAACAGTAGTCATGTTTAATCTTTATTGATCCGGATGGATTATTTTAATTTATGTGTATGCATAAGAAAGGGTTCAAGAAAAATCAAGTATCCAAAACAAATTTTCTCTTCTCCAGTCTTCCCCAATTAAAAGCAAGCGTTGGCAGCCGCGCAGCGCCAGGGCCCCTCCAACCCCCGGCGCCCAGTACCCCGCCCCCCAAACTTTGCCAAATTGCAGCCCCCCCAGGAGGCGCGGGGCGCACACGGGGCTGAAACTGACGCCGGGGCGCCCCCTCCCTGCCCAGCCGGCCCAAGGCTCCGCGAAAAGTCCCTGCCCTGCCCGCCCGAGACCGGCGGGTGGCGGTCAACCGGGGAAAGTGCGCGGGAGCCAGGCGGGCGCGCGGACCGGCGCAGGGACGCGGGGGCCCTGCCGCCCACGCGGATTTTACACACCCCACTTGAACGCGCACGTCCCCGCCGCCTCCCGCAGCGCGGCTGCAAGTGTCCACTCTCCTGGCACCAGCATGGTGACATCCGCTCAGTCGCGCCAGCTGCTGAGTGACTAAGGGCAGCCATCCCTTGGCTACACCCACGGAAGTGAGGCCTGTTGGATGGAGGAGAAGGCGCCCATGCATCTCCATCACGATGTCTGTCTTGGGCCAGCGAAAAGAAGGATGGGCCCCAAATCTCAGTTTTCCACACTTAATGGAATCAAGGGAGCTGGGACCAGCCAGGTGCCCCAAAGCAAATCTGCTGAGCTGCTGGCCATCATGGAACAGTTGGGAAAAAAGATCAGACCGTCGATGCAGGGAGCGAGTGCCATGGAGAGATTAAAACCAGGCATCCTTCATGCCAGGGGACTGGTTCCCGAGCGGCTGCCGAAACAGGAATGCCGGAGCCTAGCCGCCTTCTTAGCCTTGAAGCTTTCCAGCTTTTACGAGACTAGAAATTACAGTTCATCTTCCTATTCAGAGGAAACTCTTGTGTTCAAAATGTTAAGTTGGTTTTTATTTCTCCCCATTCCCTCTCATGGTTCATTAGGCTCTGAACCTACAGACTTTACAATTGAGAAAAGATTTGCAGTTGATTAGGATTTGTCTTTTAAGTAGTTAGGAAGTCCCTGTGGTGTTTTTTTTTTTTTCTTTTTTCTCCAAGCATTGATTAAAAAATAATACATGGAAAGGTTACCTATCTTACATCAAACTGTAGTTTGCTTTCAAGATACCAGTGTCTCACTTTAATTCTCTCTTTTTGAATACAATTGTTATGTAAATTGTTCTTTTCATAAGCTCATACAGGTTGAAGGATTCTGTTTTTAGCAAATACTAACAGTACACTTTACTTAATGTCCCCTCCTTGTTTGGCATACAGTGTAGCTTCTGTTTAATATAACTTTTTTGCTTAAGCATTTGCATGACTGTTAGTGCTTTGAAGTCAAATAAAAAGTGCACAAAGTATAAATACAGAAGAGCAATCAATCATACCTAAGAAGGACCCCTGAAAATTTTCATACTGAGACTATGTATAGATTTCAGTTTTATGTTTCCTGTAAGTTGATCAAAATGCCTGGAAAAAAAATGACGAACTGTTTTCATCTTTGTATGTACTGATTACTTGATGTAATAAAGCTTATTTTCATTAACAACAAAAAAAGCAAGTCTTTATTTTGTATGAAGAAACTTACAGAATACTGATCCCAGAAACAATTTGTTAGTTGCCTTGAGTAATTATTGTTCATATACTTTAACATTGTTATTTTACATTTATCTGGTCTACTCCAGCTCTTTTTTTTTTGGTCACTATTTGCATGGAATACCTTTTTCCAACGTTTCACTTTAACATAGTTATATCATTACATGTGAGGTTGATCTCTTGTAGACAACATATAGACAGCTTATATTTTTTTTATCCATTTTTTCAATCTTTCTCTTTTGATTGGGGCATTCAATCCATTAACATTCAGTGTTATTACTGGGAAGGCATTACTTCATCCATTTTGTCCTTCAGCTCTCCACTGTCATACCATTATATTGTCTTTTTATCCTTTAGTTTACCCTTCCTAATAATCTTCATTTCTAAACTCTTCTCCAAATCTCTCACCCTTGTTTTTCCTTTGACTGTAGCACCCCCTTTAGTGTCTTGCAAAGCTGGTCTTTTGGTTACATATTCTATCTGTGTTTGTTTGTCTGTGAATACTTTGAACTCACCCTGATTTTTGAAGCACAGCTTTGCCAGACACAGATTACTTGGCTGGCAGTTTTTGTCTTTCAGTACCTTAAATACATCATACTACTTTCTTCTCTCCTCCATAGTTTCTGATGAGAGGTCAGTACTTAATTTTATCGGGTTTTCCTTGGATGTGATGCTTTGCTTTTCTCTTGCTGCTTTCAGAATCTTCCCTTTGTATCTGATATTTGTCATTCTGAGTAGTAGGTGTCTCGGGGTAACTCTATTTGGATTTATTCTGTTTGGGGTGAGTTTTTCTTTTTGGGTATTGATATTTATGTCCTTCATAAGGGTTGGGAAGATTTCAGTGATTATTTCCTCAAATATTCTTTCTGTCCCTTTTCCTTTTTCTTCTTCTGGGACACCAATAATGCTAATGTTTGTGTGCTTCACGTTGTCATTCACTTCCTTGAGACTCTATTCAATTTTTTCCATTCTCTTCTCCTTCTGTTCTCTTGTCTTTTCTAGTTCAGATGTTTGGCCTTCAAAGTCACTAATTCTGTCTTCAGGCAATTCAAATCTGCTCCTATGTGCCTCTAATGTATTTTCAATCTCATCTATTGTGTCTTTCAGTCTCAGAAGGTCTGTTACTTTTCTTTGCAGGCTTTCAACTTGTTCTTTATGCTCTCCCAGTGTCCTCTTAATATCCATTACTACTTCAGTAATATTTTGTATAAGTTCTTTGAAGTGATTTAGGAGAGTTAGTGATTATCACTGATTATGAGTTGCCTTAAATCCTGTATCTCTTCAGGATATTTGGTTTGTTCTTTTGGCTGGGCCATCTCTTCCTTTCTTAGTACAGCTTGTAATTTTTTGCTGATGTCTAGGCATTTGAATATGTTGGTGAATTTACTCTGAAGGCCAATTTCTCTCTTTTGCCTATTTTTTTCACAGCTTTTATTTGATATTTGGTTCAACTTATTCTCAATCTTTAAACTTGCCCAGCTTAAGTTTTCAAAATTGGGCCAGGGACATCATTAGTGGGGTGCAGATTTTCTCCCAGGGAGTTGGATACAGTTTTTTTTTTAATCCTGTAACATAATTGCTTTATTTTTTTATTTTTTATTGTTGTCATTTCTCTCCCCTCCCCACCCCCGTTGTCTGCTATCTGTGTCCATTCACTGTGTGTTCTTCTGTGACTGCTTCTCTCCTTATCAGCGGCACCGGGAATCTGTGTTTCTTTTTGTTGCATCATCTTGTTGTGTCAGCTCTCCGTGTGTGCAGTGCCATTCCTGGGCAGGCTGCACTTTCTTTTGCACTGGGCGGCTCTCCTTACGGGGCGCAGTCCTTGTGTGTGGGGCTCAACTATGCGGGGGACACCCCTGCGTGGCTGGGCACTACTTGCGCACATCAGCACTGCACATGGGCCAGCACCACACGGGTCAAGGAGGCCAGGGGTTTGAACTGTGGACCTCCCATGTAGTAGACGGATGCCCTAACCACTGGGCCAAGTCCACTTCCCTGGATACAGTTTTTGTTCAACAGTTTTTGTTCATGCAGTTTCCACAGAGGTGCTTCAGTCTCCACTTTCTGGTGTTCCCGTGTGGAATCTCCAGATCTGAGATTCAAAACTGGCTCTGCTGGCCCAATTCGCAGAAGAAAAGCACCCCACCTCCCCTCCCTTTTCCCTCGAAACAGCTGACAGGAAGGGCGATGTCTGTTCCCCTCTCAGTCTCTGCAGTGAGCGACGTGTTTTACGCCAGCTTAATATCTGGGGGGTGAAGGAGGGGAGCCCTGCTTGGCTGCCACAGGGTTTGGTAAATCAAAGTTTGTCCTTCCTGCACCCTCCTCTCTGTCCCTCCCCTTCCTGGGAGTGGTGTGGCACTGTCCTGGGCTGCTGACCCCACAGCAGCTCTCTCACAGCGCTTCTGCCTCCTTCTCCGTTTTTGTGAGGGCATTCGGCTCTGCCCCTTAGTCCATTGCCCTCTTCCCCCAATCCTCATGAAGCGCTGTAGGCTCGGCTTTAAAGAGAATGCTTCTAACACAGCACCCTGAAGAAAGCTGGTACCCGAAGGCTTTTGGTGGTAATTCTTTATCACATTAAGGAGCTGTCTGGTTTGCTACAAATCATGAATGTGTCGAATTTCATCTGAACATTTTTTTCATCTTATTTTTCCCTCTAGTGTGTACGATAAGGCCCATTGCATTAGTGCATTTTCAACTCTATAATCCATTGTAAGATTTAGAAATAAAGCCAACTTTGTTGTAATGATTTTGTAAACCACTGCTGGATTCTGCTCCCACCTCCCTTTAGCCCCCACTCGGCCGCTCAAGCCTTGGCACACCCGTCAGCGCCCAGGAGTGCCCAGGAGCCCTTCCCTCAGCCGCCCGCTTCCGCCCCGCGCGGCTCGCACCCTCCGCAGGCAGTTAAGGTCTCTGGAGCCCCTTATACTCCCGGGGTCCCTGGGCGCAGCGCCGCCAATTCTGCGGGGTCTGGAGAGAGGCGGAGGGACAGCTCCCCGGGGGGGGGGGGGGGGGGGCGCCCGGGCGGGGCTGGGCCGAGGACCCGCCTAGCCCGGCCGCTACGTGGACAGGGGGCTGGGGGTCCCGAGCTCCTCCAGACAGGACCCTTGCGCTCTCCCGGCTGGAGTCACCGCCTGGGTGGCGCTGGCGGCACCAGGACGCGCTCCAGGTCTCACCGCCCCGCCGTCGTCCCCGGACGTGGCCGGGGTCGGCGAGCCCCGGTGGGCTTCTCTGGCGTCCGTGCCTGGGAAGTGGGGCCCGCGCTGCGCCCCTCGCCGCCTCCCTAAAGGAAAGCGGGGCGGCCACCGCAC
The DNA here is from genome assembly GCF_030445035.2 of Dasypus novemcinctus. Classification (NCBI taxonomy): domain Eukaryota; kingdom Metazoa; phylum Chordata; class Mammalia; order Cingulata; family Dasypodidae; genus Dasypus; species Dasypus novemcinctus. The sequence goes on along the minus strand of NC_080678.1, from coordinate 131,438,357 downwards.
CACCCGCCCCCCGAGCCGCCTCCGCCCATCCGGGAGTGGGGACCCTGGGTCTGGGGCACCCGGAGACCCCGCCCCGGAGGCGGAGCAGCCCAGGAAGGCGGGACCGGGCCGTCCGGGGCTCCCCCGCAGCGGGAGGGGCGGAATCAAGGCCCCGGGCGCGCGGGCTCGCCTGGAGAGCTGAGGTGCGCCCTCCTGCCGCCCCGAACGAGGGGCGCGGGGGCCCGGGTGCCCACTCTGCCCGGCCCTGGGCGCACTCCCGTCTTCCCAGCTCCGCCTGCCTCCTTCTCCTCTCGTCCCCCTCACTTTTTCTTGTCTGTCTTGTTCTTTTCCCCTGCCTTCTCCATCTCCTCTCTCCCCTCCTCTTCCTCTACACTCTCTCCCCCTCTCCTTTTTCACGCACAGGACTCCAGTCTTTGTTGCCCATCCATCCATCCATCATCCATCCATGATCCAGTTGTCCGTCCCCCACCATCCTCCACCCCCATCCATCCCATATCGCCCCCATCATGCTCAGCCAGGACTTGGGCTGGGCACTAGGTTAAAAGCATGCGTCAGTCCCAGACTCTCCAAGATTTTGTATTCAAAGATCTGCATGGGTAAACTGTTCAGTGCCTTTCCTGAAGCAAAAAACAGAAACGATCAAATTATGAATCTGAATTTTCAGGGTAAGCTGAAAGAAAATACTTGGTTTTAGAGACAAGCCGTTGATTGAAACCTGTTCCTGACATCTTGCCTTCATAATCGTACAGACAGCATACCTGGAAGGAAGCTCAGCCTTGCAGGGGCACTCAGGGGGCACTGGGTGCCCATGCCCTGCTTTGTGGAGGTGCAGGGCCTGGCTGGGGCAGGGAGGGGTGGAGGGAGAGGAGAGGTTCAGAGACAGGTTCTGGGGAGACGATAGAGAGGCTGGGGCTTCACAGTGGAAACATCTGGGTGAGAGTTGAAATAAATGAACTGTTCACTTCTAATATCTCTACTCACCAATGCTGTTGTTGGACAGAAATCAAGACACAGAATTACTGATGAATGTGACACTGGGCATTTTATAGTAATAATTGTGGCTTTGGAAATTACTGTTTTTGTTTACATTATGGAGGGTCAGGGTGAAAATATTTCATCTTACTATCAAAGAATGTCTTAGGCACACTAAGTAAAGAAATCTAGGAAAGGAAGTCAGATTCATTTTTGAGGAATAAAGTAGATCTAGTATATATCAAGGCAAAGTTTTACTGATGTTAAAAATTTAATCCTCTCAGAGAGATGTGATTTCCTTATTTAATGATATTTCTATGACATATAAATCTATATATTCAAACATATAGATACACACACAGGTAATATATAGATAGATATGCTAAGTTATAAAAAGAAAACTTTGTTTTAAGGATATTAAGTAGCAGCTAAAGCTTGAAGCTTTGGCTTCATATAAACATTTTAACCTACTTTAGGTTACTGTAATCTTTAATGATAATTCAGCTATTTGATTCTTCAGTTGATTTGGAAGAGGAATTTGGCAGTAGATAAATCACACAGAGGAAGTGAACAAAATAAATATGATGGAGGAGGAAAGATTTTTTTCACTTTAGATCAAAGATGATTAGACAAATTCATAGGTACATGTGTGAAGCTTTCATATGGGGGACCCTATTTGCTCTTGAAGAGTTAGTGCCTTTTCAGTTATTAACCATTGACCTCGAATTTATCATTATTCGGGGGGGGGAAGGCAAAAGGGATGCTTTTCAAAGGATGCAGAACCACCATGTCTGCTGTGCTCAGCAGAATCCTTCTCCAGAAGCCCAGAGGTGGCCACTTCTCTTAACAAACAGGTGATCAGACCAATTTTCAGATACACACCTAATTCTTGAGTTGCAATGCTCTTAGGCTTACCTTCCCTGGCTGTGGCTGTGTCTCTCTTTAGAGCACAGAGCCCTCCTTTCTAGTAGAGGAAGACACAGTTGGCAAGTGGGAGGGTCTGGCTGAGCAGCCTGATGTTTGAACCATGGATTTCCCTCTGAAAGCCCCCCACCCCTCACCCCGGAACTGAGACCCCTGGCTGGGGAGCTGCTATACTCTAGTTTGTTAGTCATAAGGCCAGGCTGTTCTTGGACTCTCGCTGCCTGCCATGCACACGTGTGTAATCCTACCAGTAAGCCCTGAAGTGAAGATAACCACCCCCCTTTTACTTATGAGGAAACGGAGGCCCCGAGGGTCTTGCCCAGGACCACACAGCTAGTGAGGGAGTGAGTGGTGGGGCTGAGCCTCCAGCCAAGCCATCCCTGGAGCCCTGGGTGCTGAGGCTAACGCAGCCCCACTGTGGACTGCCCGTGCGGCTGCAGCCTGGGCCTGTGATGTGTCTGCACTGTGGCGCCAGGTAGCAGCCCCGGGTGACTGACGGAGAGTGGTGGGACACTCCCAGTTCTAGGGTCCTGGCCATCCTCAGCCATGGCTGGCTGTCTAAATGCCCCTGCAGGGCCTTTTGGAAGCACCAGTCCTGCTCCTCTGCTTTCATTGGCCCTGCCCCTGCAGATTCTCAGCACCTGAGTGGGCGATGGGATTGCATGTCCCCCTAGAAGATAGTTTGTGAGCATTTGGGTGCAGGTGGCTGACTTGTGTTGGGACTCAGGTCACCGTCCCTGCAAGCCTGGGGCCTGACTGTGTCCTGAAGCCTGCCCTTGGTTTGGCATGAACCCAGCAAAGCATCCCCTATGGCAGGGGGGCAGGCAGAGCTGGCTGAGGAGCCCGTGGTGGCTGGGCAGGAAGCCATCCTCGCCCCCTGCCCCGGGCACCCAGCTGGCCCCCACAGAAGCCTGGCCGGCTCTCCAGGTTGTCATTTTCTCAGTGTGCTGGGGCTAGGAGGATGCCTAGAACCATGTGTATTCATCCCCTTCCTACCAAAAGCCACCCATAGGCCTTTGAGTTCAACTGATGATCATCCTCTGCAATCTTCCAAAAAGGGTTGACATCCAGGGACACCAAAGCAGCAGGAGGCCAGGAGGCATTTTCTACTCTTATTTGTTTTCCCTGAAGAGGAAGGTAGAGACAGGAAGGGATCAGCCAGCCAGGTAGACGGTGTCAACAAGGAAGAGTTGTTTCTGAGCTGTCTTAGAACACCTGGGGCTGGCAGGTGACTGGGCATAGAGAGTATCTTCAGATCTCTGGGGAATATGAGCTCATCTCATTCTTTGCCGAGAGTTCTCTTTTGTTTTGTTTTGTTCCTTTATGAATGGAGGGGGAAGGAGAAAGATGCCCAGGCCATTTGGTCTTTCATCAAGTGCTATCAGTGCCAACTTCTGGCTGGCCCTTAGGAGAAAGAAGGTGGCATGTGGGTGGCTAACCCTTTGCAGGAAGTGTAAGAATAAGATTGATGCTACCCAGCATTTACTGAGCCAGGCTGATGAGCACTTTTGATACAGCCACTCATTTAATCTTTACAATAGTATCCCACGGTGTGGGCCCTCGGGGATGCTTTCTTAGCAGTGAAAAAGTGCAGGCCCAGAGGAGATGCACATCCTGTGCCCAGCCAGACAGAGCAGATCAGCATTTAAACCCAGACCTTCGGACCCAGGAGCCTGTACCCTTAGCACTCAATCACTATGAGGAATGAAAGCATGATGGCTCCCTGGGTGGCCTGGATTATGGCATGGACAAAGGGGGATACGAGAGAATGTGGGCAGTGGTCCCCATGAAGAAACAATGAGCCTTCTGCAGCCAGTGCCCAGGCGGTGGGGATAAACCAGGAAACGCGGGCTGCCTGCCCAGCGGGGAGGTGGGCGCTGGGGGCCTCTCAGAGGCAGACTTGGCTGTGCTGGTCACAGGAGGGGGATGGGAGCCTTAGGGGAAAGTGTCTGGGTGGGCTCAGGCACCCTGCAGACTGGTGGAGCTCATCCGCAGTTTCCAAGACCCCGGCTTCATGATCCAAGGGGTTGAAAATGAAAAGTCTTGGGATTGAAGCAGGTTTCCTCCAGCAGAGAGAGCCTGAGTGGCACTGAAAGAGGCCTGTGTAGCTGAGCTCGGACTGAAAAGAACCAGCGATGACAAGATGTGTTATCTGGGCACATGCAGAGAGGAGCACGAAAGACCAGCAAATCGTGCCAGGGGGCGAGAGCTCAGAGTGAACTGAGCCCAGGGAGGAGTGTGAGGACAACAAAGGGGTCTTTGGCATTGCACTTGGAGTCAGAAGAACAAGGAATTCATGGACTCCTTATTCCAGGGCAGCTGGCATCTGTGCAGCAAGAAGAGGAGGGGGCAGCCAGCTGCCCTTTGCCTCTGGAAGTCTGGACAGGCAACATTATTAAGCCCATTATTAAGTTTTGGTTGACTGCACTAATGGAGTGTTACTTAGGTTATGGGATGTTGTGTGGCTGGACGGGATATCTAACTCAGCAGTTGGTGGACTCCAGAACTCTACTGGTTTCGGAGGCTGGACAGCTGGGCTCAAGTTAGCAAGATGGTATTTGGCAGGTTGGAGATCAACACTTGGGTCTTTCCCTGACTTCCGTGTTGTGGTTGTGAAAATTAAATGAAGTATGCTAAGTGGCTGGCATGTAAGAGTGTTTCGGTAACAGTGACTTCTATTTTTATATCATGAAGCATCCTGTTAGCAACTATTCTCTCCTCTTGGAAGATTTTCTGTCTGAGAAGAAGGTGGTCTCTTCTCTGGCCCCAGGTGCCTGTGAACAGTTCTACCACCCAGCAGCAGTTGGCAAAGGGCTCCTGAGACCCTGGGAAGGGAGCCTGGGGGGCCATCTACAGAGGGGGTGGCACCCAGAAGGGCAGCAGGGGCAGGCTCCTGCCCAGCCTGAGGACAGGCATTATATGGTTTGGAGCTGTCATTTGGAGGACAGTCAGAGAAAGAGAACGGGGGAGAGCAAGCAAGCTTGCAGAAGCTCAGGGATGGGGCTTCTGAGATGAGTTATTCTTTGAGAAATGGGTGAACTGGCTTCACACCAGTTAGCACGATATGACACCCTGGTGATCTGGAAGATAGATGGATAACTTAGCCCACAGTATGCAGATGGGACATTGAAGCAAGGTTCGGGGTCACTCGGTGAACTGAGCAGGCCACCCCCACCTCTGGAGGAGACATGAGCTGATACTACCAGTCTGTTACCAGCTGTCCCTGTGTAGCCACTGCTTTGGGAAGGAGTACCTCCGGTGTCCCGGGCAGCATGCAGTTTGGATGTCCTCTCAGCCTGACCGCCAAGGGTTGCCCAGGCATGGCTCAAAGGTTGAGATGTTTTGGGGGGACCTGTTGGGAAGGTCCCGCAGAGATTGCTCAGAGTCCAACTCTTTGATGGGATGAAAGCACATGGAAAAGTTGGAGACAAATTAGGAAGAGGAGACCGAATGCCATCATGTCTTCTCCTCTGGCGTTGCATGTCACTGTTGTCTTGGAGCCCACCGGACCGGGCCCTGGGGTGGAGATGTGGAGGGAGCCACCAGAAAGGCTTTGGGGTCACGACGGGCTGACATCCAAGCTGTACCCCATACTTCCTGCTGTCACTGAGCATGGTGCTCAGGTTTCAGAGCCCCAGGGCCCCCCATCTAGGGAAAGACAATGAAAACCCCCCACATGTGATGAAAATGAAAGGGCATGACACTTGCATGTTCTCCATAGAAAGAGCGTGGACCCGTGTGCTCCTTCTCTAGACAGGGACAGCGTGAGTGGGAGGTGCTGGCTGGAGCCCAGGGACGTTCACACCTAACAAGCTGTGGAGAGTGCAGTGATTCTGCCCCCTGGTGGTTTTTCCGGTGGTGAAGACATGGCGAGTGTTCAGTGGAGTGGGACGGAACCACTCGCCAGCCGCTGGGGAACCTGTAGGTGCTTTTACTAGTTTGAAGAACGTAACATGGAGTGACCCTTTTAGGGCAGGGTGAGGATGGAAGCCCGCCAGCAGGGGTGACAGCACCCCTGTGTCTCCCCTCCTCTGGCACTGACCTCTGACCCTGCACTGTCCCCGCTGTGGTCAGCAAACATCTTCCTCTCCTGACTGTGACACCTCAGGGGCACAGGTTGAGTCTGGAGTCCATCCCCACTGGTGCTGCCCAGCCAGTTGGCTCAAGTAGGCAGTCAACAAACACTTGGCAGAGGAGCAGAGGTAAAACAGGTGGGCCCCAACATGGGGGTCTCTTTTGGCAAGCAGAGCTGCGGCGGCTCTCAGCCTGGCACACAGCCTTGCCCCATCAACCATGAGCTGCCACTTATGCCCCAGAGATCCAGGCATTTCTCTCTGTGTTGTTATCTCTCCAGTCCTCCCTCCCTACCCCAGGTCAGCCACACCTCTGATCCCCTCTCCTGTGAGGACGAGGGCTGGTCAAGGTCGTTCATTGTTCCCACTTTACAGACAACCCACGAAGGCTTGGAGGGTCAAGTGCGCTAACAACCCACGGCCAGTGATTGGTAGAGCCTGGCCCAAACGAGACCAGTCCCCACAGTCCATGCTCCTGGTAAAGGTAGCCTGGTAAATGTAGCTGCAGGGTGTGTGGTGCGGCCAGGGTGCCTCTGAATGTCTTCCTCTCTCCCTGTTGCTTCCTCTCTCTGCAGGGCCCTGCCGTCCAAGTGTGGCCAGGCCCTGCCATCACAGGGCGCTCTCCTGATCTCACGGCTGCAGCCTGGTCCAGGCCCTCGGAGACCCCAGAGCCCTGCAGAGTGGCCCCCCTGTTGGGGTGTCCCCCGGCTCAGCGGGCCCAGGACCTGCTAACGGAGATGTCTGCTGAGCAGGGGGCTACTCCAAGCCCAGCGGCTGGGGACAGCGGGCAGCTCACTTGGCCTGAGCCAGGCTGGGGCTGCAAGCCGGTGCTGCTGGAGAAAACCAACTGCCCGGACTCCGAGACTGCGGCGGGCAGTGGCGGCTGGGACGCAGTGGCCCGGGTTGAGCCGGCACCTTCGGCAGCCCTGGGCAAGCTCAGACTGGCCAAGGCGCTGCCCCACAGAGCGTGCTGGGGGCAGAGGCAGAGCGCCTTCACGGAGGTGCAGAGGCTTAAGGAGAGGCTGGGGGGCCTTGAGAGCCTGGAGCATGAGCATGGTGACCCTGCTGTCCAGCCTGGCCCCCGGCAGCTGACCCAGGCCCCCCCCGGGACCCGGCCGGCATCGTGGTCTTCTCCGGGTGGCCCAGCAGTGCCCGAAGTGGCCCTAGAAGTGCCTTCAACAACCCCGCCAAGTGTCCAGCAGAGACACGGGGGCCAGCTGTCTTCCCAGCCAGCGAACCCAGACACTCCCTGGGGCACCTGTCACTCACCAAAGCTGGAGGCATCCCCTGCTGGAGTCGGCTTTCAAACTCTGAGCACTGGGTGGGCGGCTTCTGGCACATGCAGATGTGGCCACGAAATGCTCCCCTCTCCAGCGCTTTTTGGGGGGACTCTACATTGTGGCTCGAGCACGCTGCTGCCGAGACACCCACGCCCGCGTCACCTGTCCCCGCTTCCTCGCTGACCCTGCTGCCGCCCACCCTCACCTCCCCGGGCTTGTACCCCCAAAACTGGTGTGCAGTGTGCAACCTCTGCTTTCGCCGGACGACTGACCTGGTCTCCCACATGCGGTCCTGCCACAAGAAGGAGCCTGTGGGGCTGGAGCCACGTGCGGAGGGGAGGAAAGAGACCATCGCGTGCCCCGTGTGCCGCGAGCACTTCCGGGAGCGCCACCACCTCTCCCGACACCTGATGTCCCACAGCTAGGGAGGCCAAGGGTCAGCCTTGGGGGCAGCAGGGGCCTTGGGTTTGCTGTGGGCAGAAATGCACTCGTTAGGACTCCTTCACGAGCAGCGCACAATGTGGAAAAGCCAGCTAAGCCCGCCCGCTGGGTGTTGAGGGAAGTAACTTGTGGGATTAAAGGGTGCACTGGGCTAATGCAGGGTGTTGGGACCGATAGGCTCCAAAGGTGCTTCTAGCATCTTCAAGACGGGGGCCTGCTCCTATCAGCATTCTTGTCACCCCGTTTGGCAGTGAGATGGACACGCAGCATGGAATCCGGAAGCAGGCAAACTTGCACCTGAGTCTTGACTCTTTCCCAGACCAGCTGTGCCTGGGTAACCTTCAGAGTCCCAGGCTTCTAACCTGTGCAGTGGAGGTGATAACACCTGTGTTTTGGGGATGCTGTTAGTTACATCTTTCCATCTTATGTGGGAGAGAAATAAAACAGCACGAGGCCAGGATTCCAGATTTCAGCTACCTGCCAATTCCAGAACCTTCCGCCTGGGGTTCTGACACCCAGGCGACTATCCGGCAGGTTGGTGAAGGTGCGAGGAGTCCCCTGCTTGGGGGTGGGCCCTTGGTCCCTGAGCCATGTCCTGGGAGACGGGGCGCACCGGCAGATGGCAGGCTGGGGGAGGCCGGAAATGAGGCCTTTAGGGGGAGGCAGCTGTGGACTGCTGGGGATGGGGGGGCGTGGACCCTGGCTCTGTTCTGCCCCAGCCTTCAGCAGGCCCGGCTGCGCCTGAGGCTTCTGAGCTCACGCAGAGCACCCTGCTCCCCGGGGCACAGGAGACCCGGCTTAGGGGTGAGGGATCAGCAAGACCCTTCCTAGGGCTCCGGGGACCTCCCTGGCCTTGGAAATGGCGGCGCCCCCGGGGGCGACAGGCTGCCTGCAGGCTGCTTCTCCAGGAGGGGAGGTGATGGGTGATTTGTGTAATTTTGGTTCAGTTTTTAGGATGCAGGCTGGGGGGCCTAAAGACCATGCAGCAAAATGCGAAATCCCTAGAGGAACCCTTTCATTGAAAACCTCCTTCTCTGATCCTTTGAGCTGGTGCAGCTCTGAGCAGAGAGTACTGGAAATGCCCCGACAGGGGCAGGGTGGGCGGGAGGAGCAGGGACCAGGCGACGCCCACCTTCTGCTCCCTGCGTGTCCACCAGGCGGGACGCTGCGGGCCTCGCCCTGCTGCCCCGGCTGCCTGGAGGAGGAGGAGGCGCTGCCTTCAGGGCCGTGGCCAGGGGCTCCCACCAGGGCAGCCCAGGCGGGGGGGCGTGCAGGTGGGGCAGGTTTCCCCAGGAGCGTGCTGGGCCCACGCTCCTCCCCCTCGGCCACTCCTCTCGGGTGTGAGGCCACATGGGCAGTGGGGACCTCACCACAGCTGACCCAGCCGCCCTGGGCCTGGGCCCTCGGGAGGCAGCCACAGGGGTGCGCCCAGCAGGAGGGGAGCAGGGCAGCGTGCCCGGGGAGGGGTGGGCAGGTCCCGGGGGCCTCATGGCCTTTCTGGGTGCTGCGCTCCCCAGCTCTCCAGGCCCCCTGCCTAGGGGCCGGGCCGAGCCCTCAGGCCCTGAAGGTGAGGTGCTCTGTCCTTCTGTCCTCACGCTGTCCAACAAAGGTGTGCCCTGTTCCCAAGGAGACTCCCTGGACGTGGCTCTGCACCCAGCCCAGCCCTGCCTGCCTGGGTCCCGGGTGATCGTCGCTGACCGGTCACCCTGCCCCTGCCCACAGTGCCCCGGTGCAGGGCCCAGCTCTCCTCTGTTCCACCTGTCCCTGGGTTCTCTCTGCAGCCCCACTGGGGCTCCCTCTCTCTGCAGGGGACCCCACCTTACCCACTTCCCTGGGGACAGCCTCTGGGGAGACCCCGGGTCTCATGCCCCAGACCCCTTCTCCTTCCTGCGGTCCCAGGATGGACCCCCAAGGGCCCTGCCCAGACAGCTAACCGAGGCCCTGCCAGGGTGGGACCCAAACACTCGGGGCCTTTCCAGTCCCTTCATCATCCATGCTCCCACCCACGACCCAGCTGGGCCTCCTGGGCCCCCTGTCCCTGCCCACCTGGACAGGGAGGCCTCAGGCTCCCACAGTCCCAGCTTAGCCTCACTCCCCACAGGCCCCGGGGGGGCTAGGCAAACCCCCCTCAGCCTCGCCCTTCCTGGGAACTGGGCCCTGCCTTCCCTCGGGCTGTCTGAGCTGAGCCGTCCCCTGTCCTGTGTCCCGGGCAGGGGTGAGGGGTGAAGGGGACACGCCAGGGGCAGTGTCCACCCCTGAGGACCGGGAGAAGGTGGGGCTGATGATGTGGAGAGAGGAGAGGCTGCGCAGTAGGCAGGGTGGAGAGGGGGTAGGAGGCTGATGGGGATTTGGGCACAGAGCTGAGACCCCAGGACAAGGCAGAGGGGAGGCAGAGTGGCCCAGGCCCAGGGCAGAGTGCTGGGAGCTCCCTCACACCTGGTCCTTGGGGGTCGTGTGGACACAGGGCAGGGCGGGGACAGGAGGCAGTGTGGATGTTACCTTCTCTGGCTGTGGTTTTGGGGTCAGAGTGGCTGTGGGTAAGGTGGGGTCCCCTGCAGAGGGAGGGGCAAGTGAGGGCAAAGGTGGGGAGGGCAGAGGGGAGGAGCTCACTCTGGGGCACGGTGGGTTTAAGGGCCCAGATCCGGGAGCAGACGGGCTCCCAGTTGGCTCGGGGCCTCCGGGTCAGCCACCCAGAAAAGAGATACGGGGGACTGTTTGCCTCTTCCTGCTCTCCATCCTCCCCACAGAAGCCCGAGCCAGCCCTGTGCTGACGCCCGAGGGCCTTAGGGAAGGGCCTGGAGCAGGAGGCCCTTCGTGGGCAGCCCAGAGGTCCTGCCATCCTGGGCCTCTGCCAGGGAACCCCACCCCATGGTTCTGCAGGCCTGAGCTCTGCCTTGTCCCTGGAGGGTGCGCTGCAGGGCCTCCTTGGCTCTGGTGGGGGCCACATTTGCAGGGACCACCATGTGGTGTGCCACGCCCACCCCTCCAGGGGCTGCCACCTGCGGCAGTGGCCACGGGGATGGTGATGTACAGGTGCATCATGCCCACGTGGCAGTTCTGTGGTGGCTGGCAGCCCCCGCTGGTCACCTCCCTGAAGGTCTGTGCCTGGCCCAGCCTCTTTGTGATTTCAGGAAACTCCTCCGTGGTGCCAGCCATCGGGCTGTTGGTCACAATGACCATGTGCTTCCCAGCGCCATAGCGTTCGCCTAGATACGCAAGGCCTCTAGCGTCAGGAGTCAGTTCCCTGCCCTGGGTCCTGATCTCTATATCGTCTGGGTGGCTTGTGGCTCCCATACCGGACAGCTCAGGTCCAGGGCCCCGTGAGCTGCACCTCTGAGTCTATTTGTAACTCCTGGTTTTTGATGTCTCTTTGAAACAAAATTCAGGGGAAGCAGTTGTAACTCAAGTGGTTGAGCACCTACTTCCCAGGGACATCCCAGGTTTGATCCCTGGTACCTCCTAAAAATAAAAACAAACAAATGAAAAACCAGCTTGGGGGAGCCAGTGTAGGTCAGTGGTTCAGTGCCAGCTTCCCACATACAAGATCCTAGGGTTAATCCCCGGCCCTGGTATATAAAAAAATAAAAATAAACTCACTGGGTCCTGATCTGTATTTTGCAGTATTATTGAACGTAACTCCTGGAATTGACCTCTAAATGCTTGTGGAACCATGAAGAACAGGCAAATAGACAGCATGTGTGCTCTTCCGGTCACAGGCATACCCCATGTGTCCTACCAGTCCCCTCTTGCTGGTGGGAGCACAGGTTCCTTAATTATGCACACTGGCAAGGGGAAGTTCATAGCTCATACATCAGTCTACTCAGCTAGACCCTCCCACATGCCAACAATGGCCTCATCTACTAGAAAGGAGAATGACCTTCTAAACAGAGACACAGCCTACTTAGTGAAGGAGAATGCGTTTAAAAGCATTGCAAGAATTAAGCTTGTATTAAAATTTTTTTCTGATTACACGGTTTAAGAAAAGTTGCCACCTCTGGGATTTCTGAAAAAGGATTCTACTAGGCAAATCTGACATGATTCTAAATCATTTGAAAAGCATCTGTTTCACAACGCCCCCCCCATCCAGAATTATGATAAATTGAGGTGTTGAGGTCAATAGTTAATGATTTAAAAACAATTTAAATCATCAATACAGAATAGTCTTGCAAACCAAAGTTCAATGTATCTAATTATGAATTGGTCTGAGGTTCTTTGATATAGATAGACTGAAAAAATTCCTTCAGTAAACAGACTACAACTCTTCTCTATAATATATTTTTGTTCATTTCTGTGTGATTTATCAACTGCCAAATCCTTTCACATTTCAACTTTGGAGTCAAATAAGTAGAAAGATTAAAGTTCTTAATAAATGAAAAAAAAGTTTAAATTATTTAAAGAACCCAAAGCTTAAGGTGGTGACATCAGCAAAATGGTGGAATAAGACCTTACCAGTAAATGGTCCCCCCTTAGAAATAGTGGAAATCTGGTAGACTGTCAGAATCAACTTTCCAGACCTCTGGAAATTGGTCAACAATAAATAACTTTTTAGTAAACAACAAATCAGGAAAAGTAAAACCTAAAATTGGTTGGAAAGCTGCAGAACACATTTACTTGTGAGCCCCTCCCCAGCAGTTGGCTTGGCTCAGAGTCTGTGGCTTGATGGTTTGGCAGCCTGCACAACTTGAAGTGCTGGTCCATGATGCCTGGTGATTCACTCACCCAAACACACACACTAAATGTTTTTGTACATCAGCTCCAATCTGCTTCTTGGAAGACTGACTTAAAGCATGTGTTTGTTTTTCCTAACAAGGAATTTGCCTGGGATGTAGAAACAGTGCAGAAAGGAGGAGTAGGGCAATGGAGCAGAGCTTAGTTGACTGTAGTGCCTGGGGTGAAAGACTGTAATTGAGACAAAAAAAACAGCCCAAGGTGTCAAGAGGAGAATTTGAGAAGAGAAACTCCTTTTGTAGAGAGAAAACAGTAACACATATTGAAGACTTCTTGAAAGTTCCTACACATGCTAGGGCAAGAGACCTACTCAGAAAACCTGAGAACAACCTAACTTTTCACCTCAAGCTGACCTATAGATTCAGTATAAACTGTACTGGCTATAGAAGAAGAACCTCAATGCACAGCCAATATAATCTAAAATCTGGTGGAAGAGAGAGAATACAACTTCCAGAGTTAAAAAGCCAAAGTAATAAATAGCCCAGACTTTGACAAAAGATCACAAAGCATACAAAGAAACAAGAAGAGATGGTCCATTGAGAGGTACAAGGTAAAACAAAAGACAAAGCATAGACATTGGGATGAGTAATCAGAGATATTAAGTTGCCTCTCATAAATAAGTTCAATGAGCTAAAGCAAATCATGGACATAGAACTAAAGGAAATTTGGAAGGTGATGTTTGACCAAAAGGAGCAATTGGAAAATTTTCAAAGGAATCAAACAGAAATTCTAGAGTTGAAAAGCACAATAACAGAAATATAAAATATACTAGATGGGTTCAAAAGCAGATTTAAACAGGAAGAAGGAAGATTCAGTGATCTGGAAGGTAGCTAGGTGAAATTATTCAGTCTGAAGTGGAGAAAGAAAGAATTTTTAAAGTGAGTAGAGCTGAAGGGATATAAGGAAAACATGAATTGTACCAACATATTTGTTATAGGAATCCCATTAGAAGAGAAAAGGAAAGAGGAAGAAGAAACATTTGAAGAAATAATGACCAAAAGCATCTCAAACTTGATGAAAGACATGAATATAGACATCCAAGAAGCCCAACAAACTTCAAATAGGGTAAACTCAAAAAGATCCACACTGAGACCCATTATAACCGAACTGTTTAAGGGCAAAAATAAAGAGAAAATCCAAAAAATGTAGCAAGGCAGATGTGACTAATCACATAAAAGGGGATGGATCCTCAATAAGATTAAGTGCCTATATTTCATGAGAAACTAAGGAAATGAGCAAGCAGGATTTACAGTGCTGAAAGAAAAAAAGCAACACAGCCCCTAAATGTGTATCCAACAAAACCATCCTTTAAAAATGAGGAATGTTTTAAGACATTCCCAGATGAGCAAAAGCTGAGGAATTTCAACACCACAAAGCCTCCCCTCCTAAAGGGAGTTCTTTGGGTTGAAAAAAAAGGACACTAGACAGTGTTCGAAGCCTTATGTAGAAATGAAGCTTTTCAGTAATGGTAACAATATAGGTAATTATAAATGGCAGTATTACTACAGGTTTGCTATGTAACTCTAATCTTTTATTTCTTACATAACCTAAACTACAAATGCATAAAAATAGTCCTATTTCTACATTATTGGAAACACAAAATATAAAGAGAATTTGTGAACAGAAGTAAATAAAGAGGAGGAACAGAGGTGTGTAGGAGCAGAGATTGCATGTGGTATTGAAGTTAAGTCAATATGAATTGAAGCTACATTGTTACAGACATAGGATGTTAATTATAAAACTCATAGTAACCACAAAGAAAATAAAAATATATAGTAAAGGAAATGAGAAGGGGATCGAATAGTTTCATTGTAAAAGATCAACTATACACAAAAGAAGAAGCAATGGAGGAAATGAGGGACAAAAAAGGTATAAGATGTACAAGAAAAAATGGCTGTAGTATATCCTGTATTATCAGTCATTACTTTGAATATAAGTGGATTAATCCACTTAAAAAACCTGAGATTAGCAGAATGGATAAAAGAGCAAGATAGGACTATATGTTGTTTATAAGAGACTCACCTTAAATTCAAAGACAAAAATAGATTGAAAGTAAAAGGGTGAAAAAAAATTCCATGCACATAGTAACCAAAAGAGAGTCAGGGTGGCTATACTAACATCAGAAAATAAGTTTTGTGAAAGGTTGAATTATGTACCCCAGAAAAAAAGCATGTTCTTAATCTTAATCTCATTCATGTGGGAGAACACTGTAAAATGTACCATTTGAAGATGTTATTTTTAGTTAAAGTAAGGTTCAACTGAATCAGAACCAGTCTTAATCCTATTATTGGAGGCCTATTAAAAAGAAAAAGCCACATGGAGGAGCTGGAAGTTGGGTCAGTAGAACCCAGAAGAGAAAGGAGAGAAAATCACCATGTGATGGGAAAGCCAAGGAACCTAAGGTTTACCAACCAGGCAGAACAATACCAAACCCAGGAGGAAGCAGCCTCCTAGCCTCTGAACCTATGGGCCAATAAATTCCTGTTTATGCCTACCCACTGTATGGCATTTGCCATAGCAGCCAGGAAAGTAAGATGGGCTCTAAGCTAAAATCTGTTACAAGAGACAAAAAAGGACACTATATATTAATTAGAAGATCAATCCAACAAGAAGATATAACAAATATAAACATATGTGCTCTTAATAACAGAGCCCCAATATTTAAAGTAAACATTGATGAAACTGAAGGGAGAGATAGTACTACAATAACAGTTGGAGACTTCAATATACCACTTTCATAAGTGAGTAGAATATCTAGACTGAAGATCAGTAAGGAAACAGAGGATTTGAATAATACCATAAGCCAATTAGACCTAGACACATATAAAACATGATCCAACATCAGCAGAATACACAGTCTTCTCAAATGCTTAGAAAGTAGTTTATAGTTATAAATGCCTATAGGTAAGAAAAAAGAGATCATCCATAAACTACACATTATGAGGAACTGGAAAAAGAGTAAGGTAAATGTAAAGTTAACAGAAGGCAGGAAATATAACTCTCAGAGCAGAGAGAGAAAATAGAAACACAATCAAGAAAATCAATGACACAAAAAGTTGCTTCTTTGAAAAGATAAAAAAATGACAAAACTTTAGTTGCTGTCACAGAGAATGAAAAGAGAGATGATGCAGCAAATCACCAAATTCAGAAATGAAAGAGAGGACATTATAATAATCTTGCAGGAATTAAGAAGATTATAAGAGAATACTTTGAGCAATTGTATGTCAATAAATCAGATAACCTAGAGGAAATGGATATATTTCTAGAAATTTACAACTTAACTAACTGAAAAAGAAATAGAATATCTCAACATACCTGAAAAATTAAAGTGTAGGGAACTTTTCCTATTTCACTCCATAAAGCCAGCATAACTCTGATATAAAAGCCAGATAGATATCACAAGGAAAAAAATTAGACTAATTTCCTTCTGAATATATACATAGTAATCCTCAAAAAAATACTAGCCAATCAAATCCAACAGTATATTAAAAGGGTATGCCATGACCAAGCAGGATTTACTTCAGGAAAGCAAGTGTGGTTCAACATATGGAAATCAATCGATGGATACACAACACAAATAGAATGAAGGTGAAAAAATCACTTGATCATCTCAATTGATGTAGAAAAGGTATTTTGAGGGGAGTGGGTGTGGCTCAACAGGTTAAGCTCCAGCCTTCCACCTGGGAGGTCCGGGGTTCGGTTCCTGGTGCCTCCTGAAAAAAAAACAAAAGAGAACAACAAGCAAAACAGATGATAAACCAGCTCAGGGAAGCTGATGTGGCTCAGTAGTTGAGTGCTGGCTTCCCACATGTGAGGTCCCAGGTTCAATCCCCCACCCCTGGTAACTAAAAAAGAAAAAAAAAAGGCATTTGACAAAATCCAATACCCTTTCATGATAAAACAAGGAAAGAAACAAACAAAAAAACTGAGAAAAATAGGAATAGAAGGGAACTTCCTCAACATGACAAAAGGCTTGGGAGGCGGTGCGCAGTGGTGGTGGAGGCTGCAACTGCACAAATACTTCAGCGCATGCGCACACACACACACATGATTAGATTTCAGGAGAATATGTATCTAATAGAGTCTCATTGGTCAGTAAGTTACAAAATTTCTAAACTCACATGCACCTAGAAAAATCCATAAAATAAAGCAAAAATGATAGAACTTTAAGGGGAAATTGACAAACCCACTATTACAGTGAGAAATTTCAACATAAATCTGGTCAAGTAACTAAAATATAAGTAAAAATTGAGATTTGGACAATACAATAAACTTGATTTAACGGGCTTATAAATTATCTTCCCTCCAGTCATGTAATCAAACAAGTATCAGTAAAAATCAAAGAAACACTACCATACAAATCATGTTCTTCAAAGGCAGAGCAATTAGTTTGGAAATCAATGCCTAAAAGAATTCCTTGGAGAAAATACACTGAATAGAAAATTTTAAATCACACATGTAAATAATTATGTAACAAAGAATTCAAAAGAGTAAAGGGGGTGATATTAAAGAGGGAACAAATAAATAAATACAAAAACACAATAGAGTTTAACAAAAGAGCCAAAATTTATTTGAAAAGTAACCTAACACAGGAAATATTCTGGTGAAATTCAAGATAAAGCAAACCGAGTTTATTAACCTTTCTATTTTCATTATAGTGCCCTCATAAGAACCATTTTTCCATTTTTTTTCTGTAAGTACTCCCATGGTGTTTAAATAGCACATATATGCTCTTTATCTCTTATGTGCTTTTTGTGCATCTGTGCTTTATCCATAGAAAGAATAAGATTCCTCTCCCTGCAAAAACCAATGTTTGCCACCTGTAGCAGTTTGATATGGTATGAATTCCAAAAATAGATTGATTTATGTTTGTAATCTGGTCTGTACTTGGGCACGATTAAGTTATGATTAGGGCTTTGATTGGACCAAGTCATTAGGGTGTTGAGTTCACACCCCTTGGTGTGGACAGAGTCGATGGTTTTTGATGTTGTAGTTTGATGCTGAAGCCTTAAGCTGGAGCCCTGGGAAGTAAGCTCACAGAGGAAACAGAAGCAAGACCCTGGAAGAGACGAACCCAGGAAGCCTGAACCCTTGCAGACGATGGCAGTCATCTTGCTCCAATACATGAAAATAGACTTTGGAGAGGGAAGTAACTTATGCTTATGGCCTGGTATCTGTAAGCTCCTACCCCAAATAAACACCCTTTATAAAAACCAACCAATTTCTGGTATTTTGCATCAGCACCGCTTTGGCTGACTAATACACCACCTTTGGTTGATATTATCCTTGTTGAGAAAACATACATTAAGAGAAGGCAAATTTAAGCAGTAATAGTAATTAATAAGGTTTAACTATAAATAGAGCAGAAATATTTTAAAAAGTCAAACATTCTGAACCACTTTATATCAATAAATGATCAAATGTGAGTAAATGAATAAATTCCAAAGTATATAAACTGAGTTGACTTTAAAACAAATGGAAATACTAAATAAGGCTGGAGCTACTAAATAAACTGTATCCGTAGTTTATAGTACTCTCACAGAGAAAACACTAGGCTCAGATGGTATACCAAATATTCAAGAAACACATTACATTGATCCCATACAAAATCTTTCCAAGGAGAAATTACATTCCCGGGTGCACTGAATGAGGCTACCATAATATCAAGGTCAGTTAAGGATGGCACAAAAATAGGGGATTACAGGCCAGCGTCCCTCATGCATGATCCTAGATCATAAAAATTCTAAACTATTAGTAAAGCTCAGTCCTTCAGAATTAAAAAAATTATCATCACAATCAAGGTGGGTTTATTTCCAAAAAATTTAAATTAGGTTTACATTCAAAAATGGATTAATATAATTAACCATATTAATAGACTACTGGAGAAAAAATATGGTCACAAAATGTGAATAAAATAGTTTAGATAAAATTTGACACTCATTCATCATTTGTAGCAAATGTAGAAGGTCTGGGAACCCCCTTACCCTGGGAAAGGATTTCTGCCAATAGCCTTCTTCATAGTTGTTGACAGTAACATGTGAGAAGAGCGCCACCTAAAATCAAGCCTGCCACTATCACAGCTTCTATTAAAAAATTCACTGAGGACGGAGAGCACGGTTGTTAATCTTTCCTTTCAACTTACATAGAAACCCGAGATTCAGCAGTTAATTTTTAGAATTATGAGTATGCAAGGTGGCCAGATACAATAAATAAAACAAATTATGTCACAACAGCAATAAAGAGTAGGCAAACATCATTTAATACTACCATAACAAAAGCAGCAAAAATATAGGGTATTTGGGGAAGAAGCTGTGAAAGGCACCGATGAAGACCTAAGGATGTGGAGACACACCAGGTGCCCGCAGAGAAGGATTGTTCTGCAAGGACCCCCTTCCCCGCAGATGAACTTCTACAATTAATGCCATTATAATCCACCATTGAGAGGCCTGGAGGGTGGGGAGCCTTGAGAAGCTGATTCCGAAAATGTATGAAATCACAGAAATATCAGGGCTGGCTACAGAAGTCCGTGATGTGTCAGAATTGGCTGCGTTACATCATCTGGTAATGAGCCATCCCAAAGCCAATCAGCTTCAAAGTACACATGCTCCTCCCGACTCACCCCATGTACCCATCCCGGGTCCCTGGGGGCTCTTGGCCTCAGCCTTGCTCAGGCACCAGGCGGTGGGGGCCACTGGTCCATTGCTGGCCCTGAAAGCTCCTGGCCACATGTTACAGTGCCTGGTACTTAAGAGTGTGTCACCGGTTGAAGGGAGTCATGGACTCCAGGGGGACATGGCTCAAATCTCCCCTAAGAGGGGAGGGGCAGGGGGGCAGCAAGACCCCCGACCACTTTCCACACGGATAACAGACCTCCTGGGGCTGAGCCTGTCAACCTAAACCAGTGGACCCGGAACATGGACTGGAGCCAGGAGCTTGGAGCTGGAAACTCCTGAGGCAGTGGCAGCTCACTGAGGACAGGAGGAAGCTCCACCACGGGGGCTGCCACTCACTACCTCCATGGGAAAAGGTGGAACAGATCAGAGCACAGCTCACACTTATAAAGTCACCCCACGTGAATCTAAGGCTTCAGTGAGAGAGGCAAGTCTTCAAAACCTTTAAAAGGTAGGAGATTGTCCTTGTCACCTTTAATAGGGGAGAATTTCTTAAACAAGATACACTACAAAACAGCTGAAATCTTAACGTTTATAAAAATGGTCATATTCAGGTGTGTTAAAATAAAGAATTTCTGCTTATTAAAAGTCACAACAAATAAAGAGAAAAAACAAGCCACAAAATGGAAGGTAGTTGCAATGATAGCTAAAGGACCTGTATCCATAATAAATGCTAATTCTAAGGAATCATTATATAGAAGAAACACCCAAATCAAAGAATGGACACAGATATGAACTGGCATGTCACAGAGAAGGAAACACAAAGGCCTCAAATCATGTGAACAGATGACCTCTCCCACCAGAAATTAGGGAAATGCTGGTTAGGACCCAATGAATGAGACATCCAATATGTAGGCCAAACTATTGAAGTATGATATTAAGAATGACATTGGATATGAACCAAGAGACCCCTCACAGGGAAATATGTCAGATTTCAACAATTGGCAAATACCATTTATTTAAAACATTCCATTATTTTAAATACCACTCAGGAGGGAAAAACCCCCAATGCTTTGAGAGGATTGTGCAAAGATGGCATTGGACTAGGAAGGCAGGGCTCAAGTTTCTCACAAAATCAATGGGGAAAGGGCCACCAGCTCTCTGGGGGACCTGCTTTGGAGATCAGCAGACCAGGACAGTGCTGTGCAACTCCTAACAGGGTGAGGGACAAAGAGATGAAGAAGCTGAAACAGCAAACATGAGTTACCAAACCCCCGCAGCAGCTGGGAAGGGCTTCCTTCCCCCACTCCAGTATATTAAGCTGGGGCAAAACCCTGGCTCACTGCAGTGACTGAGAGGGAACAGACATCTTACTCCCTGTCAGCTGTTTCAAGCGAAAAGGGAAGGGGAACCAGGGGGCTTTTCTTCAGGAATTTAGCCAGTAAAGCCCATGTTGAATCTCAGCTGTGGCCAGACCAAAACACAGGAAAGCCAAGACAAACACCAACAAGTGCCATCTGCTGGCCGGTCTGGAAATTGTATGGACAAAAACTACTTTTGTTTCTCTCTATGCCCTGAGAGAAAGTCTGTGCCCCATTAGTGAGTCCATGGCCCTACTTTGATAACTTAAGCTGGGCAATTTTAAAGACTTAGAATAATTTGAATGAAGTATCAAAGAAGAGCTTTGGGAAAAAAACCAATAGGCAATAGGGAGAAATTGGTCATCAGCGCAAATTCACCAACATATTCAGAAGCCTAGACATCAGAGAAGAATTACAAGGCATACTATGAAACAGGAAGAGATGGCCCAGCCAAAGGAACATACCAAGTATCCTGAAGACATACAGGGTTTAAGATAATCAGCAAAAATCATAAACTCTCCTAAATCAGTTCAAAGAATTGAGAGAAAATATGACTAAAGAGATAAATGGTATTAAAAAGACCCTGGGAGAGGACAAAGAACAATTTGAAAGCCTGCAAAGGAAAGTAACAGACCTTACAGGAATGAAAGACACGATGGATGAAATAAAAGTGTGTTAGGCTGAGCCTCTGCACCCATGAGCATTAGCACCCGTGGTCCAACGGTCGGTCACATGATGATTGCACATGTCTCTGGCAGCCGTGGGTTCCAAGGCTGAAGAGAAAAAACTGCAAAGTGGCTGCGGCCATGGTGGGAGAGAGAAAGAATCAACAAGCACTGGAAGGGAAAGTACTGTAAACTGACTGCTGGGGAAGAAGATGTTGTATTTTTGTGGCAGGAATCTGTGGGATCTGTAATAGAAATGATGGCTGGTTGTGGTGAAATTGGCCACTCAGTAAACATGCTTCCAATGAACAGGAATGCCGAGTCCTGTTCAAATACTGCACTTTCTCTAGCTGTCCCTGAATGTGCCCTTTGTCTGCAAACGTGTTCACCCAGTCAGTCTGCCTTGCAAACATGTTTTCTGTGTGTGAATAGAGCTGAAAAAAAATTTCTGAGGATTTCCTTTACAAACCAACCTTGTTGTTACAAGAAGAGGAAATGGTGAAAATGCGTGGTATTATGAAGGGGACGCATGCTTTCTCCAAAGATAAAAAGAACACTGAAATGCTGATTTCTGGGTTTCTCTGTTGTTGATCTTGAAAATTTGTTTCAGTGTAGGAGAAATGAACATGGGCTTAGCAGGAAGATTAAATAGGATATCATAGATGCCAAAGGGTGTAGCTGGACTTCGGCTGGACTGTGACTTTCACACTGCAAACTTAGCAAGATAGAGCTCTGCTCATAGAAAGGACAATATATTAGCACAGAGGGGAGCTTCAGTTCAGCCTCAGTTGTCCAGAGAAGTGTTTGCATCAAAAGGTAGTGCTGCAGGGTTCCTTAACTGACCAGCTACTGCTCCTAACTTCAGTAGATGGTCAGTTAACAAACCCTGCAGCCCCATCCTCTGATGCAAGCACTTCTCTGGACAACTCTTTTGCTCATTTGCAACTGAGAGGAGACAGCATAGCTGAAAGGAGTCATAGGGGAGAAGGAGAAGCAGATCAAGAATCAACATCTTCAAGCAGGGGACCAGCTCCAAACATCGCTACTGAAGAAACCGAATCAGATGCCATTAGTGAGAGTGAGCATGCATCTGCACTTGATGCATAGCACCCCTTGAACCAACAGAAACTTTTGGTTTTGAATATAAATCAGATAGAAATTGGTCAATCAGATCATTCAGGAGTTGATTGCTCAGTAGCAGGGGGTGCAACAGTGAGCGTCAGAGTCAGATCTAGAAGGCCTGATGGACAGTGCACAGTAACTGAAGTTTAAATAAAAATAGCTTTCAGCCCCATGCTCAAAGCTGAAATGGTTATCTGCAAATTTCTGCCCAAGTAACATTATACGCAACCTAATAGTATATTTTGGGAGTGCAGGTGGGAAGGGGTATGGACAAGATAGACCTATAAGTAAAATGTCTAACATGTCTCTGTTGAAAAATTTATTTAGTGTAAGGAATTTGGGTGTTAAACAGTTGAGAGCTGTTTGGTAATAACCAAGTTTTCTTGAGGTCTGCTTATTTTATAAGAATAAAATATTTTTTCTTCAGTTCTTTTGACCAGTGTGTGTTATTATCTGTGCATTAACAGACCTCATCTGACTCTTGCATTGTGTGTTATTTTTTTACTTGGATTGACATAAAATCATTAATAAAATTTGGTATCTTTGAGATATTTGGTAAGAGTATGAGCAGGAAGATGAATTTAATGTGAGAATAGATGTGAATTTGGGATTTTAAAATAGATGACTAACAACCATTTTATAGAAAAGTTACTGAAATGTAAATGTAAAGTAAACTGCTAATATCTTATGCTTTGGGATTTTGTCAGCAATACACTTCATGGCATTCTCATAGACTTTGCTGTCTAGTCCTTGTAGTTCTGAGGTTTCTATCAATCTGCATTATTCTTTTGATTATGAAATTATAATTTAATAAATTCCACAGTTTATTAAAAAATACATTAGAGGCACATAAGAGTGGATTTTACTTGCTTGAAGAAAGGATTAGTGATTTCAAGGACAGAACATCTGAACTGGAAAAGACAGGGGAATAGAAAGAGAATGGAAAAAATAGAACAGGATCTCATGGTATTGAATGACAATGGGAAACATACAAACATATGCAATATCTGCATCCCAGAAGAAGAAGAGAATGGAAAAGGGGCAGAAAGAGTATTTGAGGAAATAATCACCAAAACTTCTCAACCCTTATGAAAGACATCAATGTCCAAGAAGGACAGTGCACCTCAGACAAAGCAAATCCTAATAGACTTATCCTGAGATGCCTACTATTCAGAAGGACAAATATCAGACATAGAGGTTTCTGAAAGCAGCAAGAGAAAACCTAAGCATCACATACAAGGGAAACACGATAAGATTAATTGCTAACCTCTCATCAGAAACCATGGATGTGAGAAGAAAGAGGTATGATGTACCTAATGTACTAAAAGAAAAAAACTACCAGCCAAGAATTCTGTATCTGGCAAAACTGACCTTCAAAAATGAGGGTTAGTTCAAAGTCTTCACAGACAAACAAAAACTGATGGGATATGTTACCAAAAGATGAGAATTACAAGAAATACTAAAGGCAGAGCTGCAGCCTGAAAGGAAAAAAACAAGGGTGAGAGACTTGGAAAAGAGTATAGAAATGAAGATGATCAGGAAGGGTAAATTAAAGGATCAAAAGACAGACAATAGTAAGCTATGACAATAGAAAATCAAAGGAAAAATGGATGAAATAAGTAATGTCTTTATGGTAATAACATTGAATGTTAATGGCTTGAACTCCCTAGTCACAAGACAGACTGACAGAATGCACAAAAAAATATATAAGCCATCTATTTATTGTCTACAAGAGACTCACCTCAGATGTAAGGACACAATCAGGTTAAAATGGAAGGCTGGAAAAAGATATTCCATGCAAATAGCAACCAAAAGGGAGCTGGAGTCATGACACTGATATTGGACAAAATAGATTTTAAAGGCAAAACTGTTAGAAGGAATAAGAAGGTCATTATATATTGATAAAAGGAACAGTTCACCAAGAAGAAATAACTGTAGTAAATATTTATGCACCTAACCTGAGTACCCCAAGATACATGAGGCACACATTGGCAAAACTGAAAGGAGAAATAGATGTTTCTACCATCATAGTTGGAGATTTAATACACCACTCTCAGTACTGGATAGAACATCTGGACAGAGGATAAATAAAGAAACAGAGAAGTTAATAATATGATAAAGGAACAAAACAGAATAGACAGCCATAGAGCATTGTACCCCCAAACAGCAGAATACACACTCATTCAAGTGCTAATGGATCTTTCTCCAAGATACACCATATCTTGGGTCATAATACAAGACAATAAATTTAAAAACATCAAAATTATACAAAACACTTTTTCTGATGATAAAAGAATGAAGCTGGAAACCAATAAATATATAAACATAAATATATAAACAACAACTCTTAAATAATCAGTGAGTCAAAGAAGGAACTAGAAAAAGAACAGTGACCTAATCTCAAACTAAGCCAAAGGAAAGAAATAGTAAAGATCAGAGCAGAAATAAATGTAATTGAGGACGAAAAAACAATAGAGAGAATCAATCAAACCAAACATTGGTTCTTTAAGAAGATCGACAAAATCAACAAACACTTAGCTAGACTGACAAAGAATAAAAGAGAGAAGGCACAAATAAATAAATGAGATGGGAGCATTACTACTGACCCTGCAGAAATAACTGAGATCATGGGAGAATACTATGAACAGCTGTATGCAAAAAAACCTAGAAAATGTAGATGAGATGGACAAATTCCTGGAAACACATGAACCATCTACATTGACCCTAGAAGAAATAGAAGACCTCAACAAACTAATCACAAATGAAGAGATTGAAACAGAAATCAAAAACTTCCCAAAGATGAAAAGCCCAGAATTCACAGGTGAATTCTAGCAATCATTCAAAGATGATATAATATCAATCTTGCTCAAGATCTTCAAAAAAATTGAACAGAAGAGAACACTACCAAACTCATTCTATGAAGCCAACATCATCCTAGTACCAAAACCAGGTAAAAATTCTACAAAACAAGAAAATTATAGACCAATATCTTTAATGAATATGGTTACAAAAATCCTCAACCAAGTATTGCAAACCTAATAAAAAACACATTAAAAGAATTATACACTGTGGTCAAGTGGGTATTACATCAGGTATGCAAGGGTGGTTCAACACAAGAAAATCAAATAGTACAATAAACCACTTTGATAAATTGAAGAAGAAAAATCACATGATCTCGATTGATGCAAAAAAAGCATTTGACAAAATACAGCACCTTTTCTTCATAAAAATACTTCAAAAGATAGGAATAGAAGGAAACTTTTTCAATAGGGTAAAATGCATTTACAAAAAACCTACAGTTAGCATTGTACTCAGTGGTGAAAGACTGAAAACTTTTCCACTGATATCAGGAACAAGACAAGGATGCCTAGTGTCACCATTGTTATTCAATATTGTGCTAGAAGTTCTATCTAGACCAATTAGGCTAGATAATGAAAAAGAAAGGCACCCAAATAGGAAAGGAAGATATGAAACCTGCACTATTCACTGATGATATGATCCTATATCTAGAATCTCCTGAAAAAAAATCTACAACAAAGCTACTAGAATAGACGAATTCAGCAACGTGGCAGGATGCAAGATTAACACACAAAAATCAGTAGCATTTCTTTTTTATTTTTAAGATTTATTTTATTTATTATTTCTCTCTCCTTTCCTGCCCTGGTTGTCTGTTCTCTGTGTCCATTTGCTACCTGTTCTTTTGTCCACTTCTATTGTTGTCAGTGGCACAGGAACCTGTGTCTCTTTTTGTTATGTCATCTTGCTGAGTCAGCTCTCCATGTGTGTGGTCCCATTCCTGGACAGGCTGAAATTTCTTTCACACTGGATGGCTCTCCTTATGGGGTACACTCCTTGTGTGTGGGGCTCCCCTATGCAGGGGACACCACTGCATGGTGCAGCACTCCTTGGAGGCATCAGCACTGCACATGGGCCAGCTCCACATGGGTCAAGGAGGCCCAGAGTTTGAACCGCAGACCTCCCATGTGGTAGACGGACGGCGTATCCACTGGGCCAAGTCTGCTTCCCGTGTAGCATTTCTAAACACTACTGATGTGCAATCTGAGTAGGAAATCAAAAAAAATCCCATTTATAATAGCAACTGAAACAATTTAATATTAAGAATAAACTTAACCAAGGTGTGTTAGTCAGCCAAAGAGGTGTTAAGGCAAAGTACCCATTATCTGTTGACTTTTATAAAAGGCATTTACTTAGGGTAAAAGCTTACAGTTACAAGGCCCTGAAGTGTCCAACTCAAGGTACCATAAGAGTTATTTTCTCACCCAAGTCGGTTGCCACGTGTTGAAGTGAGACGGCAGGCAGTCTCCACCTAGTTTCTCCTTACCTTTTCCTCTTATCACTCTGTGGGCCCAGCTTCTTCTAATCTCAGATGTTGACTGGCATAGGACTCATCTCTCAGGGCCTCTCAGCTGCTCTGGTCTTTTCACAAGGTTAGCTATAAACTATCAGGCAAACAGCTCATCTCTCCCCAGTGCTCAAGGATCACAACTGACAAAGTTCTCTGTTCTGTGAGTCTTCTTGATGGAGCATTGGTTTATACAGCCTACCAAGAGGGCTGGAACTCAACCCTGAGTCAAGCACTACTGACATGGTTGAATCAAAGCTCTAATCTTAACATAATTTAATCAAAGACATCCCAACTGAATCTAATAGACTTGAAGGGTATCACATCCAGAGGAACAGATCAGTTTACAAATATAATCCATGTCTTGTTTTGGAATTCATAAATAATATCAAACTGCTGCTCAAGGACATCAAGGACTTGCATTCAGGAAACTACAAACCATTGCTAAAAGAAACAAAGAAGACTTAAATAAATGGAAGGACATTCTCATGTTCATGGCCTAGAAGACTAAATATCATTAACATGTCAACTCTACCCAAAGTGATTTACAGATACAATGTAATTCCAATAAAAATCCCAACAGCCTTTTTTTGAGAAATGGAAAAACCAATTGCCAAATTTTTTTGGATGGGTGAGAGGCCCTGAATAACCAAAAATGCATTAAAAAAAGAAGAACAAAGTTGGACGACTCTCACTTCCTGACTGTCATGATTACTTACTGACAGTGGTAAAAATATCATGGTGCTGGCATAAATGCGGACAGATTGACCATAGAAACTAAATCAAGAACTCAGAAATAGACCCTTACACATCTACAGTCAAGTGATTTTTGAAAAGACTGCTTTCCCAACTGGGCTAGAATGGTCTAAACAAATGGTGCTGGGAGAACTGGATATCTATATCTAAAAGAAAGAAAGAGGACCCTTATCTCACACCTTATACAAAAATTAACTCAAAATGAATCAAGGCACAACATATCAAAACTTAAGGGATGCAGCAAAAGCTGTACTGGGAGGGAAATTCATAGCCATAAATTCATACAGCAAAAAGAACTAAAATTGAAGAAATAACTGCACAATTGGAGGAATTAGTTAAAAAAAAACAACAACAAATTAACCACAAATAAAGAAGAAAGAAATAACATATATCTGAGGAGAACTAAATGAAATAGAAAATAAGAAAGCACTCAAAAAATAAACAAAACAAAGAACTGGTTCTTTGAGAAGATCAATAAAATTGACAAACCATTAGCTAGACTAACAGAGAAAAAAAGAGAGAAGATGCAAATACACAAAATATGAAATGAGAAAGGGGATATCACCACTGACCTCACTGAAATAAAGACTATCATAAAAGGGTACTTTGAAAATCTATATTCCAACAAGACAGACAATTTAGAGAAAATGGACAAATTCCTAGAAACACATAAGCAGCCTACATGATGAAAGAAGAAATCATGACCTCAACAAACCAATCACAAGTAAAGAGAATCAGTCATTAAAAACTTCCCAACTAAGAAGAGCTCCGGGCCAGATGGTTTCACAGGTGAATTCAACCACACATTCCGGAAAGGACTAACACTAATCTTGCTTAAACTCTTCCAAAAAATTGAAATAGAAGGAACATTGCCTATCTCATTTTATGATGCCAGCATTACCCTAATACCGAAGCTGAACAAAGACACCACAAGAAAGGAAAATTACAGACCAATGTCTCTAATGAATCTAGATGCAAAAATCCTCAATAAAATACTTGCTAATCGTATTCAAAAACACATTAAAAGAATTATATACCATGAAAAAGCAGGTTTCATTCCTGGTATGCAATGATAATTCAAAAGAAAATCAATTAATGTAATACACCACATAAACAGATTGAAGGAAAAAAATCACATGATCATTATCTATAGATGCAGTAAAAGCATTTGAGAAAACACAGCATGCTTTCTTGATAAAAACACTGCAAAAGATAGGAATAGAAGGAAACTTTATGAACATGATAATGAGTATATATAAAAAACCCACAGCTAATATCATTTACAATGGTGAAACCCTAAAATCTTTCCCTCTAAGATTGGAACAAGACAAGGATGCCCACTATCACCCCTTCTATTTAACATTGTGTTAGAAGTACTTGCTGAAACACTGAGGCAAGAACCAGACATAAAAGGCATCCAGATTGGAAAGGAAGAAGTCAAAATTTCATTATTTGCAGATGACATGATCCTATACATAGAAAGCCTTGAGAAGACTACAACAAAGCTTCTAGAACTTATAAATGCCTTCAGAAAAGTCACAGGGTATAAGGTCAATGCACAAAAATAAGGAGCATTTCTGTACACAGATATTGAGCAATCTGAGGAGGAAATCAGGAAACAAATACCATTTACAATAGTAAATTAAAAAATCAAATACCTAGGAATAAATTTAACTAAAGATTTTAAAGACTTATACTCAGAAAACTACATAGCACTGTTCAAGGAAATCAAAGAAGACCTAAATAAATGGAATACTATTCCCTGTTCATGGATAGGAAAACTAAATATTATTAAGATGTCTATCCTACCAAAACTGACCTATGCATTCAATGCAATCCCAATAAAAATCAACACAGCATTTTTTAATGAACTAGAAAAACTAACTATGAAATTTATTTGGAAAGGAAAGAGACCCTGAATAGTCAAAGACATGCTGAAAAAGGAAAATGAAATTGGAGGAATCACACTACCTGACTTCAAAACATACTACAAAGCTACAGTATTGAAAACAGCATGGTATTGGCACAAAGATAGACATGCTGACCAATAGAACTGAGCTGAGAGTTCTGATATAGATCCTCATATATACAGTCATCTGATATTAACAAGGCCACCAAGCCCACTCAACTGGGAGAGAATGGCCTCTTCAACATATGGTGCCTGGAGAATTGGGTATCCATATGCAAAAGAAGGGAAGAGGATTACCATCTCACACCTTATACAAAAATCAACTCAAGATGGATCAAAGACCTACATGTAAGAGCCAAGACTATTAATACCTTGGAAAACAATGTTAGGAAGCATCTACAGGACCTTGTAATAGGAAATGGCTTCATGAACTTCACACCCAAAGCATGAGCAGCAAAAGAACAAATAGATAAATGGGACTTCCTCAAAATTGAAGCGTTTTGCACCTCAAAGAAATTTGTCAAGACAGTCAAAAGAGAGCCTACATAATGGTAGAAAATATTTGGTAACCATATAGTTGATAGAAGACTTATATCCTGCATGTATAAAGAACTCCTACATCTCGAAAATAAAAAGACAACCCATTTGAACAGGTGCTTCTCCAAAGAAGAAACACAAATGCCTAAAAAGCACATGAAAAAATGCTCAAAATCACTAGTTATTAGGAAAATGCAAATCAAAACTACAACGTGATACCATCTTACTCCCATAAGACAGGCAGCTATGAAAAAAACAAAAGACTACAAGTGCTGGAGAGAATGTGGAGGAATGGGAACACTCAACCACTGCTGGTGGATATGGAGAAGGATCCAGCCATTTTGGAGGAGTTTGGCAGTTTCTCAAAAAGTTAGCTATAGATTTGCCATATGACCCAGCAATTCCATTGGTAGGCATATACCCAGAAGAACTGAAAATAAGGACACAAAAGGATATATGCACACCAATGTTCAAAGCAGCATTATTCACTATTGCTAAAAGTTGGAATCAACCTAAATGCCCATCAACAGATGAATGGATAAATAAAATGTGGAATATACATACAATGAGATATTAGTCATAAGGAGGAATACAGTACAAGTACATGTGATAACATGGATGAATCTTGAGGATCTTATGTTGAGTGAAGCAAGCCAGACATTGAAGGACAAATACTACATGAACTCTCTGATATGAAACAAGCACACCAAGCTGTTTCAGAGAGCTAGAGACTGGAAGGTAGGCTTAAAGGAATTTGTGGGGGAGGGGAAGTTTGTGAGCTGATGCCTTCATGGGTGAAGTCTATGAGAAGGTGGAGGCAAGTATTTATAGAGGGAAGGGATAAGATAGGGGTATAGGGATACATTTGGGTGGGGCTTTGTGGGCTTGAGGCAGACTAGAGTTGGGGGGATGGGTCAGATGGCCCAAGGAATTGGGGGGAGGGTTGGGGGGAACAGTTTAATATGGGAGAATATCAGGTAAATATTTGAAGCCACAATGTTGAGAAAACTCTTCAGAAAATATAATAAGGATTACGTATTTAAGGTGTTTGGGGGGGCATCTGGTACAGGGGCAAGCTTCTAGGGAACGTGTGGGTCTCATTTTGTCATAGTGTGTTTTATCATTGGGTGGAGACCCATACAATGAGTGTAAAAGTGTACCCACATCCTGGGGAGACCTGATGTTCCCAAATAGAGGGAATTGTGTCTCTTGAAAGAATTGGTGGCTCCCAATTAGTTAGGGCAGTCTACTATGCCAAGCCCTCAGCATTGCTGCAGTATCTGTAAATCTGGTCCCTCAAGTAGTGAAGATTAATTGTCACTGTGGGCCCTGAGGGGAGGGGGAGAGAGGTATAGAATAGATGGAAGCAGGGCAACTGGGGGGCAATGGAAGTGCTCCACAAGATCATGCAATGATGGATATAGGACATGTTAACTTACACCAAAAGTGTCTAAAAGTCTATAAACTAAAATGTAAGCCATAATGTAAAACATAAGGAAGCTAAAAATTTAGAAATTTGTACAGTCTAAGAATATAAACCATAATGTAAACCAAAATGGAACCATGTTTGAAAGCTGTATTTCAATATCTGTACATCAGCTGCAGCAAATATAACATGAACATGTAAAAAGATCATTGCTGGGGGAAGGGGAAAAGGGTTTGATGTTGGGTATATGGGAGTTCCCTATATTGTGCATGTGAGTTACCGTGATCTAAAACTTTTTCTAAAAATTAGAAAAATAAAGAAAGGATATAGACACTGAGGAAGAAATGAAAGAAAGTGCGTTGCCACTGTATATACAGAGCAACACCTATTACAGTGATAAAAGGCAAAATGTTTGAAACAAAGTTTTATAATATTTTACATTTTATTAATACACCAATTCATTTTTACTTTAGTATTTCTAAATTATTATGTATTCTATTTCTAAGCTTTAAACCCATCACTGTATTTCAATTTCCTATTAATTGAATTTGGCAATGTATTAGGTTTCATTGCTGAAGAAGATTTGGACCACAGAGAGGTTCAACTATTGCAGTGGAGGAACACTGGTGTGGGATGTTATTGATGGGGGGCACATGAATGAGGGGGAGTTCTCCAGGGCATGTATATAGGGGACAAAAAAATGTTCTGATACATGTTGGATATTTTTATAGTAGTTACAGTTACAAACATCAAGAGAGGGAGTGCTGAGTTCCTACCCAGGGAACTCTGTCACATTCCCCAATGCAACAGCAACAATCCCCCAAGTGCAATGGCAAAGATCAACAAGGAAGGATGGTCCAATGATGTTCCCTTTATACTGATGACTATGCTTATGAGCCTGTGTGCCTGAAATATGAACTGGTTTAGAGCTGCAGGGTACCTAAGAGTTACCTCATGAAAGCCTTGATGCTGCATAAATGTGGCCACTCTCTAAGCCAAACTCAGCATGTAAATGCATTACCTTCCCCCCAGCATGGGACATGACTCCTGGGGATGAGCCTCCCTGGCACCGAGGGATTACAACCAATCACTAACTGCTGATGCAACTAGAAAGAGACCTTGAATAAAAGGGTCAACTCAGACCAGCAGAATATCTCAGATTTTATGTATGATCAAGTGTTAAAAATGACTTTTTGGCCTTGAATAAAAGGAGGAATTGGCGAACACAAATGAGTTTATATGGCTAAGAGTCTTCAAAAAAGAGTCGGGAGGTCATCAGAGGGGTCACACTTACGCACACCTCAGCAGGACCCCAGAGAGAGCCAAAGTAGATGCAACCCTAGGTGCTGGTTCTCCTGAAGGCTATGGAGATCCACAGGGTATATGGTCATGGCAGATTGATTTGGAGTTCTGTGCCATGTCAGAGGGCCCTACTTTGGACTTTGTGCTCCTGAGTGTGATAGAGCTGGACTCAGATGTGACCTTCCTACACATGCCTCTTCTGTCACTTTTACTGAACCTGTGGTTGGTGCTAGGGATGGTGCATACTTAGGGTTCTGGACTGCCCATGTGCCAGCTGGGCCCTGAGCCTCAGTAGAGTTGGGACTCCTACTCTTTGGTTCTTTGGACTTACCCAGGCCAGCTAACAGAGAGGTGAAGATGGTAAACACCACACCAGGGAATCAAAAGTGCCAACAACTGCAAGCAGAGGAACTGCATTCATCATCCCTGAAACCTAAGCCCCCTTTTGATCTAGAGGTGGAATGGACATCACCATCCCAGGGTCCACAGGATGGAGGAATAAAATATGGATTAGAGTGGGCTTACTGACATTTTACTATAAAACTATTGTGACAAGTAATAGAAGAAATTGTAGCATTGAGGTGGAGAATGTGACCACAGTAGTTGCTGA
This sequence comes from Dasypus novemcinctus, assembly GCF_030445035.2. Taxonomy (NCBI): domain Eukaryota; kingdom Metazoa; phylum Chordata; class Mammalia; order Cingulata; family Dasypodidae; genus Dasypus; species Dasypus novemcinctus. The sequence goes on along the minus strand of NC_080678.1, from coordinate 131,405,277 downwards.
GGGCAGGGAAAGGGAAGAAGGGATGTGATGTGGGGGCATATTGGAGACTTTGAGTTGTCCTAAATGATATTGCAGAATCAGATGCTGGACTTTATATATCCTGCCATAACCTACTGAATGTATGGGGGGAGAGTGTGAACTACAGGTAAACTATTATGTGTGTGGTGCAGCAGTGCTCCAAAATGTGTTCACCAAGTGCGATGAGGGTGCCACAATGATGGAGGAGGTTATTGGTGTGGGAGGAGTGGTGTGCGGGAGTTGGGGGGTATACGGGAACCTCTTATATTTTTTAATGTAACTTTTTTGTGTGTGATGTATATATCTTCAAAAATATATAATTTACAAAAATGATGGGGTGGGGGGTGGGGAGTGGGGTATATGGGAACCTCATGTTTTTTAAAATATTTTTTAATGTAATGTTCTTTGTAATCTATTAACTTTAATTTAAAAAGTGTAAAAATAAATAAAACAAAATGGATCAAGGACCTAAATATAAAAGAGACACCTATAAAGCTCCTAGAAGAAAATGTTGAGAAACATCTTTAAGATCTTGTGGTAGGTAATATTTTCTTAATCTTATACCGAAAGCACGAACAATGAAAGAGAAAATTGATAAATGGGACCTCCTCAAAATTAAACACTTTGTCCTTATATGACTTTGTCAAAAGGGTGAAAAGGCAGCTGAATCAATGGGAGTAAATATTTGGCAATCACATATCTGAAAAAGGTTTAATATCCATGATATATAGAGATCATACAACTCAACAATAAAAAGTCAAACTGCCTGATTAAAAAATGGGCAAAAGAATTCAAAAGACAATTGTCCAAAGAAGAAATACAAATGGTGAAGAAACACATAAAAAATGTTCAACATCACTAGCAATTAGGGAAATGCAAATCAAAACTACGAGACATTATTTCACACCTATTAGACTGGCCACTAGTAAAAGTTGGAAAACTGTACATGTTGGAGGTAGGAACACTTATTCACTGTTGGTTAGAATGTAAATGGTACAGCCACTGTGGAGGACAGTTGGGCAGTTTCTAAGGATGTCGAATATAGACTTACCATGTGACCTGGAAGTACCATTACTAGGTATATACCCAGAAGAACTGAGAGCAGTGTAACGAACAGACTTCTGCACACCCACGTTTATAGCATCATTATTCACGATTGTTAAAAGTTGGAAACAACCCAGGTATCCATCAACTGATGAATGGGTAAACCAATTGCGGTGTATTCTCCCAAAGGAATAGTTTGCAACCATAAGAAGAAATGTGGAAACATGACAACATGGATGAACCTGGAGGACGCTATGTTGAGTGAAGCAAGCCAGATACAAAAGAACAAATACTGCATGATTGTGCTATTATGAACTAAATATAGAATGTAAATTATGGAGTGACGCCTTCTCCCAGGGGCTCCAGGCACCCTCTGCCTGCCCCTTCCCCCCCAGCACCTGGGATCCTAGGCCCTCCCTTCAACAACCCGTGCTCGCACCCCGAGCCCCTGCACGCCGGCTTCGCGCCCCTCCCTCAGCAAACACTTCAGCCCTGGACAAACCCCGTGTCCCCCCAGGAAGCTGCGTGGAGGAGAAAGGCCCCAAAGGACCAGCCGGCCCCGCGGGGCGGCCCCACCACCGACTCCACGAGGCCCAGCGCCGCTGGCATCCGACTCCACGGTGTGGGCACGGCTGGTCCCGGGGCCCGCGGTTCCTGGTCTGATAAGGGCTGAGCGCGGGGCTCCCCTCCTCCGCGCACAGGGCACTTCCATGCTGCCCGCAGCCTGAGCAGGCGGTGGTCGCAGTGCTGAGCGCGGGGATGTGAAAGAAGAGCCCGTGCCCTGTCACTGCACCCCCAGCCCAGAGCCAGCTCCAGGCCAGTGGTCTCAGAGCGACCCCGGCCCCCCTCCCTGCCGGCTTGGACCGCGGCGTGGCCCCAGCGGCCCTGTCAGCGCCTGGCCCTGGCCCGGGGACGCTGAGCAGGCGGGTCGCCACAGCTCCGCCTCCGAGCCAGGAGAGTCGCGGCTGGACCCTGGGGCGCGGGCTGCGCCAGCCCGAGCGGGACTTTCTCTCCAGGAGAAAGAGCCCCTAAGGACAGACGGGGGCTCCCAGGGCCCCTCCCGCTCCCGGAGCCGGCTTTCCCTCCCCGCAGCCCTCCGGAGGCCGCCCCAAGGGAGAGTGGGGAGACCCTCGGAGCCGTGGCTGACCCCGCCTCCCCCACTGCCTGCTGCAGGCCCTCGGCGCTGGCCCCTCCTGCAGGGCCTCGGTTTCCCCCTGGAGCTGGTCAGGGGAGGACCGCCTCCTGCTGGGTGAGGAGAGAGAGGCGTCCTGGGCCTGGGAGCACCCTCTGGGTTCCACTTGCGGCCCCCGCAGGATTGACAGGAACTGAGGACCAGAGAGATGCCTGAGCCCAGTCTCTGCCTCCAGGCTCTGCTCCCAGGCCAGGGTGGGGAGAGCGGGTGGGGGGTGAGGGTACTCATCCGCCAGCACCCAGACCCTTCTGGTAACAAGCTATTAAGCAAAAACGCAGCGATTTTGAGGGTCCTAGAGGCCCCCTGTGAGGGTCTGGGGAAAAGGGGCGCCTAGTTTAGCCCCTCCCACCCCGCACAGATCCTGTGACTCCCCCTTGCTGTTGTGAACAGCCCCGCAGAGCTGCAGGTCGCAAAGTGGCACGTCAGCCTCATGGCCGTCGTAATAACCGGCCCCGGGGCGGCGGAAGGGGGCGAGCAGGCAGTTGCGGCCGGTGCCCAGAGCCAGCCGCTGTCTTGCTTGGCGCGCTGCGCGGGTGCGTGGCAAGGTCGTGCGGGTCTAGGCTAGAGGCGCGGGCCGGCGGCCGCTGAGCACGCGCAGAGGCAGAGGTAGCGCCTGGAAGAGACTTTGGTGGACTTGCTGGCCTGACTCCAGGCCCCCAGAGAGACCAGAGGGATGGGGAGCCGCGCGCCCCGGGCGCCCGGGCCAGCGCCCCTCTGGCTGCTGCTGCTGCTGCTGCTGCTGCAGGTGTTGAGCGTGGGGGGCAGACCCCATCACGTTCGGAGCGGGAGGGGTGCTTGGCTCCAGAATTCAGGGGATTTGGGAACCTGCCAGCCCGCCTTGGATCTCTATTTCGTCCTGGACAAGTAAGTTGCTGGGGGCGTCTGGTGCATTGTGGGGGTGAGGGGGGTGGTGAGGGTCGTTGGAGCAGGTCCAGGCTCCACAGGGGGGTTCTGCCTGGGTCCAGGGCCTGCGGAGCCCCTGTCTTGTGGGCGCTGCGGGAGGTCCAGGGGTCAGGCGCAAGAGAGGTGGCTCTGGGAACGCCACATTTCCCGAGGCAGAAGGATGTTCCAGGCTTTTGTGTCCAGATACTTTTCCTTTGGAGGTTTCTACTGAGAAATAGACTAAGCTGCAAGGCAACCAAGACGATCATCTGGGGTCTTGAATGGCAATTTGGGGAGCAGAGAGTCAGGGAGCACCCCAAGTAGTGTTGTGTTGTGGCATTTCCAAGCAAGAGATTTCAAAGAAAAAGACGAGCACAAAAGTTGACTGTGGTTGGAGGATGTTTGGGCTTGTGTTAGGAGTTAGCTGAGTCCTTTCATTGCGCTTTGCTTTTTGGTGTCGGGATGTCCCTGAGGTTTTGAGGAGCCTTGCCTGAGGATTTGCAGACTCCAGCGGTTTGTGACACCTGAGACCTGCCTACAAGTCACCTCCCGCGTGGCCTCCTGACTCCATTTGAAATCTCTTGGCTGTCAAACTCTGTTTTCTTTTAGTTCTTTATAAGGAAGGGAACATAAGCCACCACAATGTTTCTGAAGCTTCTGTCCCTCCTTTTAAGTGGCCTTCAAGTGGGCTGATCTTTAGTCTAGAAGACTTCTGTCTCTACAGGGTCCAAAGAAGCAGGTTCGTGGCTTTCTTTGGGTATTTTAAGTGTCGCTGGTGCTTGGAAAATCCTTTGCTTTGCTTCTTCTGGTGGCTTTGCTTCCTTCTTCACAGTCACTTTCAGGAGCAGCTGGCGGGTCTGCTTGTGGCCTTGGCCCCTGGGCTGTGGCTCAGGTGCCTCCTGGCCCCTGTGAGGTTGTCCTTCCAAAGAAGGAAAGGGAGGTGCAGGGTCAGCCTTGGAGAGATTATCTTGCTTCTACCTTCAGCTCCTCCTGTTGGGTTGGCAGTGAACTGTGCATTCATTGAAGAGTAATGGAAGTGCAACCAATGGTAATTCTGCTTACAGTTTCACCACCCTGGAATGGAGAGGAGCAAAGGGGGGTGTCCATCCAATTCTGGGTGGGAGGGGTGAGGCCCTAGGGGTGAGTGAGGGACCCAGGGTCAAGTGATGGAGGCAGATCTTGGAAGAGAATCCCTTCCTCTACCTAGTGGGTGGGCTTCTGACACATCCTGGACAGGTCTCACCTGGTTGACGCCCCCTTGGAGAGTGGATCAGGGTTTGAGGATGGCTGGATCTGGAGAGGATGACAGCCTCTCTAGTTTAGTCTTTTCGGAAAGGGCAGTGAGTCCAGAGGGCCACCCGCTGCTGAGCAGCCATCCTACTGCTCTCACTGTTTGGCCCAGTGGGGGCACAGCCCAGCCTGGGATGGAGGAGGAGCTCTGGCATCAGGGGTGTGTGAAATCACATTAACTAAGCACTTACTACATGCTAAGCAACGTACTGGACACTTTAGTCCCTGACAACTGAGGGAGTGTATTCAATTCCCCTGTTTTAGGATGACGCAACTGAGGCTTGGAGGGGCTAAATGGGTTGGTCAAGGCCAGTTAAACCCAGTTTGCATTTATATTTCCCTACTGGCTAATGATGTAGAGGCTCTTTACATATGCTTATTTTTCATTTGTGCATCTTCTTTGGTATGTTCAAGCTTTTGCCTTTTGTTTGGGTTTTTTATGATTCTGTTGTTGCATTGTAAAAATTTCTGTATATTTTAGACATTAAACCCTTATTAGTCTATGATTTGCCACTATTCTCCCATTTTGTAAAATATTTTCAGTTTTTTTTAATACTGCCTTAATGAATTAAAGTTTTAATTGTCATGAAATGGAACTTACATATTGTTTCTTTTGTTGTTCATACTTTGGCATCATATCTATGACTCCATAGCCAAATAGTATATCATAAAGATTGTTTTCTTCAAAGAGCTTTGCATTTTTAGCCATTATAATTAGGACCTTCATCCAGTTTGAGTCAATTTTTGTACATGATATGAGGTAGGAGTCTAGCCTCATTCCTTTGCAAGGGGATATCCAGGTTTTAATGATGTCATTTGTTAGAATCTAATCTTTCACATATGTGTGTTACTGACATTTTTGTACAAAATCAATTATCCATATATGTTTGGGCTTATTTCTGTACTTTCAAGTCTATTCCAGTGGTCCAACTATGCATTATCTTTAGGCCAGTTCCACACTGTTTTGATTACTGTAACTTTGTAGTGTATTTTGAAATTGGAAAACGGTACCCTTCAACCTAATTCTCCTCTTTCAAAATTGTTTTGCTATCTGAGGCTCCTTGCAGTTCTATGTGAATTTGAGGATCAGCTTTTCCATTTCTGCAAAAATGGCTGCTGTAATTTGACAGTGGTTGTATTGGATCCATAGATCATATTGGGCAGAATTGACATTTTGGCAGTATTAGCTCCTTCAATCCATGGACATGGGCTTTGTCATGCCACACATTTATGCCTTCTTTAATATCTTTCAATAGTCTTTTGTAATTTTCACTATAAAAGTTTTTTACATCCTTGCTTAAATTTATTCCTAGATATATTATTCATTTATATGCTGTCATAACTGGAATTGTTTTCCAATTTTTGTGTTTATATTGTGCATTGTTAGTATATAGAAACATAATTGATTTCTAATGTGTTAAACTTGTACCCAGTTGCTTTGCTGAATTTGTTAATTCTAGTAGTTTTCTTATGGATTCCCTTGGCTTTTCTATTTAAAAGACAACATCATTTGCAAAATAGATAGTTCTACTTCTTGATTCCAATTTGGATACAGTTTACTTCTTCCTTCTTAATTGTTCTGGCTAGAACTTCTAGTACAATATTGAATATTGAATAGCATGATTATCTTGTTTCTGATCTTAAGGAGAAAGATTTCAGTTTTCATCATTGAGCAAGATGTTAGATGTGAGTTTTTCTTTTTTCTTTTTTGTCTTTATTTTTTTTTAATGTTACATTCAAGAAATATGAGGCCCCATATACCCCCCACCCTCTCACTCCACTCCTCCCCCCATAACAACAACCTCCTCCATATTCATGAGACATTCATTGCACTTGGTGAATACATCTCTGAACACCACTGCACCTCATGGTGAATGGTCCACACCATAGCCCACACTCTCCCACAGTCCACCCAGTGGGCCATGGGAGGACAAACAATGTCCTGTAACTGTCCTTGCAGCACCACCCAGGACAACTCCAAGTACCAAAAATGCCCCCACATCACCTCTCTTTCTCCCACTCCCTACCCCCAGCAGCCACCATGGCCACTTTCTCCACACCAATGCCACATTTTCTTCGATTACTAATCACAACAGCTCATGAATAGAATATCAGTAATTCCACTCTAATCCATACTCTATCCCTCCATCCTGTGGACCTCAGAATGGTTGTTTCCACTCCACATCTATATCAAGAGGGGGCTTAGATTCCACATGAATGCTGGATGCAATGCTCCTGCTTTCAGTTGTAGACACTCTTGTCTCCCTGGTGTGGTGGTTGACCTTCTTCACCTCCTTGTTGGCTGAGTGGGGTAAGTCCAATAAACCAGAGTGTAGGAATTGCAAGTCTGTTGAGGCTCAGGGCCTGGCTATCACATGGTCAGTCCAGAGATTCAGGTCCCCTGGGTATACATTAAACCCCAGCACCAACTACAGTTCCAGTAAAATAACAGGAGAGACTTGTGGACAAAGATCACATCTGAGTCCAGCTCCATCACACGGAAACACAAACTCCAAAGTAGGGTCAACTGACATGGCACTGAACTCCATCTGCCATGACCATACAACCTGTGGGTGTCTGTAGCCCTCAGAAGAACCAGTACCTGAGATTGTATCTACTTTATCTGTCTCTGGGACTCTGCTGAGGTGTGCATAAGGGCAACCCCTCTGATAACCTCCTGGCTCTTTTTGGAGACTCAGCCATATAAACTCATTTGTCCTTTCCATTTCTTCCTTTTATTCAGGTCAAAAAGCATTTTTAACTCCTGGTATTATATGTAGAGTGAGATATTCTGCTGGTTCAAGTTGACCCTTTTATTTAAGGTCATTTTCTACTAATTGACCTTTATCATAAAGAAAAAGTTCCCTTCTAATCCTAGAATTCTAAGTGTTTTTATCAAGAAAGGGTGCTGGTTTTTTTCCAAGTGTATTTTCTGCATCCATTTAGATGATCATGTGTTTTTGTTTCCTTCATTCTATTTGTGGATTGATTTTCATATATTGAACCAGTCTTGAATTTTGGGGTATATACCACTTGGTCATGGGTACAATCTTTTGTCACATGCTGTTGGATTCAGTTTGCTAGCATTTTGTTAAGGTTTTTGGCATCAGTATTCACAAGGGAACTTGCTCTGTAATTTTCTTTCCTTATCAGCCTTTGGTATCCAGGTAATGCTGGCCTTATAGAATGAATTATAAAGTGTTCCTTCTTTTTGAATGCTTTGGAAGGATCAGAGAAGGATTGGTGTTATTTTGTATTTGAAATATTGGTAAAATTAACTATTGAAACCATCTATTCTTGGACTTTTGGTGGATGGTTCTGTTTATTCAGTGTCTTTATTTGTTATAGATTTGTAGAGATTTTCTCTTTCTTCTTGAGTCAGTTTAGGTAGTTGATGTGTTTTTAAGACTTTTTCTAATTGACCTTGGACCTCTAATTTGTTGGTATAAAATTGTTTAGAGTATTCTTTTATAATTCTTTTTATTTCTATAAAGTCAGTAATGACATCACTATTTTATTTTGATTTTAGTTATTTGTTTATTTTTTCTTTGACACAGTAGCTAAAATACAGTCCATTTTGTCAAATTATCATAAACCCAAGTTTATTTGTGTTGATTGCCTCAAATGGTTTTCCATTCTCCATTTCATTAATCTCTGGTCTAATATAGAAATTATTTCCTTCCTTCTGCTAACACTGAATTTATTTTGCTCTCACTGGTTCATCAGGATGTGAAGTCAAGTTATTGATTTGAGATTTTTCTCTTCTTTTTCATATCGGAATTCATAGCTATAAATTTCCTTTTCAGCACTGCATTCATTCTATCCCATAAATTTTCGTATGTTGGCTTTAAAAAATCTTTCTAAGTATTTTATTTTATTTTTCTTCCTTTTTAATTTAAAAAAAAAATGTTACATTAAAGGAATATGAGGTCCCCATATATCCCTTACCCCCCTCACCCCACTCCTCCCACATCAGCAACCTCTTTCATTATCGTGGCACATTCATTGCATTTGGTGAACACATTTTGGAGCACTGCTGCACCACATGGATAATGGTCCACGTTTAAGTTCATACTCTCCCCCAGTCCACCCCGTGGGCCATGGCAGGACATACAATGTCCAGCATCTGTCCCTGTAGTTCCACCCAGGGCAACTCCAAGTCCTGAAAATGCCCCAGCATCAGATCTGTTCTTAATTTCCTCTGTGATTTCTTCTTCAACCCACTGGTTTTGAAGAGTTTGTAGTTTAATTTCCACATATTTATAATTTTTCCAGTGATCCTTCTGTTATTGATTTCTAACTTCATTCCATTGTGCTCCAAGAAGTTACTTTGTGTGATTTTCATTTTTTAAAATTTACAAGTCTTATGCCCTACCATATGGTCTTCCTATGGAATGATCCGTGTGCACTTGAAGGATGTATGTGCTCTGTGTCGTTGGGTAAATTGCCCTATATATGTCTCTTAGTTCTAGGTAGTTTATGGTGCTATTTCAATTTTCTGTTTCTATGCTGATTTTCTGTCTCAATGTTTTATCTACTATGGAAAATGTTGTGTTGAAACTATTATTATAGAACTGTCTATTTCTCCTTTCAGCTCTTTCTACTTTTTCTTCATGTATTTGGGGCCCTGTTGTTATGTGCATATATGTTTTATAATTGTCATATCTTCTTTTTTAGTTGACTCTTTTATCAATATATAATAACCATCTTTGTTTCTTGTAAGAGTGTTTGCTTACCATATATTTTTTCTGATATGAAAGATATCAGATATCCATCTTAGCTCTCTTTGGGTTATAATTTGCTTGGGGCATTCTTTTTCATTTTTTCACTTTCAACCTATTTGTGTCTTTGGAATGAAAATGAGTCTCTTGTAAGTGCATATAGTAGGATCATGCTTCTTTATTCTTTCTGCCAATCTCTACCTTTTTATTTGAGTATTTAATTCATTTACACTAAGATATTTATTTAAAAGGCAAGACTTCTAACATTTTGCTACTTGCTTTTTGTATGTCTCATACATTTTTTATCCCTCCTTTGCTCCATTATTATCTACCTTTTTTGCTAAGGTGATCCTTTATCATGACCCATTTTGAATCACTTCTCATTTCCATTTGTGTAGATACTTTGGACATTTTTGTGATTAACATATGGATCACATTTGACATAATAGATCTATTATAGCTTATTTTCAATAGTTTACACATAACCTTTTCCTATTTCTCTCCTTCCCTATGTTACTTTTATTGAAAGTTACTTCTTTACATGTGTGCTCTATAATGTATCATTATGGTTGGCTTTATGCATTTGAACTTTAAGCCATATAATAAATAAAAGATGGATTTACAAATGACATATACAGTAATATTGACATTTACATTTAGCCATATATGTACCTAAACCACAGGTCTTTATTTTTCAAACAGCTTGGAGTTGATGTCTAGTGTTCTTTCCTTTCAATGTGAAGGAGTTCCTTTAACATTTTTATAAGGCATGTCTATTTGTAATGAACTTCCTCAGTTTGTGTTTAATTGGAAATATCACAGTTTCTCCTTCATATTTGAGGTGAACTTTTATAGATATAATATTTTCCTTTGACAGTGATTTTTTTCTTTCAACTCTTTAAATCTTTCATGCCGTTGCCTTCTGTCTTTCATATATTTGAATTAACAACCAAATGTTAATCTTACTAAGCATCCCTTTTACAAGATGTATCACTTCTTTCCTGCTGTTTCAAGATTCTCTTTTTATCTCTGGGCTTTGTCATTTCCACTAAAATGTGTCTTAATGTAGATCTCTTTGAATTTATCTTGCATGAAGTTAATTGAGCTTTTTGGATTAGTTTATTTCTATCTTTCATCATATTTGTGACATTTTTGGCAATTATCTCTTTTAGCATTCTTTCTTCCCCTTTTTCTCTTCTACCTCTGGGATTCCTATGACATATGAATTGGTACACTTGATTTTGTCCCATTTCCTTATACTCTCTTTTTCATTCTTTTTTCTTTCTGCTTCTCAACTTGCATAATTTCAATGGTCTTATCTTCTAGCTTGCTGATCCTTTCTTCTTGTTTCAGTCTGTTCATGCTACTGAATTTTCCTCATGTTAGAATAATTTTAGTTCAAGAATTTCTATTTGATTCCTCTTTATAATTTCTGTCTCATGATTGAAATAATAATTTTATTAATGTATTGTTTTCCTGGCTTCCTTTAGTTCATTTGTCCTGTTAAGAGAGTTGATCTATGATCTTTGATTAGTAATCCAAGTGACCGGGCTTCCTCTGTTAAAAGATTCTTTTGAATTCATTTTTCCTGCAAATGAGTCATGCTTTCCTCTCTCCTTGCATTTTTGTAATTTTTGGTTGAGAATTGGACATTTTGAGTTTTGAGTATTGTGGTCACTCTGCAGGCTAGCTATTGCCTTCCTCAGTCTGCCAGATCAAGTAAAAGACAAAAAAGTGAGGGGGTAGAATAATAAGAAAAAAAATACCCCCACCCCTTCCAAAAATGTCTGCCACCCCTTAATTCTCTAAGTAGATGCCAGTGGAAAGCTGGAAGCTATTGTTGCCAGGAAAGCCAAAATCAAGGCTTGTGTCCCTGCAGGTCCTTCATGACCCATCCACCAGAAAATACACACAAAAAGAGAAATGAAACTGTATTAGTCAGGGTTCTCTAGAGAAACAAAATCAATAGTAGATATCTGTCAATAGTATGCGATTTTATGAGTCTCTTATATCACCGTGGGGTTGCACGAGTTCAGGTTCCACAGGCAGGCTGCAAAGCATGGCTCTGATGAACGTCCAGTGAAGGTCCTTGATGAGTTTCTGGGAGATGTTGGCTGTCCAAAGACGAGATGGGAAATTCTCTCTGAGTGCTGAATCACTTCCCCTTTTAAGGCATTCAACTGATTGGATAAAGTGTCACTCATTGCTGACAGAAATCTCCCTGACTGATGTAGATGTAATCAGCTATCTATGCATTAAATCAGTGGTGACTAAAGGCCATAAATGCCCTTTTACTACAGTTAGCCCAGTGCTTGCTTGACCAAACAACTGGGTACGATTACCTGGCTGAGTTGACACATTAGCCTAACCATCACAGATACCTACCAAATATAAAGATGCTTGGATCTTTACCTCCAGCAGATGCTGTTTGAGACCAGAACCCCCTTCTGCTGAGTGGGCCCAGACTGAACTTAGCATGTGTGCTGGTGTCTCAGGATTTCCCAAACTGACCTTGACCTCCAGCCAGACTTTTGGAGGCTGATGTTTCCTCTGCCCACAGTGACTACAGCCAGCTACTCCTAGAATCTATGACATGTTTCCGCAGCTGTGCCACCTCCACTGCCAGCACTGCAGTGCCTCATGATTTCTAGTCTTCATTATAAAAACCAAATTCTTGGCAGTCTTTCCTTTCATCCTGAACTCCCATGGTTGTTCTGAATGTCTGGTCTGGTTTTGGGGTTACCACCCAGTTAATTACACTCTTTTTCCTGCTCATTTTTCTTTAGGTGGAGGGAAGACTCTTTAATACTTCCTATTTTACCATTTTGCTCCTAATAGCTCTCATTTGGCTTCTTAAAAGAGGGGAGGAAGCACAGGTACCTCTAGGTATCCTTGGAGGGCAGGGGAGGGGGTGAGCAACTCAAGTTGCCTATGGCCCAGATCAGACCCTAGGATTGATGATGTTCTACACGGTCCCTTCCTTACACTCAGTCTGTACATTTGCCAGTCCACAATACTACTGGATTATGAAAACGGAGTGTATGCTGAGCTTGCTAAAGAAATCACCCTTGTATACTCATTGCATGTCCTCAAGCTGGCATGTGGCCAGAGGTGGGTGTAGAAGTCTTATCAGGACCACAGTGGACTTCTTAACCCCAGGGAACTAATGTGCCCTATTTCCTGAGACCAGTGCACATTCACGTGGGGTTGGAGAAGATGATGGGGAGGATATAGGTTGGTGGAGAATATGGTAATTGGCCACATTCCAAACCCATATTGAAAGCAGAGGCCATGAAATTTTTGACAGTTTGAGTGGGGAAGGTGAGTTGTGGCCTGGACTGGGGTAAGTGTAAGGAGGAAGTTAACGCCCCTGACTATCTGACAACACTGTGGGTAAATGGCACTCCCCTTACTTTGTAGAGAATGAGAGGAGGAGGCTCATGGACTGAAAGTGATCTGTTGATACTTCTAGAAGGAAGACAAGGAGACAGAATAGAAACTCTGGAGTGTGCAACTCCAGGACCCAGTCCTAAACCAATGGCTGGGGTCCCTGGGAGCTGCTGATGTGGTCTTGGAGGAAAAAATAATCCTTTAGGGAAGCAGCTGTGGCTCAGTCAGTTGGGCTCCTGTCTACCATATGGTGGTAGGCTTGTGAAGGCATGCTCACCCGCACGCCATGGATAGCCAACCCAGCAAGGTGACACAACTAAAAGGGAGACAAGTAAAATCATAGAGGAGTGTGCAGCAAGTGGACACAGAGTACAGACAAAAAGCAAGCCACAAAGGGAGGGGGCGATAAATAAAAATAAATATACAGACACACAGAAGAAAGCACAGTGAATGGACACAGCAGACAACAAGCAAGGTGCAAGGAGTGGGGGGGATTAAAAAAAAAATCTGTTAGCTGTGTGGAGGCTCTCTGGTTATCACTCCCATTCAGGGACACCCAGGATTTGGGGACCAGGTGTTTACACTGGATGGACTTGGAAAATGTGGGTGAGCCCCTACTGTGTGCCCACTTCCTTGACCAGGGCACCTCTGAGTTCTAGGGAAGGGACTCCATACTGAGGGCAAAGCCTGTGCAGAGGTCCAGAGAAAGCAGATGTCAGGTGGTCTAGGCAGGCCTGGAGCTTAAGGAAGGAAGGGGAGAAAGGAAGAGGAAGAGGAGAGGACAGGCCAGATGGCAAGGACCTGGGGCCATGAATAAGGTTTGCTCTTCATCTCAAGGGAATTTGGGCATCATTGAAAGGAGGCCTTCATCAGAGGTGTGATGGGTCAGACTTGTGTTTTCAAAAGAGCCTTTGGCATCCATGGAGAGAATGGATATGAAGGAGGAAGGATGGAAGCAAGGACTGAAGTGCAAAGGAGAAGAGTTAGCCCAGACTTCTGCTCCCATGGCTCTGCCCCCGCAGTCATTTTTTCTTGATTTTGTCCCATCTCTGACCCTTTGTGCCAAGGCTGGCAGAGCCTGTACTCAAAAAATTCTCAAAATTCTTGTCAGTTTTGCATGCAGTTCAAGAGTGCCCATGCTCCAAGACAAAAGGATTTCCCACAGATCCTTCCTGGATAAACGTATTTCCAAGCCTGACTTCCTCTGAGATGGCTGGTTGGATCCGTGAGTCATACACATCATCTTTGCAAATTTCAGTTCAACCAAAGCCTCCTGTGGGACCATGTTCTTCGGAGCTGCCTTCCTCATATCTTGGGGAGGGCCCTAATAGAGCTGTTTCCATGCCTAATCAGAATATGTTGTCTTGATCTGCTGAGAACTTTCCAAATCATCAATAGCTGGTTCCTTTAGACTTGTTTTCCCTCCCTCAATTTGCTAAAAATAGCAAGGAGATACCAGGCAGCATTTTCCACACTTACCTTGGAAATTTTCTAGCTAAACATCCAAGAGCTCACTTACAAGTTTTGTCTTCCATCCAGCTTAGCTACACAATTTCACCAAGTTCATTGCTACATAATAAGTATTTGCCTTTCTTCCAGTTTCCAAGAACACATTCATCATTTCCTCCTAAGGCCTCACCAGAAGCACTTTTGATGTCCATATTTCTACAAACATTATGTTCATTGCAATACAAGTATTCTCTAAGTTGATAAGAAACTTTCTCTACACCTTTCAGTTATTTCTGAACCCTCACCAGAAACCCTTGTTTGCCAATTTCTTTTTTTTTTTATTAGAAAAGTTATAGGCTTACAGAAAAATCATGCAAGAAAAAGAATTCAAATATACCACCTTATTATTAATAACTTACATTATTGTTTTACATTTGTTACAATTCATGAAAGGACATTTTTATAATTGTATTATTAACTGTAGTCCATAGTTTACATTTTGGTTTTCTGCCTGAGTTGTACAGTCCTAAGTTTTCTTTAAAAAATTTAATCTAGTAACATATATAGAACCTGACATTTCCCCTTTAACCACATTCATAATGTAATTCAGGGCTATGAATCAGTGTTGCTAATTACATTCACAATGCAGTGCAACCATCGCCACCAATCATTACCAAAACTTTAGGATCAAACCAAATAGAAACTGTATACAATTTACTTTTAATATACACTTTTCTACCAATCTCTTCAAAGTAATCTAGGCTTTTTTTTAAAAAAATCAAGTGCTTCACATTCTTCCAACCCTGACCCATTATCCAATTCTAAAGCCACTTCCATATGTTTAGATAATTTTAAAAGCAGCATCCCACCACCAGTATCAAAAACTGTCTTGGTTTGCTGATGCTGCTGTGGCACACAATGAGTTAGCTTAGAACGGCCATTTATTGGCTCTCGGGTTTCAAAGTCCCACACTAAGTCCCCATCAAGGACATGCTCTTCCCATAGTCTCCAGTGTTCTGCTGATGGCGTGCTGCAGTCCCTGAGGGTCCCTGACTGGCTTTCTGCTCTGGGGGCTGTGAGACAGGGCCCCACACTGCCATTCCTCCTCAGTCTCCAGCCCTGCCTCCATCAGGCTGGATGGCAACACCTGGAGGAACGCAGCCCGGTGCCTCGACCCTGGGAAGAAGGAAGGAATGTTCCTTCTCAGTTGCAGCTTTATCCTTCCAGGTTTCAACCAGAACGAGGCAGGCCCACTCTCAATTCTTTTCGCAGAAAAGGAAAGGCTCAGGTTGAGTGAGGAAGCCCTCGCCTAGGTCTCTGCTGGGTTGGCTGTGCCTGTCCTCAGCCGTCGGCCAAGATCCCTGCAGCTGGGATAGCCTCTGCCATTCCAGGGCCCATGCAGAAGCCCCCGGTGGGGGGATAGCCCCACAGGCAAGGGAGGTGGAAAGGGATGTCCAGGGCCGCCCCCACTGGCCTCTGCTCTCTGTAGCACCCACAGTTCCCACCCACGCCCTTTGTCTGCCCGCGACGTGGCTCTTTTCTGGCAGCACCCAGGCCTCAGAGCACATGCCAGGTGTCCCGACCTGGGTTCCAGGCCAGGCTCTGTGGGATGCGAGCCAGGCCTGCCTCTCTCTGGGCTTGGGGATCTCGAGATTAGGACATCAAATCCCTCGGTTCTTTCTTAACCAGCTCTCTGTGCAGCCTCCCCATGAGTGCCTTGGATTTGGACCGTCCTGTCGCTTCTTCATCTCTGGGGTTTGCAGCCAAATTTGGGGGGGATTTAACAGAAGGAAGACCAAAGTATTTCAGCTGGTTAATTCTTCCTTGGACCTGGAGTAGATGATTGAGGAGCAGCTTCTGATAGGCTGATGACAGATCTAGAACCTGTTCTAAATTCTCTTCCAAAAGGGGAGCAGTCCTGCCCATCCTGCTCCTCTCCTGGGCATCTCCATGGGTCCCTTCATCTCCCTTTGGCCTATGACATGCACTTGGTCCATCTTTTCTTTGAGACTTCACACAGCTTGCCTCAGGGAGCTGCAGCCTGGACCTCCCGGTTCACACCAGGCTTGAGCCAGTGTCACAGCAGAGATCTAGCCAACAGCCCGAGGCAGTGAGCCCGTAGTCTTCCAGCAAAATTCTTTCAACCCATGAAATAGGCTGCTGCACAGCTTCCCTACAGCCTTGTCTGTGACTTGTACCCCCTTTCTCAGCATCCTTGAGATCCTGGTGTAGTGCTGGATTAAGTCAGTTTCCAGGAACTGACCTTAGGAAGGGAGCAGATGCACAAGGATGAACAGAGCCAGGCAAGACAACAGTTAATCTGTGCTCTCCCTTTCAGAGGGCCATCCAGGTTCTCTTGTTTTCACCTTCTCAGGACCCCTCACAAGTCCACAAGGAGGCACCTGTGGCTGATGTGCAGGTGTGGAATAAAGGGCATTCCAGGGTAAAAGCTGGATGGGATGCCTGGTCCCACCTGCAGTCTCCTGTCCTTTCCTCTGGCACTCATGCCCTCCACCACTTCCTGCTGGGAGTTGTCATCTCATTGCCCAAGAAGCATCAGCCTGCTCCAGACGGCCCTAATAGCCAAATGTTGGGGCCTCTCCCCAAGATGCTTGAGACCTAGTGGCTCACTGGATGCCCTTGCAGGCCAATGGCCCCATGTGGCTTTTGTGGTCTGACCTCAGTATATTCAGGCAGTGGGAAGATCAGGAGGAAGGTACAGGCTTGATGCTGAAACATATTTTTTCCACCCTGTCTTGTTTGCTGCTTGGTTTCAGGATTCACAACTCAGAGAGTGGTTAGTGACCTCACAGGTCATCAGGCTCAATCTCCACCTGGGGATAGAACTGCACTGCTAATCTACCTCCACTCACACATGTCCAGTGCCCAGGGACACATTCTTTATGGAGACACTGTGAAGATAGCTCTGGTTATGTTTTAGGTCATGTTTCCTTGCATGGACCAACATTTTCATACCCTGCAGGAATGGCCCCATCGAAACTGAAAATTAACCTCCCATCTCCTGACCTCCAGTCCTACCCTCCATAAGCAGCCACTTGCAAAACCTCTTCTTTTGTGAGCATGTTGCACATTATTCTGATAACATGGTTGTACTGACTACAGTTTCTTATTAAAGTTTACATATTATTTCTTGACCTCTTAGTATGGGGTAAGAAAATGTATCTTATTGCTTGGTTCGCTTTCATGATTTTGGCTCCAACACTTCCATTTTCCCAACAGAGTTAAATAATTTCAGACTAAGTATTTATTGCTTACTTTGCCTTTACAATATAAATATTGTTTATAGCTGAGCTATTTATTATGGTGTTATTTAGTTTTTAATTATTTGTTATGTTTATTTATATCTTGTTACTTCAGGAATCTTTTAGTTTTCCATGTTTTCTGATTATGTAGAAGCTTCCCTCTTATATAACTAGCTTCCCAATTTTTTCATAGATATTCTCTTAATTCTCTGAAATGATGAATTGCAGAATTTTTACATTTTATCCCACTCACTAATTCTTCTGAATTTTTCTGGTTATTGCTGTAGGTACTGATATTTTGGTCACAAATTTTAAGAGCTGAGGTGTTCCTCGAGTGTCTGATGATCATCTAAAAGGGGGGCACAAAAACACTATTGCAGCTCGTTGTGCCAGAAGTTTTTTGCTCCTCCACACTGTGTCCTTCTCCAGTCTTTGGTTATCCTGTGACTCATTCTACTGGCCATAAGCCCTTGCTTTCTTTTTGCAGTCTAGACCCTCCTTCAAAATCATCTCAAACTGGGAACTTTCCTAGATGGTGTGTGCGAGTTGATGACTCTTGCTTCCTATAAATATTCTTGTAATTCTTTGGAAGGCCCTTTTCACTCAGGGCAAGAAGAGAAGAGTAGAGAGAAGTGTTAGCATTAGCTAGGAAAAGGAGGGGCCTTGTACTTTTTCCTGTGGGCTGCAAGGGTAAAGTCTGTACTGTGGGTGCCTTTTCAGAAGCTAGAGCTTTGCAGTCCAGAAGTTGTCCAGTGCTAGAGAGGACCCAGAGTGCCAGCACCTCCTGCAACGGGCAGAGCAGGTGATTTGTGATAGGAGATGGGTTCTTATCCATGCTAGCCCCAGAAAGTGTGGCCAATGACTTGACCTGCCTGACCCTCAGTTATCCCATCTGTGAAATGATAGTAACACTGGGTCATCAGGTTGTCCTGGAATTGGAAGTCATGCATAAAAAGTGCCTGGGATATAAACACCCCATAAATGATCGTCCTGATATCATTAGAACCATCTGTCCTTAGTTTCCTCATTGTCTGCTGGCAGTTTTACTTATTTAAATTTTTTTAAAAAGATAAATAGATCACACAACTCTTACGTTAAAAAATGCAAGTTCCCATATACCCCACTCCCCACCCACCCCCTGCTCCTCCCACATCAACATCCTCTTTTATCAGTAAGGCACATTCATTGCATTTGGTGAATACACCCTGGAGCACTGCCCTGCTGACCGTTTTAGACACAGCCTAGAGGAGGCAGTAAGGAGGGAGGGGAGGAGAAGATTGCTCTTGGGTGTATAGCAATGTCTGTAAACAGGACATTGAGAATTGTTTTAGTTTCCTCATTGCTAAAGCAAATACCATACAGTGGGTTGGATTAAACAAAAAGCCAGCTAACAGGGAGGTGAAGAAGGTCAACCACCACACCAGTGAGCCAAGAGTGCCTACAACTGCAAACAGGAGAACTGCATCCATCATCCAAGTGGAAGCTAAGCCCCCTCTTGATACAGAGGTGGAGTGGACATAACTATCCCAGGGCCCACAGGATGGAGGAGTGGAGTATGGATTAGAGCGGACTTGCTGATACTCTATTCTGGAATTGTGATTAGTGGTGGAAGTAAATGTGGCATTGAGGTGGAGAAAGTGGCCATGGTGGCTGCTGGGGGTGGGGAGTGGGAAGAATAGATGTGATGTGGGGGCATTTTCAGGACTTGGAGTTGTCCTGGGTGATACTGTGGGGACAGTTACTGGACATTGTGTGTCCTCCCATGACCCACTGGGTGGACTGGGGGAGAGTATGAACTTAAATGTGGACCATTGACCATGTGGTGCAGCAGTGCTCAGAGATGTGTTCACCGAGTGCAGTGAGTGTCCCATGATGTTGGAGGAGGTTGCTGTTGTAGGAGTGGGGTAAGGGGGGTGGGGGGTATATGGGGACCTCATATTTTTTTAATGTAACATTGAAAAATAAAGACAAAAAAATTTATTGGCTCACAGTTTTGACGCTGAGAGAGGTCCAAGCCAAGATGATGCTTTCTTCCCAAAGACTGGCCTCCCAGGGCAGTTTAGGTCTTAGGTCCTGAGCCCCTATGTCATGATGCAATGCACATGGCAGCCTCTCCTGGTCTCCCCCTTCTCTTCTGGGCTCTGTTGACTTTTACCTTCCAGCTGCTCCCTTTGTGGCATTTTCTCTGTGACCTTACCTATAAGGTCTTCAGTAACAGGATTAGGACCCATTCTGGACCACATACTATCTGAGGCAACCTCATCAAAGTCCTTATCTTCAAAGGTTCATACCCAGAGTAACAGATTTAGTTTCAGAACATGTTTTTTATGGGATACAGAGCTCCAAACTGCCCAAAGGTATATTAATTGCTGGAAGGGGAAGGAAGGGCCTCCCTGTGGCTTGGTCCCTCTGATGCATGGCTTAGGGGAGACTTGAGTGGTCACAGATCCAGGGGGAGAGCCAGATAGAGAGGGAACAAGGAGGCCTGGGGCCAGCCTTGCCCCCATGACTTACCTCTGCAGGCCCTCAGACTGCAGGCCTGCAAGGAACCCAGGCACCTGCCACTTCCCTCCATAACCTGAGTCATGCCCAGCTCCACAAAGCTGTACACAACAGATCTGTGGACGTGCAAACACCTTGAACCCAGGGGAGATACATAGATATGAGCAGCTTCCCACCTGGCCAGAAGGGGCTCTGAGCCTCAGCCTCCTCCAAACACCTCACTTCTTCCAGGCACTGAATACAATCTGGAGAAGCTTCTCCATTTACTCAGAGGGAGAAAGAGCCTGAAAGTGTGGGTGGGAGGGCCTGTGGCTTTCCCTGCTGGTCAGCACCTGATGGGCTCAGCCAGCCAATCCATCGCCCCCATTCCTGGCCCTCTCGGCCCCTCCAGGGTTCACACCTCCATCTGCCTGGGGCTGACTCAGCTTCAGCACTGGAAGGTCCCGGTCCAGGAAGCTCCTCTGACCTGGGCAAACAGGCTGGGGGCACCCCCCTGCCCTGCTCACCAGATGCACCATAGGGCCTGAGGGCTGCTGCTCTCCAAGGCTGTGTCTGGGAGGGAGGCACCTGTTAGAGAGGCTGCTGGAATTGGGGGACAGGTAGAAACTCTGCTTGCCTGACAGGTCACCTCATCCCCCTGACCCATGCCCTCTTGTCCTCAGGTCAACCTTTGTGGGAAAAAGCTGGAGGAACATTTACAGCTTTGTTGCTGACGTCGTGAGTAAATGAAAGAAGTACAGCTTCTCCGAGCTGCGGGCCCCTTGCGCTGTGGGAGCTCAGCCCTGGCCAGGCAGAGCACACATCCCTTGGAGGCTCCAGGGGCCTGCACGTCCCTTGGGTGGGAGCCCTGAGCCCAGGGCTCTGAACCAGAACAGAAGACAGATGGACAGATGCCAGTGGACACCCCCTGTGGTGGCCGAGGGGTGGTGCCAAGGGGGGGGAGCTCAGTAAAGTCCATCCATGGCCAGGACAGGGAGGTGGTGACCAGTTCCCCAGAGGGGGCTAATTGTTGGAGGAGGGGTGATGGGGGAGGGGAGATGGGGAGCAGAAGGAGGGACAGAGCTGCAAGAATATCACAGTAGAAGGGAGATGCCTCAGAGATGCAAGTGCAGGCCTTGATGTCACTGCAGGTGTGTGCAGGTGCGCACAGGTGTGTGCAGGTGTGCGCGTGTGTCTTCTGGGGTGTTGGGCTCTAGGGGTGGGCAGAATGCCATCCTGGCACCTGCTCTTGCGTGAAGCCTCCAAGTCCTTCACTCAAGTTGTCGGCACTGCCTGGTAGGGAGTGGGCCCAGACATGAGACGCGGTGGGGAGGGGGTGGCTGGGCGGGGGCCTGGCCTGTCTGCCTGGGCATGCGGCTTCCAGCTGTGAGTGGCCTCTCATGAGTGGGTGCTTCCTTGCAGCCTGAAAATGTGGATCTCCTTCATCACCTTCAACTCTCGGGGCTAAGTGTCCATGGACCTCACGTCAGACGAGTAAGATCCCCGGATGCCCTTGGCGGACCCGGAGGCCCCACAGGGCAGCGAGGAGTGAGCCCCAGTGTCAGGCTGGCCCTCACCCAGGACCCGGGTTCCTTGGGGATGCCTGGCACCTGGCACTGTCTCCCCCAGTGTTCTCTCCTCACCCCTTTCCCTGTCTCCCTTCTGTCCCGAGCACCCCCTGGCATCACGTCCCTTCATCAGAGTCTCTGAAGAGTCCAGGGACCCAGGGGGGCTGGTGGAGGCTCGTGTGTGTCCTGTCCTAGCCCTGCCTGTGCTGTGAGCCCAGTTCTGTGCCTGCTTGTCCCCCTCTAGATTTGGGGGGGCAGGGTCTGAACCAGGCGGGACGATGGGGGCAGTCAGGGTGCTGGAGCAAAGGGTCTGGGGAAGCCAGAGTGGGTGAAAAAGAGGAGCCCAAGGGCAGGGTCCCGCAGGCATGGGGCAGGCACAGCTGGGGGCATGCGGTGGCCTGGATGGGGTCAGAAAGCCTGGGGGTGGGGCTGGCGAAGTGACTGGTGGCTGCAGGGTCCAGGCACTTGGGGACGCCAGTGTTGGGGCCCCATCCCGAGTGGGGAGCCCAAAGGAGCCTTGGGGACATGTCAGCCTGGGGGTGGAGCAGAACACGCTGCCCACACCTTGGAGGGAAGCCAGGGCAGCAGGGGAAGCAGGAGGCAGCACCTGAGGGGAGCCGGGGGGGGGCCAGGCCTCCCCATGGTGCTCCAGGAGGAGCTGCAAGGGCTGATGCTCTGGGCAGGGGTGAGAGCGTGGAGGGGGAGTGGGTGTCATGTGGGTTTGGAGGTGGGAGGAAGCAAGTCTTGGAAGGACCCTGGGTGGGGCCATGGTGTCCAGGGGGAGGTGGCCTGGGGCAGGAAGTCTCCCCCAGGGAGGAGGCTATGGGAGCTGTGTAGGAGGGACACGTCCAGGGAGCCCTGAGTCCTCAAGCAGCAGCTCTGGGGGCGCGTGGCCTGCAGCAGAGCTGGGACGGCCTCGACTGATGCTCCCACAGGTGCTCCCTGCCCGAGCTGAGGAGGGGTGGGGCAGAGGGGTGAGGTAGGGCCTGAAGGGTTCCTGGACTTGGGAGCAGAGGGAGCCTGACCCCCTGGGGGAGGGGTGTGGAGAGTGTGGCTGAGGGCGGCAGGTGCAGGGTCCTGAAGGGTCTGCTGTGGGGGCAGAGGCCAGAGTACAGGGACTGGGTGGCCCCAGCTGGGCTGGCAGGAGAGTGAGACCAGGGAGGGGGGGTCCTAGGGGAAGAGGCACCTGCAGGAGGAGGGGCTTGCCCAGGGAGGCAGAGCCTGCACACCAGCCTCCAGGGGTCCCCGCTCCACCTCCTGGGCTGGATGGGCCTGTGAGGCCGCCCCCACTGCCCCCCCTGCTCACAGCCCACCCTCCTCCCAGCTTTTGGCCTTTCTCCCCCAGCAGCCCAGGAACCCTCTCAGGCCTATTTGCTGCTTCCTCTAGCACTGACACAAGCATCTAGTGTCACTGAGCGGGCCTGCTGAACAGGGGAGGGGGCGGGCAGTGGAGAGGCAGGAAAAGCTTTCCCAAACTCAGCCTCCAGTGGGCCGCCTGCCGGGGCCCCCCAGGAGTTCCACAGAAACACTGGTCCCTCTGAGTGCTTCCTTGCAGCTGCACGTGCAGGGATGCCCCCACTGTGGAGTGGACGGTCAGAGGCAGGGCCCCTGGGGCTGGGGGCTTTGTGCTGTGGGTCAGGGATGCACCCAGCAAGCCAGATCGAGCCCATGGGGACAGTGGAGCCCTGTCTGCGTGTGAGATGCACCCACGTCCTTGCACGTCCACGCAGAGCCACTGTGGGAGGGCCACGCCCACCTCCATTGCCTTTTCCATGTTGCGTTTCAGAGAATATCTTCAACAAGGTCTTCGGAGACTCATGCGTGAGTGTAATCTAGTGTCATCTTCCCACATGACAGAAGGACTAGAGAAGGTACAGCTGCTGGAGCCTGGGGAGTTCATCCCGCTGTATCACGTTCTTGGAGTGCACCTTGTTCATCTAACCCCCTTGTCCCAACATTTCCTTCTTTTGTTGCAGGCAAATATGATGATTAGAAAAGCCAGCTCTGAAGGTAAGCCCCCTCCTGCCCTCGTGTTCTCAGGGGCCGAGGGCAAAGCCAGGCTTGGGCATCAGCATGTTTGGGTCCCGGTCCCTCCCCCACATTCTAGCTCTGAGCTGGAGGAAGTTCCTTACGGTCTCTGAGTTAGAATCCTCCTCTGTACAAGGAGGCTAAGATAATACCTACCTCGCCTTTATGAGAACTAAGGTGCCTGCCTGCACCTTTGGTTTTGAGAGGCTACAGGTGCGTCCCGGTGAGGCCACTTCCCTCTCTGACCTGCAGTTGGGAAAAGAAAAGGAAACAGCCGAGGGCCCCGTGCAGACATAGGGTTTGATTTACGGAACGTCTTCTCGATTGCCGCCCTTTGCTGCCCGCTGCACCCTCTGAGCTGCACTGTGGCTATTGGCTCTTCCTTCCACCCTGTACCTCCCTCCTTGATGGTGTTGGGTGCTGTCCTCAGTCCAGGACTGATGTCCTTCCAGGCTTCTCAGAGGGTTGCACTGGGGTTTGCAGAGGCCTTGGCTGGATGCATGGTCCCCCATCAAGGGCCTTGGCCAGGGACTCTGGGGCCCAGGTCACTGGCAGGAACCCCCAGGCCAGCCCGGCTCAGGGAGCCCTTACCCTAAACCTGCAGCCCACCCGTTACAGCAGGTCAGCCTGTGGTCTCCCTGCTGTTCTGGAGTCTTGCACCTGTCAGGTGCATGAGGTGGGTTTCCCTTCCTGGCACAGGTGGTACCATCTGGTGGGGGAGGGTGGGGCAACCAGGCAGGAGGGGCCCTGAGGTGGGCTCGGTCTCCTGTCTGCCAGGTGGGCCAAGGGCTCAGGCCCTTCTCTGCTGAAAGCCTGCAGAGTAGGGTGGCTGGCACATGCGTCCTGGTGAGCTGCCCACCCCTTGCCTGCGAGGACTTGGTGTGGGGCACTGGGCCGTGTCCCAGCATGGGCAGCCCTGAAGTTCTGCCGCCGTGGCTCCCTGGTGCACCCCAGGTGCCGTTCCCACCTGGCCCCTCTTTGCTTGTCCTCCAGGTAGGAAGGTCATCAGAGTGGTCTATGCTCTGACAGCTGCAAAAATACCTGAAGGGGCAGACTGGATGGCTGCAGAGGAAGTGAGTCCAATCCATTACAGCCATTATGCTGCTGGTGAGTTCTACTCAACGCGTTCTTTCCCTTAGGCTCAAAAGGCTCAGAAGATGGGAGCGATCGTTTTCACCATTGGTGCAAACGAGTTTGAGCAAAAACAGGTAAGTGAGAACAGGTAATGCAGGGGCCGCCCTTGAGCCTGGTTGGGGACAGGTGTCAGAGGCTGCTTTCCCCGGGTAGCCCAGGGATGCCATCCTAACCCCCCAATTACTTGGGTCTACCCCATCCACTTTAAAGGATGGAGTTGGTGGGCTTGGTTGCACCCCAGCTGAGGGTGGAGGCCGCCCCCCATGAGTTCTGCTGCAGATGAAGGATCTAGTTCCAGGGAAACACTGCCCAGACCCTGACATGTTGGCCAGGGACTGTCCTGTTTGTGGGAGCAGCTGCCCCTTCCATGCCCTGGCTGTGCATCCCAACCACCTCGTCTCCCTTGTAGCTGGAAGGAATTGCAGATTCCAAGGACCATGTGTTTGGGGTCCCTGATCTGAACTCCCTGTCAAGCATCAGTTCCCAGGTGAGTGGGAACTGGACATGAGAACCCCGATAGGCATGAGAAGCTGAGAGTGAGGAGGGGCTTGTTGAGAATCTCCCCACAGCTCACGCCCTGCCCTTCTGCCCACTGTGGAGTCTAGGTAATTGAGAAGAGCTGTATCAAAATTAAATGTCTGGAGCCTACCAATGTCTGCATGGGAGGTAAGGGCTGAGGTGTCACGGGTGTAGACAGAGGTATCTGTGTGCATGTGTATGTGCATCCATGTGTGTATGTGGATATGCATGTGTGTATGGGTGTGAATATATATGGGTGTGAATGTGTGTATGTGTGTGCCTTTTCATGGGTGTATATATGTGCATGTGGGTGTTGGCATGTGTTTGTGTGTGTGTGTGTGTATGTACATGTGTTGTTATGGTGGTTGAGGCTGTATAGACCCCAGAAAAGCATGTTCTTAAAGCTATTCCATTCTTGTGGGTGTGAACCTAATGTATGTAGGGCCTTTTCCTTTTGATAAGGTTACTTCGATTAAGGCATAGCCCAGGGTTGTTCTCTGTCCCATTACTGGAGTTGTTTAAAGTGAATGAAATTCAGAAGAAGAGAGAGGCTGCAACAGAAGGAAGATGCTGGAAATAAGGACACCCAGAAGAGAAGGGAGAGATCAGCAGATGCAGCATGTGCCATGCGACATACATTGGAGTCCAGGATCATCAGCAGGTGGTCTTCAGGAAGAAGACCTCAGAACTGTAATCTGAAAGCAAATAAATCCCCACTCTAAAAGCCAACCATTTCTGGTATGTTGCTTTTGGCAGCCTAGCAAATGAACAGATTTTGGTAATAAGAAAGTGGGTAGCTGCTATTACAAATACCAAAAATGTTTAAAAAGCTGTTAGGAGGGACAACCAGCAAAATGGCAACAGAATAAGGAGCTCCTGGAGTCAGTTTGTGCTACAGGGCAGCTAGTAATCCCCCAGAGCTGTCTAAAACACCTGTTTGGGACTTCCAGGAAACCAGACAAATATCCTGCAACATCAGGAGCTATTTTGTGTCTAGAACTGGAAGTTCCACTTCCAAAAACCAGGAAGAGATGTTTGGGCAGCAAATTCAACTACTAATTAGAAAATTCAGCAGGTTCAAATATAATCCTAAGGACTGCTAAAGTTTGAGCCAGTCCAAGTTCGAAAGAAGCCAGTAGCCACCATTTTGACTCCATCCCCCAGGATGAGGGTAAGCCAGGTTGACTAAAAATTACAGTGAAGGTAGGGACCAGCTTCTTTCACCAAGATCATCCTGCAGTCCTAGCCTATGCTTCAGCTCCACCTCTAGCAGAGAGGAAGCTGGCAGGCCCTGCACCAGCCTCTCCAGGTAACTGTGGGTACATTTGGCTGGCACGGACCAAAGAGTCAGAAGTCTACCAGGTCATCTGTCATCATTTTGGGCCTGCATGGCATAGATTGCTGCCCACACCTGCAGCTTAATCTCCTCCCCAGGCAGGGGAGAAAGGGACATGAAGCTTCATCAGTCTCTCTGGGCAACTGCAGTCTAGACCTGTATGACTTGGATTATTATACAAGGCTGCAGCTCTGTCCCTACCCCTGGCAAAGGAGAAAACTGGGAGAAGTATCATCAGTCCCTGGGGCAATGAGGGTAGCTTGAACCACCACAGCTTACAGCACCAGTGACATCCTTGGCTCATACTAAATAATGAGCAAGGTAGAAAAGGCAAGGGCGCTAAAGAGAGAAACTGCACCCAGAATAAATACATTTAGTAGCCACATGCCAAGCAGCAACAAAAAATTACAATCCACACCAAGAAACAGGAAGATATGGCCCAGTTAAAGGAACAAGACAAGCCTCCACATTACATAAAGGAGTTAAGACATCTAATCATAGATGTTCAAACAAACCTCAATAAATTCAATGAGATGGCTAAGGAGATTAAGGATATTAAAAAGACACTGGATGAGCACAAAGAAGAATTTGAAAGCATACATAGAACAATAGCAGATCTTATGGGAATGAAAGGTACAATAAATGAAATAAAAAATACACTGGAATTATATAATAGCAGATTTGAAGATGCAGAAGGAAGGACTGGTGAGCTTGAAGAAATGAACTCTGAAAGCAAACACACAAAAGAACAGATGAAGAAAAGAATGGAAAAAATTGAACATGGTCTTGGGGAACTAAATAACAGCAAGAGAAGTGCAAACATTCATGTCATGGGTGTCCCAGAAGGAGAAGAGAAGGAAAGGAATATTTGAAGAAATACTGGTAGAAAATTTCCCAACCCTATTGAAGAATATAGATATCCATGTCCAAGGAGCACAATGTACTCCCAACTGAATAAATCCAAATAGACCAACTGTGAGGCACATACTAATCAGAATGTCAAATGCCAAAGTTGAAGGGAGAATTCTGAGAATAACAAGAGAAAAGCAATGCATAACATGTAAAGGATACCCAATAAGACTAAGTGCCAATTTCTCATTAGAAACCACAGAGGCAGGAAGACAGTGGTATGATATATTTAAGATACTGCAAGAGGAAAAGTTTCCAGTCAAGAATCTTATATCCAGCAAGATTGTCTTTCAGAAATGAGGGAAAGTTTAGAACATTCACAGATAAACAGAGACTGAGAGAGTTTGTAACCAAGAGACCAGCTTTGCAGGAAATACTAAAGGGAGTGCTAGAGCCTGAAAAGAAAAGACAGGAGAGAGAGGCTTAAGAGAGATTCTACAAATGAAGAACATATCAGTAAAAGTAAGTAAAAGTATAAAAAGAATAGTGAAAATAAAATACAAAAGATAAAACCCAAATATTTAGAAATAAACTTAACCAACAATGTAAAGCATTTTTATTCAGAAACCTGCAACTCATTGTTAAAAGAAAAAAAAAGACCTAAATAATTGGAAGAACATTCCATGCTCACAGATTGGAAAACTAAATATCATTAAAGATATCAATTCTACTCAAACTCATAAACAGATTCAGTGCAAACCTGATAAAAATTCTACCAGCATTTAAAAAATAACTGGAAAACACACTTATCAAATTTATTTGGAAGGGTAAGGGGTCTTTAATAACCAGAAACATCTTAAAGGGAAAAGTGAAGTTGGTGGACTCTCACTTCCAGTCTTTAATTCATATTACCTAGCTACAGTGGTAAAATAGCATGGTCCTGGCATAAAGACAGACACATAGACCGATGGATCCAGACTGATGGTTCAAAAATAAGACCCTCACATCTATGGTCTAGTGACTTTTGACAAGCCTGTCAAACACCTCCAACTCGAGCAGAACAGTCCATTCAACAAATGATGCTGAGAGAACTAGATATTCATAGTCAAAAGAAGGAAAGAGGACGCCCCTATATCTCACACTTTCTACAAAAATTAACTCAAAATGGATCAAAAATCTAAAAATAAGAGCAGGAGCCATAAAGCTTCTAGAAGAAAATGTAGGAAAATATTTTCAAGACCTGGTGGTAGGTGGTGGAGTCTTAAAGGAAATAAATGAAGGACTGAGGTATACCACTGATGTTTAATGTATGTAAAAGTTTTAATTAACCTTACTGTAAAAGTGTGGAACTGTATAGAATTGAAGGTACCACATTATAGTGACTAACAGCTGGTTTATAAATGGGAATGTGGCTGAAAAGGGTAGTCTAGGAATGTAAATGCCAATTGACAGAAAGCTAGAGAATTACCTAGGGACTAAATAACACAGTAAACCCAGAGGTGGGTGGGAATTGTGGTTGATGGTACAGATGCAAGAGTTCTTTGTGAGCTAGAGCAGAAGTACATCACTATTGCAGGGTGGTGGGAATGTGAAGAAGCACGGGAAAACAATTGGAGTGACCTATGTGCTGTAGTTAACAGCAGCGATGTAATATTCATGCATCTATGTTAAAGATGTACTGTGTTGATACTGTTTGAGTATGGAAAAAGTGTGCCAAATATATGCTATGGACCTAGTAATGATCAATGATATTATCTCATAATCTGTAACAAATGTTCCACCATGGTGTGATGAGTTGACAGAGGGGTGTTGTATAAGCATTCTGTACATGTACATGATTGTTTTGTAAGTTTGTAACTTCTATCATAAAAATACATTAAAAAAATAATAGCAGGGTGGTTTGGGGGAAAAATATACCAAATAAAAGGTAAGGACTATGGTTAGGAGTAAGATTTTGCAGATATTCTTTCATAATTTGTAACAGATATCTCACAACAATGCAAAATGTTGGTGGTGAGTTGATGTATGAGACCCCTGTATGATGTTATGCATGTTTACTTTGTAAGTTCACACTTTTCTATACACATATTATTTATGTGTGTTCATGTATAAATGATATAAACATTAAAAAATAATAAAAGGGTGGGTTAGGAAAAAAATAAACCAACTGTAAGATTCTTTGGTTATTAGTAGTATTTTAAGGATGCTCTTTAATCATTAGTAAAAAATGCTCCACAACAATGTAAAGTATTGGTGATAGGGTGAGGTATGAGAGCCCTGTATGAGGTTATATATGTTTCTTACACTAATTGTTTATCTATGTTTATGCATGAGTGATATAATTCAATAACGTTAAAAAATACAAAAAAAAAAAAAGCTGTTAAATGGGATAAAAAGTAGAGGTGGGAAGAATTGGGTGGTGCTTGATTGAAAAGGCCCAGAGTACTTTGAAGAGATTGTTGGTAGAAACACAGATGCTAAAGGAACTTCTGATGAGGCCTTAGTCAGAGAGGATGAATGTGTCATTGCAAACTGGAAGAAAGGCAATCCTTGTTTTAAAGTGGCAGAGAATTTGGCAAAGTTGAGTCCTGATATCATATGGAAGATGACAGAATTTGGAAATGGCAAGCTTGGAAATGTAGCTGAGGAGACTTGAGACTAAATGTAGAAAATGCAGCCTGGCTTCTCCTTGAAGCTCATAGTAAAATGTGAGAGGAAAGGTATAAGCGAGGACTGAACTGATGGGCACAAAGAGAGCAGATATTGATGACTTGGTAAATTCTGAGCTTCTGGAAAGTGAGTCCCCAGAGAATAGTGCCCCATGTGAAAATATCCCTGAACAGGGAGCCACTCATCAGTGTGCATCAGGACTGGGAATGCAACCATCCAGGGAGGATCTCCAGAAGGTCCTTTGTCTTATGGCCTGGACCCCAGTGTTCTACCTGTGAAACCAACAAGTTTTTTGCAAAATCTGTCTGAATGGAGCCATTATTGTTTTGGTCTATAAGGAACAGAAATGGGGTAGATTGATGGAAAAATGACTTCAAAGGCACAACCATGGCAGCTGAGGTCTGGACTGTAGACAGTATTCAGCCAAGAGAGCAGACCAGCCCTGCCATGTGGAAGGTGTGAGTATGCCAGAAGCCTGGGGGTCAGCCCTGCCATGTGGAGGTGTGAGAACGCCTGGGAGCTTGGAGGTCAGCCCTGCCATGTGGAGGTGTGAGTACACACAGGAGCTTGGAGCTCAGCCCTGCCCTGTGGAAGGTGTGAGTACACCAAGAGCTTGGAGTTCAGCCCTGCCATGTGGAAGGTGCGAGTACACCCAGGAGCCTGGAGGTCAGCCCTGCCATGTGGAAGGTGTGAGTACACCCGGGAGCTTGGAGGTCAGCCCTGCCATGTGGAAGGTGTGAGTACACCAAGAGCTTGGAGTTCAGCCCTGCCATGTGGAAGGTGCGAGTACACCCGGGAGCCTGGAGGTCAGCCCTGCCATGTGGAAGGTGTGAGTACACCCGGGAGCTTGGAGGTCAGCCCTGCCATGTGGAAGGTGTGAGTGTAATGAGAGCTTGGAGTTCAGCCCTGCCATGTGGAAGGTGAGAGTACACCAAGAGTTTGGAGTTCAGCCCTGCCATGTGGAAGGTGCGAGTACACCTGGGAGCCTGGAGGTCAGCCCTGCTATGTGGAAGGTGTGAGTACACCTGGGAGCTTGGAGGTCAGCCCTGCTATGTGAAGGTGTGAGTACGCCCAGGAGCTTGGAGGCAGTGACCTTTTGCCTTGTTGTTGGAAGAGTGCCACCACCCCAGATTTCTCAGATGCCTTGGGGATGATGGAGAGGCTGTTTGCCACCCAGATGCTTGACAAGGTGGGGCTGAGAGCTGGATGTCACCTCAACATTTGATGATGCTGGAGCCTTCACCCCTGTGTTTGGGGTGGGCAGGGACCCTGTCAAACACCTGGAAAGGGTGGGGCTTCTGATGTACTAGGGCCTTAGGTCACACCGTTGTTCCATAATGACTCTCAGACCTGGAAACCTCATGGGTCTGCCCTGAAGGGTTTCGGAATTCTTTGGGACCCATGACCCCTGTTTTCCTTCCAATTTCTCCCTATGGCAGTGGGAATATTTGCCCTATGACTATCCCTTCTGTGTCTCTTGAAAGCAGGTAACTTGTTCTCTGAGTCCCCAGGTCCACAGCCAGAGGAATTGTGCCCCAGGACAGATGACAGCTGTAATTGCTTTTGATGAGAAGTTTACTTAATATTGTTACTGAAATGAATTAAGGCTTCTGGGATGTTGTGATGGAATACATATGGAATGTATTTCCATATGGCAAGAACATGTCTTTTTGGAGTTCATGGGGTGGAGTGTGATGGTTTGAACCTGTGTAGATCCCAGAGAAGTACGTTCTTAAAGCTGATCCATTCCCATGGGTGTGGACCTATAGTAAGTAGGGCCTTTTGATGAGGTTCCTTCAGTTAAGGCCTGGCCCAGGGTGGGTCTTAATCCTCTTATTGGAGTCCCTTATAAGATAATGAAATCCACACAAAGAGAGAAAGCCATGGAAGGAAGAAGCTGGAAGCAACACAGCCTGGAAGAGGAGGGAGACCAGCAGATGCCACCAAGGACCTTGCGGTGTGACAGAGGAGGCGAGGGTCACTGAAAGCCGGTCTTCAGGAGGAAGGTACCATCTTGATGGTGCCTTGATTTGGACCTTTCCAAGGCTCAGAACCATGAACTTGTATGCTAATAAATCCCCACTGTAAAAGCCAACCCATTTCTGGTATATTGCTTTTGGCAGCCTAGTGGACCAGAACAATTGCGTGTGTGTGCAGGCATGCTTTTGTGCACAGATACGAGTATAAGAGGAGCATGAGCCTGTATGTGTGTATGCATGCAGGTTTGTGTGTATGTGTTTCAGACTTCATATGTGTGCGCATGTGGATATCATCATGTGTGTACATGCATGTGTGTGTATTCGGGTTGTTGTGTATGTGTGCATATATGTGCATGCATGCATATCCATGTGTGTTTATGTGTGTTCATGGGCATGTGTGAGAATCATGTTTATGTATGTATCTGTCTATGTGCATGCAGTGTGTGTATGTATTTGCAATGTATGCATGTGTACGTGTGAGCATAAATATGTGTGTTTGGATGTGTGGTGTGTGCACATATGCATGTGTATGTGCCTTTGTTTATATTTAAGTGTCTATATGTGTGTGCATGTGTTTGTGTGTGTGTGAAAGTGTGTGTGTGTGAGTGTGTTTGAAGTGTGCAGGAAGTTGCTCATTTGTGAGTGGCTCTGTGAGGGTGTTTGTGGGTATGTGTGTGCAAGTACATTTTTCCCCTCTCAAAAAAAAAGTTTATAAACAAGAAGAAAGGAAAAGCATATTTAAAGCCCCCTCAACACAGCACCAGCCCCTGGAGCACAGGAACACACGAGACGGACGTCACACAGAAGCAATTAGCCATCATCCCCACCGTGCAAAACTGAGCGGCCATTTGAAACCTGCAAGTCACAGCGTCAGAGGACGGGGAGCCCGACAAGCATGGCTCAGGCATGGAGGAAAGACATGGCCAAGCCTGGCATCCTGCATGCCCCAGCTCAGCGCAGGGGGAGAAGGGCCTCCCAGCCTGGCAGGGGCGCCCGCTCATTGGCCGGCAGCTGCCTCCTCCCCGAGGTGGAATCCTGAGCCCTGCACCCACCCGGGAACTGGGCAGGAGCCCTCTCCCCAGCCACAGCCGC
This sequence comes from Dasypus novemcinctus, assembly GCF_030445035.2. Lineage (NCBI taxonomy): Eukaryota > Metazoa > Chordata > Mammalia > Cingulata > Dasypodidae > Dasypus > Dasypus novemcinctus. Next base: position 131,372,372 of record NC_080678.1, on the reverse strand, counting down.
GGGGCCCTGCTGAGTGCGGCCAGCGGGGACCTGCTTGGCAGTGACTTTTGATGCCGGGTCTGCGAGTGTGGGAGGCCCTCCCATCGCCAGGCCTGTCACCTGGAAGCTGCTGGAGAGAAAGGGCAGCAGGCTTCCCCTGGTGCAGCTGGTGCCTGCAAGGGGCAGCGCAGGGGCTCAGCAGGTGGCGGGGCCGGTGATAGCAGGGCGGGGGCTCACACAGGGGTGTGCAGTGGAGCTCAGGCCTGGGTCTGGGAGCAGCAGTTTTGCCTTCAACCCAGGACCCCAACACCCCCTGCCAGGTCTGGCCTGAGGGCTGGCAACGGTGGACACAATGAGGCAGACACATTGGGGGTGTCTGGCCTTGTCTCTGGGAGCCAGGGGGCTAACAAGTGGAAACTGGAGCTTGAATTTCCATCAGGGCTCCAGTTCCGGCCCCCACCCTGAGACTGTGGGGCTGAACTTGGAGGGACCCGGTTTTTGGGGGGAGTAGTTAACCCGGTGAGAGCCTCAGCAGAGCCAGCCCTTGGTCACAGCGCCTGCATCCTGTGCTCTGTCTCTGCAGCCTGCAGCATGAAGCATCGGGGAGGGGCTTCAGTGCCTGGGGAGTAGGTGGGAGGTGGGGGCACACTGAGCTGGGCAGTGTGGAGGGGTGGGGGCCCTGCACTGGGGGTCTTCAAGGGGCACGGCTTCCTGGGTGGGCCTCTGCTGTCCTGCCCAATTCTCTCTGTCCTGTGTCCCTCCAGCTCTGCCATCACCCATCCTGGTTGTGATGCGTGTCACAAGGGTGACACCAGCCTGCTCCTCTCCCCAGTCCTGGGGCCAGCTGTGCTCCATGGGGCCCATGTTGCTCACAGCCCCTGTGGGCGCTGCACACATCATAGGTGGATCAGTGGTGGGTGACAGAGATGCAAATGTGTGCCCGTGAACACCATCCAGCACACCCCCACCCGGCTCCCTGCCTCCCCCGGAGCAGTTCCCATGGGATTTCATCACATGTTGTCTGTGTCAGAGCCTCCCCGGGCCCCAGGCAGCCTGTGCTCTCCTCGGCCCCCTGCACCCACATGTGTGGGGCCTGCCCCACCATGTGTGCTGAGTGCACCCTGGGGGCCTGGGTGGTTCCTTAGCCTTCTCTCGGGTCTGCGTCTGGGGGTGTGGGTGCCGGCGGCACAGCACGTCCAGTGGGTGTCCTTGTGGGCCCAGCATCAGGTGGGGGCTCTGGGCACCGCAGGGCCAGGAGGCCCTTTCTGAGGCTCGGCCGGGTCCAGCTGCCACGCAGGAAGGAGCGGGCTATGGGGGCAGCCCCCCATGCAGAGCAGGAACCCTCCCAAGGCAGCTGGGTGCTCCCCATGGCCTGGCAGGCCTGTGAGCCCCTGGACATGGGCAGAGCCCGGTGGGCTTCTGCCTGGTGCTCCAGACTAAAGAGAGGGTTGTGGCCCCACTGCGAGCCTTGCCCTGGCCATCCTCTGCTGCCACCAGTGATGACATCTGCTCTGCTGGAAGGTGTGGGAGGAAACGGAGGGGACAGCAGCCCTGGGCGCAGAGCAGACGGTGGTGGCCGCTCGTCCCCGGGGTGGAGGGGTCCCCCAGCGAGGCTCTCCCTGCCAGCCCGGAGCTGGGGCTCACCTGAGGGAGTCACGATGGGGAGGAGGGCCCGGGGCAGACCCCCAGGGGCCCCAAGCTGCAGCCAAGGGCTCTGGGTGTCTGGGTCTTGTCTATTGAGCTGTTCTCCCCCGAGTCAGGGCCCTTTTCCAGGTCATTTTAGCGAGTGTTTGCATTGCTTTCAGTCAGGCACATGTCTTGCTGGCCAGTCCCAGCCAAGGTTGGACATGGCAGTAGAGACGGGGCCCCTCCCCAAGGGCCGCAGCCTCACCCCCCCTCATTTCCTCACCCCCTGCCTTCTTCCCTCTCTCCTACCATCCCTTGCTCTCTCCACTTTACCTCCTTCTTTTCTTATATCACTTAATACTTGAAAGCCTGCGCATTGTGATAAGTGTTGCCGGCCTTCAGAAACACGAGGGCCCCCGTGGCCCCATGCTGCTCTGTTCCCAGTGCCTCACAGCCATCGGGGGCCTTGACTGGCCCTGAACAGCACCTCCATGTCAGCCCTTCTCACATGGCGACGGACATGCACGCTGAGCCCAGCGTGGGCCAGGGGTGGTCCCTGGTGGCCAGGGAGAGGCAGGGGCTGGTATAGCTGACTCAGGGCTCTGCACCCAGAGCTAGGGCAGAACTGCCCCTGCCATGAGGGCCTCTTGGGAGCAGGGCCCTGGGGGCTTGCCCGCCACCCTGGGCACCAACAGGACAGGACGAAGGAACAGCCCCTGCGTGTGCAGAAGTCCCATGGCTCCAGGCCTGGGAGCCCGGCTTAGGCAGCCTGGGGGCCTCGGGCCTGCCTGGGCAAAGCTCTGCTCTCACCTGTAAAGCAAGGGGTGACTCCACCCACCGCCAGCATCCCGTGGCTTTAGGGAGCCCCGTGGGATTTCAGGGGCTGAGCTCACCCTAAGGAGAGGCCTGGCAGGGCACAGTCAGGGCTTCTAAGAATCATTGGAGAGAAGAGGCTGCTTGGAGGCGGTGTCCCCCAGAGGTGGTGTCCCAACAGCTGCTTCCTTGCCTGAGTCCCCTTGGGTGTTCATTCTTGGGCAGCCTGTCCTGAAAGGAAGAGCCGAGGGAACACAGCACTGAGTACATCCTCACAAGCCTGTTCCGCGTAGTCCTTGCAGAAAGCCCTGATACCATGGTGCACAGAAGAGGCTTTGTGAATGCCCTGAATAACAAGGACATTATTTGCAGATTCAAGTTCAGCAGAACCAAGTTCAAAGGTAAGTACCTGCCCAGATGCCTCTGAGTCTCGAGTGCCCCCACAGCACGTGTTGCTTCTGAGATGCCCAGCCTTGCCTGTCCTTGCTGGCCTCTTTCAGTGGACGTAGCAGGGTCAGAGGCAGCGTGCCACGCAGGGTCAGATGGGCCAGGGGCCTGGCCCCCTCCCACCCTGACTGGAAACAGGCCCCGGGCACCTGGAGGAGGGCTGAGCTCCGCCTTGCAGGGTGCCCTCCCCTGGGCCAAGACAGAGGCTGCAGGTGGCTCTGGGGGCATGGGCAGCCAGCCTGGGCCCTGCACCCTGCCTGGGCCACTGGGCCCGGCAGGGAAGGTGGCTCATCCTGAGCTGAGATGAGGAGCCCCAGCCAGGCCTGGGCTCCAGAGTCTGAGGCCCAGGCCCCAGGGCCTTGGCTCCTGAGCCTGTTTTCTTTCCTGTAACATGGGCTGTGGTCGTGGCAAGATCTCGTAGTAGAGGGGGAGGTGCCCTCGAGTGTATAATAATTGTGTGAAAATGTAAGAAGCAGCCTATTACTTGGCAGGACTGAGGTGCCAGGCACGTGGCCAAGGGTGAGCGGCCTGAGGAAGCAGAGGGCCCAGCAGGCGGCCCCCGGGGAGCTGGGGCTGGGTGGGCCTTCCCCAGAACCTGGGCTGCTGAGCGGCCCTCAGCACCCTCTGCTCCCTGCCAGCTCCTCACTGCCTCCCGTTGTTGCAGTTGCATTTTCCTGGGCCAGTGCCTTGCCCGGCCACCTGGTAGACCCAGAAGGGCTCCCTTCTCCAGCACTGGTGGGCATCTGCTTCTCTGGGTGGGCAGAGCATGGGGAGGACCTTGGCACTGGCTCTCCACCCTGCACATGGGTGACATGCCCAGGGAGTGCTGTTCCCCTTTACCTGCCCTTCACCAGGGTGGGTGGGCCTGAGCCCCCCAGTGCTGATGGCCAAAACCACGGAGGGCACCTTCTAGCTCACCTAGAAGAGAGTTCCTGGCGCAGGCGAAGCCCACCTGATGGCCCCGGAAATGCTTCCAGGTCCTTCCCCAGAGGGCTGGGGGTTCCTGTGCCCCCTCAGGGGTTCCTGGTGTCCCCTCTGAGGCAGTGCTGGGCACCGGGCACCTGGTCATACCACATGGGCAGAGCCAGGGCACGTGGCATGTCTTGAGCAGCTCTAATGTGCTGAGAAGAATTTGTCTTGTTCCTTTCAATCACATTTTCCTCTTATTAAAACACCTGGGAAAACTTTTGGAAAACTGAGAAATGAGAAGAAAAATTTAATAGCCAGTGTGGCCCCCTGTTCCACGAGTTCTGTCTTTAGCATGTTGTTTTCACGACAGCGGGAAGGCCTGTGAATTCGGGTGATGAGCTCATTCTGGGCAGCACCTCCCTCCTGATCTGCCCGCTTTGCCCCTCACACAGCTGTCTTGGCCATGAGCCATCTTGGCTGTGACTTGGCAGCACCTGCAGTGCCCTGCACTTCCTGCCCCTGACCTTTGACATGCTGTGGTCATCCACTCCCTGGGGCTCTGTTTTCCAGTGAATCCCAACCTTCCCACATTGCCTCAGCACCTACTTTGGAGATGAGTTTCCAGATCTGTCCAGATCACCAGTTTCTTGGCTCCTCTCACAATTGAGATGGGCCAACACACCCATCCCCATGAAAATGAACCATTTTGTTGAGAAGAGCCCTGATCTGTGGTGGGAAAGAGAAAAACAATCACAATTGTTAGAGATTCTTAATTATAAGACTGATGCAGCCGCAGGGAAGTAGAGGAAAGAATAGAGAATAAAACATTACCCTGATCCCAAACCCAAGTAACTATTGTTTACATTCTCAAATACAACATAGTGACATGTATTTTCCTAAAATTTATGAAGAAAAAGAGACTGAACTGGAATCAAAGAAACTGTAATCCCCTACAAATATTTCTTCATGATACCTATGGGTTCCTAAAATTAATGAAGTGGTTAGGGCCATAACTGAGGGTTCTGTTTCATTTTTGATCCATGTGTTTTAAAAATTAAGTTACTCAGAAAATAACACCTGGATGCCAGTCCCATCAAAATTAGCAAGCATTTCTAAACTGATAACAAACTTAGTTTTTTTTAAACAATTCTATTTTATTGAATCATATTAATAAAGCATAAATCCTTCCAAAGGATATAATCAATGGTATTCATTATAATCACATAGTTGTGCCATTCATCACTTCAATCATTTTTGGAGCATTTTCATCATTCCAATAACAGTGATAATAATAATAATAAACAAACAACAAACAAACCAAACTCAACACCTCTCAATCTATGCTTCACCTGCCATACACAGAGCTGTTCTGCTCCTTCTGTCTAATATATTTGCATTTATAGTGTGCATGCAGTATCACACATATTCATATTTTACATGAGGTTTCACTGTTATACAATTCCATTACATTTTTTAGCTTTCTTTCTAGTAATAAACATTACCTTAAACATACCCTTTCAACCACTGTCATAGCCATATGCTAGTTACAAATACCATGATGTGTTCTCACCTGTTCCACATTTTCTGTCTTTAGCACGTACTATTTTCACAATAGTACGTGCTAAAGACATTTATTTCCAAAGATTTACAAACAACCTTTTTACCAATTCTGTACAAATTAACCCTCAGCTCTCTATTCTCTAACCTCATTCTATTTTCTGGTGACCTATATTTTAATTATTAACTCCATGAGTTTACATAATACATTTTGTTCATAATAGTGCAGCCATACAGTATTTGTCCTTTTGTGTCTGGTTTACTTCACTCAGCATAATGTCCTCCAGGTTCATCCATGTTGTCACATGCTTCATGACTTCATTTCTTCTTAAAGCTGCTTAATATTTCATCATGTGTACACACCACAATTTGTTAATCCATTCATCAGTTGATGGACACCGGTATTGTTTCCAACTTTTGGCAATCATGAATAATGCTACGAACACCCGTCTATTCTTGTCACTGCTCTCAGTTCTTCTGGGTATACACCCAGTAGTGGTATTGCCAGGTCACATGGCAAATCTAAATTTGACTTCTTTAGAAACTGCCAAACAGTCCTGCACAGTGGCTATACCATTCTACATCTCCACCAACAGTGAATAAGCATTCCTATCTCTCCGCATCCTCTCCAACTCTTCCAATTTTCAGACTTTTTAATAACAGCCAGTATAACAGGTATGAAATGATATTTCATTGTAGTTTTGATTTACATTACCTTAATCACTAGTGATGTATAACATTTTTTCATGTTTCCTTGCCATTTTTATTTCTTCTTTGGACAATTGTCTTTTCAAGTCTTTTGTCCATTTTTTCATTGGGTAGTTTGCCTTTCTATTGCTGAGTTATATGATCTCTTTATATAGCATGTATATTAAACCTTTATCAGATATGTGATTGCCAACTATTTTCTACCATTGAGTCAGCTGCCTTTTTACCCTTTGGACAAAATCCTTTGAGGTACAAAAGTGTTTAATTTTGAGGAGGTCCCATTTATCTTTATTTTCTTTTGTTGGTCATGCTTTTGGTGTAAAGTTTATGAAAATGCAACCTATCAAAATATCTTGTAGATGCCTTCCTACATTTTCTTCTTTCTGTATTTCTTCCTTTCTTTATTAATTTTAACAATGGGACATCATTAACTTTATTGACAAAGATTTTCTTACACCTTCATTGAGACATAACTCACATTCCGTAAAGTTAAATGTTAAAAAAGGTACAATTCAGCGATTTTTAGTACATTCACAGAGTTGTGCATCCATCACCGCTATCAAATTCCAGAACATTTTATTTTGGGAGTTTTATGGTTCTTGCTTTTATATTTAGGTCCTTGATCCGTTTTGATTTAATTTTTTAAAATAAGGTGTGAGATAGAGATCCTCTTTCTTTGTTTTGGATATGGATATCCAGTTCTTCCAGCACCATTTATTAAAGAGACTGTTCTGGCTCAGCTGGGAGGACTTGAGTGCTTGTCAAAAGCCCCTTGCCTGTAGATGTGAGGATCTATTTCTGAGTTCTTGATACATTGGTCAATCTGTCTGTCTTTATGCCAGTACCATGTTGTTTTTAGCGATGTAGCTAAGTGTATGCTTAAGGTCAGGAAGTGAGAGTCTTCCAATTTTGCTCTTCTTTTTAAAGGCATTTTTGGTTACTGAGGGCCCCTTACTCCTCCAAATAAATTTGATAATTGACTTTTCCATTTCTGAGAAGATCAAAAGGGTGCCAGGATTTTTAATGTAGTGTTGAATCTGTAAATCAGTTTGGGTAGAATTGACATCCTAACGATATTTGGTCTTCCAATCCAGGAACACAGAATGTCCTTACATTTATTTAAGTCTTCTTTGGTTTCTTATAGCAATATTCTAGTCTTTTGAATATAGGTCCTTTATGTCCTTGGTTAAGTTTATTCCCAAATATTTGATTCTTTCAGTTGCAAATATGGAATTTGTTTTCTCATTTCCTCCTCAGATTCCACATCAGTAGTGTATAGAAATGCTATTGACTTTTGGGTATTAATCTTGTGTCCTGCCACTTTGCTGAACTTGTGTTTTAGTTCTAATAGCTGTGTTGTGGAATTTTCAGGAATTCTAGAAATAGGATCATATCATCAGCAAATAGTGCAAGTTTTACTTCTTTCTTTCCTGTTTGGGTGCCTTTTATTTCTTTATCTAGCCTAATTGTTCTAGATAGAACTTCTAGCACAATGTTGAATAACAGTGATGGCAGTGGGCATCCTTGTCTTGTTGGTGATCTTGGCAGGAAAGCTTTCAATCTTTCATTGTTGAATACAATGCTAACTAGTTTTTTCACTTATGTGTTTTACAATTTTGAGCAAGCTTTCTTCTAGTCCTATCGTTTGGAGTATTTTCTATCAAGAAAATGTGCTATATTTTGTCAAATGCCTTTTCTGCATCATTCAAAGGGATCGTGTAATTTTTCTTCTTCAATTTATCATAAATGAATAAAAACTTTAAAAAAATTTATCAATGTGGTTTATTACACTAATTTTCTTGTGTTGACTTACCCTTGCATACCTGGGATAAAACCCACTTGATCATGGCATATAATCTTATTTTTTTAAATAAAGATTTATTTATTTATTTGTTTGTTTGTTTGTTTGTTTATTTATTTTTAACTTGCTCCCAGATGGCTCCCTTGTCTGTCTCCTCATTGTGCTTGCTCTGTCTGCTCATCTTCTCTAGAAGGCACCAGGAACTGAACCCAGGACCTCCCACGTGGGAAGCAAGTGCCCAAAGCCCTGAGACACATCCACTCCCTGCTGGCTGTGGTGTCTGCTCATTGTGGTGGTTGAGACTTCTGCTGATTACGGTGTCTGCTGATTGTGGCAGTCTGCTTGTTGTGGCAGTCTGCTTGTTGCTGCAGTTGCAGTATCTGCTTGTTACAGTGGTTGCGTCTGCTCTTGCAGTGCCTGCTTGTTGCAACTTCAGCTCTCTGTGGTGTCTTCTTTAGGAAGCATGGAAATCAAACCCAATTTGTTTAGTCCTCATTGATTTCTTTTAACATTATTTTGTAGTTCTCTGCATGTAATTCCTGTACTTCTTTGGTTAAATTGATTCCTAGGTATTAGAATCTTTTTCTTGCTATTGTAAATGGAATTTCCCCCCTGATTTCCTCTTTGGATTATTTAATATTAGTGTACAGAAACATTACTGATTTTTGCATGTTGATCTTATATTCTGCTACTTTGCTGAACTCATTTATTGTTTCAAGTAACTTTGTCATAAACATTTCAGAATTTTCTAAATATAGTATCATGTCATCACAAATAGTGAGAGTTTTACTTCCGCTTTCCCTTTTGGATGTCTTTTTTTTTTTAATTTCTCTTGTCTAATGGCTTTGGCTAGAACTCTGGCACAATGTTGAATAACAATGGTGACAGTGGGCATCCTTGTCTTATTCTTGATCTTGGAGGGAAAGCTTTCAAACTTTCCCAGTTAAGTACAGTGTTTACTGAGTTTTTCATATATGCCTTTTGAGGGATTTTCCTTTTACTCTTAACTTTCAAAGTGTTTTTTTTAATCCAGAAAGGATACTGGATTTTGTCGAATGCCTTTTCTGCATTAATTGAGATGATCATGTGTTTTTTTTCCTTTCAATTTGTTAATGTGTATTACATTGATTGATTTCTCACGTTGAGCCATCCTTGCATACTAGTAATAAATCCCACTTGTTCATGATCTATAAGTCTTTTGATATATTAGATTCTATTGGCAAGTATTTTGTTGAGAACTTTTTGCATCTATATTGATTAGAGAGACTGGTCTGTAATTTTCTTTTCTTGCAGTGTTTTTATCTGGTTTTGGTATTGGGATAATGCTGGCTTCATCAAATATGTTGAGTAATTTTCCCTTCTCTTCAATTTTTTGGAAGAATTTAAACAGGATTGGTGTTAATTCTTCTCAAAATGCTTGGTAGAATTCACCTGTGAAGTCATCTAGTCCTGGACTTTTCTTTGTTAGGAGTTTTTTGATGACTGATTCAATATCTTCAAATGTGATTTAAGTTCTTGTATTTCTCTTAGTTTCAGTGTAGGTTGTTTGTACATTTCTAGGAATTTGTCCATTTCATCAAGGTTGTCTAGTTTGTTCGCATACTATATTCTCTTATAATCCTTTTTATTTCTGCAGGGTCATAGCTGCATCTCTTTCCTTTCTGGTTTTGTTTATTTGCATCTTCTCTCTTCTTTGTTAGTCTAGCTAGGGGTTTGTCAGTTTTATTGATCTCAAAGAACCAGATTTTCATTTTGTTGATTTTCTCTATTTTTTTTTATTCTCAATTTCATTTATTTCTGCTCTAATCTTTATTATTCCTTTCCTTCTGTTTGCTTTGGGAGTGGTTTGATGTCCTTTTTCTAGTTTCTCCAGTTCAGCCTGTTCTTTGATTTTTGCTCTTTCTTCTTTTTAATATGGGCATTTAGGGCTATAAATTTCCCCTCTCCAGACTGTCTTCAATGTATCACATAACTTTTGATAAGTTGTGTTCTCATTGTCCTTTGTCTCAATATGTTTACTGACTTCACTTGCAATTTCTTCTTTTTTTTTAAAGGACTCTATTTTTTTTAAGATTTATTTTATTTATGTCTCTCCCCTTCTTCTTCACCCCCCTGTCTGCTCTCTGTGTCCACTGGCACCCTCGGTGGCACCTGGAAACTGCATCTCTTTTTTGTTACGTCATTTTACTGTGTCAACTCTCCTTGTGTACAGTGCCACTCCTGGGTGGGCTGCACTTTTTTCATGCAGGGTGGCTCTCCTTGTGCATGAGGCACCCCCATGCAGGGCCGCCCTGCATGGGGTGGCACTCCTTGTGTGCAGCAGCTCTGTGCATGGGCCAGCTCACCGCATGTGTCAGGAGGCCCTGGGTATCGAACCCCGGACACTACCATATGGTAGCCAGACACTTTATCGGTTGAGCCATGTCTGCTTCCCACAATTTCTTCTTTGTCTCATTGAATATTTAGGAGTGTGTTGCTTAGCTTCCACACATTTGTGAATTTACCTAGTTCCTGTCTATTATTGATTTGAAGTTTCATTCCATTATGATCTGAGAAGGTGCTTTGTATAATTTCAGTCTCTGTATTTTTTGAGAAATGTATTGTGATCTACCATGTGGTCTATCCTGGAGAAAGATCCACGTGCACTTGGGAAGAATTATAACCCACTGAGTTTGGGTGCAACATTCTGCATATGTCTGTTAGGCCTAACTCATATTGTTCAAGTTCTCTGTTTCCTTGTTGATCTTCTAACTGTTCTATCTAATGATATGACTAGTGTGCTAAAGTCTCCAACTGTTATGGTACAGGTGTCTATTTCTCCCTTCGGTTTTGTCAGAGTTTGCCTCATGTATTTTAGGGCACTCTGGCTAGGTGCATAGACATTTATGACTGTTATTTCTTCCTGGTGGATTATTCCTTATATTAATATATAATGGTCTTCTCTATCTCTTATAACTTTTTTTTGCAATTAAAGCTGGTTTTGTCCAAAATAGCTACCTCTGCTCTTTTTTTGTTTACTGTTTGTGTGAAGCATCTTTTTCCAACCTTTCACTTTCAGCTGGTTTGTATCCCTGGGTCTAAGGTGAAACCCTAGTAAGCAACATATGGATGGTTCTTTTTTAAAAATCCATTCTGTCAGCCTATATCTTTTGACTGGGGAGTTTAATCCATTCACATTCAATAGTACTACTGTACGTACCTTATTTACTTATACCATTTTATTCTTTGGTTTTCATGTATCATAGATTTGTTTTCATCTGTCTTTTTACTCTTTTGGTTATCCTTTCTGCTATTCTTTCTTCTATCCTGTTTTCCAAACCTCTCTCTCCTGTCTTTTTCTTTCAGGCTATAACTCTTCCTTTAATATTTTCTGCAAAGGTGGATCCTTTTTGTTTTTTTTAATGAATTCTCTTAGTTTCTATTTGTTTGTGAATGTTTTAAACTTTCCTTCATATTTGAGGGAAAATTTTGCTGCATAAAGAATTCTCAGCTGGCAGTTTTTCTCTTTCAGTATTCTAATTGTATCATATCATATTGCTGTCTTCTTGCCTCCATGGTTTCTGGTGAGAAATCTGCCCTAAGTCTTACTGGGTGTTCCTTGTATGTGATGATTTGCTTCTCCCTTGCTGCTCTCAGAATTTTCTCTGTATCTTTGACATTTGACATTCTGAGTAGTATGACTCTTGGAGTGGGTCTATTCAGATTTATTTTGATTGAGATACACTGAGCTTCTTGGACATGTAAGTTCATTTCTTTTGTGTGAGTTGGGAAATTTTCAGCTATTATATCCTCAAATATTCTTTCAGCCCCTTTTCCCTTCTCTTCTCCTTCTGGAATTCCCATGACACATATGTTGTTGTATTTCATGTTACCATTCAACTCGGAGCCCCTGCTCTATTTTTTCCATTCTTTTCTTTCTTTCTTCTTTTTTCTCTTCAATTTCAGCTCTCTGTCTTCTATATGACTTATTCTTTCTCCAATCATTTTGAATCTAGTGTTGTATGCCTCTAATGTGGTTTTGATCTTACCTATTGTGTCTTTCATTCCCATGAGCTCTATTACATTTCTGTTCAGGTTTTTAAATTCTTCTTTGTGTTAGCTCAGTATCTTCTATTGTAATATTATTTTTATTTTTAAAGAAGCTTTGGATTACATAAATGTCACATAAAAATTATAGGGAATTCCCATATGTCCCATCCTCTCCCCCTTCCACATTTTCCCACCTTAACAACATCTTTCATTAGTGTGGTACATTCGTTACAATTGAAGAACACGTACTGAAGCATTGCTACTACTCGTGGATAATATTTACAATATAGTTTTTACCCTCTGCCCTGCACAATCTTATAGGTTATGACAAAATATATAATGGCCTATACCAATCACTGCAATGTCATGCAGAACAATTCCAATGTCCTGAAAATACCTGCTATTGCACCTATTTTCCCTCTCTGTCCCTTCAGAAACTCTGGTGGCCACTGATTAGTGTTTTCTTGATATTCTTTATCTCTTCAGATGCCTTGTCTTTCAAGTCATTAATTTGATTTTGGAAAAATGTGTTCATCTCATTGATTAATTGTCTCAAATCTTGTGTCTCTTCTGGAGTTTTGATATATTCCTTTTCTTGGGCCATTTCTAACATTTTCTTACTATGGCTTGTAATTTTTGATATCCAGGCATCTGATTAGGGTGGTGAGTTTACTCAGATGCTTAATTTTTTCCTCTTTCATAGGGCTTTAGTGGCAAGAGGTTATGTATTACTGCTATTCTTTGATTTTTTGTTCAATCTGTTCTGAGTCTCTGGGATTGTCCTGGTTAGTTGATCAAATTGGGCTATGAACCCAGTAATGGGGGGCAGACCTGCTTCCTAGGGCTTTGTGGAGGGAGATTGTAAAGTCCAGAAAAAGCCTCTCTTTCTTATTTAATTTTAATTTTCTCACATGCAATCCTTGGCGATCTTTGGTACCCCTCTTTCAATGCCCAGTTGAAGTGTGTTGCTGCAACATGGACTGGATCATTGTGATAAAGTTTCCTCTCTGGAGGCTAATAGCTTTGTAATTGACACTTTATCAGGGGCAGTTCTCCAAACTTTGCTGGCAGCCCCCTCTCATTTCCCAGGTGGGAAGTAATTTCTCTCCCCATTGTGACCTCAAAAACCAGTCCTGGTCAGTAGAGAGGGAGATTGAGAGAGTTGGATCTCTTTAATCTCTTGCTGGCTCTTAAGGCAAACAATGGTGTGGCCCCATTTGGCTTGGAAGGGCCTGTGGGACACAGCAGACCAAATTTGTGGGTCAAAAGCTGGGTCAGCCTTAGGCTGTGTCCTTCTCTCTCCCTTTTTCTGGGGAGGTTGATCCCTAGGGCCCCATTTGTAGCCATTAATCCAGAGGCCTGAGAATTCAAAAGTTTTTATATTGTGGGGGAAGGTGCTGGCATTTGCAGCTATGGCTTTTAATGTATAGTTTTGTAGACACAATTATTTTCCTTTGCCCCTCTCTCTTCTGGGCAGTGTCCAGCCATCCCCTGGTTCCTAAACCCTAGAAGAGTATTTTCCCAAGCTGTTTATGTCTGCCATCTAGATTTTTTTAAGGAAAGAAGAGAGTCTGGTGTGTTTTTAGTCAGCCATCTTTCTGGAAGTTCTAACGTATTTTTAAAAATATTATTTATTATAATTGTTATAATTATTTATTTATCAGTTGTATTGGTGTATATCATTCATACATGAACACACATAAACAGTAAGTGTGTAGTAAAAGTTGTGAACTTACAAAACAAACATGTATGACATTATACAGAGTCCCATATATCACCCCACCAATAATAACATCTTGCATTTTTCTGAAATATTTGTTACAAATTATGAGAGTATCATCAAAATATTACTACTAACCATAGTCCATATCTTATATTTGGTGTATTTCCCCCAAACCCACCCTATTATTATTATTATTATTTTAATTTGATAAACTGCTTTTGTCTGTTATTTTTATTTTATTTTTATTCCCCCCTTATGGCTTTTTTGCATGCTGTCTGCTCTCTGCGTCCTTATGCTGCACAATCGTCTGTGTTTGTATGTATTTATTTTTTTATTTCTCCTCCCCCCTTGTGGATTGCTTGCTGTCTGTTCTCTGTGTCCATTTGCTGCACGTTCTTCTGTGTTTTTGCTTGTCTTCCTTTATTTTTTTGTTGTGTCATCTTGCTGAGTCAGCTTTCCACACTGCTTGTGGGCTGGGTGGCACTCCGCAGCATGCAGGTGAGACTGCCTTCACAAGGAGGCCCCAGGATGCAAACCCAGGGCCTCCCATATGGTAGATGGGAGCCCAACTATTGCACCACAGCTGCCTCCCCCTATTATTATTTTTTAATATATATTTATTACAGGAGTTGTGCACCTATAAAACAATCATGCATATGTGTAAAATTGCCATACAACAGCCCTTCACCCTTTACCAACACACCACACCATAGTGAAACATTTGTTACAGATTATGAGATAATATCGTTAGACCATTACCACCAACTATGGTCCATAGTGTACATTTGGCACACTTTTTCCATATTCCTTCATTATCAACATAGTAATCTTTGGCATAGATGCAAGAATATTACATTATTCCTGCTAACCACAGTCCATAGGTCACACCATTTGTATTTATTCCATGCTTCTCCACATTTCCACCACCCTGTAATAGTGATGTACATCTGTTCTTGCTCACAGAAGGAAACTCTTTCATCTGTACCATCAACCACAATTCTCTTCCACCTCTGGGTTCACTGTGTTATTTAGTTCCTAGATTAAGCTCTAGCTTTCTTTCAATTGACATTTACATCCCTGGATTACCCTTTCCAGCCACATTCCCATTTATAAACCAGCTGTTATTCACTATAATATGTCACCATCAACTCTGTCCATTTCCATGCTTTAATAGTCAAGCTAATTAAAAATTTTACATATGTTAAGTATCAGTACTCCTTCTCAGACCTCCTCGTAACTCCTGATAACCTATCCTCTAGGGTTTAACTCCATGAATTTATTCTTCATATTTCATTCATATTAATGAGACCATGCAAGATTTGTCCGTTTGTTTCTGGCTTACTTCACTTAGCATAATGTCTTCAAGATTCATCCATATTATCATTGGTGTCCCAATTTCATTCCTCCTTAATGCAGCATAGTATTCCATCATATGTATATACCACATTTTGTTTGCCATTCATTGGCTGTTGGAAACTTGGGTTGTTTCCATCTTTTGGCAATTGTGAATAATGCTGCTATGAACATCGTTGTGCCACATGTTCTTCTGTTTGTGCCACAGACCTCAGTTCTTCTGGATCTATTCCTAGTAAAGGAATTACTGGATCATATGGTGGTTCTATATGTAACTTCCTGAGGAAGAGCCAAACTGTCTTCCACAGAGGCTGCACCATTTACACCCCACCAACAGTGAAGGAGTGTTCCTATGTCTCCATACCTTCTGCAGCACTTGTTTTGTTTTGTTTTTTAAATTATAGTGATTTTATGTGGTGTAAGATGAGATCTCATTGTCGTTTTGATTTACATTTCTCTAGTAGCTAGTGATATGGAACGCTTTTTCATGTGGTTTTTGGCCATTTGTATTTCCTCTTTGGAGAAAAGTCCATTTAAATCTTTTGCCCATTTTTAAGTTGGATTGCTTGTTTTTTTATTGTTGTTGTATGCTCTCTTTTATATAGAATGGAAATCAAGCCCTTATCAGATATGTGGTTCCAAATATTTTCTCCCATTTAGTGGGATGCCTTTTCATCTTCTCAATGAAGTCCTTTGAATCACAGACGTGTTTGAGTTTGAGGAGGTCCCATATATCCATGTTTTCTTTTGTGGCTCATGCTTTTGGTATAAGGTTTAAGAATCTACCACCTACCACCAGGTCTTGAACATGTTTTCCTACATATTCTTTTAGGAGCTTTATGGTTCTTGCATTTATATTTAGGTCTTTAATCCATTTTGAGTTAATTTTTGTGTAAGGCATGAGATAAGGATCCCTTTTCTTTCTTTTGGCTATGGATATCTAATTCTCCCAGCACCATTTGTTAAATAGACCTGTTCTGCCCCAGCTGGGTGGGTTTGATAGGCTTGCCAAAAATTACTTGACCATAGATATGAGGGTCTACTTCTGAACCATCAGTTTGGATTCACTGGTGTATTTGTCTGTCTTTATGCCAGTACCATGCTATTTTTTTTTTTAAACCATTGTAGCTATGTAGTGTGATTTAAAATCTGGAAGAGAGAGTCCTCCAGCTTTGCTTTTCCTTTTCAAGATGTTTCTGCCTAATCAGAACCCCATTACCCTTCCAAATAAATTCAATAATTGTGTTCTCCATATGTTTAAAAAATGCTGGTGAAATTTGTATTGGGATTGCATTGACTCTGTATATCAAATTGTGTAGAACTGATGTCTTAATGATATTTAGTCTTCCAATCTATGAGCTTGGAATATTCTACCATTTATTTAGGTCTTTTTAAAAATTTCTTTTGACAATGCATTGTAGTTTTTTGAATGCAAGGGTTCTACATCCTTGGTTAAAATTATTCTTAAATATCTGATTCTTTTCGTCACTAATGTAAATGACAGTTTTTCCCTGACTTCCTCCTCAGATTGCACATTATTAGCGTATAGAAACATCACTGATGTTTTTGTGTATTGCGGGTTGCTTATTGGTATAGTATGCTGATTGATTTTCTTGTGCTGAACCACCCTTGCATCCCTGGTATAAAACCCACTTTATCATGATGAATAATTTTTTAAATATGTTGTTGGATCCAATTAGCAAGTATTTTGTTGAGGATTTCTGTACCTGTATTCATTAGGGAAATGGGTCTGCAATTTAAAAAATTTTTGTAATATCTTCATCTGGCTTTGGTATTAGGGTGATATTGGCTTCATAGAATGAGTTTGGTAGTGTTCCTTCTTATTCCATTTTTTGGAAAGAGCTTGAGTAAGATTGGTATTAATCATCTTTGAATGCTTGGTAGAACTCACCTGTGAAACCATCTGGTCCTGGGCTTGTCATTTTGGGAGTTGTTTGATGACTGTTTCAATCTCTTTACCTGTGATTGGTTTGTTGAGGTCTTCTATATCTTCTAGGGTCAGTGTAGGTTGTTCATACATTCCTAGGAATTTTTCCATTTCATCTACATTGTCTAGTTTTTTGGT
Organism: Dasypus novemcinctus; assembly: GCF_030445035.2. Lineage (NCBI taxonomy): Eukaryota > Metazoa > Chordata > Mammalia > Cingulata > Dasypodidae > Dasypus > Dasypus novemcinctus. The sequence goes on along the minus strand of NC_080678.1, from coordinate 131,355,341 downwards.
GTACAGTTGTTCATAGTATCCTCTTATGATATCTTTTATTTCTTTGGGATCAGTAGTAATGTCCCCATTTTCATTTTTTATTTCATTTATTTGCATCTTCGCTCTTTTTTTCTTTGTCAGTCTAGCTAAGGGTTTGTTGATTTTGTTAATCTTCTCAAAGAACCAATTTTGAGTTTTGTTAATTTTCCCTATTGCTTTTTGTTCTCCATTTCATTTATTTCTCTTCTGATTTTTGTTATTTCATTCCTTCTACTTGCTTTGGGATTAGTTTGCTGTTGTTTTTTTCTTCTTGATTTTAGCTCTTTCTTCTTTTTTAGTATAAGCATTGAGTGCCATCAATTTCCCTTTCAACCCTGCCTTCACAGCTTCTCATAAGTTCTGAGATGTTGTGCTCTTGTTTTCTTTTGTTTTGAGATATTTATTGATTTCTATTGAAATTTCTTCTTTAGCCCACTGATTATATAAGAGTGTGTTGTTTAATTTCCATATATTTGTGAATGTTCCCTTTTTCCACCTCTTGCTGATTTTCAGCTTTATTCCATTAAGATCATAGAAGGTGCTTTGTATAATTTCTATCTTGAAGGTTGAATGTATTGAGATCTGCTTTTGCAGAGTTAAAATGGCAGCTACTGGCTGCTTTCCAACTTGAACAGGTTCAAACTTTAACTGTTCTTTGGGTTATATTTTAGCCAGCCATGTTTACTAATCACTACCTGAATTCAGGGGCCAACCATCTCTTCCTCCCCCATTTTTGGGAAATGGAGCTTCCAACTGCAGCCATGGAATAGCCCTTGAGGCAGCTTCTCCACCAGCGGAGAATGGACCCTGGCCTCCATAGTGTAGAGTGCTCTACTCATGAATCTTCTCTGCAGATGGTAGGTCTCCTCCTTCCATTCTTTTAAGGATGTTGCAGGATGCTCATCTGGTCTCCTAGAGCCCCCAAGCAGGTGCTTTAGATAGTTCTGGGTGATCACCAACTGCCTTGTAGGATGAGCTAACTTTCAGAGCACCTTACTCTGCTGCCATCTTGCACCTCCTCCCTCTAATGTATTTTTTTTCTAAATTTTCATACTTTATTCCCTATATGAATAGGTTAAGAAAGTAGAATTTCCCCAAGCACTGATTTATAGATAATGCAAAAAAGCAGCACACAAAACAAAACATTCAGTTTCACAGATAGTTACATTCAATGATCACTTTAAATGCAATTTCAACTCTCATTTTAAGCTAAGTGCAATAATAATTTAATACAAGATAGTTAAATACACACACAACCTGTATATCCTGAACTACAAGTGGTTTCCATGGCCACATATGCTTTTAGGCAAGTACACATTTCCACAATGAACAAGTACTAACAAATATGTTAATAAAACACTACCCCAAATGCTTATCCTGCCATCAGCTTTTTAAGCAATGCCATTCATGCTACTGAAAGATTTCTTTTTAGAAGCTTTAAACTGACTTGGGAAACTCAGTTCTAAAACTTGACAAACAATGTATAAACCCCAAAGATTTTAAATAAAAAAAGCCTACCAATACTGAGGCATTTACATGAAACTTAGTTTCTCAAAAAAAAAAACACTCTTGCTATCTGAAGAAAATTAAAACAAATGACCACTTAAGATACTTAAGCATTCTTTAAAAATACTGTATTTTCCTATATCATCATCTACTTAAGAGAAACACAAACCAGTTCACTTCATTAATAATGTCAGATTTTTGTCTAGAAACTCAAGAAAACATAAAAAACATGTCTCAGCTATCACAGGATCAAAGGTGCCATTTACTTGTCACATATAAAACAGCTACAATATAGCCTACAATGACAAAAAAGGACACCTAACACATAAGTACTACTTCATCATCTAGTCAAAAGTCAGAAGGAATTACATGAATTGCAAGGTACTTTAATTTATATATGATCATTAAAACCCAATGGCAATATAAAGACAGGCAATTAAAGACTCAAAAACTCTAAAATTGAAGACAAGAAAATAAAGGCTGAAACCTGTATATTTCTCCAGCTTTCATTTTCATGGTTAGATATCCAGACCTTACTATAGGAAATATGCAGTTACTATATATATTTGACCCAGAAGATAAGGAAGCTTCAAGAAGTACAAAAAGGATCAAGAGCCATAGTTTGTGTCATCAAATGCTTTTCCAGCTTGTTTCAATTCTTCATTCATAGTAAGTAAGTCTTTAACCCTAGCAAACTTCCTTGGGTCCTTTCGAATCAAGAAGATGATATCTTCAACTTGTACTTGACCTTGTCTTCCAATTGACATTGCCTTCTGAGTCATTTCAGTGATGAACTCTATGACAAGGTCTTCAAGAATATCCACTGACTCAGTATAAGGATTCTGGTCATCCCCAAATTCATACATCATACACTGTAGTTCCTTAGAAAAAAGTCTCTTTCTATTACCCTGTCCACCTTCTGCACCTCCTCCAATTTCTTCATTTTCTTCCTCAAATGTGGGGTCTTCCTCTTCATCTTTCTATTTTTAATTTCATCCATTGTGTCTTTAATTCCCATAAGCTCTGTTACTTTTCTTTGCAGTCTAAAATTGGTCTTTATGCTCACTCAGTGTCTTCTTAATACTCTTTATCCCTTTAGTCATATTTTCTTTCAATTCTTTGAAGTGATTTAGTAGAGTTGCATGATTATCATTCATTAATTTTCTTAAATCCTGTATATCTTCAGGATATTTGGTCTGTTCCTTTGCCTGGGCCATCTCTGCCTGCTTCCTAATATGGCTTGTAATTTTTTGCCAATGTCTAGGCATCTGAATATGTCAATCAATTTGCTCTGATGGTTAATTTCTTCTGTTGCCTGTTTCCCACCCCCACCCCACCCCCCCCCAGCTCTTCTTTGATACTTGGTTCACCTTATTCTGAGTCTTTAAAATTACCCAGCTTAAGTTATCAAAACTTGGCCAGGGATTCACTAATGGTGTGCAGATTTTCTCCCAGGAGTTGGGGTTAAGAGAGTCCTTAAAGCAGTTTTTGTCCATGCAATTTCCACACCAGCCAGCACATGGTGTTTCTTGGAAAACCTTTCCGTGGAAGTGTTTCTTTCAATCTCTACTTTCCTGTGTGGTGCAGTCAGAGCTGAAATTCACAGCAGGCTTTGCTGGCTGAATTCATGGAAGAGAAGCCTTCTGACTCCCCTTCCCTTTTCCCTTGAAACAGTTGACAGGGAGGAGGACATCTGTTCCCCTCCCACTGGGCTGCAGTGAGCCAGGGCTTTTACCCCAGCTTAACATCTTGGGATGGGGGAGGGGAGCCCTTCCCAGCCATGGTGGGTATTTGATAGCTCAGGTTTGTTGTTTTGAGTTCTTCATCTCTCTGTCCCTTACCCTCCTGGGAGTTGCATAGCACTGTCCTGGTCTGTTGACTCCCAAAGCAGGTCCCTAGGACAGCTTTTGGCCCTTTCTCCATTGTTTTTGTGAGAGAGTTGAGCCCTGCCTGCCTACTCCAATGCCATCTTCCTGGAACTCAACTAGCCTAGTTGAAATGAAAACATTCCACAAGAGCCACCCCTTGTGAGGGGGCTGGCCTGTCACCTCCAGGGTCCTTCTGCTGGAGAGGGCAACGCCCCCAGCAGCTCTGAGCACAGCCCTCGTGGGCTGCAGGTGGCAGTAGACCCAGCCTCCATCCCGCAGAGAGACAGTGGACGCCACTGCTCACCCTCCTCCCCGGGCACAGCTGGGCCCGGGCCTCGGGAAGTGAAGGTCCTGCTCCTCCAGCCTGGGGGATGACCATGAGGCCGAGCCCCACTCAGAGGGCAGCTTTGCAGTGCCTTCACCCCAGTCCAGGGGCCAGTGAGCATGCAGGCTGTGGACTGAGAGGTGACCCCACAGCTGTGGGCCTGTGCTCAGCCTCCTGTGCCCCAGTCCCAAACCCCACAGAAACCGAAGGCTAAAGGAAAGCCAAAGCACCCCAAATCCTCTCCCATCTCAGGCTTCCCCATTGCAGGAAAGGGCGCCCCTAACCACTTAGTCCTCTGCTCACAAAGCTCACGGACCCCTCTTGCCTCTTTGCTTCCCCCGCATCCTGCCACCAAAAGTCCTGCTGCCTTCAAGTCCACACCACCCAGGGATCTGTCAGGCCCCGGTGCGCTCCCTGTCCTTGGATAAAGCCCACGCTGCCTATCCTGCTCACTCCCTTCCTCCCTGCAGAAGCGCAAGTAGTTCTGACCTCAGGACCTTGGCACAGGCCCCTCCACAGCCTGGAACATTCCTCCCTCAGACCTCTCCCTGGTGGCTTCCTCACCTGTTGGGGCTCAGAGCAAGCATTGCCTCCTTGGAGAGGCCTGATTTTTAGTGAAGTTTCAACAGCATCCAAAAGTTGTGAGAATCGTAGAATGAACTTGAAATACTCATGACCTGCTGTCAGTAACGGCCCACCCACGCCAAGCTGGTGACGTCAGTATCCCCACTGCTGCTTATTTGAAGCAAATCCCGGACATCACATCAGTTCATCTGCAAATATCGTAATGTCTCTAAACAAGAAATTGTACCTGTAAAAGATGATCCAGGCCACCCGTTCTGAGTAGATGTCCCTTCACTTGCATGCTCTTTACCTTCCCTGTTTTGATTGTCATGCTCTTCGCACTCCCTGACATTTATTTTGTTCACGGTTATATTTTATGGGATTGCCTCCCCATCCAGTCACGAGAACGTTCCTGCCTTGAGAACGTCTCTCTGCCTGCCTTGTTTCTGTTAAATACCATCAGCTGCCCAGTACCTGGGGCAAGGCCAGGGATCCCACAATTTCTCTGAGTAGATGATAACCGAAGGAGAAGCTGGCCACCTGCCAGGGTCCACTTGTCTGGCCGAGGGCAGCAGGAGGTGGTGGATGGATGGACGTGCACTGACCTTCTGCTGTGGGTTTTCTCTTTTAGATAAAGCAGCAAGCTCTTCTGGAGACAATGTCATAACTTGTCCTGGAGTAGAACCTCAGATACTTGGAAAGTAAGTGCCCCGACCTAGGGACTCTCGTGGCAGGAGACCAGGTGGGCAGCAGTTTAGGGGTCCTGGGTGAGGACACCCTCAGCCAGGGTACCCGGGGAGCCCTCTGTACCTGCCTTGATGGGTGGTCCTGGAGGTGGTCAGGGATCCATGTGGCCCGGCTCTGCTGAGGACAGCAGGAGGTGGAGGGTGCCTGCCTTAGTTTCCCCACTGCTGTGACATCTACCAAGCCATGGGTTGTCTTGACAAGAGGGATTTCTTGGCTGCCAGTGCTGGGGCTGGAAGCTGGCTCCCTCCAGGGTGGGCAGTGCTCTGGTGCTGGCAGCTGGCAATCCTGGGGTCCCATGGCTCCCCCACCACACGGCCATGTGCTCTCCTCTCTCTGCTGGGTTCCCAAGGACTTCCAGCATCTTCTCCTCCAAGTGGCTTTCCCTTGAAAGTCCCCAGTCACAGCACTAAGGCCGGTCTCATTCCCCTGACCGCAGCATAACAATGTCCTCAGAAGGTCCACTGACGCTGGGTTACACCCCAGGACTGGGTGCAGGTCGTGAACATGGTTTTTTCTGGGGCATGCGCTTCAGCCCATCCAGTTCCAAAGGGCTCCTGCCACTCGCCGGACCTGAGCCCACGTGCCCTGTCCACACAGAGGAGCTGAGGGAGCCCCCCCGTGGCCGCCGCTCACGTGGCACGTGGCCGCATGGCGGGCAGATGATGCCGGGCTCCTGGGGCCAGCCGTGTCCCTCAAGGCCTCCAAGCCAGGTCGACCTCGTGCTCTGGGGAAGGAGAGCTCGCCCCGTTCTCTCCACTACCCCAGTGCCTTGTTGGCAAAGTCACTGCACCCAGGAGAGCTGGGGGCCAAGGTTCAGCCACGGGGAGACCTGGTTGTCACCGGCCCACCCCCTCTGTGCTTTAGGGGCCCATCTTCGTTGAAATCAGCCTCAACAAAGGCATAACCTTCATCGCCAACAACCTCAACTTCAGAGGAAAGGACTGTGTGAGTACTGGGTGGGGGCACCCCTGTCACGGGGCCCATCGGCCCAGCCCTGATGCAGACACACTGGGGGGCAGCTGGCAGCCAGGGCTAGTGGGTGGGGCAGGGGTCCACCAGGACCAGAGTCCAGGCCTGCAGCACCCCTGGTTGTGTGGCCCCAGGGCCCACCCCTCCAGGTCGGGGTTCAGGCAGGGGGATGGGGCAGCCTCCACCACACGTGGCGTCCATGGCTCTGGGCTCTGCCGAGGTGGTCTGGGCATCTGGCCATGGACTCCTGGCCCCCCTGGGGTCCCTCAAAGTGGAGCGCCTGAGGAGAGGAAGAGGCTGGGGGTGGAATGCCAGGGGATGGGAGCTGGGAGGGGGCCACCCAGCCCCAGGCCAGCCCTCAGCCACACCTGTTCTCTGGCAGCCAAGGCTGGATGGTGATGGTGGCCCTTCCACAGGGGGAGAATCCTGCTGCCAAACCCACCGAGGACAAGGCTGGGAACCCAAGCAAGGTCAACAGCCAGTGCCTCGTTGAACAAACCCCTGAGAAAGCCCCTGAGATGCCCCTGGAGTCTCCCCCAAAAAACCTCCCTGGAAAGGCCCCCGAGCAGGCCCCTGGAAAGCCTCCTGAGAAGCCCCCCACAAAGCTCTTCAAGTGTCTTGCAGCCAGAGCCCTCGAGAGGCTTTCCAAGTACCACAGTGGTGATGTGGACAGCAGGGATGAGCGCACTGACCAGAAGGGGAACCCGAGGGGGGCGGAGAGGAGGTGGAGCCCCGTGGCTTGGAGATACCCTTACCACCAGTTGTCAAAAGCTTAATCAGCACTGGCAGCAGCGACTTCCCCTGGATCCCCATGGTGGCTGGTGCAGCTGCCATGCTGTTCCTCCTGTTGCTGTGCTGCTTCTTCTACCTGTGGTGTTGGGTGAGTGCCCTGCTATGTGAGCAGGCAGGTGAGTGCCCTGCTACGTGAGCAGGCAGGTGAGTGCCCCTGCTGCCTGAGCAGGCAGGTGAGTGCCCTGCTACGTGAGCAGGCAGGTGAGTGCCCCTGCTATGTGAGCAGGCAGGTGAGTGCCCCTGCTATGTGAGCAGGCAGGTGAGTGCCCTGCTATGTGAGCAGGCAGGTGAGTGCCCCTGCTGCCTGAGCAGGCAGGTGAGTGCCCTGCTATGTGAGCAGGCAGGTGAGTGCCCCTGCTGCCTGAGCAGGCAGGTGAGTGCCCCTGCTGCCTGAACTGGCAGGTGAGTGCCCCTGGTATGTGAGCAGGCAGGTGAGTGCCCCTGCTGCCTGAGCAGGCAGGTGAGTGCCCCTGCTATGTGAGCAGGCAGGTGAGTGCCCCTGCTGCCTGAGCAGGCAGGTGAGTGCCCCTGCTATGTGAGCAGGCAGGTGAGTGCCCCTGCTGCCTGAGCAGGCAGGTGAGTGCCCTGCTACCTGAGCAGGCAGGTGAATGCCCCTGCTATGTGAACAGGCAGGTGAGTGCCCTGCTATGTGAGCAGGCAGGTGAGTGCCCTGCTATGTGAGCAGGCAGGCGAGTGCCTTGCTACCTGAGCAGGCAGGTGAATGCCCCTGCTATGGTGGCAGCTCCCAAGACTGACCAAGGCTCAGGCTCCACCCCCCCCCCGGAGCCTAGAGGTGCCCTGGCCTCCTGCCCCACCTGCTATGGGGTGCTCACGGGGAGGCTGCGCATGCTGGGCCAGGCTGCTCTGGTGCCTACGGCCCTTCAAGAGGTGACCAGAGGCCAGCGTGCAGCAGGGCAGCAGGAGGACAGAGAAGAGTGCTCCTGGTTTAGGAAGGAGGGGTCTTTGAGGGGCTGGAGGACCATCCCGAGGGCTGCAGGGAGGAAGAGGAGAAAGCGGGGGTGGGGGGGCAGAGAAGGAGCAGGTGGGTCCCTGACCTGGGAACACTCGAGGGAAAGCCTGCGGGGACCATCCCACTAAGGGCTCTCGGCTTGGGGTGGCCTCAGCCTGCCTGGCCTGCCCCAGCCCTCCAGGGAGGGGCGGTGTCCCTGCGAGAAAGGAGGAAACTGAGGCTCAGAGGCAGCCATGCTGGCCACAGCCCTGCAGGCATCGGTCTGTGCCCTGCGGCTCCGAGCAGGGTCCCCACCTCTCCCAGGGGCTGAGGGCTGAGCCCAAACCGCACCTTCCAGCACAGGTTGTCTTTTAAAAAAATATTTATTTTAAAAGAAGCTTTATATTACATAAATGCTACATAAAAAATATATACATAAGGGATTCCCATAAACCTCACCGTCTCCCTCTCCCACACTTTCCCACATCAATAACAACCTTCCTTAGTGTGGCACATTTGCTAAAATTGATGAACACGTATTGAGGCATTGCTACTAACCATGGACTCTAGTTTACATTACAGTTGACACTCTGTCCTGCACAGTTTCATAGGTTATGGCAAAATCCATAATGCCCTGTACCCATCATTGCCCTGTCCTGGAGGACAACTCCAATGTCCTGAAATTCCCCTCATGTGACACCTCTTCTTCCCTCCCCCCCCCATAGAACCTCTGGTGGCCACTGCCTTTATATCAATGATAGAAGTTCTTCCATTGCTAGAATAATGTCTATAATAGAATAATAATAAGTCTACTTTAGTCCAGTGTTCATTCCCCAATCTTGAGGATTTGACAATGGTGGTGCAGTTTCTGATTGAGAGGGGCCCTGTTTCCCAGGTGGTAGGTGGATGTCACTCTCTTGCTTGCAGTTGCAGACACTCTGTGTTCCTTGGGATGGGTGTTGTCCATCATCATCTCCTTGTTAGTTGTGCTGGATGAGTCCAATGAACTGGAGAGTAGGTGCTGCAACTCTGCTGAGATTCAGGACCCAAGTGGCACGTGGGTGGACTAAAGATTTTAAGTCTCTGGAACATACATTTAATAAGTAAAGTGCTAATTATAGGTTCAAATAAAAGGGGCAGGAGAGCCTTGTTTAGGGAAAATATACAAGAGTCTAAGTCTGTTACACTGAGGAGCATAGATTCCAGAATAAGGCCAGCTGCTAGGGTGCCTAACTCCTGAGCTGCTCTGTGCTGCTTTTGGTGTTTGGGTGTCTCTAGCTCTTAGGAGCCCTGCTGTTTGAGGCATTGTTTACCGTGGCAGTCAATGGGATCCTGCTGAGCCTGCTGAGATGTGCAGAAGTGTAACCTCTGGAATGACCTTCTGATTCACTTTGAAACCTCTCAGCCATAAAAACTCATTTGTATTGAATATTTCCCCCTTTGGTCAAGGTCTTTGTCTGCATGCGTTGTTGGTTGGTGTTGGTAATAATCACTTGGTGCCAGGGGGGCTCATCCACAGGTATCGTGTCCCATGCTGGGAAAAGGATAGTGTGTTTATATGCTGAGTTTGGCTTTCAGAGAGGCCACATTTCGGCAACAAGGAGGCTTTCAGGAGGTAACTCTTAGGCAATGTATAACACTAGGCTAAGTTTCAAATTCACAAGGAAAGGTTCATAAGTATGATCGTCAATATCAAGAGCCTGGCATCATGGTCTCTCCTCCTTCAGTAGGCACTGCCCTTGTACTTGGGAGATTCTTGCCATGCTGTTAGAGAATGCAGCAGGACTGCCCAGGATGGGAATTCAATGTTCTTTTGGTTATTGTGTGGGTCTTCAACGGTCCAGACAGTGAACGCTTGAACATATTCATATGCCTTCGAGGCATGCCCCGGGTGGACCCCTTCCCACATTTCTGTAAGCTTCTTTGAAGATAAAGTGGAAAGAATAAGACCCTGGGGGAATATACAGGAGAAATTATTGCTGTACATACAAGACAACAGACCTTACGGTGATGAAAGACACAGTGTCTAAAACTTTTTATATTATTTTAATTTTTAAAGTTTTTTTTTATATGTTATTTGTTATTTTAAATACTAGTATTATTTCATTTTCTTGTTAATCTTATTTGGCTATGTCTTTTTAACTTTCTAGTGTAAAAAGAAGCCGCCGGACCCATGTAGGGTAAGTCCTAAGTGCGTCCTGACTTCCTGTGAGCTCATCTGCCATGCACCGAGCCTCCCGCGGTCCACGGAGGGGTCCGCTCCCACCCCAGGAGCTCCACCACCTATGCCAAAAGCCTGCAGAGCAGGAGGAGGTGGGCACAGGGGTGGGGGATGGGGGCTGCTAGGGAAGCCAGGCGTCACCCTTCCGGGGCTCCCACCAAAGGGGCAGTGTGGGCAGCCTGTGGGGGGTCTGCCATGGATCCTCCTGAGACAAGTGGGACCCTTGGGCCCCTGCTGGCTGGCAGGATGGCACTTACCCAGGACTCAGGGGAGCTTCTGGAAAAGGAGCCTCATGTTGCAAAGACCCAGCTCTGGGATCTTCCATGCCCTTGTCTTAATCATGATCTCCTGGTGGGCAGAGGGGCCTGGCTGGGTCAGCCCTTGGGGCCTGCAGGGCTGAGGGTGGGCGAGGGACCTTACCTGGCATGGAGCTGTGGGGGGCGCCCACCTGGGGGAGCCCAGGGCCGGGTTCAGGGCAGCAGCTGTGGGGCCAGGTGGGCCTGGGGTGGTTGCGCTTTCAAAGCTGGAGCCTGGTGGCTGAGGGGAGTCCCCTGCCCGTGCGCGGACCCCTGGCTGGCCCAGCACATGGTGTCTTCGTTTGCCAGGGCTGCTCTGACAAATGCCATGCACTGGGTGGCTTGAACCCGGAGGTCACTGTCTCTGGTCTGGAGCCCAGAAGTCCAGCTTTCTCCCACGTCTGCAGGTTCTGGTGCCGGTCACTGTGGCCCTCGGGGTCCTTGGCTGGCCTCGTGCCTCTGCCACACAGCACCGTCCTTGGTCCCCTCCTTCTTCTGCCTTCAGGCTCCTCCTGAGTCATGTTTCCTCCTTCATGAGGCTCCTGGAGTGGACAGAGCCCCCTCTTCTCTTTGGCCACCCATCCAGTAGTGATGTCCTGGGCACGTCCTGTTACAGACGGCTCCCCCCACAGAGCACGGCTGCAGGCGTGAACCCCTCTCTTCTGGGGCCCTCGGTCGAGGGCCCACACAGGGCACAGCCTCAAGGAGGCTCTGCCAACGGGGGCGTCAGAGGAGCGAGGGGACAGGGGAGCTTTGCAGTACTTTGGGGATGAGCCAGATGCTGTCTTGTTTGCCCTAGAGGATGCTCCCTGGGGGCGTGCGTGCTGCTGATGGAATCCGGGGTCCCTCACTAAATCGTTCCTTATTCACTCCACAAACATTGGCTGAGTGGCAGCACCAGCCCCCCCGGTTGTGCCGCCCTGGAGCAGACGCTTTCTCTTCCTACAGACAGTGTGCTGCAACCCGCCGTGCCCCGTGATGATTACCCGCTGCTGTGACTGCCAGGGCACTGGGCGTCTGAGCCAAATGGATGTGAGGAGGGCTGAGGCAGGGGAGAGGGCAACGGTTCAGGTGCAGAGGCCCGGCTGGAAGGCTCCACCTGGGGGAGCCCAGGGTCCCAGGCAGTTTGCTTCCTGCCTGGGTGCCGGGGGTCAGGGGAGGGCACGAAGCTGGGGAGCCTGTGCCCCAGGTGCTCCAAGTCGACCAAGCCCAGCCACCCCTGCCCTACCCAGGTTTCCTCAGCTCAGGGGTGGCTCAGGTTTCAAACCCCAGCCAGCGGTGGAGGGAGAAAAACAGCCTGAGCCACAAAGAGGGGTGAATGAGTCAGAGAAATAGAGACGTTCTGAGCAGCCGCTGTTAGCACCTTCTCAATTCTCTGGAGACACCGCAGCTGTGCCCGGCCCAGCAGCAGCCTTTTTGGCAGAATGAGGACAAGAGCTGCTGGCCACGTGGCTGGTGACACGGGGTGCAGGGCTGCAGGGAGGAAGAGCCCCAAGACCCCATCCTCGAGCGACCAGTGCTGGGCCTTGAGTCCTGGGAGCCCAAGTCTCAGCCCTTCACCCCTCCCTGGACATGCTGCTGCCCACCTGGTTGGGAGAGCCCAGCCCGGCCGAGGGTCCTGGGGTGAAAGGGCCACCTGGAGGACAAGAGCCCCAACCTCTTCCTGGCTGGGCCCCTCTGTCCTGCTCTTGCATCTGCTCCGTGCTCCTCTGCAGCCCTGGAAGGCGCTGGAACAGCCAGCCCTGCCCCTGTCCTGACACAGTGACTTGTTTGGCCTGCTCGGCCCAGACCCGCCCTGCCCTGTGGCTCAGACCAGCCAGATGCTGCCCTCCACCCACCCAGGGCTCCTTCTGGACTGTTCTCTGCCCTCCCCACCCCCATATCAGGAACCTGCCCCTGAGCTGGGCACGGGACCTCCTGCCTGGCCCCTGCCTGCCCCGTCCTCCTCCACCCCAGCTCAGGCTTCCCTGCCCACCGTGGGCTCCTGCCCAGCTCCCTGCACCCCCCGATCACCCCCTCAGGGACCTCTCCTGGCTCCTGGTATAGCTCGCCTGACCTGGGAACTTGTCCCCTAAATGAGTCACTGACCCCCCATGCCAAAAGGGTGTCTTGTTCCAGATTCTGACACTGAGCACAGTGACCACCACCCCAGCAGGCACGCAGGCCGCCAGGCTCTGCTCCTGAGCTAATGCGGGTTCTTGGGGCTCAGCGGGGGTGCCTGACCCTCTCTGGACGTGTCGCTCAGCTGTGCCGCGTCCTCACGCCACATCTCCTTGCAGGGCAAGCTGGACCTCCTGTGTGCCCTGTTGAGTCCGCGCTGCACCCCAGTGCGCCTGATGCGGCCCCTGTTCCGGAGCACGGTGAGCAGGCGCTGTGCTGCCCCCGCGGTGGGCCGACGCCCCAGTGCTTTTCCCTCATGACGCCTGCCCACAGACAGGGGCCCAGGCCTGGGAAACAGCCCCAGGAGCACGCAGGCCCCAGGGCCCGGCCGTGGCTGCCCACACGCTCCTCCCTGTGATCTTGGATGGACGGGGGCTGTCCAGGCTGGAGGCTGAAGGGCCACAGCCAGAGTCAAGGGCAAAGGGCTGCAGAGCAGGGTTGGCCGCCGGCTCCAGCGCTCCTGGCCCACGAGCCTCCTGTGCCTGCAGCCCTGGGCGTCAGCTGGTTTTATGCCACCTGGGAGGTGGCCTCCACATGGGGGCCTCGGGTTGCAGCCCCCACGGGCTCTTCCAGGTAGCCACGGTCCCCTGGAGTGGGCTCCCTGGCACGGGGGGTAAACGGCAGCGCTGCATGTGCACCTGGAGCCAGGGCGGTGCTGCACCCGTGGTGGACCTCCTGGGCAGCTGCCCTTGGGAGGCCCTACAGTCCTCCTCTCTGGCCCCTCCTCCGGCCCGAGCCTTGGCGCTGTGGTTATGTGCAGTTGTAAAGACCGGGAAGATGGAGCACAGAGAGGCTCATGCCTTGCCCCACCTCACACAGCCACTGGGGGGCGGGGATGGACCAGGACCCGGCGGCCTGGCTCCGGAGCCCAGCGCCCTCCTCGCCCTGCACTGCCTGTGCTCGGGTCAGCACTTGGGACCTCGTGTGGTCATCCTACATCACCTGGCAGCTGTCCCCACATGGCCACGGGCCCCCTGACACGGCCTGCTGCCCACCCTGCGTGGCCTCCCCCCGTCACGCTTCATGCAGGTGGGGCAGGGACCCTGGAGGCGCCCAGCCCTTGACCACCGCGTCTGTGGCTTGGGCAGCGCTTCAGAACTGCTCTGGGCTGGGGCACAGGCTCACTCTGGGCATGGGCCGAGGCCCTGAAGGTCACTCACCTGGCGTCCTCACCTGGGCGCAGGGAGGCAGCCACCCACCCCTGGCCAGCCCTCGCCCCTGGCCTGGCTGCCTCCTCTGCACCTCCCAGGTGTGGAGACAGAGGCTCTGCCTCAGCGAAGGGCTGGGTGCTGCAGGGGCAGCTCCTCTCACCACAGAGCCCCCGCCTGGCCTGCATCTAGCCATCAGGTGGTCCCTGGGAACAGCTGGAAAGCATGTCTCTGTAGTGGACTGGGCTGTACGTGCAAGGCTCTCACGAGCACTGGTGTCTTGATTTCCACCCCACGTCCCAGCAGACTCCTCCACGGGAACCCACCTGTGTTTGTGGGCCTTGGTTGGAGCGTGTTGGGGTGGGTCTGAGGCTGCATGGGTGCCCAAGGGGCAGCTGAGTCTTGTTCTTCTCACCCAGCCCATGATGGAGCTGGATCAAAGGGGGCACAGACGTAGGGCTGGGGAAATCCTAACATGACAGTGTCCTTCCACCAGCGATCTTTAGGAAAGTCTCTGCTCGTGCCTCTGGACTGTGATGGCACCTGGCTCCCCTCCTTCCCACTTCCCCAGGAGATCCAGATACAGGGTCCAAACCCCAGAGCCCTGGACACTGAGGCTACCTATCAGCTCTGCCAGTCCCTTCAGGAAAGGTCCTGAGCTGTGCAGTAGCAAGCTGAGGAGACATAATGGTAGTTGGCTTCACTCAGCAATCGCTGATGGCCAGAGAGGAAGGAGAGCTGCCCCTCCCAACCTCACATCCCTTCACCCCCTCATGCCCACACCATGGACTCAGGATCTCTGCAGCCCCCAGAGGGCTCCTCTCCTGGGTGGAGGTGTCCAGGCACTTACATCTGCCCCTCTATCAGCACCTGTTCAGATCATTCCAGGGTGCCCCTGCAGCCCCAGGATGGGCATGATTGGGGCGAAAGACTGCAAGTGTCCCGTAGACCATGCCCTGAAGGAAAGCAGAGGGACCTGCAGCCCTTGGGGAGCACCAGCCCCAGAATCAGTTGCTCATGTTCTGGAATAAATGAGCAGAAATAAAGGACCAAGAAACAAAGATAAAGATTCCATTCTATGCCCAGCAGCAACAAAACCCAAAGTTCCCGTGAATGAGTAGAACTCAATGACTGTTATCCCAGGGTGGTATGCGCTGGGTGAAGAGAGAGGCAGCGAGTCTAGACAGAGTGGGAAATCAACATGATCTTCATCAACCCAGTGGTCAAGGTGCTCGTGATGATACTTAGTGTTGGCACAGAGAGAGGGTGGGGGACGGACACCTGCCTGCCCTGCAGGCGTCAGTGTGGACAGGATCGGCTTTCTGAAGCAGTTATCATCCTGTGCCTGGGCCTGTAGAGGCAGCACTCTCTGTGGATGGAGGGATAGATGGATGAATGGGAGGATAGATGGATGGGTTGATGGGTGGATGGGAAGGTGGAAGAGTGGGTGGATGGATGGATGGATGAGAGGATGGATAATGGATGGATGGGTGGGTAGATAGAGGTGTGATGGATGGATGAATGAGCATTTATGGTTGGACAAGGGCCTGCAATGATACTTTTGGTCATTTCTCTGACACCAAGAGGCATGTTTGGATCTAGCATGTAGGAAGGCACAGAAAACCTCTTTGGGGGACAATTGTGGAAGGATGGAAGGTGTTCCTGTAACATTTTCAGGGGTGACCATAGGAAGAACTTTGTTTAACCAGTTACTACTTGTGTAAACTTGGCCTAGTTTCTTAACCTCTCAAAGCCTCACTTTTCTCATCTGAAAAACAGGGAAAAATAATAAAACTCCCTTGTCCTGCAAAATCCAAAGGCCACACACCAACCAGGCCCGGGTGGGAGCCCCTCCCCAGCCCAAGAGTCACAGTCCCCAGGCCAGATGAGTAGAGGGTCTCGTGGCTCAGGGTCAGTGCTGGGGGAGAAGTGCTGTGATTGCAGGTAGGACTGGGAAGTCCCAGGAGGCACAGGCATTTTATTTTCTTTTTTCATTTATTGAAATACATCACTCATACATAAACATACATAAGCAATAAATGTATAATAGTTGTGAACTTACAAAACAAACATATGACATCAAACAAACATATATAACATCTCGCCCTACCACCAATAACTTGCATTGTTTTTAAACCTTTTTAACTAATGGTTAAAGAGTATTGTCAAAATATTACTATTAAACAAAGTATTTTTCCCCTAACCAATCTGATTATTATCTTTGTATCATTTATATATGAACAAACTTAAACAATTAAGTGTACAGTAAAAGTTGTGAACTTACAAAGCAAACGTGCATGACATCATACAGGGGTCCCATACATCAACCCTCCACCAACACCTTGCATTGTTATGAAATGTTTGTTACAAACTATGAAAGAACACTGTCGAAATCTTACTACTAATGATAGTTCCTATCTTACATTTGGTGTGTTTTTCTCCCAGCCCACCCTATTATTATTTTTTAAATGTATTTTTTTATGACGGAAGTTGTAAACCTATAACACAATCATGCACATGTGCAGAATTCCCAAACAAAGCACCCCTCCATCAATACACCACAATGTGGTGTGTCATTTGCAACAGATAAAATAATATCATCTGATTACTTCCATGTCCATAGTTTACATTTGGCTCACATTTTCCATACCGTCTCAGAACCAACACAATACATCTTTTGCATTGATGAAAGAATATCGTATTATTACTACTAACCACAGTCCATAGGTCACTCCAGCCATACCTTTCCCATGCTTCTCCACATTCCCATCACCCTGCAATAGTGATATACATTTGTTCCAGCTAACAAAGGACACTCTTGAATCTGTACCATCAACCAAAGTTCTCATCCACCTCTTGGTTTACCGTGCTATCCAGTTCCTAATTATTCTCAAGCTTTCTGTCAGTGGCATTTACATAACTAGACTACCATTTTCAGTCACATCCCCATTTATAAACTAGCTGTTACTGTGTGTTACCATCCACTCTATACATTTCCACAATTTTACAGTAAAGCTAATTAAAACTTCTACATACATTAAACATCAGTAGTCCACTCAGTTCTTCTCTTCTCCTTTAAGAATCCACCACCTACCACCAGGTCTTGTGCTACATTCAGCTCACAATAGGTTGGCTTGAAGAGAAGGCAACACAGAAATAAAGGTAGAGACACAAGAGGGGAGAGAAACCTGAGACCAGGGGACTCACAGCTTCTGGAACTGAGAGCCTCAACCCTGGTTTTCCCATTGCATTTATTGGGAAACTACCAAGCAGTTGTTTGCTATCTGAACTACAACATCATTTACAAAAACAGGAAACAACTGCAACATCTAACAACAGCTACATTTAACAGGTGTAACATTTACAGTAACAAACAGGTAAGCCAGTTTCCCACAACAGTCTTGAAGATATTTTCCAATCATTTCTTCCAGAAGTTTCATGGTTCTTGCTTTTAGTTTTCATTTTTTGATCCATTTTGAGTGTGTGTCTTGGAGTTGGTCTATTTGGATTTTTTCAGATGGGAGTTTGTTGTGCTTCTTGGACAGGGATATCTATGTCCTTCAATAGGGTTGGGAAATTTTCTATCATTATTTCTTTAAATATTCCTTCTGAATCTCTGGACTGACCATGTGATAGCCAGACCCAACAGACTTGCAACTCCTACACTCTGGTTTATTGGACTTACCCCACTCAGCGAACATGGAGGTGAAAAAGGTCAGCCACCACACCAGGAGCCAAGAGTGCCTACAACTGAAAGCAGGAGGATTGCATCCAGCATCCATGTGGAATCTAAGCCCCCTCATGATATAGATTTGGAGTGGACACAACCATTCTAAGGTCCACAGGAAGGAGGAATAGAGTATGGATTAGAATGGACTTACTGATATTCTATTCATGAACTATTGTGATTAGTAGTAATCGAAGAAAATGTGGCATTGGTGTGGAGAAAGTGGCCATGGTGGCTGCTGGGGGTAGGGAGTGGAAAGAAGAGATGTGATGTGGGGGCGTTTTCGGGACTTAGAGTTGTCCTGGGTGGTGCTGCAGGGACAGTTACCGGACATTGTATGTCCTCCCATGGCCCACTGGGTGGACTGTGGGAGAGTGTGGGCTATGGTGTGGACCATTGACCATGAGGTGCAGTGGTGCTCAGAGATGTATTCACCAAATGCAATGAAGGTCATGATGACGGAGGGGGTTGTGGTTATGGGGGGGAGGAGTGGGGTGAGGAGGGTAGGGGGTATATGGGGGCCTCATATTTTTTTAATGTATCATTAAAAAAACAAATAAAGACCAAAAACAGTAAAAAAAAAAAAAAATACTCCTTCTGCCCCTTTTCCCTTCTCTTCTCCTGCTGGGACACCCAGGACACATATGTTTGCATGCCTTTTGCTGTCATTTAGTTCCCTGAGACCTTGTTCAATTTTTTTCATTCTTTTCTTCATCCCCTCTTTTGTATGTTCACTTTCAGAGGCCATTTCTTCACGCTCACCAATCCTTTCTTTTGCCTCCTCAAATCTGCTATTATATGATTCCAATCTTTTTTAAATTTCATTAATGGCGCCTTTCATTCCCATAAAGTCTGCTAATTTTCTATGTATGCTTTCAAATTCTTCTTTGTACTCATCTAATGTCTTCTTAATATCCTTAATCTCTTTAGCCATCTCACTGAATTTATTAAGATTTGTTTGAACATCTATAATTAGTTGTCTCGACTCCTTTATGTCATCGGAGGCTTATCTTGTTCCTTTAACTGGGCCATAGCTTCCTGTTTCTTGGTGTGGATTGTAATTTTTTTGTCGGTGTCTTTGCATCTGGCTTACTAGGGTATTTTTTCTGGGTGCAGTTTTTCTCTCTAGTTTAGGGCTTCCTGCCCTTTCTCCCTTGCTGGTTATGCAGTAGGAGCCAAGCATGCAGTTGGTCCTGTAAGCTGTGGAGGCTTAAGCTGCCCTCATTGCACCAGGGACCAATGAAGCTTCTTCCAACTTTCTCCTTTGCCAGGGACAGGGACAGAGTCACAGCCATGTGGAATAATCCACATGTAGGTCTAGACAGAAGATGCCCAGAGAGACTGATGGAGTTTCACATCCCTTTCTCCCCTACCTGGGGCAAGGATGGAGCTGCAGGTGTGGGCAGCAATCTCTGCAGTGCAGGTCTAAGATGACTGCAGTTGCCCTGGTAGTCTTCTGATTTTCAATCTATGCCAGCCAGAGTTCCCTGCTGTTGCCTTTATAGGCTGGTGCAGGGCTCCTCAGCCTCCTCCCTGCCAGAGGCGGGGCTGAAGCCTAGGCTAGGGCTGCAGGCTGATCTACATGAAAGAAACTGTTAGCCTGGCTTCCCCTCAGTCTGGGGGTGGAGTCAGAATGGTGGCTACTGGCCTCTTTCTGACTTGGGCTGGTTCTTGCACCAGCTTTCCCCAGGGTTGTCTCTTAGCCAAGTCTCCCAATCAGTAGCTGAAATCGGCAGCCAACCGCCTCCTCCTCCCCTGTCTCTGGGAAATGAAGCCTCCAATTCCCATCACAGAACAGCTCCTGGGGCAGCTTGCACCACCAGAGTAGGATAATCACCGGTGTCCGTGGTTTGGCTGGTAATTTCCCAGAGAGGCTGGCACAGGTCCCTGCAGCTTCCTCCCTGCTGGAGGTGGCACTGGGGCCGAGGCTGGAGCTGCAATCTGACCTGGAGGGAAAGAAGCCAGTCTCCACCAGCACTGGGATCCTCAGTCCACCCTGCTTCCCCTCGTGCCAGGTGTGGAGTTAAGATGGCGGCTCCTGGCCTCTTTCTGACCTGGACAGGCTCAAACCTTAGCTGTTCTCAGCATTATACTGTAGCCCACTGAATTTACCCATCAGTAGCTGAAGTTGGTGCCCAACTGTCTCTTCCTCCCCCATTTTGGGGAAGTGAAGCTTTCAATTCCAGCCACAGAACAGCTCCCGAGGCAGCTTGTGCCCCCAGTGGAGGATGGGCACTGGCCTCCAGGGTGTGGAGCCTGTACTTATGAGTCTTCTCTGCAGACGGGCAGTCTCCTCCTTCCACTCCTTCAAGGATGTGGCAGGATGCCCTTCTGGTCTCCTGGAGCCCCCAAACAGGATCTTCAGCCAGCTCCAGAGAGCCCAGCCCACCGTGCCAAGGGAACTGCAGCCTCCACTCCCAAGTCGGACGACCTTCCTGTGACCTTCTCTCTCTTCTCTGCCCTACAGGGGAGGTGCCTCACCTTCGCCCCAGTGAGAGCCCCATGCATGCCAGTGGTCTGCGACCCAACCCTGTGTGCCCCACCCTGCCACAAGGGGGTCCCTGTTCCCGTGTACCCGCAGTACTGCCGTCCCCCCACTGTGTACCCCCATCCCTGCTCCCGGGCACTGGCTGCCTGCCCTCCACGAGCCCTGCCTGCAAAGCCTTAAGGCTAAAGCACCAAAGGGCCAGGATTGTTGACTTGCTGAGGTGGACACATAGTTTTGGTTTTACAGTCAAAAAGATGCTGGCATTTGTTGCTGATGATTAAAAGAGTTTATTTCCTGGTGAGTTTCTGTCCTCTCCGAGACGCATGTACGCTAGAATAACGCATCCTGGGACCCCATGGGGGATGGACATGGATTGTGCCTCTCACAGCACCTTGTCTTCATCCATCTGCCAAATTTCGCTCCATGAAAAAGCCCAAAGAGCCTGTTTCATGTGAATCCAGTCCTAACTTCATGCAAAGAGAAGCCTTTGAATTTCTCATCTCCTTTTTCCATATCCCTGGTTTCCCACTTTGGAGTCCCACATTCTGAATGTGTCATAGAAGGTGGTGAGGAGCTGGAAGCACGACTTCTCCATCCAGGTGCCCCGAACTGTGCCCAAGCCCAGAAGGATTCCACTGAACCATGTCCTTTCCACTAGAGAAGAAAAACAACTCCCCATCTGGTTCCATCTGCCTCTGTTGGAGAATCCACGCTCAAGAAGGATGAGTTTTAGTGAGCAGCGTCCTCCCACCAGTCGTAGCTCATGGTCTCTCCGTGTCTGTGAAATCACCAGGCCCACGGGCCCCCAGAACCTGGCGTGGGGTCCCTGAGCACCTCAGGAGGGTCTGCAAGGGCAGCTGTGACTGGGGTTGCCCAGGCATGCTCTATTATATTATTTTTTCATTTAAAAAATTTATTGAAATATACCATTCATACATGAACATACATAAATAGTAAGTATATAGTAAAAGTTGTACACGTACAAAACAAACATCATACTGGACTCCCATACATCACCCCACCACTAATACATTGCATTGTTGTGAAACATAACAAACTATAAAAGAGCATCATCAAAGTATTACTACTAACTACAGTCCATATCTTACATTTGGTGCATTTTTCCCCAACCCACCCTATTATGTTTTTTATTCATAAACCTTACAATTTATCTAAAGTGTAAAATCCATTGGTATAATCAAGAATTGGGTATTCATCATTTGTATCAATTTTAGAGCACTTTCATTATTAAAGAAAAAAAGCCAAACCACTGTCATACCTATATATTAGCAATTCTGATTACAAATTCTCTTATGTGCTTTCGCCATTTCTACTCATTTCCAAACATTTACAAACTACTTTTTGCCAATTCTGCTCAGATTAAACCCAGCTTTCCATTCCCTAACTACACTCTCTTCTCTGGTGACATATTCTAGTTAGCCATGCTTTATTTTTTTTTTTTTAAAGATTCATTTATTTATTTATTTGTCTCCCCTTCCACCCGCCCTGGTTGTCTGTTCTCTGTGTCTATTTGCTGAGTCTTCTTTGTCCGCTTCTGTTGTCAGCAGCACAGGAATCTGTTTCTTTTCATTGCTTCATCTTGTTGTGTCAGCTCTCCGTGTTTGTGGCACCATTCCTGGGCAGGCTGCACTTTCTTTCGCCCTGGGTGGCTTTCCTTACGGGGTGCACTCCTTGCACTTGGGGCTCCCCTATGCAGGGGACACCCCTGTGTGGCGCGGCACTCCTTGCACACATCAGCACTGTACATGGGCCAGCTGCACACCGGTCAAGGAGGCCCGGGGTTTGAACCGCAGACCTCCCATGTGGTGGACAGATGCCCTAACCACTGGGCCAAGTCCACTTCCCAGCCTGTCTTTATTGATCTTACTAGTTAGGAAACTAAACTCTCCGCCTCAGTCCTGTCTTCTTGAAACTTTCAATTGAGTGTAAGGCAAAAACAGGTTTTGGTGTTTAATCAATACTGATTGAAAGAAATAACCATAATTTCTCCCATGTTTAAAAAAAAAATTTTCAAGAGGGGCCTGTTTCTGTGTATGTAGGTTGTATGTGCAGGCTTACCCTGGGACAAATAACCATTGACCTTCAAAGCCTTCCTGTCTGGCGTTGCTGCTGCTTCAGGGAGCCCCCTCTCCCCCTCCCTGCCCCTCGCCCTCCTGTGCAGCTGAGTCCCCTGTCTGTCCAGCCAGCTCCCAGGACGGGCTTGGGGAGAGCATTTCCCACTCACCTCCCAGGCTGTCTCTGTGCCAGCAAATCCTCTCCCAAGCTGGTGGTAAGAAGGTTGTTCCTGTGACAAAATGCCGCATAAGGCGAGACCGAGCAATGGGCCAACTCAGAGCCAGGAGCGAGGGAGAGGGGCTTAAAGCCCTGGGCAGGGGGCGGCAGTCAGTTTAGGCCCCATTTGGAGACTGGATCCCAGATCAACTGTGCAAGTGGCTTCCCCACACCGCGCTTCCTGGCTTTCTCTGCAGGATATGAAGCCTGACTCAGTCAACTCTTTTTTCTGTTTTCTTTTTATTTGTTTCACAAAGACTAAGAGCTTCTGGTTGTATAAATAAGAGAATGCTAACGAGGAAGAACAGGACATTGCACTGCCGGCTGTTGGAGACACTCATTCCGAGGACCTGGCTAGCACGTCCTCCACCCCAGGGGCAGGAGGGTCCACAGGGTCCTGACGTCATATGGGTAGGAGGGAGCTACACCCCTGAGTGTGGTGACCCGCTGGCTGGAGGCCCCAGCAGGCCACGTGCCAGGTGATCCAGGCAGCCCTGACCTCTGCAGGGGAGGGCGTGGCAGGACCCTCTGGACTTTGACACCAGCCTGGGGAGGGGGAGCCCCCATGGTGAGAGGGGGACTTCAGGAGCTCGGAAGGTTGCGATCTATTTTTTTTTCAAAATTAATATAGTTTTTTATTTTTTTTTTAAATGTTACATTAAAAAAATATAAGAGTTTCCCATATGCACCCCCACCCCACTCCTCCCACATCAACAACCTCTTTAATCATCATGGCACATTCATCGCACTTGGTGACTACATTCTGGAGCACTGCTGCCCCGCATGGGTAATGGTTTACGTCGTAGTTACACTCTCCCCCATCCATTCAGTGGGTCATGGCAGGATATATAATGTCTGGCATCCATCCCTGCAATGTTGTTCAGGACAACTCCAAGTCCCGAAAATGGCCCGCATCACTATTGCCTAACATGGAAGCTTCCAGGGACCCACGAAACCTGCACAACTCTCCACAGGCTACTTCCAGATGCCCCCAGCCTGCGGTGTCCCTCAGTGCCTCTGTCCAAGGGGCGTTTCCATGGAAACATCAAAGCTGCGCTGCCAGCAGCACAGGTCTGACCCGCCTCAGGCTGTGCAGAGGCAGCGACCCCAGAGCAGAGGACAGGGCTGAGGGGGCGGGGCCCGGGCCTGGGCGTCCAGCCGCGGGGGGTCGGAGCCGCGGGGGGGGGGGGGGGGCTGCAGCCGGTAGCCAGGCCCAGGGCTCCAGAAGCTGGAAAGCCTTGGGAACCAGCAGCGTTTCCTCCTGCAGGCTCCTGCCCTCTGGGTGCTGCCCGCAGCCCCCCCACAGCCCCTGCACAGAGGAGTGAGGGGCTCCCAGGCAGCTGCTCGGTGCCCCTACTGGTCAGGGTCCCTCCTGGTGACCCACTGGTCACGTGACTCCAACAGAGCTGCTGTCAGGGCCCAGGCAGGGGGAGGGGCAGTTAGGAGGGGGCCCCGGGGCTGTCAGCGGCCCCAGAGTTGTCTCCACATGTTGGGGAGCCTCTGCCTCTGTCCTCATGGGAGGCCTTGGCATCAGGAAACCGAGAAGGGACGAGGCGGAGAGGCTGGGGTGCAGGGCCCTGCCCGGGGCGGGCCGGAGGCTGTCTCAGATGCGGCTGAGCGGGGGTGCAGGGCCTTCCTGCCTCAGCACCAGGCGCCCAGACGGGGCTGGGGGTAGGGGGCCCGTGTGAGGTGCAGACGGCTCCCAAATGGCGCTCGTGGCTTACATTCACCTCCTTGCACAATTGCATGCACAGGCTTCCGGGAGAACAGCTGAGGGGCTGCGAGCAAGCGGGGAGGGTTCTGGGCGGGAGAAGCGAGCCCTGAGAAAGGGAAACGCCTTCAGAACCTTCTGGATGTGGAGACGTTCAGACCCCAGAAACAAGGAGAGAGGAGCCTGTCCCTCCCCGGGCGAGCCCCGGTGACAGGGGAGTCAGGGGAGCAGACCCAGGGCCTCTCAGAGGCCGGCAGGGAAGGGAAGGCGACAGGAGCGGGGAGGCTGGCGGCTGCGCCCCTCCTCACAGAGCCACCCGGGGGGCCCGAGGGGCCTTGACGGGGCGCCTCCCCCCGGGTCCTCACAGCAGTCTTGGGCGTGCCGGGACAATTCCGAAGTCGCTATGTGCAGGTGTGATTTCCAAACTGGGTGTCATCGAGGTCTTCTCGTAGGGTTTATGCGCCCTCTTAATTCTGTGTGCGTCTTTGCCAGGCTCTGTTGCAGGTTCTGTGGAAACTGGGTCCATTTTACGCACATTTTACGCGTGTGGGTGAATGCGTGCCAGCAAGCGCGTGTATCCCCGCGCCCTGTTTCCGCACGGGTCGCTCTGCTGGGATCTGGAGTCCCCTTGTCCATCCCCGAGGTGCCTAAAGGATGCACAGCCTGCAGGCCGAGGTCGTGCCCCGCCCTCGTGTGGTCCCCGCGAGTTCCTGTCCCCTGGCCTGGGCAGGGCTGGCATCAGCCTCCCTCTCCCGCTTCTCGCAGGGGACTTGGTGCCTGAGCACGGGCTCCGCGGGCGTGGAAAGGAGCCGGCCCTGCAACAACGCCTCGGCTTAATGATTACAGGGACGTGACCCAGCCAGTCCTGGGAGCATCAAACCAGGATGGGGCGAGGTCACTCACCCACTACAAGGCTGGGCTCTGAGCCGTGGTCCCTGCGCTAATGCCCTTCTCGGGCAGACGAGGGCCAGGCAGGGCCAGGAGGAGGTTTGAGTCTCAGCTCCCTGTGGGAGGAGCAGTCATAACAGCCCTGGCCTCGGGCAGGAGCCCTGCGTGGTCAGGAAGGCCATGCTCTCCAAGAGGGGACAGAGAACAGAGCAGGGATCCCTGAGCTGAGAACTTGCCACATCACAGTCTTGGGGGCACATTAGGGAGCTGGCGGTTCCAGCAGGGCCTGGCAGGAGCCTCTCCAGGGCTGGGCTCCTCCCAGCCTTCCATGTGGGGGAAGACACATATTCCAGCCAATATTTTAAGTGACAGGTGGGAGGGATTGCCAATACTACATTATAAGGTACCTTAACTACCGTTGAGGACATAGTGTTATTTGGAGGTGGATTTGAAAATTCCTATTTCAAGCTTTAAAGAAACTAGTAAAATAATTTTAAAAGAAATATATTTCTTATGCTAGGAGAGGAGAGAAAATGGAATCATAAAATGCTTACTCAAAACCACAGAAGGCATAAAAAGAAAGAAAAAGATGTTAATAGAGAAAAGCGGTGGGGGAGGAGGTAGGGTATATGGGAATCTATATTTTCAATGTAGTCTAAAGCTTCTTTAAAAAGAAATGAAAAAAAAAGAAGGAAAAAGAAAGAACAAGGACAACAGATAGAAAATAGTTACAAAATGATATATATTAATCCAAGCATGTCAATTGCTTTAAATGTGAACAGTCTAAATACAGCAATTTAAAAACAGACTATCAGCATGGATTAAAAAAAATAAAAAGATGACCCAACTATTTCTTGTCTAAAGAAACCCACTTTAGATACTGGTATACGATACCATTGACAGGTGATATATGGCTGACAGGGAGCTGCACAGAACATATGTCCAGGGTGCATGGTAATGTTTGGATATACTCATAGTAGCAACAATTAAAAACCACAGCAGGGGGGGTACTGGGTTCCTGGCCAGTGGTGCTCTGTCGTGGTCCCTAGGGGAACAGCAACAGTCTCCCAGGTGCAGCGGCGGGGACCGGGAGGGAGTGAGGGTTCAACAGTGAGCCCCTGACGCTAATGACTATGCTTGTGAGCTGATAAGCCTAAAATAAGAACAAGGCCTAGAGCAGCAGTGTGCCTGGGAATTTCCTCCTGTCAGCCTTCATGTTACTCAAATGTGGCCTGTCTCGAAGCCAAACTCAGCATGTAAATGCAATGCCTTCCCCCCAGCGTGGGACATGACACCTGGGGATGAGCCTCCCTGGCACCGAGGGACCACTATCAACTACCAACTGATGATGCAACTGAAAAATGACCTTATACGGAAGGTTCAATGTGGATCAGCAGAATATCCCTGTCTACATAAAATAACATGACTTTAAAATGCTGTTTGACCTAATGTAAGGGGGAAATGGAAAGGAGAAATGAGTTTATATGGCTACGAGTCTCTAAAAAAGAGTCTGGAGGCTGGCAGAAGGATTGCCCTTATGCACAACTGAGCAGGGTCTGAGAGACAGATAAAGCAGATACAACCCCCAGGTATTGGTTCCTTTGAGGGCTAAAGAGACCCATGGGAGTTATGGTCATGGCCGATGGGGTTAACTACCAGGTCAGATGGCCCCTCTTTGGAAATGGTGTTTATGTGTGATGAATCTGGACTCAGATGGGATCTCTCTTCATAAGACTTTCATGCTAATGTGCTGGAGGTGCAGTTAGTGTTGGGGTTTAAGATATATTTAGGGGATTTGAATCTCTGGTCTGACAATGTGATAGCCAGGTCCTGAGCCTCAACAGACTCCAACACCTACAATCTGATTTATTGGACTTACCACACTCAGCTAAGATGGAGTTGAAGAAGGACAACCACCACACCATGGAGCCTAGAGTGATTACAACTGAAAGTGGGAGGATTGCATCCAGCATCCATGTGGAATCTGAGCCTCTTCTTGACATAGAGGTGCAATGGACATAACCAATCCAATGTCCACATAGAAGAGATGGCATTGGATTGGGAAAAGTGGACATGGTGGCTGATGGGTATGGGGAAAGGCAGGAAGAGATGAGAGGTGGAGGCGTCTTTGGGACATGGAGCTGCCCTGGATGGTGCTTCAGGGGCAATCACCGGACATTGTAAATCCTCACAGGGCCCACTGGATGGAATGGGGGAGAGTATGGGCCATGATGTGGACCATTGACCATGAGGTGCAGAGGTGCCCAAAGATGTACTTACCAAATGCAATGTATGTGTCATGATGATGGGAACGAGTGTTGCTGGGGGGGGAGAGATGGGGTGGGGGGTGGGGTTGAATGGGACCTCATATATATTTTTTTAATGTAATATTATTACAAAGTCAATAAAAAAAACATTTAGAGAAAAAAAAAAGAAACCCACTTTAAATATAAAGACAAAGATAGATTAAAAATAAAAAGGATGGAAAAATATGCACCACACAAACACTAATCAAATAGAAAGCTTTAATAATTCTGTTAACTTCAGACAAAGCAGATTTCACAATAAGGAAAATTATCAGGGATAAAGAGTGGCATTACATAATGAAAAAGTGGGCAGATTTTTCAAGACACAACAATCCTGAATGTACTTGTGCCTAACAGTAAAGCACCAAATATGTGAAGCAAAAAGGGTAGAACTGTAAGAAGAAAAGACAAATCTCTCTGGAGACTTCAGTGCCCCTGTATCAGTTACAGACAGATCCAGTAGGCAGAAAATCTAGAAGAATTCATTTGATATCAACAGCAAAAATCAACTAGATCTAGTTGACACCAGTGGAATTCTTCTTCCAAAAACAACAGGATACAGATTCTTCTCAAGCATCGAATGAACACTCACAAAGATAGCCCAAACCCTGATCTATAAAACACACGAACAATTTTAAAAGAATAGAAGTAAGACAAAGTATGCTCTCAGATCACAGTGCAATTAAAGTAAAAATCAGTAACAGAAAGACCACTAGAAAATCCAAAAATATTTGAGGATTAAACAACACATTTCTAAAAAACCCATGTGTCAAAGAAGACATCTCAAAGAAAATATAAAATTCATCTCAAATATCAGGGCTACCTGCCAGATATTGAAGCTGTTTTCTTCTTTGCCTTGCTATCACTTCGATGGATAATTTATACAATCTTGGCAGAATCAGGAGATGTATTCAATTATATATAATATTTCCACTTAGGCCAAATGCATTCCTGATAGTCCTTTAATTAGATACCTCCCAGCAACTGGATACTTATATATGGTGATACATTATAGAAGCTTTACCTAGGCCTTTGAGACCATAGGTTTTCTCTTAGAAATATTGAATACCTGTCTCCCTTCATTTAATTTTTTAAAAGCCTATAGGCTAAAGGTTTAGATGCCCCACTAGTTCAGAAAATATATTCATTTAGTTTGAAAAAGCAACAATTTTTTTCTCCAAACAGTAGGTTTAGAATATGAAGGCCAACATGAATTTTTAAATAAGGAGATCCAACTTAATCATTTTATTGAACCATATCTCTTAAATTTACAAATTTAAATACTGTTATGTATAAATTACATTTGCACATACAGCATAATAGCAAACATACAGAAATACTACCTTAAGTTTGTTTCTTTTTCTGTAGATACCTAGAAATGTGTTACCTTAAGTCTAATTCATGGCTTTGGAAAAGAGCATTTTGCCTTTGCTTGTCTTTCATTATGAGCCAATCTCCTATAATAGATTTATCACCATTGGCAGTACCGATCACTAGAATTTTAACTGGATGGCAAAGTTTAAGTAATTCTTGCTTAATTGTATTTCTTCTAAGACTCGCTCAAATATCAAATCAAATTTACTTAACTTATGATTGAAGCAATTCTATCAATTTCAGACATAATACTTTCTGGCATGTTTGAAACAAATCATTCCCCAAAATATACCACTCTATGAATATAAGAAAATAGGGCATTCTCAAATACCAAGCACGTTAAGTTCTGAGTCTACTTACGATTGGTTTATACTGCGAGGGAAAAAATGCGTCTGCTTTCAGGAGGAAAAATGGCTTCATTCAAACAAATTATCCAAAATTTCCTCCTGATGATGGTGCAGCTATCAAAATAAACATCATCACACTTGGCACATGTGCAATAGAATGAAGTCAGAGATGCCAGTCAAGGTCTTAGTTTTCCTTCTCTGCAAAAAAAATATGATGAAATGCGTCCATGTTCCTAAGCTGCCAACTTTCAAATCACTGGTATCTTTTTATACCAAAAATATATTCAACTCCCACCCCAGTGCAGAGAATATCATGAACATTTCATGTATAATATATCAGTAATAGGTCACTTATTTAAAAATAGAAAATATTAATTAACACAAATCCATCACCATCTCATATTTCCTGTCCTTCCAAAGCAAAATAAATATTTCACAAAGCAATGAGTGTTTCATGCAATGCACATATACATTGTACTTGGGAAACTATGTGTATGCTAGTGTTCCAATATATTTGTTTACAGATTGCATTATTGCCATTTGCGTGTGAATAATGGTCAACCATTTTCTATTTGAGCCCCTTTGCTTGGAGGGCAGCATTCAGCTCTGTTTAAATTATATGCTCTTTGTAACATATTGGAAAGCTAACCTATAAGACAAAACTCTCACTGTCAGTTTTCCTTCCTGGAAAATGGTGCATAAAGTCTTGTTTAAGTGAGTGATACTACTGAAAATAGAATACATCCCTCTGAGCCTCTCCCATGTCCAATCAAGAATGAGTCAAATCTGGGAAACGGACTTTGGCCCAGTGGTTAGGGCGTCCGTCTACCATATGGGAGGTCCGCGGTTCAAACCCCGGGCCTCCTTGACCCGTGTGGAGCTGGCCATGCACAGTGCTGATGCACGCAAGGAGTGCCGCCCCACGCAAGGGTGTCCCCCGCGTCGCGCAAGGAGTGTGCCCATGAGGAAAGCCGCCCAGCGTGAAAAGAAAGAGCAGCCTGCCCAGGAATGGCGCCACCCACACTTCCCGTGCCGCTGATGACAACAGAAGCAGACAAAGAAACAAGACGCAGCAAATAGACACCAAGAACAGACAACCAGGGGAGGGGGGGAAATTAAATAAAATAAATAAATCTTAAAAAAAAAAAAAAAAAAAGAATGAGTCAAATCTGAAACATGAATCTAGGAGAATAATACAAACGTCCAGCTTCAAGTTACAAATTGAAACGTACAAAGCCCAATCTTCGGCAGATCAAAGGTAATAGAGACATTCTGACAGTTAATTGTGTGGTTATCGGTCAATGCTCTGACCCACGAGGTAAGCCGTTTGTGAGCGAAGTGGCGAGGCACAGGAACGCAAATCACATCCTGTAGGAGGAAGAAAACTAAGAGGAAGTTTCTTTTTCTGAATTTAATTTACATCTATTTTCTCTAGATTTACATTTTCACATATGTCACATCACAGATTCAAAACATAGGCATGCAAGTTTGAGCCATTCATTTTACAGATCTGGAGGAAAACCGGGATCAGAAGATACTTACTGGCAAGTTATAACACATGTGGCACAGCTTGTAAGTCAAATGCCCCACTGTGTCTGGGTCAAGCAAATGGTGTCGTAGATGACATAATGTGTGGGAGTAGCAGTCCCATGTTTCACAGGCTGACTCACAATAAAGAAACCATACCTGGAATTATAGAACACATGAGAATCAGCTCATTGCAGAAGAAAAGCACGTAGTGAGTGGAGGCTCTGAAAACATTTAGTCTGTTACTCAACAGAAACGCATTCCCCAAGCAGAAAGTGTTTTCTTAAATGACAGTCTGTTGAACAGGTAAACAATGACACAACTCCATAAAGGATATTTAAATCATTGGGATGGTACTGTCAGGTGCTTTAGACTAATAAAGTATACACATATGTTTAGAGAGAAAAATAAAATTAGCACATTTGCTATTACCTACCTATTATCTCTCAACAACATACATTTCAAAAATATATATTTATATTGTGTGTGTGTATATATATATGTTGTAAGTTGTATATGTCAAAAGAACTTTGATTTACTCTAGTTTAAAGATTTACCCACATTGTTGGATAGATCTTATTATCCAGAATTACATAATAAAATGTTCCTAGTCCATTCAGTTGCCTGTTGAGTAATTCCCCATCATATACAGGCTTCAAAATTCATTATCCATTCTCTTGTTGATAGTTTCCTCCTAATTTTTTTTTCCAGATTAAAGACATGAGGAAGATTCTAATGGGTGCTTTCTTGGGCACAAAACACAAGTCTTTCTCTAAAGTATATAGCCAGATTGGAGCTTAGGTTCAGCACCTACAAATTCAGAATTGCTCTCTTTCTGGTGAACTGTTAGTTTCGTTTATTTCTTTATATCAATATATCCAAGGCCAGAATTTTGGGTTAATATTCTGGTGTATTTTTCCATCCCTTTTCTCCCCCAATTTTATCATACTTTTAAGATTTATTAGGAGTGTTTCTTCCAAAGAACAACTAACTTACTGATTTTTCTCCAACCTGCGATCTGATTTAAGAGGCAAGGTTAATCTGTTTAAATTATTGGGTTTATTTTATGTGGATCCTATTATTTTGTTCTTTATATTTATGTTTTATCTGTGTTTTGCTTAATCCTTTCCTGTCTTTTACTAGATTGATCAATATTTCTGCCTTTCTTTCATTTTCATTTATCCCTCCCCCCACTCTATTGAGATGGAAGTCGTTTTATTTCACTTCATGGTTTCCCATATATTTTAATTTACATAGTCAACAAGTCTGAAGTTAATCATTTAAACTTAAATTTAACCATTCTACCTAGCAACTGAGGATCTCTGGATTCTTTAGCCCTGATCCCTATTTTCCCATGCAAATGGTGTTTCTGTCCAATATTTTATATCTACCTAGTTCTTACATACTCTCCAAATTTGACATTTATAAGGTCAGTGTTTTAAACTCCCAAATATTTTTGATAGCATTGCTTCTTGAATCTCATTCCTTCTTTATTTGTTCACTTTCCTTTTCCCTAAATATATACTTTAAGGTAGATATATTTCAGTGAGGGTCTGATGGACATATACAATATGTATAATTATCTAAATCTTGTTTTATTTCACCCTCACCTTTGAATGATAGTTTAACTGGGTACCAAATTTTAGGGTGAGAGTTACTTGTTAGCATATTGAGGATATTATTTCAATGTCTTCTGCTTTCTATTGCTGAATGGAATTTTTATTGTTTATCAATAAAATATTTTCCTCTTCTGATTTTAAAATCTCCTGTCTCAGATATTTTGATGTTTCACTATGTGTCTAGGTATGGGTTTATTTTAATTGTTCTTGCTTAGGTTCTATTATTCCTGAATCTAAGGAGTCAGGTTTTCAGCAATTCTCTCTTTAATATTGACCCCCTTCCTGCTATATCCACCTTTTCGAACTTCTACTCAACCTATAGCAAATCTGCTCACTTAGTTTTACATTTCGATAATCTTGTATTCATACCTTCCATCTCTCCATGACTCTGCACTGAGTTCTGTGAATTTCTTTGAATGGATTTTGCAGTTAATTATTTCTGTTCTTTTGTGTCTAATCTGCCCTTTAACCCTTCTATCTAATTTTCCCACTTCTACCATCTTTATCATTGCTAGATATTCAATTACAAAGTAATCTTTCTATTCAACATTTATCAGTTCTCTTATGTTCTGTTCCATTATACATATATATATAATCATTTAAAAATTCATTTATATAAACTATTTTTTTCATGCTCAGTTCTTTTTATTAGGGTAAGTGTGTTTTCTCTCCTGTAACTTGTTTCATTTGCAAACGTATATAAACTATTTCCAACACTTTACCTGAAACTTGTGTGTTTAGCCCTACGTTGTATTGCCTGCAGCTTCCCCCTAAGAGTTGCTTCCTCAAAAAAAAGACAAAGCAATTTCTGAATATCATTTTCAACTATTTCATGATGTCCATATTATCCAGTCTTGATTTTTAAAAATTAAACTCTGTATTTTGTTGCCAAATAACTGTTAATATTACTTTGGTATTGAATCACCCCAGTTCAGAGGGGATAGGTATTACATGCAGAAAATTTGCACATAAGAGAAATTGGGCTTTGGTTTAGTTTAGATGTTGTCCCCTAGAAATGCAAGAAAACATTTAAAAATAATAAACCTCCTTAGGGTGTTAATTTCATACTTTGATTTTTAGGTTATATTTGCTAAGACCTGACTTTGATGATTGAGGAGTGTCAATATAAAACACAATTTACTCTCTCCTATAATTGTAACATACAATTTAGGGCCCCACTAAAAAACAA
This sequence comes from Dasypus novemcinctus, assembly GCF_030445035.2. NCBI lineage: Eukaryota > Metazoa > Chordata > Mammalia > Cingulata > Dasypodidae > Dasypus > Dasypus novemcinctus. The sequence goes on along the minus strand of NC_080678.1, from coordinate 131,322,310 downwards.
TGTTTTTGGGTCACAGACTCCTATGAAAGTGAGTTTAAGAAACCCATCTGACCAGACCACCAAGCACAATTCCTATGTCCAAATAAAGAACCACAGTGTAAAAGTAATAATATAAGCTCAAATTGGTGTAAAGAACCAAAAATACTTTTTAAGGAGAAGTTATTTGAATTAAGTGGCTTTGCTAAACTGAAGTAATTTAAGAAAATTATACAATCAGATCTTTAAAAAATGAAAATAAAACTAAAAAAGGGCTTACCATTCCCTTCTGGGCAACCATGCTTGGAAGTGGAATTTGAATTCTTCCTTGAGACTCAACAAAAAATCTGAGGTCGATGCATTTCTTCATCACAATAACAGTTAGTTTGGTACTTTAAAAAATTATGATAAGTGCTACTGTGTCTATTCAGTCTTATCTTGAAAGCATTCAATATGTGAAAGATCATATACATAGGATCTCTTAAAAGAGTTTGCAGGGACTGGGTGTAGCTCATAGGTGAGAGCCTGCTTCCCACGTAGAAGGTCCTCCATTCAATCCCCAGTACCTGCTAAAGATAATAATCATATGGGGACAGCAGCACTCTAGGTACCCAACATCACTGTTTTAGGTTCATGTGTCTATTTCAAGATGTAAATAAAGAGGTATCTACTCAGATCCAGCCACCCACTCCCCAGGGGAAAGGTCCTTTCCTCCAGCCTTAGGAGCTATTCCTGCTATTCAGGCAGGGCAGCAGGGCCAAAAGACACACAGCTGGGGCTAGAGAAGCCAGCTGGGAGGGCTCCCCCTCCTGGTACCTGCAAAACTCTGGGTGAAGGGGAGAGGAGTGCAAGCCACTGGCCAGGCTAACATCATGGATCTTGTGAAAATCTGAGGCCACCAAGCCTTCCTACTTCAGGGCTGGAATGGAGATTGAAAATGGCAAAATTTTTACCCTGGAGGTAAAGAAATATCTTCTCCTCCAATATTCCAATTCTGCCTTTTTTCCCTCTGACTCTGGTGTGGGACCCAAAGTCAAAGCAGTAGGGTCTCCTCTCCTCCCCTTGCCTGAAGCCCACCATTGGTGTCAAGTTCCTGGTCCTCATAATTAATGCTTGGAATTCCTTCAGAAATATATATATATGTTGGTTTTTATTTTTGCTTTGGAAATTTTACAGACTCAAGTGCAGATCTCACACACACACATGCACACATACACACAAAGGTGGCCCTTTGCAATGTAGATACTTACTCAAAGGATTTAGCAACTAGTTTTAAGGAGGTTGAGCTGTGGTATTTCATAATCTAGCAATGCTTGAAGCTGTCCATCTCCCACCCTATCCCAACACATGATAATAAAAGATGGCAGGGCTCTTAGTCCAGGCCTTCATGGCAGCTGAAAAGAACCAGACACCTGTGTTAATAAACGGTAACCATTGGTAGTTTCAACAAATGTGAGGCTCATTTTTGACACTACAGCACTTAGGGTCTTTCACAGCCTAAACCTTCAGTCTAGTCCAGGACTTTTCACCACAGGACTGCAGACATTTGGGGGCCAGATAATTCTTTGATGCAGGAGGTTGCACTATGCATTGTAGAGTTACCAGCGTGCCTGACCTCTGCACACTAGAGGCCAGTCACCAGGCACACCCCCACCCCAAACCGTGAACCATGACATTTGGAAAGTCTCTAGACAAGGACCAGTGTCCTCTGGGGATGGGGGTTGGGATGGCAGAAGGTTGTCCCAGTTGAAAACTAGTAGTGTTGACACTGACCACGCAAGCAGGTCTTCAGCCCATCCACAAGCTCTTGCCCTGATTCCTGGAAAACACATTGAGAGTACCATCTGCTCAGAGAAAAATAAAGTGATGGGTTTGGAAAACAAGAGTCATGGAATCTTACTTCCCTTCTGAATGAATCTATAACATCAACATCACAATCGGAATTGAGGATCTTATTAAAGATCAATTCTATAGCCCCCTACAGAGCTCACCAAAGTCTTGGTCCCTTATGACATCAAACATTTTTACAAAACACTGATGTGCACAAAAGGAAGAGATAAGGGGGCATTTAACAGCAATACTACAAAATACACCCACTTTCACTATGCATGGCTGGGGGAGTTTCACCTATGGGAGAATGCAACAACAACAACAACAAACAAAAAGCCAGAAGTCCTGGGGGTCTTCTCCTGGAGATGGAGTTGTCAAACTCTGGCTCATCTACAACCATCTGCTTTGAGAAACCAGCTCTCTTGGGAACGGTGACAGCTATTGTAACAACCACTCAATATGTCAAGAAAAATTCTACATTTCCCTCAAGTTTCAACTGTCTTGTGTTTTAGTTTACTTCAGCGCATCTTGACCACTTGTCCTGGGATGTCTTTATTTGTCTGCCTGCCTCTCCACCGGAATTTAAGCTCCATAGGAAAGGGCAGGCATTTTTGGTCTACAGATTAATGACTGCAATCTGAGTATTTAGAAAATGGTACTCAACAATATCTGTTGAATGAATGAAAGCTTAATTTATTGTTATCACTGCAATATTGTTCTCTAATTTCCCCCTAGAAAAACATAGCAAAAGAAGGTTTTTGTATTTACAGAGAATATGGTGGCTGGTCAAGTTAATCATCTGTCAAAATGAAAATTGTTCTTGGGGAGCAGATGTCATTCAAGTGGTTAAGCACCTGCCTCCCATGTAAAAGGTCTCGGGTTCAATCCCCAGTACCTCATAAGGGAAAATTTTAAAAATAAAAAGTTTGCTCCTTAAAGAATACTCTTGGCAGTTATGCTTCACTGACCACAAACATTATGATGAAACAAAATGGTGATTTATGACAGTCACGTATCATATAATGCAGAAGGAATTATGTAATGAAGTATGCACAAATTCATTTCAGGGAACAGTGTGGTTTGTACCCAAGATCAGAAAAGAAAAGGGCCCCTGGAGAAAAGGAGAGGCCTGGTAGCTAGAAGCAGCCTTCCTCTTCTGGGTAGTTTATGCACAAATAGATGAGGACTCCCAGATCCTCCTTCCTGGCTGCCTCTGCCTCCCAGTTGGGTTTCCATGTTTGTCTTCCTTCTTGTACTGATGATCCACCTGGAGAGGCAGGCTGCATTCCAACAATGGTCCCCCAAATGCCCTACTCCAAACCCAGATCCTGTGTATATGCCAAGTTACCACCCCTGTGATGATATATGCTATGGGGCAGAGTTCCCCTTAAAATAACGTTTTCTAAGGAGGAATAATCTAATTACAGGAGACCCTCTAAAGCAGAGTGTTACTTCTGGCTGGTGGCAAAAAAGCCAGAGGGATTCAAATCAGAAGGAAGACTCAGTGTGCCCAGGCTAGTTGGAGATGGAGGGACCACTTAAGAAATGTGGACATGCTCTAGAAGCTTATATGACCTGACAGCCAAACCCCAACAGGACCTCAGTCCCACAACAACCACAAGGGATGGATTCTGCCATGTCCACATGAGCTTGGAAGAGGACCCCAAGCTTCCAGGTAATGATGCAGCTCGGCTAACACACTTGGACTTTAAAACTGTGAGCCTGCGCCCATACCGTGCCAGGTTTCTGACCCACAGAACTGTCCAGTCACAAACAGATGTTACCTGGAGCTGTTAACTTTGTGATGATTGGCTAGGTAGCAATATAAAACTTTGTGAAGCCTTCCACTGTATTTTGGAAATATACAGAAGGGCAAAGAACAACGTTTCTTTCCAGCTCCTGACCTCTTGAGAAGCTGGCAACTTCTTCTTTGGTTCATCTCTCCAGTTTTACCCAAAGACAGCTCTCATTCTCTAGGCTTAACACCAACTAAACAACATCTGCAAAAGCTTACTCACTGTGTTAAATCTTCATTCAAGCTTGAGACAATCCTGCAACTGACTTCTGTCAATTTTCAATATCATGGAAACAATCGATACCATTAAACATTGCTTGCTTTAGTTTAAATTTTAAAATAAAGGTAGATTTGGTTATAACAGAATCCAAGAAAACTTTAACTACTGAATTAAAAAAGAGTTCCTTAGACTCTTATCAAACCCCACTAAACACAAGCAAATAAGGAGGAGCCAATGAGGGAAGTGGATGTGACTCTCGTGATTGGGCTCCTGTCTACCACATGGGAGGTTTGGGGTTTGATTCCTGGGGCTTCCTGGTGAAGCCAAGCTGGTTCACATGGAGTGCTGGCCTGTGCAGGAGTGCAGGTGCAACAAGATGATGCAACAAAAAGACACAGAGGAGAGACAATGAGAGACGTGGCAGACCAGGGAGCTAAGGTGGCGCAAGAGAGTGATCACCTCTCTCCCACTCTGGAAGGTCCCAGGATGGGTTCCCTGTGCCACCTAAAGAGAAGACAAACAGACACAGAAGAACACACCACAAATGGACAGAGAGAACAGACAACAGCGTGGGGGGGGGATAAATAAATCTTTTTTTAAAAAAAGAGAGAAGGCAACGAAATCCAACATACACCTGTGTCCACCTTCCAGAGCTCTCCTCCTATCTTGATAGCAATGCTCATTGGCATCTGTGATCTCTCTATGGTCCGTGCCAGCAAGCACTGGCTCAGAATGGGGCAGTATTTTTTTATGCTATCATACTTGTCTTCCCTGTTGTTGGACAGCGTGCAGATGATCTTGAAAGCAAACACACATGAGACTCCCAGAGAAACAGCAAGGTAGTGATAGGAGAAATGAAAACCATCAAGGAAGCAATTGAGGTGGAGCAATGACCAACTAGAGTAGACTGATTAAGCAAATATTTGGGTCCAAGAGGGTGACATTTCTAGAGCTTACATGACAGCTGTGAGGGAGAGTATGTGGAAGAGACAGGCTGCAATGTAGTTGATTTGGCAGTTGCATCAAGAGCTTAAACTTTCACAGGTCCTTTGGATCTAGTGTTTCAATTCCCTGGAATTTATCATGAAACCAACAAGCAGGGTTAAAGAAACACTCACTGCAGGATTCCATCATAAGGATATTCATGAGGCGGCAGATTTGGCCCAGTAGTTAGGGCATCCATCTACCACATGGGAGGTCCGCGGTTCAAACCCCGGGCCTCCTTGACCCATGTGGAGCTGGCCCATGCACAGCGCTGATGTGCTCAAGGAGTGCCCTGCCATGCAGGGGTGTCCCTGCATAGGGGAGCCCCACATGCAAGGAGTGTGCCCCATAAGGAGAGCTGCCCAGTGTGAAAGAATGTGTGTACGGCCCAGGAATGGTGCCGCGCACACAGAGAGCTGACACAAGATGATGCAACAAAAAGAAACACAGATTCCAGTGCCACTGACAAAAACAGAAGCAGACAAAGAAGAAGATGCAGCAAATAGACACAGAGAACAGACAACTGGGGTGTGGGGAAAGGGGAGAGAAATTAATAAATAAATAAATCTTTTTTAAAAAATAAGGATATTCACCATTTACTGGACAAACATGATCAGTCAAGTACTTACCAAGCATTTCATTGGACTCAGTTCATTACTTCTACAACCTACTGAGTTCGGTACTAACCACTGAACAAACAAGCTGGAGAGTTCTGGAAACTGGCTGTTTATAAGCAACAAAGGAGGGTAGCAAACCTTCACTGGTCTCAAGGCCTGGGCAGTCGAGGAGAAAGGGCTTGTTCCTGATTCAATAGGAAATTCTTCGAAATGTTGCTTGTCACATCATGATGTTCACAGGACCCTTTGGGGAGGCATCTTTTATTAGACTAGGAAATTCTCTGATTTTGAGAGTGAGAGTTCAGTTGCTATCCTCCTAGTCATCCCTCAATCTCTGGAGAACATAAGAAGAAAGATTCTGAGGCTAGTCCTCTCACCATCTAACCTACGCCCTTAGAATATGTAAGGAGATGCCTTGATGAAGAGAAGAGTCTATTGTACCAGGAGGTAAACTAGTCAAGTTCCCCTTCAAGAGGTGAAACAAAGGGTGGGAAGGTGGGTTGGTTTGTTTTCAGAAATCCCCAAATTAAAAGGCAGACCTTAATTTTTTAGGCAGATACTAAACAACTAAAGAAATTCCCATTATGATAACGAGTTGAAATCCAAACACTGACAAAACTCCGTCCCATTGACACAGATTCTCACACGCAAAATGCCATGCTGTGAGTGCTCCCAACAGAAGATTTCTCTGCTCTGAGGATTTAAGGCCATGACACCAGATGACAATATAAGATGGCACGTGATCAAGAAATAGGAAGCGAGCCACAGAATTTGAAGAGAACAGGATTATAAAAGTGAGGCAGTTCATGTAAGAATGATAAGTACAAGAAATTCTTCAGCATAGCCTGAAAAGTCCTCCTTAGTGGAAACTGTGAAGGAGAGAGAAGTCTAGGTTTTAGGTACAAGACAACAGGACAAACACCTTGGTTGCATGATCAAGAAAGAACAAGCTCCTAGAGAGCATGCTGGAGGAAGCAGAAGAAAGAGATGTGTTAGGAGAAAGAACTGAAGGAACAGTTGGTGAAGGAGTTCCCATCCCAGAATGACAACTAGGTCTAAGGCACTGGCTAAGGGAAAGGAAAGGGAAGTTTCCAAGAGAAATACTGAGCATTGGAAGAGACATGCTGGAGGAGATAGGTCATAGATGTAGTGAGTTATAAGTAGGGAGAGAACACTAACAATCACATTTGGAGATTACCATCACCCACAACACTTAGAAATCTAAAAACACCATAGAAATTTAGAGACTTCTGTGGCAATCCTAAGTCTTCGAGCCTCAGAGAATTAGCATGAGGAGATGATACTAAAAAATAGCTAAACTGCAGCTGCCTGAGTTCAGCTACACAAGAGAGGTAAATTTGCTTTCCTAGGCTGGTTTCAGAACCAATTGGCAACATTCTAGTTTCTAAAATGCATGAGTATGCAGCTTCAGAACAACTCAACTGCTAAAGATTGATCATATATCAAGAAGATATGTACCATCTGTATTTTTGATGAAATATGTTCATCTAAGACCATTAAATAGGATTCAATTGTATCACCCACTTCAATCCTATAAAATACATATATCGTCTATATACATAAGATAATGTAGAGCAAAACATATAACAAGAATTTTACATAGCCCATGAAATGAATTAGAAAATGGCATAAGATACAATGCTGAGACAAGCATCTCAGGGAAAATTTTGTTTTTGAAAACAAAAACAAGTTCAATTTTCTGAAAACATGATTGGGAGCTAGTTCTTATTACCACCCATGCCAATTCCAGATCAAGTTGTTATTTCTGAAGCCTCCTTCTACATGGAGTCCACTAGGCACAAACCATATTTCACAAAATCTAGGTTTAACGTATGTCTAAGGGAGACAAAACAAAAGACTTTTTGTTTACAAAATTTTAAAGGGTTTTGTCAAAGAAAGAGACTCATTCCTACAAATTAATATTTCAGTTCCTCTGCTGCTGGATTGCCAGGAACAAATTTTTAGGCTGGAATGGATTTCTGCTCTACATACTTACATTTTGGACTTTTCATAGCTATGCCCATGTTTTTAGTCACTTTCTGCAGACTCCGTGCTAAAGACATGGCAGGTTTCTGATTTTTCCTGGTGCACAGCAAGGGCCAGTCACGGAGGGACTTTGTCCTGAGTAAGAGCCCACTTCTATTTCTTTTGACCAGTCTGCAAGTTGTGAATGGGAGTCAAGCTGGAAAAAAATTCCAAAGCACATTATAAATCTTAAATGTTTTATCAGCTGCCACTTCCTACTGAAATACTACAAATGACAAGCTCAAATGCTGACTGAATTACTCACTTTTCCTTAAAAATATGAGTTAGTAAAATTGGAAATCTCCCACGGCTTACAGTCTTTTAGATTGATCTATGAATTTGTGTCTTCATGGATAAATCTGGATTATTATGCCCTGAAAAAATGCCCATATTATTAAGTGATAAAGTCATAATACAAAGCTTACTATGTGCCAGGTATTTTCTAAACATTCTTATTGCAAGCCTGTTTGTTCCCTCATGGGAAAGGGGTGGCTAGTTTGAGAAGACACAGTGGTCACAATTATAGCGGGACTGAGTCCATTCCTCTCGCATCATTATTCATTTGTCCCAAGATTGACACAACAATCTTGAAATGCTCTTACTGTTCTTTCTCCTTGGATGATTTTTACTCATTTCAAAACTCTCCCCAAGAAGGACAGAAATTTGCTATCCAATTTCAGATCCCAGCACTGAAGCTCCCTTTGCACATACTCATCTCTGAAAATTGAAAACAGCTCATGAAAATAAGCAAGAAGCAACCCAGCATTTGCAAAAGGCAGGTCAACTTTCCTTTGAGCCAGCATTCGTGCCTGCTGCTGCTGTGGAAATGCTGCAGACAAATACCGTCGAACTCCAACGCAGTCTCAGTTTCACGCCACTGTGCCCGTAAGCACTTGAGAGCCTTTCTTTCTTGCCCCTCTTAACCTCTTTCAATATTCTAATGATGTAATAATTAGAGTTGGCCAAAAAATGTCATTTTCTTCCCAATTATCATTTTCTAGTAGAAGAATCTGAAATGCCGAGGATCTAGACAGGCCTTGAGTTTGGTATGCACAGCCAGAGAAGGAATACTTACTTTTGTGTAGTAATGATGAGGTTTTTTTAAAATTCAGGTTGCCTTTTTTCTGGATCCAACCTCATATGGACTGCCAACTCTTTCATCATCCTATAATCCTTATGCTTCTTGTCTGTTAAACCTTTAAAAAAGAAAATCGAAAGGTCTATCTGAACAAGCAAGGCTACGTTTATTTCAGAGAAGACTAAACAGTGGCATCTGGGAGAGGAGGAACCCAGCAAGACTGGGCATCTAGTTTCAGGGGTATGGCAAGGTGCTGCCAGAAGCACACATCCCAGCCCCAGGCCTGTGGGGCACAGAGGGGCTCACTGTGGAAAGACCATGTGGCCCAGCAGTACCTGTTGAAGAGAAGAGCTCAGGAATCAGCAGCACAGGTTCTCTCGGGTAGTTCCTCTGGCTCTTCTTCCTCTTGCCCTGGCTGATGAAGGGTGGCTGCCTGGGATGCGTGATCTCTTGATGGTAGTGTTGCACAGGAGAAGCAAGGGAGCATGGCCACCATTCTCAGGAGGGACCTTAGTGACAGCCACAAGCAGGTGCACAAGGGTTTGCCTTGTTCTGCTTCTTTCCGAGCACACATGGAGGCAAGGAGGCACACTGGTGGCTGTTTCCTCCAAGTTAGAGATGAGGCTCTAAGTTCTGTTTAGAATTCTCTTACTCTACACCTCCAAGGAACCATCCCTTGCCTTTCTCATGAGCAGACATATGTGTTGCTGCACAATGCATGCCAAGGAGCACAGGGCCATTTTCAGAAGAGGCAGAAATAGGTGCAAAAGGCCAGAGGTGGCTGGGCTTTTGTTGGTGGTGGTTTTCTTTTTGAAAGAAACCTAGGAGTGAGCCTGTGCTGCTGTCTGGAGCTCTCCCACATGGGAGCATGGGCTTACACATGCTGTAGTAGAAGCATCACCACCTTTCCCTGGTCCCCACTCCACCACCCAGCTGAACAGAACTCAGGGTGTGCTGTCCTTCCTGTGGGAAGCTTTGCATCTTGCATGCTAATCCTTATGCTTTTCATAAATACCCTCGCATCATCCAGTGCAACATTGACTTCAGTATCTAACAAATCTTGTTATTCCTATTCACATTATTAATAAGCTTCTCTTGAAAGCCAGGGCTGAACTTCTCTTCCTGGGACTCATCTCTAAATTTAGAGGATTTCAGGTTTTCATTACATTGTTAAAACTAAGCAGTTGCCTCCTTTTGTTGTGCTTTTCAAACAGGGTCTCTAGACACGACCCTAACAGTTTCAAATGTCACCCCCCATTTACTTAAGTATTTTACTGCAGAGCCACCTCTTTATTTTTCATCCACAACCAAGTCTTCTACCTACTATTTAAAGAAATAAAACAAAATAGAGTCACTATGGCTCTAAGACATTTAAAATGGAGCCAGCAGGTCACTCTAGAGGTCACTCTTACAGAGGCCTCAATGAGATGTCACAAACGATATCACAAACTTCTAAGTCAGTGAAGCCTCGAGCAACAATGCTTCTCAAAACCCCAAGGACCTCTAAACCACAACATAAACCATAAGGTAAAGAACTCAGTTAAACATCTAACCTGAAGGACAAGAGCACCCCAAATACCCACCAACCACAAACAACTTGTCAAACTTCTTTTCCTTTAAAAACCCTGGACTGGAAATGCCAAATGGGACATGATTTGAGGTGCTCCCTCAATCTGTGCTCCCCAAATTGAAATTCTAAGACTCCAAATAAATGGGTCTGTTGTCTTGCAGCTTAGTTTGCCATGTCTCAGTTGACACTACCAGTACATGCAGGAAAGCAAGTTGCCCTATTGAAAATTGTGCCTTAACCCACTGCTCTGTGACATGGACACACATGAACTAGTAAACTATTCCCAGCTAATTCTGGGGTATCTGATAAGTGCCAGGCATGCGATACTGAAGATATTACTAAAAGCAAAATGGACAGTTTCTGCCCCCAGAAAGTCATAATCTAAAAGGGAAGCAATTAATAAAATAATCACCCCCATGTGCAGGTACCAGCTGAGATACCTGCAGTGAAGTACTATTACCTCCCTGGGGGCCTCCCCCAGGCCCAAGGATGCAAGCAGGTACACATGTGGAGGCGGTTGTTGGGGTGTCCAAATGACTCTTCTGAGTCAGTGAACCTTGAGGTGAAAGAGTTAGACTGACCAGACCCAAGTAGAGGACACATAACCTTCAACCATGGTAAAAGTGTGAAAGTTTCCATCTCCCCCACATCGTCACCCCCTTAGCTCTCCAGCTGATATCCATGCCCTGTCATTCGAATCCTTTCATCAAAAATGCCAGTGATTCCTTTGTTTCCTTAACCCTTCACCGAGTCGTGCAGGCTCGCCTCTAACTCTGGTCACCAGAATGGGCTGTGCGGTGGGAGCACCCAGCAGCAAAACCCTGCTGGTTATTCACACCTGCAGCCTTTGCACACTCTTTGAGGGGTGCTCCCCAGCAAAGCCCACCTCTTCTCAAAACTCCTACATGTTCCCTAGTCTCCCCCCTCTAACCCACTCAGCCAATGACCTGGTTTATTTTCCACTGAGAGATACAAGAATTCAGAAAGAAACTCCCACCCCTTCTGTCCACCTTTACTACCTTCCCTTCTACCAGGAGGTAGAGTACAATGGACAGTGTGTCCTGCTCTCCAGAAAGCTCTGTCACTCTGCTTGAGCTCTGGATTCTAGGCAATGTCATCTTCAAGGGTGCGTCCATTATCACTTATTCCTCTTGCATCCTAAATTATCACTTCATTCTGTACTATTTAAACATTCCCATCAGAATAAAAACATACTCTAGCTTTCCCTAACTTAAATATATTCTCCTCCAGCTATGAAACTATGCCCCTTCTCATCATTTTGGCAAAGCTGGCCACCGTTTTTCTTCAATAACTTCCTAACTGGACTTCCATCCTCACTGTTCAACTGTTTTCTCCTTGCAAAGGTTTCTTCTGGTTTTTGCCTTATTTAATTTCTTGGTAACATTCCTCCTTGAAATGTATTATTCACATGGCTATATATTCTAGGTTATTCTTTATAGCCCAGGTTGATGACATAATATCCAGAGACAGCTGGAAACAGCATCTCCAGCCTGTCCTCTCTCTGGAACTCTGACTTACCAACACACCCTAAAAGCAGGCTTCATTTATCCCTTGTAGCAGCAATACGCCATGCCTCCTTGAAATCATTCCACCTCTAGGCACAAGAGGATGGCATTCCCAGCCTGCGGTCAGCTGTGTTCCGTCCATAGGACTGAATTTTGGCTGGTAGGAAGACGAGCAGAAGGGGTCATTGCTGCCACTTCCAGCCAAAGGCACATACACGTCACTGCACTTCTTCTACTGGTCTTCCTCTAACATGCCACTGTGGAACCACTTGTCAAGAGGGAAGAGCCACAAATGGTAACACCCTGGATCTTTGAGTCATTCCTTGGAGCAGAGTTTCCCTGAAGAGTCCACTCATGGTAGACTTGGTTCAAGACAAATTAAATCACTGATACAGGGAAGTGGACTTGGCTCAATGGATAGAGCATCTGCCTACCACATGGGAGGTCCATGGTTCAAACCCAGGGCCTCCTTGATCCGTGGTGAGCTGGCCTATGTGCAGTGCTGATGCGCACAAGGAGTGCCATGCCACACAGGGGTGCCCCCCACATAGGGGAGCCTCACGCGCAAGAAGTGTGCACTGTAAGGAGAGCCGCCCAGTGCAAAAGAAAGTTCAGCCTGGCCAGGAATGGCACCAAACACACAGAAAGCTGACACAACAAGATGACACAACAAAAGAAGAGACACAGATTCCAGGTGCTACTGACAAAAATAGAAGCAGACACAGAAGAACACACAGTGAATGGACACAGAGAGCAGACAACTGGGGGGGAAGGGGAGAGAAATAAAGTATTTTAAATCTCTAAAAATAATAATAGTAATAAAATAATAAATCACTGATACAGCATTTTGTGATCCTTTCAGATCCCATCTTCTTCCCTTCCTACAGTCTTCCCCATCTTATCAAATGGGACCAACATCAAACCACTTCTTCATAAAGTGTCCAAGGGTTACAAGACACTCTCCTCTTTTCTTCACCCACTAATCCCAAGCCATCAAGTCCTGCCCGTTCCCACCTACTTCTCCTGGCCACCTCCTCCCTTGCTAAACCATTTGACAACCTCCTCGCTGGTCTCCTTGCCTCCATTCTTTTCCACACCTCTGCAATCCATTAGCAGACAGTCTACAAATCAATCAATCTATCCTTTCATTCATCTACAGGAAAAAGGTTCAATGAATATGAAATCAAATTTATTTGTCCCAATCCCCAAAACTTCCTACAAGGTGGCCCCCACCCTGTAGAAGTTCTCAGACTTCTTCCTTAAGTCTCCTGAGCCAGGCTAGCAGGGTACAATCTGGATACGGCAGCTTCTGAGCTGAGGAAGCTGAGCTGCTAGGTGAGGAAAATAGTCAGATAAGGCCATCAAGCCACAATGAAAGTAGCAATCAAGTGCTGAATCGCTTACTGTGAAGATGTGAGCAAGAGGCTCGCCAGGGGAAAGGTTCTGGCTTACCTGTTCCCTTTCCCTCGTGAATAGGACTCGGTTGGATGGGGAGGTGGGGGGGTGCTGAGTCCTTGACTGCAGCTCCCACCGGAGAAGCCACGGGCTGGCTGTGCACCAAGTCTGGTGTGGGGAAGGCAGCGCTGCCAGGTGAGACCCCCAGGTAAAGTCTCTGGGATTAGAGGGTCCCCAAATCTGGGCAGCCCTGGACTCTCTTCAGTCCAGAAAGTGGATGTGGGCTCTGCCGGAATCCTCTCTACCAGAATCGGTTGCAACAGATGGTCTAAAAAGATTCTGGGAATGAAAAATCTCCACACCCCAAGGAAGACCCTCCCGGGGGGCATAGTGTCAGGAAAACCTAACTGTAAATGTTAGAAGGGGAGCCTGATCACCTCCCAAGAGGACCCCAGTACCTCCAGAAATTCAGGGGAAAGCCGTCTTCTCCAGGTCTGAAAGGAAAGAGGAAAAAAAAAAAAAAAAAAGAAACCTGATGTTTAGGTTCAGCTAACTGCAGTTAGCATCTGGTTCCACCTTCACTAAGATAGTGGAGGTTTGATTACAGTGGGAACAACGTTGATGGGTTTAAGTCTTAATGCATCCTGAAAATTGGTCTGGATTTGGAAAATCTTGGTTACAGGAAAATGGTATGGTTTTTGTAATACAGTTTGATCTGAGTATAAGGTTACACAGTGAAAAAATTTAGCCAGAAATAAATCTTTGTTTTGGTGCTGACTTGCAAATAAGCTTACTTTGTAAACAGCAAGGGTAAACAGAAAGTCCTATTTAAGGTTTGGTTTGAAAGTTCCCTCTTCCAGGAAGCGGACTTGGTCCAATGGATAGGGTGTCCGCCTACCACATGAGAGGTCCACAGTTCAAATCCCAGGCCTCCTTGACCTGTGTGGAGCTGGCCCATGCACAGTGCTGATGTGCACAAGGAGTGCCGTGCCACACAGGGGAGCCCCACGTGCAAGGAGTGTGCCCCATAAGGAGAGCTGCCCAGTGCAAAAGAAAGTGCAGCCTGCCTAAGAATGGGGCCACACACATGGAGAGCTGACAAAACAAGATGACCCAACGAAAAGAAACAGATTCCCGGTGCCACTGGTAAGGATAGAAACAGTCACAGAAGAACACTCAGCAAATGGACACAGAGAGCAGACAACTGGGAGAGAAATAAACTAAAAATCTTAAAAAAAATAAAAAATAAAAAAGTTCCCTATTCCTAGGATTACAGTGGTTGCTCAGGGGCAGCCGTGCTGGAGGAATAAAGGTTGTGGGTCAGATTGATGAACTTTGTGCTTCTGTCTCTGTTGTTCAGAATGTTTTCATGCTCTGGACAATGATGCTGGATTGTGTAATTGTGTGAAGTAGTGAACTTTGGTTAACCTGGAGCCCTCCCTTGCCACTGGCAAAGGAGTGAAATGATTGTAGTTTATAAAGCAAACCCATGGAGTCTGAATGTGCACACGCTCTGCTCGCTTGCCTCTGGGTCCATCCCATTTGCTGGGGCTTGGGGGTCATCTGTGTCTGCACCATGCACCCAATTTTATTGGAGCTGGCCCCAGTCAGGATGGCTGGTGGAACAATGGCTTGAATCATGACCCTGCCAGGACAGGGGTCCCCGGGAAGGCACCAAGCCTGGAAAGTTTTTTCAAGCCGTTTTAGCAGGCTGGAACTTGCTGCCATTACCTTCGCCCTCCTCCTCCCTTAGGGAGATGCATGACAGGGGTGGAAAGCCAGGGGCTGGCCTCTCCCAGTAAGTCCACACCTTCAACTTGTAAGCCACATTCCCATCTGATCATGCTCAGCTGCCTAGGAGGGGGGAGGTGGAGGGGTGCCGAGCAGAACCAAGATGAATGCAATAAAAATTCCTCCCCCAGGGTGTCACAGCCAAAATACATTTGCAAAATTAACTTCTGCTCAGATTCTGCCTCTCTGAATTTCTCTTCACATGTCTGTGTAAAAATGCTTTGAAATGTTTTGAAAACTGTAAAACTGGTAAAGTACCTTTGTCCAGAGAAAAAAACTATTGACTAGAACAAGAAACCTCTGATTACTTAATAGCCCTTTTAATGGTTTAGCTGGGAAACTGTCCAAAAATAAAGTCATAAAAAACTGCAAAGGAAAAGAACAATTTGGCTTGGCAACATCATGCTAAATTTAATCAGCCTATCTCCCAATACCCTGGAAATGTAAACGGTAAAAAAATAATAATTCTTCCATTTTAATCTGTACTTAACTTTATGTTCAACTTTAAAATCTATGCTTAACCTTGTCAGTTTGCCTGTGCCTAGAAAATCAAATTTAAAATTCACTTGTTGAATAACAGTAAAAAAGTAGCTGGACTCAGATGTGGTCTTTGTCCACAAGCCTCTCCTGTTACTTTTACGGAATCTGCAGTTGGTGCTGGGGTTTAGTGTATTCCCAGGGGACCTGAATCTCTGGAATGACCATGTGGTAGCCAGGCCCTGAGCCTTGACAGACTTGCAACTCCTATACTCTGGTTTATTGGATTTACCCCACTCAGCTAACATGGAGGTAAAGAAGGTCAACCACCACACCAGGGAGTCAAGAGTGCCTACAACTGAAAGCAGGAGAATTGTATCCAGCATCCATGTGGAATCTAAGCCCCCTCTTGTTAGAGATGTGGAGTGGACACAACCATTGCAGGGTCCACAGGATGGAGGAAGAGAGTATGGATTAGAGCAGACTTACTGATATTCTATTCATGAATATTGTGATTAGTAATCAAAGAAAATGTGGCATTGGTATGGAGAAAGTGGCCATGGTGGCTACTGTGGGTAGGGAATGGGAGGAAGAGATGTGATGTGGGGACATTTTTGGGACTTGGAGTTGTCCTGGGTGGTGCTTCAGGGACAGTTACCAGACATTGTCTGTCCTCCCATGGCTCACTGGGTGGACTGTGGGAGAGTGTGGGCTATGGTGTGAACCATTGACCATGAGGTGCAGCAGTGCTCAGAGATGTATTCACCAAGTGCAATGAATGTCTCATGATGATGGAGGAGATTGTTGTTATGGGGGGAGGAGTGGGGTGAGGAGGGTGGGGGGTATATGGGGACCTCATATTTTTTTAATGTAACATTAAAAAAATAAAGAAAGACAAAAAAAAAAGTAACCAAGAAATGAATTTTTAAATACCAATACTGTCTTGCTGGTAAATTTAATGCATAACTCAAGAATGAAATTTATTCAGTTACTAGAAAAGCAAAAACTTCACAAGGTTGTTACTAATAAAATTCTCGTGGCTTAATTAATAAATTCACCTTAAGGTAAAAACTTACTAAAAACTGTAACTAAAAATTAAAATCAATTTATAAGTACCTGTATATATATATATAAATTTATAACTAAACTACTATATTGGAGTAAATATAGCCTAAATTTCAGCTATTGTAATAGTAATATTAAATTAATTTACCTCTGTTTATGGCTACTTCAAGGTTATCTAGTGCTTATTATAATAATAGTAATCATAACTCAAACTTATAGTTATTTTATAACTAATTTAACCCTTAAACTTCAACTACTGTGATAGTAATTATAAACTGCATTTGCATTTGCTTACGGTTCCTGCAGGTCTGGCCCACCCCTTGACAATTCAACTTGATAATTAGACTTTCGGAAACTTATAGTTGGATTTTAAAAAGGTTTATATATATCACTTTTGTGTCATTCTAAATATTTTTTGGTCTTCTCATTTCTTTACCCTTTTAAAGGGAAAGCTGTCTTTTTCCTTGACCTTCCCAATAATATAAATTAATTCTGATTGGCCATTTCCACCAGGAATCAGAAATAACTGTTGTCAGGTTTTCCAAAAGTAAGCAGTGCTCTTCCCAGCGTACGAGGCCTTTCCTTTGCCCAAAAGGCCTTACTAAGCAACCCCCATTGTTCAGGCTGTCTCAGAAGAAAGTGAGTCAGAGCTACCGGGTTTCTTTTCAGTCTAAGCAGAAGCTCCAAATGCTTGCCAGGTTCCCTCCAAACAACAATGTAACCAGGAAAACCAGTGAGAAGACTATACACTGGATTAGCCAGCAAAGAAAAAAAGTTTTAAACAACTAAGGGTGTTTCTGTATCAAACTATGCATGTCTGCCTATTTGCTCAAATTGTTGAAGTTAAATATGCAGTTACATAAGTAATATATATATATTCCTACAACCCAAATTAAACTAAATGGTATTAAAAAATCATATAGAAATCTGAATACAAAAACTATTGGAAAAGTTATAAAAATTCTTATTAAGCTACAATTGGAACAAATTAAGTAATTGATTTATATTCCAAAGCCTAAAAATCAGTATGCTTTTAAAATTATTCAGTTTTAAAATTATCAAAAACAGAAGATTTTAAGCCCCTGTACAGAAAAAGAAAACAATATTCTTTGTTTAAAAAATAACAATTTCAACTTGTTTAGCTTAAGTATTATCTCTTTGGTTTATGGGATACCAGGTTAATAAGTTAACATTATATGTATTGAATCTTTAAAATAATAAAAGCTGTAAGCTCATGTTTAATAAAATTAAATTAAATATATGCCTGCTTTCTCTTAAATGCATAAAGTAAATCCCATTGGTTACTAATTGTAATCTAAGGTAAATTTGCCAGTCTGTAATTGTTGTCAATTGTAAAGAATTTATAAAAACATCTTCCAAACTGAAGCATTTAAATGGCTCTAGTTCTAAGGAGCCATTATTACCTAGAAACCTGGATTAATATTAATAGCAATAAATAACTTCATAGCAATGAAACCTGTCTGAAAGTCACCTCAATGTGCATATTCAAGTAGTAATAATAAAAGTTTCCTCTATTCCATTGGAAATCTTCTGTTTTAATTTTAACAATAAAAAATAGTTTTACTTCCACTGCTAAATTAAAATACCTGCTAATTAATGTCTTCAAGATAAAAATGTAAAAGCAGAAAGCAAAGGGGAAGCAGGCGTAGCTCAACTGATAAAGCATCCATCTACCATATGGAGGGTCCAGGGTTCGATCCCCAGGGCCTCCTGACCCGTGTGGAGCTGGCCCATGTGCAGTGCTGCTGCGTGCAAGGAGTGCCATGCCACACAGGGGTGTCCCCACATAGGGGTGCCCCATGTGCAAGGAGTGCACCCTGTAAGGAGAGCCCCCCAGTGTGACAAAAGCACAGCCCACCCAGAAGTGGCACCACACACAGAGAGAGCTGACACAGCAAGATGACACAACAAAAAAGAGATGCAGTTTCCCAGTGCTGCCAGATAATGCAAGCAGATGCAGAAGCAAATGGACACAGACAGCAGACAACTGGGGGAAAGGGGAGAGAAGTAAATGAAAATAAATGTTTTTTTAAAAAAGTAAAAAGCAAAATATTAAAAAGTTAAGTTCATTTAATACGTAAAACATTGCATTGAAAATGTTTAAAAGGTATATAAAAATCAAGAAATAAACTTGAGCATTGTCAAACTCTCTTTTACATTCAAAACAGGCCTTGAATACATTATAGGTTGCCTCTTCATGTGAGTTATTGGCTAGTTTGGTCACTGACCCCTAAAACAATAAAAATATCTACTACTTTGATGTGGGCTATGGGTGGAAGGCTCTTTGTCTCTTCAGAGATAACCTAAGCTGAAGGCTGTGGGTGTGGAACGGTAAGAGTCTGCAGTCCTGCCCTTAGGGACAATGGCAACAGGCTCCAGTCCCAGGAAACAGTTTAACAATGCAAGGGCTATAAACTTTAAGTATTTAGGGGAAATGCAAAAAGTAAATATGCTAAAAGCTTATCTAGAATATCTGGAGTCCAAGCTAAAAGCTTACCTAAGATGTGGAAGATATATATGCTAATTGAAGCCTATTGAAAACTGAAAAAAGGGACCATTTGGCCTTTCCTCTCTGTATAAAAGACGTTTGAAAATCTTGTTCAGGGCTCGGGATTCAAACAGAAAGCTCCCAAGTCCGGCCGGCCATCAATAAACCATTTTTCCTTCTCAAAATCATTTCTGAGTCCTGGCCTCTCTATACTCAAATAATTGAACTTCTCTCAAATTCTACAACAACTTCTCTGGCCATGCTTCTGAAGTGGATGGAAACTACTTTGCAGTTCCGAGCTCCTGGAGCAGCCAGCAGTGGTTCAGTACAGCCAAATGTACAATGGACATCATCTTCAGACTGGCACTGTTTCAGAGTGCCAGAGAGCACTAGGCACCAGGCCAGTAAAACCTACTCCCTAGTTTCTCTCTAGAGTCAACAATACTGCTTCTGTGAAGAACATACGAAGTGGAACAATAAATACCAGAATACTGTAAGTAGAACTTGAAACACAATTGGCATTATGGCCTGCTCCCAGGGAGAGATAACATGTGAAGTATTGCAAACCTGAAACTTAAAACTATTAATTGCAGCTCAAAACCCTTATGCATTAAGTAACAGCCATCTTGGCTGAAAACAGTGGAGTCAAAAAACCTTTTAATCTAAAGGCCACCAAACTGACTTGGGGGCAGCCTCTCACAGCCTTCACCCATACAGCGTAAAGAGTGTGCTTACAGCCAGGGGCCACCATGGCTTATAGGTAACCAGTTCATTATACCAGGCTCAGCCCCCCCTACCACTCTACTGTGTAATAAAAATGAGGCTTGCTTACTAACAGTGGGCCACCTTTTAAACAGTCACAATTACCAGGAATTATTCAATTAAAGCCAAAATGTAAAAAAACTTTACTCTGTAGTTCTGATCACTCCCACAGCTAAAGGTAAAAGAAATTTCCAAGCTGGTGCATTAATCCTGAATGAGACCAGCTGCCCAAGAAAGTGCCAGTTCACTTGCAGCACCCAATGAAGCACATAAGTGCCAATTACTGAACAGCCAGAAATGTATCTTCAAAACAAAGCTAAGTACCTAAATTGTTATCTATTACAATTTCTCTCTGAGGGTTAACCAAGAACTTAAAAATATACATACTGTTCCCCACCAACTTTTAAAAGAGGTGCCATCTTTACGGGCACCTAACCTTTTCTACCTCTGCAATCCAGTGTACCCTTTAAAAAAAACAACCATGTATTCTAATTAAATTTGTTTCTTTCAGAATGAGCATCTTATTAGCCATGTGAACACTTCATCCAGCTTCATACAAAATGCCAGATCCATCTTCCTCCAGGCAAAATAAAATAACAAAGTTTTTATACCTTGTCAGGTAGAAACTACAGCCCTTGGCCAGCAGGAAGTAGCAACAGAAAAAAGATCGTCTCCCTTCAGCACCCCTTTAAGATGAAAGGTGTAAACTCTCTAAAGAAAAAATAAAAATTAATCTGCGTAAGCACCAGTAACCCCCAGGATGGCTGCTGGGGGGCCCACCCCCAGGATTCTGCTGTCCAGAACAAGAACTTCTCCTGGGAACAGGAAGAGGGCCCGGCTGTTGCCCAGGGGCTTTGTCCTTCAGCCCTCACTGGGAAATTGATAAATGGAGTAATCAATCAAAACAACAAACAGCCACCCACCTCATAACTCCAACAATAATTATGCCAAAGCTTAACAAGTAAGCTAGCATAAAGGGGGGAAATGACAGGAGCCCTGGGTGGGGGCTGCACATCTCTTTGTAAATAACCAGGGTTGTGTGTGTCAGACAAGGAAAGGCTGAGCTTCACCTTTCCTAAGGATGCCAACCACTCCAGTCCCAGGAAGCCGACTAATAATGTAAGCTCTAGAGACTTGGAATATTCAGGGAGGATGCAAACTAAACATGTTAATTCAAGCCTCCCTGGAACGTGGGAAATAAGTGTTAACTCAAGCTTATTGAGAACTCAAACAAAGGACCATTTGGCTCTTCCTCTGTAGAAAAAGAACCCAAAAATCCTATTTGGGGCTTGGGTTTTTGGACAGAGAAGCTCCCAAGCCAGTCGTAAATTAATTTTTGCCTTCCCCAAATTATTACCGATCCTTGGCCTTCCATGCACAATTATTGAACCTCTCGACTTCCACAGCTCCCTTCTGGATTGTTGATACAGTCTGACTCTCAAGTCAAGGACAGTTTCTTGCTGGAGGAGTTTATAATTCACATCAGCACAGGAGGAATGCTGTTTTCATATTGAAGAATAGAAGCTGTATAAGCAAGCCAGAGCTCCAACCTGCCAGAGAGAATTGGTTCACGAGGGTATCAGAGTTCAGTTTATGGTGATCGTGCTGGGATATTTAAAGGTGAATCTCACACTTTATTTTAAATTTACATCAAACTGAAAGCTTAATTTTTCATGGTTGGTGGATACCATTTAAAAAGCCAGCACTTGCGAATCATAAAACTTAAAATTGGAGTAACTTTCTTAAGTCTACAGAAGGTGAAACGTTCCACCATATACAAACCGATGATCAGGAATCTTAGTCGGGTCATTTGTGTTGTAAGAGTTGCGGCCAACTTGTTGTAAATTCATTATCCTCAAAATTCTAGAAATTAAAAGAATTGATTTCATTGAAAGAATAGTGACTATTAGTAAGCATCCAGTAGCATACTGATGTGGGCTATGGGTGGAAGGCTCTTTGTCTCTTCAGAGATAACTAAGCTGTTTGACTTGAGAGTGTGGAATGGTAAGAGGCTGCAGTCCTGCCCTTAGGGAAAATGGCAACAGGCTCCAGTCCCAGGAAATGTTTAACAATGCAAGGGCTATAAACTTTAAGTATTTAGGGGAAATGCAAAAAGTAAATATGCTAAAAGCTTATCTAGAATATCTGGAGTCCATGCTAAAAGCTTACCTAAGATGTGGAAGATATATGCTAGTTGAAGCCTATTGAGAACTGAAACAAAGGGACCATTTGGCCTTTCCTCTCTGTATAAAAGACGTTTGAAAATCTTGTTCGCAGCTCGGGATTCAAACAGAAGTTCCCGAGTCTGGCCGGCCGTCAAAAAACCATTTTTCCTTCTCAAAATCATTCCTGAGTCCTGGCCTCTCCATACTCAAATAATTGAACTTCTCTCAAATTCTACAACAATACAAGAGAATACACTTGGAGAAATCCGACTGTGTTTCAACTCTGCATGAACATGACGTGCCTGATAGGCATGTACAAGGGAACTGTTTTGTGACCTGAATGGTATGTTCACTTCTGACCAAATTTTCTAGTCCCTTTTCAGATAATAAAACCAAATAAGGTGGAAATACCATCAGGATGTCCTCCATGCCCAAACAAAACCAAAACGTCTTTTCAGACTCTGTGCCCCAGTTTTAACTTGATCAGCAGAGTGAAATGTAGAAGAGAAAACAGGTGTATTCACTGCAGGGAGAAGTACGCACAGATATGAAGGGTCAGGGCTTATTATTCTTTCTAGAGGGAAGTCTGACATGGGAAGGGAAAGTGGGAAAACAACAGTGTGGGGGAGGCCTGAACTTGCACGTCTCTAGGCGAGGCTCAACAGTCATTTCATTTCAAAGACCCTTCACTCTATGCATAGCTGGAGACCATCAAGAGGTGAAATGAAAAATTTTAAAAAATAAAACATAAATAAATAAAAAGACGTGGAATGCTAAAAGCAAGTGACAGCGATCAAATCTCTGCTACACAGTAAAACAAAGCTCTCAGGCACTAACTGTCACTACCTCACCTTCCAAAGTGAACATTGTAATAGCAGAGGAAATCTGGTGAGGTAGGCGAGAGCTCTTTGGAGAATTTGATGGTAATCTTCACATTCTGATCGTGTTTGGTCCAGCTGACCACTTCCAATTCCTGAGATTAAAATTTAAAAAATAACGTCCAGTGACTCGTCTAAGAAAACTAAGCTTCCTTGCATAAGAAATAAATCATTACGTCAGTGGGCTCTCCAAACCACCACCGAAGCTGGAGTCGTCTTTCTCACAAAGATACTAGTGGAAAATGTGGTTCACAACACAAAATGGAGGCGTCAGAATTAAACATTCAAAAGGATATATTTTCCACTTCAACAAGATCCTGTGAAACATTCCTTTGGTTAATTAACATGGAAACTGATCAGAGAAAATTATCATTCCTTCTCCAAATGATGTTTTTCGCTGAAAATTTAGAGTGAGCAAGAAATAAAATTGCAAAATAATTTATTCAGACCTTCATTAGCATTTTAAAAAATACTGTGCCACTTAAAATGTAAATTTTTCTCATTTAGAATTCAGTTTAAGCATTAAAATTAGAGGCAGTAGAGAATATCAGCCACCATCAAACATGATAACGAGTTTTATTACAAGTTGTATGAGCAATGGCATCCTTCGGACATCTCCACAAACTGTTACATAGAAGCAGTGGGAGTTCTGCATAATATAATGAAAACAAACTGGGAAGAGATACAACTGCCAGCCAGAGAGTCCCTTCCATCGGATGTATGGGGTTGAAGCCCCCTCAATTAAGGGTGGAGTGGACATCACCATCCCAGAGTCCTAGGGCTGGGAAATGAACTAGGGACTAAAATAAACTGACTAGTTTTCTACTATAGATTTTTTGTGATTTTAGCAATGGAAGAAATACCATTGTGGAAGCAGTGACCCATGATGTTCTGGGGTTAGGGAGAGGGAAAAACAGATATAATAAGGGGGCATTTTCAGGACTTGGGAGCCATCCCCAATGACAGTACAACGACAGATGCAGGCTATTATATACCCAGCCATAACCTAGAGAGTCGAATGGGAGAGTAAACACAATGTGAACTCTAATCCATGCCTAGTGGCAATGCTCCAAAATGTGTTTATCAATTACAATGAATGTACCACACTGATGAAAGATGTTGCTAAGGTGGGGAAATGTGGGAGGTGTGGGGAGCGGGTCATGTGGGAATCCCTTATATGTTCTCTGTAACATTTATGTAATCAAAGTATCTTTTAAAAAGTAAAAAAAAAAGTGAAAAAATTGGAAAGAGAACATGAAGAAAATGTCAAATAATATTACTTAACTCTCTTTTGTAGTACTTGAGGTAATAATGAAGTTTCTCCATCAAAAATATGGCACCTTCCAATATCTGCTTCATGTTGAAGAAGTAAAGCGTCACAGAGATTTCCAGCAACAGGTTCTGGATTGAATCTAATGCTGTACTTATAAACAACCCACTGGGGGTAAGACATCAGTCGGAAATGGTTTGCAAACAGCTTTACTACGCTTCCTTTGGAATCTGAGAAACTGAGCCATGCTTCAGTCATTAAACAACAAAGCAAATAATTGGACCCAAGACACTTCAAACACTGCACTATTAAGAGCCAAAGTTAGGTGAACCAAGGAGATAAAACAGCAGAAGTAGATCAAAACAAAACCTCCGCAGCCCTGGGCTACGGCAAGGGGCAGCGAAGGGTCCAGGTATTTAACAGTGTTGTACATTAAATATAGACTTGTCGATAGCTATAGAGACCAGTGCAACCAAAGACTCGGTAACTATTTTATCGGGAATAAGAGGAAAAGAGTGAAAAGCAGCGAGTCCATTTCTGCAGAGTGAACTTTATCACAAAAACAGGCAGCGTGAGGGTGGCGTCCGGTTACACTGATGGCGTGAAGCTCTGCGGTCTCTTGGGCACAAACATGCATCGCATCAAGTGCAGCTCCACCAGGCTGAACCGTGAGCAGGTGACGCGCCCGTTTCCACTCACTGACGAGCTTCACGTCCTGCCTCGTGTCACCACGAGGCCCTGAAAAACCCCCGACAACCCTCCTTCTCCAGGGACGCTGAAGCTCCTCTGTATACCAAAGTTATGAACGCCGTGAACTTACGCAGTAAGGGCAATGCAAATAGAGCGTGACGTCATTAATCTTTGACTATTCAATAAACTGCTCAAGGCTGTTTGGGTAGGAAGCCCAAAGCCCAAAGATCCAGACACTAGGACTCCAGCTACCGCTAGAAAAGGGGACTGTTACCCAGAAGCCTTCTCCGCGGATGCCCCAGGCCACACCCGTGGCTCTCAGCACCTCCTTATCCCCGCTCTGGCATTTACCCTGTTTTATCAGGTTCACAGAATGAGAATCTAAGTCAACCTTGCCCCGGTTTCCATCTCTATAGTCCACCACCGGGTGCCACACTGCCACCTAGTGGGCATCAGGAAGTGGTGCATGAACGAGCACCCCAAAACTTCCACGAGAACCGGCTTTTGACGTAAAACAGATCTATTCCTTTTAAGAACTAGTATTTCATGTTATTTATTATAAGCTAATATTTATATGGATTTAAATATATATATCATAATCTCAATTACGAATGACGGCATAAGGCAGTGACTTGCTGAGTTGCAGTAAATCATTAGAGTGTCCACATTACCTAGAGCCCCTGCACTGAGAGTAATTAAGATGGTTCAGGCCTTGGGTCACAAAAAATGGTCTGTCTGGAAGCATTAGTCCTGATTTATGATAATCCTATAAAGTGTTAAAGTCTCAATTTCTAATATAAAAAGCTACTTTACATTTTACACATAAAAGTTAGAAACTGTTTTACAGACTATCTCTCGACCAGTTTCCAGACACATCCAGCAAGCAAAGCCATCATATGAAAAATTTCATGAAAGATAACAGCAGGCGTCATTTAGTAGCACCTGCCACACACCGTGTGCTTCACGCACACTATGAAATCACATCATCTCAGAGATGCAGTGCAGATGATAAAAACAGGCATGCGTGTTTTATGTAATCAAGTTAATCAGTCTTCATTATGTGGACTCTGGATTTTGTGTCTTTATTACAAAAACAAAAAACAAAAAACTTTTTTTTTAAGCTGAAAACTTTGACCCAGCAGAATATATTGTACTGTAACCATCACAGCCGAGGTTCGATTGCATTAACTGAATCCCTGGTAAGTGACAAAATCCGAGCGAGTATGCTCACCTGTGTGATGATGACAACCTGTCTCTGTGAGGACAAGGCCATGGGGTGAATGTCATGATGGACGAGGAGCTGCTCAAGCTCCCAGTGCAGTGACGTAAGCACTCAAGCAAACAAAGTTCCTGGAAGACCCCTTTAGAGGAACAGCATATAAATGTGTTGCTAACTTGGAAATGCCATGGCATAGAATTGGCTAATGAATGAGGATCTCTGCTCCTTTCCCATCAGCCTTGAAATAAAAGGTGAGTCAAACACCTTTGATTCAGAAAATTCACTGCAGGGAAGGAGGCGATCAGCCGCAAGCTGCTCACACTTCCCACCTGCCAAACCTCATGGGGCCATGGGGGCGCTCCACGTGGAATTTATTTATCACTGTGGTAGAGCGTTAAGCACCCCACCACCGCACTCTTCTCTGTCCCTCCACTCACCTGGAGTCAGGGATGCTTCGTCCACTCCTCTTGGTTGCCCAGGGTCACCCGCTTGGGCATCCGCTTGTGGCTGCTGGAGTCCAGCCTGCAGTTGAGCCGGCAGTGGGGTCTGCACGTTTTTGGAGATGGTAATAAATAGAAGTGTTATTACATGTTCATTCAAAATTTACAGGAGCAGATGGGGCTCAAGCAGTTGAGTTCCTGCCTCCCACATGGGAGGTTCAGGTTCGGTTTGAAAAAAAAAAACCAAGAAACAAGCAAAACAAATGAAAAACCAATTCAGGGAAGCCAATGTGGCTCAGGGGTTGAGTACCAGCCTCCCACATACGAGGTTCCTGGTTCAATTCCCGGTACCACACACACACAAAATTGCTTTATGCCTATTTTGTGCCAGGCACCAGCAGGGCATAAGACAAAGAGCTTCCTCTTGAAGAGCTCATATTCCAGTGATGGAAAAATAAAGATAACTGACAAAGAGCCCACTAGTGGAGGCGAGGCAAAATGGCATCTGAGTGAGTGCACCTCATAATCTCTCCTGCAGAGAAGCGGCTGAGCAGGGTTGGAGTCCTGCCGGAGCAGGCGGTTCAGGGGCTTGCAGGGCAGGTGTCTGGCCGTCGATTTGGAGAGACGGTGACAGAAGTGGTGCTTCCTAGAGCTAGAATTTTGGGTTTCTGACATGGAGGTCAGAAGTTGTGGGGAGGTGGGACCCTTTCCCCTAGGGCTGGCGGCCACAGTGTTCCCTGAAAACTGTCGATTGTGTGGCAGTGTTCCCAAGCCCCGTGTTTCCCAGATGTGTGGTTCCCAGGTCCATGTCCCCTAAGTCCCCGTAGCCCACACTCCACAGACCCACACTGAGTCTGCAATATCCCGGACATCCCATTCCTGAATCCAGCACTCCCGGAGGTCTGTGATTGCCCTAGCCCTCTGGTTTTGGACTGACTCTGTGAGTGCAAGAGATTTGGTGGGAGACACACAGGGGCCAGAGGAGTGCAGGCTCAATCTTCTGGTCCCCCACTTGTTTTTTCTTTTTTATTTTTTTTTAGCTTGGAGGAGCAAACCAGCTGGCTTGGGGAGAGCCTGGGAAGAAAGGAGAGAGAAATCTGCTGAGAAAGCCCAATTTACCTAAACGCCCTGGAATAAGAAGCTTGGTCTGGGAGAAGGTGGAGTCAGAAAATCAATTAGCCCTCCTGTAACACACCTAAAGGAGAGGGACTGTAGGACGTGCTTCCAAGCTTCCTATAGCATATTTGGGGTTCCTGGTGAGGTGTGGGTGCTCTCTCGCTGGAAATAAGCAATCATTGTCTTCTGTGTTGAGTTGGTTCACCAAGGACCCACTTGAGTCTCCTACCGGACCCCTCACGCAGCTTTCCTGCTGCCCTGGGAGAGAGGGAAGTAAGGAAGGGAGAAAGGGGGAACGTCAGATTCCTAAGCATTTTATTTAACTGCAAAGAGGATTCCTTGCTTGAAACTTTGGGATTTTTTTGTTGGTTTGTCTTCTTGTTTTTCCTTCCTCTTTATCCCCCCAAGGCCCTTTTTCTCTTCTTTTCTTTTTTCTCTTTTTCTTTTTCTTGCTTGCTTCCCCCCTTTTTTTGTCACCCCATTTTTTTTCTTTTTCTTCCATTCTCTTCTTTTTTATTTTTTTATTTTTATATTAGCTACTGTGTTATATTATATTGCTGTGTTTCCTCATCCTCCATTTCCTCTTTTCTGTGTGTATTGATTTTGGCCACCAACACTATCCCCTTTCCTCTACCTCTTTCTATCCTCCATCATTTATTGTTCTCTTACATTCCACCTCTCTTTGTTTGATCCCCAAATTTTCTGACTTTTTATTTCTAATAACTTTGTTCCATTTTCTGTCTTTTACTCACTCTTTATATTATTGTCTTTCTTTTCTCTTTCCTTTCCCCTGAAAACACTGGCCTTTTAATTCATACTATATTCCCCCTCATATTCAGTTGACTGTCTCATTATAGATGCTCTACTTTACTTACTGTTATAACTCTACACAGCTTACATGAGTCTAATATCCATTCTCCTAGATCTCCCATGGTTCCTCTGTTAACATTTACTATCAATACTACTATTATACATTTTCTTTTCTTACTCATTTTGCTTTCTCTGGCCCTAATATTTTCCTTCAAGTGAACTTAGCCAGGAAACGGACTTTGGCCCAGTGGTTAGGGCGTCCGTCTACCATATGGGAGGTCCGCGGTTCAAACCCCGGGCCTCCTTGACCCGTGTGGAGCTGGCCATGCACAGTGCTGATGCGCGCAAGGAGTGCCGTGCCACGCAAGGGTGTCCCCCGCGTGGGGGAGCCCCACGCGCAAGGATTGCGCCCGTGAGGAAAGCCGCCCAGCGTGAAAAGAAAGAGCAGCCTGCCCAGGAATGGCACCGCCCACACTTCCAGTGCCACTGACGACAACAGAAGTGGACAAAGAAACAAGACACAGCAAACAGACACCAAGAACAGACAACCAGGGGAGGGGGGGGAATTAAATAAATAAATAAATCTTTAAAAAAAAAAAAAAGTGAACTTAGCCAGCAACAAGAAAATAGAATAAGAAGCACAAAGTGACAAAGACATAACATGTATGCAAAAGCAACAACTTATTAAACCCCAAGACTAGACAAAGAAGCTACAGAACTGATTAAACCTGCCAAGATAAAATGATGACCAGACAGCAACAAAAAACTACAAGCCAAACCAATAATCAGGAAAACATGGCCGAATCCAATGAACAAACTGAAAACCAGGAAGAGGAGTAGAACATCGAACAAGTAATTAAAGCTCTCAAAACATATATTAGTGACCAATTTGATGAAGTGAAGGAAGAGATTAAGAATATGAAGAATATGAAGAAAACTTGGAGGGAAGTGGACTTGGCCCAATGGATGGGGCATCTGCCTGCCACATGGGAGGTCCGCAGTTCAAACCCCGGGCCTCCTTGACCCGTGTAGAACTGGCCCATGAGCAGTGCTGATGCTCGCAAGGAGTGCTGTGCCAGAGAGTGCTGTCCCATAAGGAGAGCCTCCCAGCACAGAAAAAAAAAGTGCAGACTGCCTAAGAATGGCGCCTCCCACACGGAGAGCTGACACAACAAGATGATACAACAAAAAGAAACACAGATTCCTGTGCGACTGACAAGAGAAGTGGACAAAGAAGAAGACACAGCAAATAGACACAGAGAACAGACAACCGGGGCAGGGTGGGAGAAGGGGAGAGAAATAAATAAATAAATCTTAAAAAAAATAAAATAAAGGTACTATTTTAGAATCAACCCAATGAGGTACCAAAATATAATTATCTCTACTGCCCTATTAGTTGTGGTTTATTTAATTAGACAGTAATTGAGTTTCTCCAAGTTGCAGAGTCCCCTCTCAGATTTTACTGAGAAATCCCTGAGCTCTTATGTGATTTGGGCGAGGTACCTGGGAAGGTCTGGTTTCTTCCTAGACTCAGGCGGAGAAACCAGTCCAGGTGCCCGCTGTGGAGTGGCTGTGGCCATTGTGGGTTGTGGTTTAAGAGTCTGTTTCCACTGGGGTCAGGTAAACACGGTGTGGTGGGGACATGAAGAAGAGCGGCCAGAGGAGAACGTTCCGGTGCACTAGGTTGTGCCTTGATTGGAAGGATGGAGCTGGGGAGGCAGGTCCTGCAGGGATGCACAGGCCCTTGTCAGGACACGGATGTTTTAAGCAGAAGTTTAACCACCTGGCTGTGGGTAGAGAATAGAGTGGAAGGGGAAAGAAGTGGAAATGGGGGACCATTAGGTTTTCCCAGTGATCTAGGTAGAGGACAAAGATGGCTTGGAGGGGGTGGGTAAGTTTGGCGGTGTGAGAAGCCATTGGGTTCTGGACGTATTTTAGTGGCACAGAGAGAGGGGAAGGCAGGCTTCAAGGAGGACTCCTGGAACTTGGGCCTGTGCACCTGGAAGACTTGCCTCACCTGTGACGGAGGGGCCTACAGGTGCGCAGGTTTGAGGAAAGATCAAGAATTCAGTTTTGGACATGCTAAATTTAAATTCATTAATAAACATCCAAAAAGAGATGTGGAGAAGGCAACCTATGACTTAGATCTCTGAGTTGGGGTTCAAAGGAGAGATCTGTGCTGCAGACTTACATGAGAGAGGCTTTGCGTATGTGAGCTACTAGAATGCAGGAGACTGGGGGGAGATTCCCATGGGAAGGACAGCAAGGAGAGATTAAAAAAAAAAACAGACTGAGCTCTCGGGAATTTCAGCACAAAGAGTCCAAATAAGAAGTGCCCAGTCTCCTAGAAACCAAGTGAAGAAAGTGTACCTAGAAGGGGAGCGACCAGGGGTGCAATACCTACCCATGTTCGTTAATCCCTGGGCTGGCCTTATGACTCGACTACAAGTGGTTAGAATTTCTCTGATTTGTGGGCTT
Source organism: Dasypus novemcinctus (assembly GCF_030445035.2). NCBI lineage: Eukaryota > Metazoa > Chordata > Mammalia > Cingulata > Dasypodidae > Dasypus > Dasypus novemcinctus. The sequence continues at coordinate 131,291,603 of NC_080678.1, read as the reverse complement.
TGGGGTTGTCTCTCTCTTTTGGCTATTAAAAAGGAAGCTCCTGTGAAAGAGTCTGTCTGTGGAAATATATTTCCACATGGTAGTTGAATTGCCCATGTATATTTAACTTCAAATATATGCACTTTTTTCCACACTGATTGTTACCTTTTATATTCCAATCAGCAACATTTCAGAGTTCCAATTGTTTCACATTCTATTGACATTTGATGGTGTTAGACTTTTAATCTTAGCAATTTCTGGCTGCATATGGCATCTCATTTTAGTCTTAATTTTCATTTATCAAATGACCAATTATTTTGATCACTCTTTTTCTCTTCCATTGCCAATTCATGTGTATTCCTTTGTGAAGTGTCTATTCAGGTATTTCACCATTGTTTCTGTGTGTTTTGTGTTGAATTTTCCAAGCTGTTTACATATTCTAGATAAATGTTCTTTTGCATTTTCTCCTACTCTGTGTCCTGTATACTTATTTTCCTTATGGTGTCTCTTAATGAGGGTAAGTTCTGTTTCTTGCATCTATAATCATTTTTATGCTTCATGCTTTCTGGGTCCTGTTTAAGAAATCATTGCCAGTTTCCAGGTCAGAAAGTTATTCTTTGATGTTACTTCTGAAACACAGTTTAAGTTTAAGGTTAAGATCTCTTCTTCAATTCAAGTTAACTTCTTTAAATGTTGTGAGATAGGGGTCAAGAGTCATTTGGGGAGAATTACAGTTTTTCCAGTAAAATTTGTTAAAAACAATTCTCTTTCCTCTACTGAATTGCTTTTGGACCTTCATCAGAAACCAACTGGGCATAAAAGTATGGCTCAATTTCTGGACTTTCATTTGAGTCTTTTGACACAAGATGCTTTGGCTCTTCTATATTATCTGTGTTTCCATACTATTCAACAATCAGCATGTCGTTTCAATTCATATAAAACTTCAGGAATTATAATGAGACTGCACTGAATCCATTTGTGGAAAACTGACATTTTAAAATATCGGGTATCCCAATGCATGAGGATGATATAGCTCTTCTTTTACATAGATATTTAAATTTACTCCTTGATTTACAGTAACGTTCTTGCATATTTTCGTTAATTTTAAGTGTTTTATGGGTTTTGACGCTATTGTATATGGATATTTTCTATTTCAATATCTAATCGTTTAGTGCCAGTACATAGAAATACAACTGATATTTAGGTAGTAAACCTAAATCCTGAGACATGGCTAAATTCACTAATTCTGGGCTTTTCTTGGTAGAGTCCTTAGGATTTTCTACTTAAACGCTCATGATGAATGTGAACCCCAGGTTTTGTTTTTCCTCCTTCCTCTCCAGCCTTTGTTTTTCCATCACTTGCCTTATTGCAGGAACCACCTGAAGTGTGTTGACTGAGATGGTGAAGGTGGACATTCTTGCCTTGTACCCGTCTCGGGGGTCAGAGTGAGCATTTCGCCATAAGGAGTCAGGTCCTGTTTTTAGGGATGCCTTCCTCCAAATGGGGTCCTGTTCCTTCTGAGCTAAGGATTGTCACCTTGGCTGTATCTTGAATTTCACTGAATGATTTGTCCCAATTCATTGAGATGATCAAAGGTTTTTTTCCTTCTTTGTTCTGTTGATATGGTGAATTACATTGATTTTAGAATGTTAAACTAAGCTTGAACTTGAGATGTAGAATCATGTCCTTGTCCATTTCTCCCTTTAGTTCTATCAGATTTTGCACATACATCTTGAAGCTTTTTAATTAGGTGCATTAATATTTATTTTTCTGTTCTACCAATGAATTATCTTTTTTATCATTATTAAATGCATCTCTTTATCATGTATTTATGTTGATTGCTTCATGTTAATAGAATCATTCCAGCTTCTGTATGATTCAATTATGTTTGATACATCTTCTTCTAACTTTTGACTCTCACCCTATCAGTAGCTGTATTTATGTCATCTCTTGTACACAGTGCATAGCTTCATCACATGGTATTTTACTCAGTAACTTCATTTTATTTTTGAGTGTCCATTTCCTTTACACAATGTGATTTCAGTGTTCTTAGAAATCTACCACCATAGGGAGCAGATGTAGCTCAGTGGTTGAGTGCCTGCCTCCCTGTATGAGGTCCCAGGATCGATCCCTGGTTCCTCCGAAAAACAAAAAACAAAAAAAGAAACCAACAGCAAAAAACGGATTTCCACCAACTGTCATGCAATTTTATCCCCTGTGACCTATGTTCCCTTTTCTCCCTTTAATCAGAGACCAGGCTATTAATTTTCTAACTTTTGTTGTTGCTAGTTAGTATTTCATTATATCTCCTCTGTTGGTTCATTGGGTAAAATGCTTTTTTAAACTTTATAGTAATTCAAGGGATTATGATAAGCATCTGTAAATACCAGAGGCTCACTTTGACCACTTCACATATAAAAGACCTTAAAACGGTGTATTTCCCTTCCTCCACCCGTACTGTTCTTGTGTTGCCATACATTTTACTACTGCATATATTAGAACAGAGCTATTGTTTTTGCTTTTAAGACCTGTTTTAAAATGAGAAATCAATGTTTTTTGCTTTCATTTATACATTTAGCATTTCTAGCATTCTTCATTCCTTGGAGAGAATTTGAGTTTTCATCTGGGATCATTTTCCTCAATAATGAAAAACTTAACAGTTCTTGACTGAAAAGTTGTGGTCAGTAAATTATCTCAGATTTTGTTTGCCTGAAATTGTCTTTATCACATATTTGATTATAAAAGAAGTTTTTGCTGTTTATAGAGTAGCATGTGGTCGGGTTGTTGTTTTTCTTTCAGCGCTTGGGAGCTATTAACCCTTTGTCTTCTGGCTGACGCTGTTCCTGATGAGAGTTGGAGGGGACCTTGCCGGTTCTCTGGGTCCTTACCCAGTGCTGAGAACTGAAGGGCAGGCCGAGACTCATCACACAAGGGGAAAAGTTTACTAAGCCGGCCGAGGTCAGCGACAAAGTCTCAAATCTGCCCCCCCCCAAACCCAGGAGGCAAGTGTTTTATTATTATAGGATTAGAGAGGTGGGGACAGAAATGCCACCAGCTGAGCCCATCTGTAAACTTGGGTCTGCAAGGTGAGCATTCGAGGAAGGGGAAGGGGTGAGCTCATGGCCGCTGGTTTTGCCCACTTTAATTGTGTCCTTGGGTCTTAGGTAAGGGGGAAGAGAAGCACAGGAGCTTGCTGGGGAGAGGAAAACAGGAATTTGCTAGGGAATGAAAAACAAGAACTTACTTTGTGACTAAAGACTTTCATTAATAAATAGTGATGCACAGCTACATGCTAGGAATTACAGGAGTGAGATTACATAGTTAAAACTAAGGTGTCATTCGTTAGCTCAATCTAAAAACTAAAGCTGTGGTGTACCATGTATGTGACTGCTCTGGGTCTCACTCAGGGTCAGTGGTCACTCTGTTCTTTGTTTCCTCTATTTCATGCCCCACCTCCCTCCCCAGTCAGCCTACTCCTAAGAAAATCAGGAGAAAAATCAGTCCATATAAACACACCCCAAAATAAGAGAGATGATGAAACCAAAAGATAAGAGCTTTATTACAGCTATTATAAATATGCTCAAGGATATAAAGGAAAATAGAAACATGATGAAGAATAATAGAAGATATAAAGCAGAACCAAGCAGGAGTTCTAGAGCAGAAAAAAACACTATATCTGAAGCAAAAAATGTTCCAGATGGTCATAAGAGAAGATTAGAAACTTCTGAAGGAATGACCCATAAACTTAGGAAAACATCAGTTGAAATTGTCTAACATGAAACAGAGAGAAGAAGAGTAACCTGAGGGGAAGATATTGAATGATCCATTGATGTAACTGGAGTCCACAAAACTGAGGAGAGAGAGGCAGAGACAAAAATATTTGAAAAAATAATGGATCAAATCTTTCCCCAAAATTTGATAAAAAATTATAAACCTGGAGTTGCAAGAAGATCAACGAGCACCCAGTGGGTTAAACATAAACAAAGCTCCACCAACGCATAGTGTAGTCAAATTGCTGGGAACCAAGTATAAAGATTCTATTTTCCTCACTTTAAGCTTTGTCACAGCTGCTGTAAAGGGACCTCTCCCCCATGCTTACTGCTAGGTTACACCTGTGTTCAGCAGGGACTTTCCACTCTGGTGGGTAAAGCAGAAACATCTCCCATCCATGGGTAAACTGTGAGGACTTTTCAACTTCCTCTCCCTCAGCAGTTCTTTCTTTGCCAAAAGATTCTGACTGGCATTATGAAGTCTGGCCCATTACATATCCATCTTAAGATTTAACCAGAGGTTCAAGGGTATCTTTGTGTATGTTACTCTGCCCCATGTATTCCCAAAGCTGCAGCTGCCCTGACCCCAGACCCCTGACTCCCAGGCTCAGAGCCACCACTCTGCTGGTCGTATCCCCTGAGGTATAGCCTGTGCAGGGTAATCTCAGTGCTCTCCTCATCTCCCGCCTTACCTTGGGGATCACAGGCTGGTGCCACTGGATTTCCACTGTCGTAGAAGTGTTGTGTGGTGCATTTCATCTGGTTTCTAGTTGTTTCTGGTGAGAGGGCACTTGGTATCTCTTACTCTAAGCTAAAGTCATGCTCTGATTTTCAGAATTTCCCCTTAGGTTGTGAGTTTCCTAACATTATTCAGCTTCAGAATTTATCAAAAATCTGTGGGAGTGGATGGAGCTCAAGCAGTTGAGCACCCACTTCCCACAGGGAGATCCCAGGTTCAATTCCAGTGCCTCCTAAAAACAAACAAACGACAAGCAAAATAAATGGAAAAACCAACTCAGGGGAGCCGATGTGGCTTAGTAACTGATTGCTGGCTTCAGCCTCCTACATATGAGGTCCCAGGTTCAATCCCCCATGCTGGGAGTTACTAGAGCCCCCATCAGTCTAATACACCAAACTGCTGCTATTTTTCTCTGACCCCAAGAGAGATTTCTTCTAGTACAAAGTTTTGATTCAGGAAATTCCTCCAGGGACTAAGAATCTGCAGAAGTGAGCACAATAACCCAAAAACTCCCATTCCATAGTCTAGCCCGTTCAGTTCTTGTTATCTCAGCAGCTTTCTTTTTTTTTCCTAAAGATTTATTTATTTACTTCTCCCTCCCCACCCCACCCCACCCCTGTCCCCACCCCCACCCCACCCCCATTGTCTGCTCTCTGTGTCCATTCACTGTGTGTGCTTCTGTGTCCTCTTGTAGTCTCATCAGGCGGCACTGGGGATCTGTGTCTCTTTTTGTTGTGTCATCTTTCTGTGTCAGCTTTCCATGTGTGTGGCACCACTCATGGTAGGCTGTGGTTTTGCTCAGGGTGGCTCTCGTTGCATAGGGGCCACTCCTTGCTTGGGGCACCCTTACGCGGGGGCATCCTTGAATGGGCCGCCACTCCTTGCACACAACAGCACTGCACATGGGCTTGCTCACCACACGGGATAGGAGGCCCTGGGTATCGAAACTTTGGGCCTGCTGTATGGTAGGTGGACATTTTATCTGTTGAGCTACATCCGCTTTCCCCTCGGCAGCTTTCTGAAGTGTAAATATAGGTGTTTTGTTATTTACAGATTGTAATGTACCAATCATTTGTAATATAACAGCTACATCATTGTTCTCAGCAGGGAAGTTCTCCCAGAAGTGAAAAATGTGAAGTATATTTTTGGGAGACATTTCATTATAGATGAGAATCTGATCATTTTTCAAAGCCCTTTTCTCTGGGGCAAGGAATATAGAGATGCCAAAGGACTCCCCCTTCCTCTCTGTGCCCTCTGGCTGATGAATAGGATTAATGCCTTCTTCCTTATAGTACCACCTGTGTCAACCCCACCTGCACTCTCTTAGTCCTGCAGGTGAAGGGACATGGCCCTTTCCAGCCAGGACACAAATACCACCACACTGTGCAGGCAGAGGGTCTCAAAATAAGAGCATCCTCGAGTTTGCACTGAGGTCCCAGAGAAGTCCCTTTTGTGATGGCACGTGAGCCCAATACTCCCCGCAATGTCCCCTGATCAGTGCCTTGCTCGATGACAGGCTAAAGTTCAAAAAGTCCAGACTGTGGGAAGCGGATGTGGCTGAACCAATTAGGCTCCCGTCTACCATATGCGAGGCCCTGGGTTCACTTCCCAGAGCCTCCTTGTGAAGGCAGCTGGCCTGCTCCCACAGAGAGCTGACAGCCCAAGTACACGGAGAGCTGGCACAGCAAGATGATGTGACAAAAGGAGACAAGCGACACAGAATAACATGCAGGGAATGGACACAGAGAGCAGACAGCAAGCAAGCGGCAAGCGGGGGGATAAATAAATAAAAATAAATTAAAAAAACAAAGTTCAGACTGTACCAGCCATGAGGATTGCTGCCTGCGGGGGGCTCAGAAGGCTTTCTAGAATCATGAAGCTCCAAGAGATGAAATCTGCTCAAATCTGTGCCCACAAATACCAAATATTAATATTAAAAGTCATGTGGCCTTAACTGTAGATGGGAGAAAAAACAAACATCAGTCAACATAAAGGCAAAGCTGTAGGAATTATTCACTCTGAAGACAAGAGAAAAAAAGATGTGAATAATCAAGAGTCCCTGAATGACCCTGCTGGAAGGTTTCTGTGATACCCAGTATAATCCCACCACCTTGTGGTCAGTGATAATTCCACCAAAAAGAAGCCCACCAACCTCAGGGGACCCCCCAAGAATGGCACAGCTGGTCCAGTTCACCAAAAATCCATGTTCAGGAGGGGCAGTCACCCTCCTGGGAAATCACTGGCAAAGGCAAATGCCACGATGTCATGTTGTATTGGCACCAATTGCACTTTCTGGCAGAAATTTGGGGGAGAGGGCTCAGCCAGATTCACAGCTTCCACCCTCACAAGCACCTAATGAGAAGCAGAAGTGGGCTGGGCCTGGGGCAGCAGGATGGATATGGGGGTCAAGCTCCAGGAGAAATACCCCCCCCCCGATATCTCTTTTAATAAATAAAGGTGCAAGAAGAGTGATGGGGTGGAAACGCCGGCAGTGCTCAGGGGAGAGGCCCAGCCAGGCCTGGGATCTGTGCTCAGGGTCCCTGGAGAACTCGGGGGTAGGTGAAGTCCCTGGAGAAGGAGCAGCAGAAGTTCCAGCCGGCCCAGGCCAAGGAACCATGCAAGGGACTTTAGGGTAGCTAGCCGTCAAACCATCCTTTATCTAAGTACCATCTTTAAAAATCATCTATCGAGGTAAAAGTCACCTAACAGAAAATTAACTGTTTTAAAGTGAACAATTCAGTGACACTGCACCCACTCCCACCTCCATCTGGTTCTAAATTCCAATGTTCTTAAGAGGAAGGCAATAGAATGCAGCCTTGATCCACGCACCTGCCAGGATAGCCAACAGGTAATCAAAACTAACGAGAAATACAAACTAAAAATGTGACTCAAGCCAAGAGTCAAAAAATAAAATTTGTCAGAAGAGATAGACTGATAATTACCTCAAATGTTGGGATTAATTGATAGGATTTTGAGGCAGACTAGAATAGGTAAACACGGGATCCTGGTAGAGTTGTGGAAACAATGGTAAGAGGCAAGTGGAGGCTCTTGATAGCAACGTCTTAAGATGTTAGAGATTCTGATAGAGAAACCAAAGCCAAGTGGCCTTAGCTGTAGATTGGAGAAAAATAAACGTCAGTCAACCTAAAGGTAAAGCTAGAGAAATTATTCAATCTGAAGATGAGAGAGGGAGAAAAAAGGTGGAAAAACTCAAGCATCCCTACATGACCCTGCTGGAGGGTAAAATTAAATAGTCTAGCATGTGTAACTGGTGTCCCCTAGGGGCGGGGGCAGGGGTGGTGGAATGCAGAGAACTGGGCTGGAATGATGGAGGCTATGCATGGGTGTTCACCTCTTCATAGATCACCTGAGCTGTTTGTGTCCTGAGCTATGCGTGTGGGACAGTGAGAACGGCAGTCCTGCCCTTGGTAAGCATGACAACAACTCCAGTCCTGGAGAAACAGTTTACAAAGCAAACTTTATAAACTTTAAATATTCAGGGAGAATACAAACCAAATGTGTTAACAGCTTACATGGAATGTATGAAGTCCATGCTAGAAGCTTACCTAGGATATGAAAGATATATGTTAATTCAAGCTTATTAAGCACTGAAACAAAGAACCATTTGGCCCTTCCTCTGTATAAAAAAGAACTTGAAAATCTTGTTCGGGGCTCAGGTTTTGAACAGAAAGCTCCCGAGTTCGACCAGTGGTAAATAAATTACTTTTTCCTTCCCAAAACTATTCCTGAGTCCTGGCCTTTCTATATGCAAACAATTGAACCTCTCTTGACTTCTACTACAGGAACATATATGACAAAAGAATGGCCTAAACCATAAATTTACATATCCAAGATACTCAGTAACCCCCAATGACATTATCCACTAGGAAACCACACCGAGGCACAGCAGAGTCAAACTGCTGAAAACCAAAGAAGAAGATGAAGCTCTGAAAAACACTAGAGTAAAACAACACACACACAGAGGCCGAACGCACATCAGAAACAGCAGAGGCAGGAAAGTCCATTTCTATGCTGACCTAGTTGACAATTACAGGACTGCCTGGGGCAGTTGACAACTTATAAAGAGGATACTTTATGATCTGTGCGTGCCCACGCTTGGCTGTGCCCACGCTGGCCATGCCCAGTGCTTTCGTGCTAGGACATTGTGAGGCCAAGGCAAGTGGGCTGCTCGGCCTGCTCCCTTAAGAGCTGAACTTAAATCCGATCCTTCAGCTGCTGCTTGTCACAGGCAGTTACAGAGAGAGATCAACTGCCCGGGGAAGCAAAAGGGAGGTGCGTCCTCTCACCAACCCGGCTCTGGGAATCCGGAGGGGCTTCTGGGGACAGGAGCAGGACGCTGGTGGCACCGGCATGCTCCAGAGTATCCGATGCGGTTGCTGCTTTCACGTGCCGGAGGTGGTGACCTTCTGGCCTACAGACCCCGGCGCTGAGACCCCTGGCTCAGCTCAGACACGCCTAGGGTCCTGGAAAGAAGGAAACAGAGGCACAGGCCTGGTGAGCCTGGGCTGGGAACCAACAGCCGTGCTCTGAGGAGCTGGCCCTCGAGCAGGAGTGAGGGGATCTCCAGGCCAGGGTGGGGGCCTCGCCGGCTCTGCGAGGGGTCTGCCCACACCCCGAGGAGGGGGCTCATCCAGGCCCAGCTGTGCCTCCTCCCACTGTCCCGGGCCTGGCCCTCTGTGGGGGGTCAGTCCTCCGAGGGGCGAGGGCTGGAAGGGGGTGGCCCTCGGGGAGCACCTGGCAGCGGGAGCTGGCCTGAGAGCCAGAGGGTGGGCTCTCCAGCTGGGAACAGCCCCCAGACCCTCTCAGGAGCCCCTCCGTGTTGGAGCTAAGATGCCAGGAGCCCCCGGGGAGAGAAGCTGCTTTCCTCACCGCCTCGCACAGACCCTGTTCCCCAAATGGAGACCTCACCTGAAGGCTGCAGCCTCCTTCCACCTGCCAGCCTCCACACAGAACTCCAGATACAAGTCTACCTGCTAGGGGGCTGTGGGGCCGGGGCTTTAGGAAACCACCCCATGGGAGAATCCGTCCCGCGTCCAGCCTGGAAACGGGGCCCTGGACGATGCCGGACCAGACGGGGCTCCTACACGGGGTGCTGAGGGGCTCGTGCTGCTCCCTGCTGTGTGCCGCCCTGTCGGGGTGGACCCCCCGCCCCCGACCCTCTGCGTTCATCCCTGTTCATGCTTCATGGGGAAGGCTCAAGAGCATCGCCCTCTGGGAAGAAGGTTCTGGAGAGGCGGCCGTCCCTGCCAGGCCGCCTCTGCTTCCCCTGAGGTCCTGCTCTGAGGGACGCGAGGAGCCTCAGTGCCCTCCCTGGTGAAGCCAGAACTGCCGCTCTGAGGAGGCCCCGGGAGAACGGGCTAAGGGAGAGGGAAGCTGAGGAAGGGGCCACCAGGACTCTCGGGGAAACGCACAGGAACGCCCAGACTCTGTGGAGTGCCAGTGGCCCGATGGGACAGCGAGGGGCTGGGTTTTCCACTCTCCTACGGGCCGCGTTGCACTGCTGAGAGCTCCCCTGAGGGAACAGGATGTGGCCCCTCCAACTTTGGGGCAGAGAAGCAGGGAGACAATAAAATAAGTTGCGTCCAGTCACCCGGCCTGAGGTGATACTTCACGGTGAGAAAACTCCCCGTGGAGGGTCCACTGGCCGCTCTGGCCCTCCTCCCTAGGCCTCTTTATAAATATTTGTATATTGGGACATTCTGGGGCCGCAGGTGAAGGACCTACGCAGACCCATCCCTCCTCCCACACCTCGAGTGGAAATCTGGCCCCGTCTACCTCAGGCAGCAGCCTCTTCACTGTGCTGATTGACACAGTCTAGGACCTTCCACAACACCCGCAGGCAGGTACTGTGAGTCTGTGACGCGCGTGTTAGACCACCTGAAAATACTGAGTCCAATCACGTGGGCCTTTATTTTACTCTGAGGTTATTTCTGTTGATTTACTTTTATCATGTATTTGTGAGAGGAACTAGGTAGCGATTAGCACGTGGAATTGGGCATTAGTGGAACACCGGATCTGGAGCTGGTTTGGGCATTACTCGTTGAGTAATTCTGAGTAATGGTTTCGTCTCTTGAGACTAAATTTCCACTTCGGCAAAATGGAGAAAATCCTAATCATTGCCATGGAGGTGACAGTGAGGATTAATGAGAGACAGTAAATTAGCAAGTACACGTCATTGTACTGCGCTTTCCTTTGTCACGCTTCACAGAAAATGCATTCTTTACAAACTGAAGGTCCGTGGCAATCCTGTGAGTGCTGAGCCCATCTATTGGCACCATTGTTCCAACAGCCCATGCCCACTTCATGTCTCTGTGTCACATTTTAGTTAAGGTACATACATTGCTTTTTCAAAAGACAATCCCACTGCACACCTGGAAGACTACAGTGTTGTATAAACATAACTTTTACATGAACTGGGACCAAAAAGTTTATTGTGATGTTCGCTTTATTGAGGTGGTCTGGACCCAAACCCACAATATCCCCAAGGTGCGCCTGTACTTAGGGCCGCTGCACACACAGAGGCCTTCAGCAAGGGGCAGGGAACATTTTCAGAGGACAGATAGGCACTCTTTTACATCAGAGAAAATAAGCAACATATATCAAATATCCAGTTTAAGTCCCTACCTCTTTCTACTCTTCAAGAAACTAGTAGAACCTTCCAAAAAACCTCATTGATCTGGTTCCAGAATTTTCTCATTTCACTTAAAGGAAGAGCCACTGTCCTTGTAAAGCTTCCTGGTTCTTCCTTCTCTAATACACACACACACACACACACACACACACAACTTGGGCCTGCACATGCCAATACTGAAGACACACGCCGTGGGTGATACAGTGGCTTCCCCAGTTTCTCAGAGATGGCAGGATCTGCTGAGCTTTTCTTGCTCAGGTACATTTTCCTTAGAGCCTGTGAGTTCCATGAAGAGTTTGTCAATATATCTACACAACTGCCCCAAACCCTTCTCACCTCTCCTTTCAAATGCGCTCTTCTGTCTGAGCTGTAATATCTGGGCTAGCCCAGTTGCTCTTAACTTCTAACTGATCTGAAGAGGAGGGGCCATGAATGCAATTTTTTTCCTGAAATGGGGACCTCTGCTCCACCTTGAGTGCCAACTCAAGTCTGAGTTTAGTCCTTGAAACAGAGATGCTGAGGGGTGATACTCAGAGTTTACCTCACAGGAGGGGCCAAGGAGGAAGCAACTGCTGGGATGGTGGACAACAGAGAGGACAGAGGTGCTGAGTCCCCAAAACCACAGCTTGGGGGTTTTAGGGCATTGCGGAGCTGTAGGAACCTACTGCGCAGACCTGGGGGAGACCCACAGCGTTCCCTGCTGCTCCCTGGCCAAAGATCCATCTGTCAGTAGAAATAGTGGAGTGAGCCTGGGAGCTTGGCCACTGTCATTCCACAAACATCCATGGCCACGCCCCACACTGTGGTTGAAGACGACTGATAGAATAAACAGCCCTTTCCTTTGAGGACGTCCTGGATAACTAGGAGAAATACATGTGGGCAACACGACAGCTGAACAGTATTTCTGAAGGTGAAGGGAGGTAAGAATGGAGATTTCCAGATGCAAAGACATGAGCAGGTTGTTCAACATGGGCCACATAAGGGAGACAACTGGGAACCCAGGTCCTGAGCAAGTGGATGGCGTGGGGGTCCTGCTGCCAGATAAACGACTCCCAAAATAGTCCCGGAAGAGTGACAGAATTTGGAAAATCTCAGACGCATTAAGTGGTGTGGCATGTTGATGGGACAACAAAGTATATCATTTGACAATTGCCTTAGTCCAACCCAATTGAAGTGGCGAGATGTACAAGCCACACTGTGAACGCCCTTGCTGTCCATGGGAGATGAATGGATTTTTAATATAAATTTGAGTTGTTAGATCTTGTAAATATGGGAAATACTTCATGAAATTTATATTTGAAAAAGACATCCCAGGTAGCAATTTCAGCAACATGCCTGAGGCAGCCAAGCAGATAAGGGCATGTGAGGGGGGTCCAGGGCATTTGAGGGGGACTGAGGGCCCGACACAGAGGGGGGTGCAGGGAAGAAAGGTATGGGAGATGCTCGGGAGGAAGAATGCATGAGGTTAATGACTTTGTCTCTGGACCATGGGAAAGGGAAGAGGCAAAGGAGAGACTGAGCGCTTCAGTCAGGTTGACCAGTTGATTCTGGCAGCCTTCACTGCCATGCCAACCTGAGAGACTGAGAGCAGGATGTGGGAGGTAAAAGGGGTTTTATGTTCTATGTCTAGAGATGAAGCACGTAGGGAGACCGGTGGAAATCTCCACTTGAGACATCAGGGCTTGTCATGACTCATTGTCAGTCATTTGCACAGTGGCAATAGGGACACATGTGTGTGACGTACCTCAGTCCTGGGGGAAAGCATGGACAGGGAGCCACCCCTGCCCACAGAATAAAGAGAAAAGGCCAAAAATAAAAGTCCATTTGAAATATTTTTTTAATGCCCCGTTTCTTTGTTCATGTGTTTTTTCAATCCTGTATGCAATACTATAACATTAATCAATGACTTTTCTGATTTGAGCCCAGGTAACAATACAGAAGGTGGAGTTGAGTGAGAGCAAAGCCCCAATTTCCATACAGTACTGGTTTAAGAGTGAGGATTACAGACCTCGGACCCCTTGGCCTTGAGGCTCTGCAGGTTCAGGACATCCTGGGAGGTGGTTTCCTGGGGCCAAGATCAGAGGTACCAGCATTCATAACTGGTGCAGGCATCTTGTGCTTCCATCATAAGGAAAGAGTGAGCCTTCTTCAGTTGCTGAATGTATCTTTCCTTGTGTTACTAAGTTCAAGTTGATTAATCGACATTCAAATTTTTTACATATACTAATATTTTTCTGCTTATGCTTTCATTTACTAAAAATTTGTGTCTATACCTGTAACTATGATTGTGGATTATTTGTTTTTTAGTTTTGCTTATTTTTGCATCACCTAGTAATAAGCTATCTATGATTTTGATGTATATAATTTTACAATTTTACATGTTCTCATCAAATAGCTTATTTTATCCATATCAACTGCCCCCTTATTCTCTAGTAAAGATTATTGCCTTAAAGGCTACCAGATCTGATAGTTTTATATCAACAGCATTCTGTTGGTTAGACTCTGCATGGTATCTATTCCTCATCCTTTTACATTCAACATATCTGATTTTTAAGTGTTTTAATGGCAATCATTGTCTTTAAGTGAAGTATTTAGTCCATTTACATTTACTATAATTCCTATGTTGTATTTTTGTCTACCTTTCTCTTTATCCCATGTAGCATTTGTTTGTTTTTCCACCTTTCTTGCCTTCTTTTTCATTAATTATTTTTATTGTACACACACCTTTATCTTTTTACATATATATATTGATATATTTAGTAGTTACCCTAGAGATTACAACATGCAGTCTTCATTATTTAGCATCTTCATTGAATCAATGCTTTTATTTCTGTGCAATGCCAGAAACTTACAACAGTAATCCCCTCCCAACCCTTTGTGATATGTATGACCATTATACATTTTGTTTTTAAATAACCACTACTGCCAAACATTATCAGTGTTGTTGTTTAACTGTTTATATTATTTTCTATATCCATTACATTTGCCCCCTCCCTATAATGTGATATTTCATAACATTCAAGTGAGTGCCTGACAGGACTTCACCTCTTCAACACCAAGCAACTGTAGAAATTTCTGCCCTGCTTTTCAGAGGTTTTGGTTTATCACTTTAATGCCCTACCTCATATAGACTGAAATTCAACAAAGATCTAGTGGGAGGTTGAATCTCCTTTTATTTTTCCATCTCAAAGGACATTGAATTATAATCAAATCCTTTCAGCAAACTTTGAGTTTGTCATACAAACACACAGTTTAGATCATTTCGCATGGTAGAACAATATCTGCAAAATGCACTGAGCTAACACCACAATGCCTGGAGAAGTCTGCTCGGATGGACTGGCTACTAAATTCCATACAGTCCTCTTCTTTCGTCCTTTTCTGGAATCCCAGTCTCCCAGCCACAGGACATTCTAGCTCCATCTGTGAAACTCTCAGAACGTGGTTAGCTGACATGGGCCATGAGAGAGCACAGGATGTACAAAATCACCCCTTGGAGTCCTCACACCTCAGAATTTTGTTTCCTGGACTGGATGGTAACCACCCCCACTCCAGTCCTGCCTGAGACCACTGACACGAACACACACTAAGGCCATGGTCCCAGGTGTCCGGGAGGATGAAGAGGGTTTCCCACCTGAGCCTGAGCCTTCCCTCTGCCTCTCAGAGCAGCTCCAGTCTCTGGCTTTCCCACCCATCCCTTGTGTTCCTCTCAGTCCTTCTGTGTCTTGGGTGCTCCTCTAGCCCCACCCATTACTCTCATGCCCTGCCATCCTGGGGACCCCAGTTCATCCAAAGCCCACCCTCAGATAAGAGCAGTGGGGCAAAGGGAGATTCGTGGAATGGGAGCTTGGGCTCCCACCAAGATCAGAGAGAGAACCTCTTTCTCCTTATCCTCGGAGGTCCCGGAGCATACAGGAAAGGGAGCCAGCTTCAATAAGAGCAATGGATGGCCCTATCTCAGCCCTGGAGAGAGGGAGAACTGGCCCTGGAGGGATCAGGTAATTAGACCCTGAGTCTTTCTTGTCTACTCAGTTGCATGGTTAGGATCCACCTTGCTCTGCCCCATTATTGGTCTCACAAGGGGCCCTGTCTCCAGTGTGGAGAGGACCAGCCTGGGTGCTGGTGTCCACACCAGATATGTTTTATCATGATCACACAGAAGAAAGGTTGGGCTAGACCAGGGGTTCTTAACCTTTTTTGTTCCATGGACCCGTCTGCCAGTCAGGTGAAAACCACGTACCCTTACTAAGTCCACACTACACTGTGCAGCATTTAATAAGTATATCACATCTACACCAACATACCCCACAAGAACAATGTTTCTTTGAATTTCAATTCAAGCTCACAGACCCCTGGTCAAGAACTCCCAGACTAGACAGAAGGACGGACACTTTTCCCATCCACTGCTCCAGGAAAGGGCCTGAGAAACTTGATCTGGTGGGGAAATAACTGCAGGAACTTCCCAGTCTGGTGTTGGTCACCGTCACTGAATTCCCTGGGCCAGGCCAAGGGGGATGCTTGGGTGCTCACATCCCCATCAGGCTGACACCGCACTTAGCACGGGGGTCCTTTTACATCCTAGACAGGAGTATGATCCTCGGGCAGGGACCCAGAGCAGTCCAGGAGGCCAAGTTGCTGTTAGGAGAGCAAGAGAAGCAACCAGAACCCTGAGGCCCACGGGGGCCTTGTCAGGAGCCCTTTGGACCTTCCTCCTGGGAGCCGGTGCCGGCGCTCACTGGGTGCTCAACTCTACTCTCTCCCCCCTGCAGGAGGGGTTCCTGTCACCACCAGATTGTGCTACTGGCCAGGTCAATAGGACCACGGGCAGGGACCTGGACGGACACACGTGGCAGTGGGTCCAGAGCTGAGACAGGGAAAGCCACACCTGCCAGGTAGCTGGTATTTATTTGTCACTTCTCACCTGGTGGGATGTGCGTGGTGGGCCTGCTGTCATGTTCACCGTACTTTGCTCCAGGGACACAACAATATCAAGGAAGACATTGTCCCTGACGCCAGGATTTTCATTCCAGTGCGAGTGTGCCCTTAGACTACATGTGGCAAGGGGGACTTTGGCAATGACAACCTACAGGGCCTACCCTACTGAGACTGGGGAAGAGAATGCTCCCAGAGTAAACGCCCTTCACGCCGAGGCCTGCGGTTAAGGGGGAGTTGCCGGGTAAGGGACAAATGGGAGTGGGAAGTCCTGGGAGACCCTCCCCCAGCCATTTTCACCCATCATCCAGCTGCTATTGCCACAACGAGCTGCTCCGGGCCCATTTCAGGGTGCATTTTTGACATTGCATATTTCTGAAATTATATATTCTATATAGAATGCTTTGGCAACCTATTGTTGGTTGCTTGTCCACCAGATTTCTTTTGTTTTTTCCTAATTCTGTCCTAGGTTATTTTGCACTTCTAGTAATAAAATTCAAATTTAATATGATATCAAGCTATAAATAAGTGAAAACAATGTGAAGTGTGGAAGACAGTCTAGGGGGACCCCCGGCACTCCCCACCTCCCCATGTTCACTCTTTGGACGCTCCTCCGCTGGGTGTTGGCAGGACACGACTTGTTTCGTCGTTATATTAGATACGGTGTTGGAGCACAGCACAAAGACCCTCAAGGGAAAGGCAGTTTTGATTACTCACAGCCCCAAATGGGAGTAGGCTGCCTGGCACGGCTGCACAGGTAGTACCTGGGAAACAGGGAAACAGGAAGCTGACGCCGTAGGAGGTGGAAAATATAGCAAGCACGGCTGGTTAGCTAGCCTTCACATGCTCCTGGTCAACTGGAAAATTTCACAATTTTGAAGGTTCTAGACAAAGAGGCTGCTCCTGATGGCTACCTGCCCCAAGGGTGAACCGGGCTGGTGCACAGTGGCCCCAGGGCATGAGATCAGATAAGGAAAGTGACTGGAGCGAGAACTTCATCAGCTGCTCAAGGAAGGACTGGAAGGGACTCCAGCCAGGGCCTCAAAACTGAATCAAGACAGCACATGAAAACTATTCTACATGACCCTTCAATGGCCTGACATCTGCTTTCCACTCAGTTATTTGGGGTATGAGTCCCTGAATAGCAGAGGACACTCAGAGAGTAGCACACACTGCCCTAAGCAGCACAGAAAACTTTTATTATAACAGTAAAAAGGACAAGCCAAGTGGAAGCACGAGAAGTCCCCCACTGAAGGCTGGTAGCCCAGATCCCTCTTGGTTTGGCATTAGCCAAGAGAATAGACCAGGTAAGGCAAGGGCTGTGAGACATATTTTTTGTCTGTCTCCCAAGTCCAGAACAGCCCCTTGAAACACCTGGCGGCAGGAGCTCTGTGATTCCTCGGGTGCCAGGAAGCAGAGAGCAGCCAAACCTTCCCTGAGATTTAGCTCAGAAGCTTCTGTTTGGATAACAGTGCTGTCAGTCTCAGACCCTGGGATATCAGGGGTGCTGAGAATAGAGCAGTAAACTCTGACTGGCCCCCAAGAATTCCTTGGGCTCTTCCATTCAGAGGGCAGCCATACATCCCCTGAAACTCAGACCAGGCGCTTCAGTTTTGGCATCTGCTCCCAACGTCTCCCCCCCGATTCGGCTTGGGCGCTTTGGTCTGATCGTCGGGGTTTCAGGCATCCCTCAGGGCCTGGGTCAGTCACAGGGATGCCTGTCCACCAGGCTCTGGAATTAAAATTCTCAGGACGCTGAGGCCAGAGCATCAGCTCCAAATTATGTGGCATGGTGAACATTTTAGTCAGACTTGGACTCTGGGATGCCAGATTGGTCAACTAACCAGGGGGGCGGGGCAGGGGAGAGAAATAAAAAATTTAATTTAATTAAATTTTT
The DNA here is from genome assembly GCF_030445035.2 of Dasypus novemcinctus. Lineage (NCBI taxonomy): Eukaryota > Metazoa > Chordata > Mammalia > Cingulata > Dasypodidae > Dasypus > Dasypus novemcinctus. The sequence goes on along the minus strand of NC_080678.1, from coordinate 131,273,637 downwards.
AAAAAACACTGCCAGTAAAGAAATAAGTTATTTTTTTAAAAAGCACTTCTTCATTCTGTAAGAAAGAGATCTTCTTTTGGAAGAAAATAAGGCTCACCCAATGTGGAGAAGAAAAGAATTTATCCCAATCTTGCAAGAAGGGGTCACAACCAGAAAACATTGCTGGTGCCCCAAACAAAGAAAAATGACACAATTTATACCCCTAAACCTAGCACATAAGCCCTTCCTCTGTTTCTCCACAGGTTGGACACTTCAGAGGTTACAGCCTGTCTGAGAAGTCTAACTTCCCCATGCAAGTTTTCCAGTTTGTGATTAACCACTTCCCCCATCACATTCCAACCATTTTAGCTTTTACCTGCTCCTTTTGCCAAATAAGGACTGGAATTTAGTGCTGAATTGGCATTGACTTAGCTCTTTCTTGTGCATCCATTTTACTGGCTATAGGACTGGCTTAAGCTGGTTTCCTTTGTTCCTGTTTAACCTGAGAGTGGGAGACTGAGGCAGTAGGCTACTAGGTACATTAATTAATATTTTCTTCCTTTATGTAAAAACTAAACTAATCTCCATTTCTTACAATTCTTCCTAGAATAATGGGCATGGTCTCTAGCCTAGCAATTAACTCCCCATAGGAGTGTCTTCTCAAAAATCAGGAAATTCTGTCTACTGCTGGTCTACATGGCCACAGGATAGCCAAAAGCAGCCTTTGTTTAGGACCCTGTATTCCAGCTAAACCCATGTAAAAGAGGAGGACAGACAGATCTGAGGGCCAGAAACCTCATGTCATGTCTCCTTAAAGAAATGAGGAAATAAAACTCAAACTTCCATTAGTTTAAACTCAGTTGTGCCTGTAAAAGGTATGAAAAGAGACCAAGATCCAGACTGGTTACTAAGCCTCACCTGGACGAATAAGGAACCTCCTCATGTGCCATCAATTACAATTCAAAGGTTCCTGGCTTTCCTCATTCCCTGAATATTTCCTTGTAACACCCCAAACCTTCCAGCAAAAAAGGCCTGTGGGGTTTTCCCCTTGTGGGAGTAATTAATGGGATGCCGCCCCAATTCATGTCTCATCTGGGACAGGGCTTCTCTAGACCCCTTAGCTCCATATCTAGCAGCTGCCTGGGGATTTTCCTGGAGGGATGAAACTGGGGGTCCTGCATGAAGATTCTGCCATGGGAAGACACTGGGAGCTTTGTGTCCAGGTGATTCTAAAGTCAAGTCTTTCCCTAAGCCTAGCTAAGTGTGTAAAATTCTCTCTTCTGTTCTAATCTGTGCTTGCTTTAACTTTCTTAGTTTGCTTGTGCCTAGGAAATCAAATTTGGGGTTCGCCTGTTACAAATTGGATAATGGTGAAAGGTAACCTAAAAATGAGACTTTAAATGTCAATACTGCCTTGCTAGTGGATTTAATACATAAATATTCAACTGCTGGAAAAGCAGAAAGACTTCACAAAGTTGTTACTAAAAACATTCTTGTGGCTTAGTTAATAAAGGTACCCAATTCACCTTAAAGTAAAAACTTATTAGGAACTGTAACTAAGAATTAAGATCATTTATAGATGCCTTTATATTATAAAACAGCAGAAAGATAATAACTAAAAATATAACTGGGTAGATTTAGCCTAAACCTACTATTGTTAAGTGTAAATTCTAAACTGACCTTACCTTCGTTTATGGTTACTTCAAGCCTAGCCACACCCCTTGCCTTTGCTTATGGTTATTTCATAACAGCTTCTGCCCCTAGGCAAAAGCAAACTTGAGACATCCCTGTCCCCTGTCCTACTGGCATTGGTGACCCTGCATTCTCTCATGGCGCCAAGTGTGGACTAAACTGCTGCCTGGTGGAATTCTCGGCCCTCAGGGTTGAACGTCCACTCTTCCAGTCCAGCGGCCACTGGATTCCTGTTGTCTCTGAGGACTGGGAAGTGAAAGAGACCTCCTGCTTTGACTGTCAGAGTTCCTTAAAGCATCAGTTCATAAGAAAAACCAGCTTTCTTGAGGCTTCGATAGCCTCAGTGAATATACATAGAATTAGTCTTGCTCACCCAATGTCTGCTAAAGTCAAAGTGAAACATAGAGTTCTGAAGCAAAGGAAAATTGTATTAAAGCATTGGGACATTTTGCTTATAAGCCATTAATTAAGACATGAAATTCTTGTGCAAAACTGCATGGTCACTGTGCAAATTAGAGTAATTAAAAGGGAGCCTTCAAACAAATCTTTTAAGTGTCATCTTACAGTTAAACCTATTTTGTAAGAAAATGAAAATTATAACAGCGAGTTCTAGGTCAAACTCTATTCATGTCTGCCTACTTGTTTAATATATAACTTCATACATTGGGATGATATCAAATTAACAAGTGAAAATTCTTAGACGAGCTCTATTCAAGTTGAAAAACCAAATGTGCAGTTATACATGTGAATAAGTATTCCTGGAGCCCAAATTAGGCTGAGCAGGATGGAAAGATAATATAGAAATCCAAATATAGAAACTTAGGAAAGGAAAAAGTTTTTCCTAAGCTCTTTATTTTTTTTTCTTTTTTTTTTTAATTGATTTTGTAAAAATATTACATTAAAAAAATATATATGAGGACCCCTTCAACCCCACCACCCCCACCCCACCACTCCCCCCCCCCCCCCAGCAACATTCATTCCCATCATCATGACACATCCATTGTATTTGGTAAGTACATCTCTGGGCACCTCTGCACCTCATGGTCAATGGTCCACATCATAGCCCATACTCTCCCTCATTCCATCCAGTGGGCCCTGTGAGGATTTACAATGTCCGGTGATTGCCCCTGAAGCACCATCCAGGGCAATTCCAAGTCCCTAAAACGCCTTCACATGTCGTCTCTTCCTAAACTCATTAACCTGCCCTACCCTCAAGGCCTTCTCTTCACAAAGGCTGTGGGGGAAAGACAAGGTGTGACAGATTGAAATTATCTCCTAAACTGGGGAATGAAAAACCTAAGTTTGTCCTGTAATCCCTCAATTTGAACATTTTAATAGCCTTAAAATAAGGGTGATTAATAATCCTACTACCAAATATCAACAAGTAAAGAAAAAGTCCTTGAAAGTTATGGAAAGATTTTTAAAAATAAACAGTTTTCCAGAACCTAGTAGTCAGTGTGCATTTCCTTGCATAAACTATAACAGTTTTAATTTTATCTAGCTTGGGTATTATCTCCCTAGGTTTACGAAATACCAAGTACATAAATTTGTTAAGTCTTTAAGGTGATGAAAGTTAAGTTCATATCTAATGAAACTAAGTTAAAGAAATATAGATCTGCCCTCTTTTAAATGCATAAAATAAATTCCATTAGTTGCTAATTATAATCTGAGGTAAATTAATGAGTCTATGTTGTTGTGGTCAATTATAAAGAGTTTATAAAAGCATCTTCTAAACTGAAGCATTTAAATGGTTAATTCCAGGAAGTCATTACTAATTAGAAACCTAAATTGATATTAATGGCAAGAAGTAACTTCATAACAAGGAAACCTGTTGGAAGTCACATCAATCTGCATATTCAAATGGTGATTAAAGAAAAAGTATCTTGATTCCATTGGCAATCTTTAGTTTTCACTTTAAAAATTGGAAAAAGTAGTTTTTCCTCTACTACTAAAGTAAAATACCTGCTAATTAACATCTTCATGGTAAAAGTACAGAAGTAAGAAGCAAAGTACAAAAAAGTTAAGTTCATTTGATATGTTACACATTGCTTTGGAAATGTTAAAAAGTGTATAAAAATCAAGAGATAGACTACAGCATTGTCAAACTCTTGTGCATTCAGACCAGGCCTTCGATACACTGCAGGTTGCCTCTCCATATGAGTTATTGGCCAGGATGTTCACTGACCCCTAAAACCATAAAGGTATCTACTACATTTCTGTTTGTGCTCCTGAAGTTGATGGAGACTACATTGCAGTTTCAAACTCCTGCAGCAGCCAACAATGGCTTGATATAGCCAAGTATATAATTGATATCACCTCCAGACTGGCACTGTTTCATAGTGCTGAAGGGTGCAATGTGCCAGGCTGGTGGAGTACTGGAGCCTCCCTTCCTACCTTCTCTCTAGGGTCAATGGTGCTGCAGCTTGCTGACTGTGTGAAGGACATACCAAGTGGAGCAATGGTCACCAGAGTACTGTGAGTAGAACTTAAACAAAATTGGCATTATTGCCTGCTCCTAAGGAAATATAACATATAATGTATTGCAAAACCTGGAACTTAAATCTATTAATTGCTGCTCAAAAAGGAATTTATGCAGTGGGTAGTATATTAATTAGTATTAAGTGTAGTACCTATAGCCTATTCTGGATATATGCCTGATGATTATAGTGATATATTTTCTATTCTAGACCATATGCAGAGAAACATTAAACATGCTAAAAGTCCTGGTAAACTTCATTTTCTAAGTAGTTAATGAACATGCTTAGCCCAGGTCTCCCTCCTAGTCCTTACTCCAGAACTTGTCCCATTCATACCCTGGGGAGGACTGGCAGACCCACATGCCATCCTACAAGGGCTAAGCATTTTCCCACCAGAGGGGAAACAGCAAATAGGGTGGCTAAAATCTACTTCAGCTTAGCCCCTTTGAGGTGGCCTATGGACAACCTTTCTTCACCCAGGACTGCAGACCAGATTCTGATCAAAACTTGGCAAGAAAACAAGCCTCACTCAATTAGAGTCAAAATGCAAGGACCTTTACTCTGTAGTTCTGATCACTCCCACAGCTATTAAAATTAAAGGAATGTCCAGCTTGGTGCACTAATCCTGAGTGAAGCCAGCTGCCCAAGAAAGTGCCAGTTCACCAGAAGCACCTGACAGGATGTACGAATGCCAGTCATTGGACGGCCTGGAATACCTCTTCAAGAGACAAAGCTAAGTAGTGTCTATGTCAAAGTCAGCTGTTTCCTCTAACTCTAGCCCAAATGCCCATTGCTAGGGGGAGGGCAATCAGACACCCCTTTTAAAAATCTTGCCTGTTTTCATCTCCTGTAGCCTAACTAAAAAGGGCAATGCCTCTTCTCATTCATCTCCTCTCCTATAGGACCTGGGATTGGCAATTTACACTAAACCCCTTTATCTCTTGCAGTCTCTCCCTAGAGTTAACCAACAGCATAAAATAACTCAAGGAAGGATTTTTTTTCCCACCAACTTTGGGAAAATGCTGACTTTGCTGGCACCTGCCTTTTCTACTTTTGTGGTCCAGTGTCCTCTTATTCTCAAGATTGTAATCCAGTTTATTTCTACCAGAATCAACATCTTTTTAGCCATATGGGAACTTCATCCAGCTTTGCCCAGGATGCCAGATCCATCTTCCTCCAATGAGATAGAATAGCAGGAGGGCTTTGCACTTGTCAGGTAGGGCCTACTGCCCCTAACCAGCAGAAAGTAGCTACAAAAGAAAGATCATCTCCCTTCAGCACCCCTTTAAGAATAAAGGTGTAAACTCTCTGAGGGGGGGAATGAAGCCAGCTAGTATGACAGGGAATCAATAGATGGATCTGGAACCTGGCAAGAAGCCCTCGTGGACATCAAAAACCCCAAGATGACTGCTGGAAGACACCCCCACCCCAAGATTCTGCCATTCAGAAAAAGATTTCCTCCAGAAGCCAGGAGAAGCCCTGATATTCCCCTAAGGACTTTATAATTAGGCCCAACTGGGGGATTGATGGGTGGGGTAATCAATCAAAACAGCAAACAGCTGCAACTCCTCCCATGCCATTAGCAAAGGGACAGAATAATTAAAGGTTTAAAAAGGAAGCACGAAGCTCTCTTGCCTTCACCCTGTCCCAGTGCCAGTCCTGCCCTGTTCCTGCCTTCTGTGCCCTGCTCCCACTGAGTTCGCCTGCCTGGATCAACAAGCAAGTAAAACCTGGGCATTTATAAGCTATAATGGGAAAGTGTAATCTCTAAATCAGCCCACTTTATCACTCTTTAGCCCCTTTTTCTTTACCTAGGACCCATGATCTGTTACTTTCTCCCATGCCTCTTTCCTCCCTACATTGATAAATTACTGGCCTAACTCACCTGATGAGCTCTTGAAATTCATTTCTGCAGTGTAGTCAAGAACCTAGACAAACTTTTAATTTGTGTGTGTGTATGTATTTTTATTCAAAAACTTTTTTTTTTTTTTGCCGGGAGTCCCTGGTCATGATTAAGCAGTCTAATATTTTTTGTACTTTTGATATGTGAGATACAAGAATTTGGGGTATTTGTCAAGATAGACTAGTTCAGTTCAATGAATATACTTGTTTGAAGATTCTGTAGACACCTAAGGAGCTGGGGTGATGGTTTTGGATTCCATTTGTTTTTGGACAGTGAGAAGGGTGGGCACAGTTAGAAGAAAAGGGACTGAGCTGGGTTATAGGTGCTGAATATCAAGGAAAGGGGAGGGGAAAAGGGTGGAGAGGAATGACCAGGATGAGCTTTGGGAGGATAGCAGTTTTTCATCATAGCTTGGAGAGCACATAGCTTGGAATGGGCAGCAGGGTTTTCCCAGCTCTGGTGTGGTTGGTTGGGTGTGGTTAACTAGGAGTTGGTTAGGAGGTAGGGGTGGAGTCATTCTCCATGGCAAGGTCTTGGGTTGGAGTGACATCTGAAACGATGTCTTCTCCAACAGTGAGCTCCTGGGATGGTGTCTTTTTATCTCAGACATGGGACAGAGGCATCCTTTCCAGATGGACACCCACTCCAGTTCATGGAGTCATGCATTTGTGTCTCAATGGTATAATGAGGCTGAGCTGCTTATAGAATTTGAAGGAAACCTTTGGCCTGGAAGCTTGACTTGCTAATACCGTTTAAATCAGGGGCCTGTTTTGATAGAGGTGGTATCACCTCTACAATTATTACCGTAATTGGACCAAAGGACCTGAACACAACCAGCACACTTAAGGCCCAAATTGAGGGTAGCCAAATCTAAAACACCTGGCAGCCCAAGGTTTGGGATTTTTTTGCCAAAAGGTTACTATGTTTTAATGTGTGTGGCTGAGGCTGGGACTCCAGCATCTGCCTGCAAGCTGGTTCTCTGATTTAGCCAATCAGTGTTTGCCAAACACCATGGCACGTGGGACTCGGCATTTGCCATGTTTGGTTGAAACAGTGGCTTATTTGGAGGATTTGAGCCTCCAGATAACAAACCAATGAAAGTATTCAGACCAGTAATCACTAGACCAAAAGGCAGTAGAGTGGTTCGGCTACATTGGCTACATGGCGTGTACCTTTCCCTCTGGCATGAATTCTTACCAAGGACGCATTGTCTGGTTTCAGGTGACAGAGGGTGTTGGTTCCCCATTATTTGTCAATGGGATTTGCATTTGCCAAGTCTGTGAAAACGACCTTGGGAGACAATTTATATTTCCCGGAAGGGATTAGAAGGGGCTGGATTAATAATCTATCCCTTCTAGCCTGAATAACGGGGAAGATTTCTAGGCAGTGGAAATTTGGATCCCAGAAGGGCCCATAAAAAATGGGCAGGTACTGGGCCTTTAGACAATCTATTCTTTGGGTCCCATGAGATTCTCCAACCTCAATCAGGCATCCAGCCCTTATGGACTGGATACATACAAAATCCATAGCCATAGAGGGAGATATTGTGGAAGACTCTCGTGTATAGTGACGCCTCATAAACATAGAGAGATGAGTCATGTTCCCCGTTAAATAAAGAAAAGGGCATGGAATGGCTTGTAAAAACTAGTACGTGATGTAAGTCTGTCCCAAGGAATGAAAATGAGAGAAATTAGGAATTGGGGCAAGAGTGAGACCCATTTAGAGCTCCACTGCTGGACTGCAGCTCAAAGAGCAGCTGTTTAAAGAGACCATTGTTTCTTTCAATTAAGCCAGCCTCTTGGGGCCATATGCCAGATGGGAATTCCATTTACTGGCCTCCATTAAAAAAAAAAAAAGTACACACGGAAATCAGAGAGTTTCATTGGAACCTATCTATCTAAAGGTGATTTGGACTTCCATCAGAGTTTGGGGGAATGGATTAGTGTTAAGTATGTAGAAAATTATGCAAACAAAAATCAAGATGACACATAGTCAAGGGAAAACAAAAAGTTCTATAAGAAAGGAGATGTAATATTAATAAACTGCAAGCTCAGCTGTGAATAATAACCTTGCCAAAATAAACCCTGAAAATTGATATAATAAATATTACTGAATTTGGACCATGGGGGAAAGGAGTATGTGCCAGGTTGGAAGATAGCCAACTTCCCATCTTTTAAAGTAGGAAATTAATAGGTAAAATATAGTATTAGAGGAATATTTAAGAAATGTGAAGGTGAATAACAGAAGGGATGATTAAAAGAGGTGAATTTGTTGCCTTTAGAGAGTGAGATTCTGTGATAGACAAATATAGGGCTTAGGTAGCTTTTGTTTTTTTGAACGAGTGCGTATGTTGCATTAATGAAATGTAAAATTAAGTTAAATTAAAAGAAAGACAGGCATTGCTGAAAGTTAACATAATAGAAGAATTTTCTATTTTTCTAAGTGTGTATGCATTACATTTTTTAAAGCTTAAAAAGTGCAAAAATGACTGAACTGCAGTGCAAAAAAAAAAAACCCATGAAAGACGCACGGGTAGGACATGAAAGAAGAGATTGAGAGGACTGCGAGGCCAAAGTGAATTCTGCAGTCATAAGCAATTGAGCAATCCATGCTTTAAAAAAGAAGACATGTGGATTAGGATCCCACGACTCATAAATATCTGACCAAGATTCAAACCAGTCTGTCTGGCTCCACAGTCTAAGCTCATCGTCATCATCATCACTCAGGAAACCCAGGTTTTGGTCCGGGGGGGGGGGGTGGGGAGGGGGTGGGAGGTGCTGTGGAAGGTGGAGGGTGCAGTTTCCAGGCACAGAGCAGGCGCTCCAGAGGGCGTCGTGGGGGAACGTGGGCTGGGAGGAGCAATGTGGGGGAGCTGGTCAGGAAAAGGGGGACAGCAGGGACAGGGGACCCGGAAAGCCAAGAACCAGAGGGTTTGGGAGATGATGGGCACCAGCTGGCCCGTGGGGCTTGCCTTCCCAGGTTAATGTCCCAGAAAGGGCGTTCAGCTGTGACATTTGGGGACCTCGCCAGCTGTGGGAGGCAGCTGTGGGTTGGGCGATGGAGGTGCTCAAGGGCACTGCGTCCAAGGCCAGGCTGATGCACCTCGGCCAGCAAGCACAATAAAGTCGGTAAAAGGAGCACTCAAACCTCTTGCAGGCATGAGACAGAATTACCAGCCTCCCGGCTCCCTTCTGCCCTCTGGTCCTGTCTTCCCATCGTCCTCATCACCCTTGCCAGCACCGTGTGCCTGGAGCAGAGGGCTCACAGGTGCCCAGGGCACAGCAGCCGGGAAAGGCCTGGTCGGGCCATCTGCACCTGACTCAGAGCGGGGCAGGAGCCTCGGTCTTCATCGAGTTGGATCCGGGCAGGGGGCCCTCCTGCTCCTGGGCACTTGCTCTGTGCAGCTGGACATGGGGACCGGCGGGCGTGAGCCTTCACGCTGGCAGGTGGACACGGCAGGCTCAGGGCGAAAAACAAAGGACTAGAACATCCGGGGCAGCAGGTGCACCAGGATAAGGCCTTTGCTGATGCGCTTCAAAGGAGACCCCGTCTGGGAGGAGGCTGAGGGGGGCGCTGGGAGAGTGTGAGGAGGCTCCCCATGGGGCACCAGGTCAGAGGACCGGGGGGGGGGGCCTCTGGGGAGCGGAGGCACCTCGAGGAGGAGGACGGGCTAGAGGCAGGGTGTCCCAAGCTCGGTGAGACCGAGAGCAGAGACCAGCCATTAGGTCTCGGGGCGTCCTGCCCAGCAGCACTGCAAGTCCGACTCCGCGTTCCTTTGCTGAACCCCAAGGCTCCCTCGTGAGGCTCCACGTGCATGAGCTCACCCCACGGGCTGTGGGAAGGAGCCCCAGGCCCCAGCTCCCAAGCCCCCTGCAGCCACCCTAGTTCCAGGGCCGCGCAGCGCCGCAGGCGATGTGCGGAGCTGAGTCCTGGAAGCCCCCGGGCCAGCTGGTGCCCATCATCGCCCAAGTCCGCGGGGTCTCGGCTCTCCGGGTCCCTGTCCCCGCAGTCCCCCCTTTCCTGACCAGCTCCCCCATGCTGCTCCTCCCAGCCCACGACACCCCACAACGCCCTCCGGAGCGCCCGCTCCACGCCTGGAACCTGCGGCCTCCACCTTCCACGGCACCTGCTCCCCTTCCCGTCTCTCGGCCAAAGCCTGGGTTTGCTCCCTGTGACCGTCATGTGGGGACGATCAGGCCGCGCTGCTCAGCCAGCGCCAGCCCCGTGGTGCTGTGGAGACTGTGGGTGACCGACGTCCACACCCGTGGCCATGGACCAGGCGCTGGGCTGGGCAGTCCAGCTGGGCCTGTGCACCAGACGGAGGCCTGGAGCGATCCCAGGGCTCCAGAGGAAGGAAAGGGCAGTGCCGGCGCCCGGAGCCCGCCTTCCCGCCGGTGCCCTGTGACTGAGCCTGGCCAGCGGCCCACAGCCCCGCAGCCGTTCCTGCCTCACCCCCTCCCATGCCCGCCCTCCTGGTTCCCCTTCCCTGCTGGACCCTGGCCCACCCCAGAGCTGCCCCGCGGCCCGTCCTCCTGAATGCGAATCGCGGTCACCCTCTGGCCCTCGAGTCCAGTGAGGAGCTCGGGGCCCTCCAGGGCGCACCCTTACCCCCGCCGACCCCTCCTCTCAGGAGACCCTTGCCCCGTGAAGCCCCTCAGCGCCCACCTCTGCCGTCTGTGCGTGTGGACCCCCACTCCTGGACCTCCTCTTGGTCCTGGCCTTGGGCGCCTGGCCGACTCTCCCCTTCACCCGGGGCCCACGGCCATCCTCACGACCCTCCGCGGCCCCGTGACCTCCACCCAATGCTTCCTGGGCTCAGCTCCCCACACAGAGGCCTTCCTGCTACCTGGACCTGCTCCTGAGCTCGCCGTCACCTAGACGCGCAATTCCACCCCTCGCCCCTCGCCGACACCTGCCGTGCATCCGGGCAGTTTTCTCAGTTCCTCCCTCATGTGACCACTGAGCCTCGTGGGAGCCTCCGCTCCTTCGGCGTCTCCTTTTCCTGTCCGGGGAGGTCTAGGGCGTCCCTGGACCCTCCCGTTCCAATACGCCGGCCCCCCTGGCTGCTTTCCTATCTGTCCCTCGCTCAGGCTCAAACTTCAGCGCAGGTGGGTGGAGCCCACGGGGTACCCTCCGGGCCACCACGGCTGCTGGCGTTGCTGGGGACGAGCCCACCGCGGGCAGGTTGGCTTCCTGCCACGTAGATGCCCACTGACCGCAAATGAAGCCTCGGTACCGGACAAAACTTCCCAGGAAAGGGCCAGCAAAAAGCAAGAAAACCAGTGTTCTAAGTGGCAGAAAGTAAGAGAGGGAGCTTGAAGCCAGAACAGTGGGGGCAGCTGGAGCCCCTGGAGACGGGGGTAGTGGGCTCCTGCCCCGAGGGCTGGGGGTGGGATGGGGTGGGGTGGGCAGGGGGACCCAGCCTCAGGTACCCAAAGCTGGGATCTGCTCCCTCCTGAGCAGGAGCTGTGGGGGCTACACCCCCTAACATGGGACAAGGAGACCTCGCCCCAGGCCCAGCGCCTGGCACAGGAGAGGCCCCTGCCTGCCCACGGGGGAGATCAGAAGCCCCAGGCTGCTGGGAGGCGGCGTGGGAAATCTGAGCAGCCGTCAAACTCATCTGAACCTGGTAGAATCCACCAGGCTCCAGCCAAAACAGCCACGAACTTCTCCCTCTGCAGAAACCTTCCTTCTCCAAGGTTCATGGGATTCATGAAAAGTAATTTCTGTTGAAGATGAGCTCAGAGAAAAAAAATCCCTGTGCATCTAACAAAAGAGAGTCAGCAGGTTCCAGAAACAAGGGATCAGGACCCAGGAAGTGGAGATGAGAGCCATCTACAAAGCCAGATAAAATACGGTGTTGGGAGCAGATGTAGCTCAGATGGCTGAGCACCTGCTTCCCATATACGAGATCCCAGGCTCGATCCCCAGTACCTCCTAAAACAAACAAATAAACAAAACCTTTTTTTTTTAAAATAAGGTGTAAATGTCTACAAAAGATGAAGGAAGAAAGAAAATGATGAGGCAATCAGACATAATTATGAAAAAGGCAGAGTTAAAAAAAGACAAAAGCAAAGTTCTAAAAGGGCTTTGAATTAGAGATTAAAAGACTAGACAAATTTGAAGAGGAAAAACCATCATTTGAAAAACAGATCTGAAGATATCACCCATGGGGCAGCACAGAGAGAAATAGGATGGAAACGTGGAAGGGAAATTAAAGGGCAGGAAGAATGAGAAGGCACAACTCCTGTCAGCTCAAGCCCACCCCACCCCCACCCCCATTCCCAATGGTCAAAGACACTGGGAGCGCAGAGAAACAAACACAGCAAAGCAAGCGGGCGGATTGTCTTGTCTACCGAGCAAACACTGGTAGAGGATTTCCAAGTCAAGGTTTTTCTGAGTTCTAGAAGGAGCCCCCAGGTCAGAATAAAACGGGTTTCCAGGTCGGTACCTGGTTGGTTAAAACAAGTTCCATGGTTCATTGATCAGGAAAGCTTTCAGCCTGGCCTGGCGTACCCAAGTCCCACGAAGTTTATGATCGATATCCAGATTTGGTCTCTCCTTGGGGCTAATTTTCATTCTATGCCACTGACAGGAGACTCTAAAATGGGCTGTGACCAGGAAACTCTGAGCCACCCTCAGCAGGAACCAGACCAGGAAAGAACCGCCCACAACCTGCAGCAGCAGGTGCCGGGAGCTGGCCGTTACCCACGGCAAACAACCCACAGAGTCCCCCACAAGCCCTTTACCTATCCCCCCAAACGGCCAGGACGTGACTGACGCCTCTGGGCTTCCCTGGTTGTTCCCCACTTATGACTTAGACCAACTGGAGAGAGTCAAGTACGCTCCCCTAACCAGTCATAGATGATGCCCCCATTCTACTAAGGGCTCTGCACTGGGCCACAGGGCCCTGGAGGAGGGGGCTTCCAGGGGCCCCCCACCAGGCAAGGAGGCAGGGGTTTGTCCCGCTGTCCCCACTCTGTTCCCGCCCACCCCAGCCCACACTGCCAGAAGAAAGAGGCCTTAGAGAGCTGTGTGTGCAGGGGAAAGAGCGGGGAGCTGGGAGCTGTGTGTGCAGGGGAAAGAGCGGGGAGCTGGGAGCTGTGTGTGCAGGGGAAAGAGCAGGGAGCTGGGAGCTGTGTGTGCAGAGGAAAGAGCGGGGAGCTGGGAGCTGTGTGTGCAGAGGAAAGAGCGGGGAGCTGGGAGCTATACATGCAGGGGAAAGAGCAGGGAGCTGGGAGCTGTGTGTGCAGGGGAAAGAGCGGGGAGCTGGGTGTGCAGGGGAAAGAGCGGGGAGCTGGGAGATGTGTGTGCAGGGGAAAGAGCGGGGAGCTGTGTGTGCAGGGGAAAGAGCGGGGAGCTGGGAGCTGTGTGTGCAGGGGAAAGAGCAGGGAGCTGGGTGTGCAGGGGAAAGAGCAGGGAGCTGGGAGCTGTGTGTGCAGAGGAAAGAGCGGGGAGCTGGGAGCTGTGTGTGCAGAGGAAAGAGCGGGGAGCTGGGAGCTGTGTGTGCAGGGGAAAGAGCGGGGAGCTGGGTGTGCAGGGGAAAGAGCGGGGAGCTGGGAGCTGTGTGTGCAGGGGAAAGAGCGGGGAGCTGTTCGTGCAGGGGAAAGAGTGGGGAGCTGTGCGTGCAGGGGAAAGAGCGGAGAGCTGGGTGTGCAGGGGAAAGGGCGCTGGGTCTGCGGTCAGGAAGCCAAGGCTTTGCCTCCCGGGCAGCTCTTACCTGTTGCCCTGAAAGGAGCCTCCCACTGTTTCCCCTGGGGGCGCCAGGAGCCTTGGAGGTGCTGGCAGCCCCCTGGGAACCCCGGGGTCAGAGGACTAGCAGGTGGTCACCAAGGCAGGGGATTTATGCCGAAGGAGGGGAAGAAGCTGGCTGAACTAAGGGGTGGGGTCTGGAGAGCAGTACCAGGGAACATTCTAGGCAGGGCCAGAAGGTGGGCAAACCTCAGGGAGAAGAAAAACCCTCTTCCCGGGGTGAGTCCTCCTTTCCTTGGCCCGCAGAGGGAGGACGAGCTTGCAGGTCAGAGTGGCCTGGGAGGGACCATGGCATTGCTGTCAGGAGAAGGATGACCTGGGCAAACTAAGTGAGGGAGCCCCCCGTTTTTACACGAAACCCACACCTACCTCTTTGGGTGAAGGTTAAGCAGACTGATACATGGAGGCAACAAAGAGTATAGACATAAGGTCACCCCAATAAATGGAGGCTAATGTTGACTCCTTTGAAGAGCTCCCTTCGCATTGTTTTTTTGTGGAAGCCGCACCATCAATGAAAGGGATACGTGGTGATTCTTTTTTATAGGGAGACGAGGCCGGGCTAGAAGCAAATGAACCTACGGCCATGTTTTCCTAAGTGGGACTTTCAAAGCTGGGAAGTCAGAATTTCCAGTCTGCCTAACGCCCCAGCCCACAAGTTTTCGCAGAGGAGTAATCCACAGAGCAGGCCAGGGCAGGGCCGGGTGGGGCCTGGGAGCCTCAGGAGGAGCCTGGCAGAGCCAGAGGGGTGGGGAGTGGGGCGGTGGGTGGGTGGGGCCCAGCTCCGCCCAGAGCAGTGTGCAGCGGAGCCCCGCGCGCAGAGCCCCCAGTGCAGCGCTGACCCGCGTGTCCACCGCCTCGGGAAGGGTGCCGCAAGTGACCGCGATGGCCTGGTGGAAAGCCTGGGTGAGTGCACAGCCCGAGAGTGGGGGAGAGAGAGAATGAGGATAAAGGCCAGCAGATCCACGACCGCCAGCCACCTGCTGCGGCCAAGCGCTGGGCAGCCCGCGGCGGGTGGGATGGACAAGAGGAAAGTGTCCCCGCCCTGGGGCACTCGGGGCTGGGAACAGGGGAGACAGGCAGGTCAGCACCAAAGGGAGTGGGGAGGCCCCTGCAGGGGCTGCTCCGAGAGGGTGGGGTCCTGGCTGAGCTTGTGTGCAAATGTGCTTTTGGGGAGAAGCCATTCCTTGCAGAGGGAACAGTACGTGCAAAGCAGGGTGGGGAGCCTGGCTTTGGAAGGAAGTAGCTCAACAAGGCTCGAGAGCCAGGAGCGGGAGGACGGGGCGGGGAGGGATGATGTAGGGGAGGAGCAGGCAGAGGCTCCTGAAGGGCCCTGCAGGCAGGCTAAGGAGCCTGCGCCTTGTGTTAAGAGCAATGGGGAGCCACTGAAGGGCTCTGAGCTGGAGAGTGACCTGGCCCCGTAAGCTGGCCTCGGGGCAGGGGAGGGATCAAGGGGATCCAGGGATCAAGGGGAGTTATTCATCAAGCCTGGAGGAAGAAGAAAGGGCGTGGAGCTGGCCACCAGGCCACCCGCCGTCTCCAGAGCTTCGCATGGCTGGGATCCATGCCTTGCGTGGGAGCTGAGGCGGGGAGGGCAGCACAGCACGTCCCCGAGTCTTCCTTGTCCCAGCTGAACTACAACATTCTCTGGAACTTTCCGTCCGGGTAAGCCGTCTCTGGGCTGAGGAGCTGGAAGCACAGAGGGGTTAGGCGGGTGATGTGTCCCGGAGCAGCCAAGCCCTGCACCCTTCAGGCGCCATCGGGCCTGCTGTTTCCACCCCACGCAGGAGGGAGCTGAGTGACCTGCGCGGGCACTGCCCCAGCCAGCGCCAGGAGCCTCAGTGGAGAGCCAGGCTTGCCCAGCCCCCGGAAAGGGCTCGGTCCCAAGTGCCACAGCCCAGGGAGCAGCAGGGACTGACACCCCGGCCCCAGACAGGTGGGCGGAAAGGAAGCCAGGGGGAGGGGGCCAGCCGCTGGCCCCAAGGACAGTCAGGGCCGTGGGTGGCCGCCAGTCTCACGCCAGCTGGTGGGACAGCCCCTTGAGGATGCGAGCCCCAGGTTTCAGCGGCAGGTGCTAAGCGTGGCGGCCTGATCCGGGGCCTTGCTGCCCGTGGGGCGGGGTGGGGCCCACCCTGGGGTCCAGCTCAGCCGGCAGCAGAGTGCCTTGCAGGGGCCTGGCCCACCGGGCAGGGGACAGTGGCAGCCAACTTGGCCAGCCCCCGCCGTGCAGCCGTTCTGCTAAGCACTTCCCATTCGCTATCCCCCTTAAGCTTCCGTGCAGACACCACATTATCTGTCCCCACAGTTGGGCAAACAGAGGCACGAGGGGGCTGAGCAATGTGCCCAAGGGTGCCACGCTCCTAAGTAGATTGGAATCCAGGCAGCCTGGCACCAGGGCCCACCCGCGCAGCTCTGAGGGCCTCGGCCACCCTCCAGCCATGGGTGAGCTGGCTGGGGCAGCAGACCACAGGTCATCCTCCCGCTCAGCTGACCCACTGAGCTGCCGGGGACTGTAGAGCGGGACCATGACCTCTGGGCACGAAGCTGGGCCAGGAGCAGGACTGGAGGGCATGAAAGCTGCAGGAGGGCCGTGGGCGGTGGGGTGTGACCCGGCGGGTGGGGACTCACTTCTGTCTCTCAGGTTCTCTGGGGCAGCCACGGGGCAGGGAGGGTCAAGGGTCCTTGTCGAGGAGCAGAACAGGGATGAGTCACCCTGTCAGTCTGAGGAGGGGCAGCCCAGCTGGCCTGCCAGAACACTGCCCCTTTCTCTAAAACCCTGGAGTGGGAAGAAGGGCACCTGCCACCAGGCCAGGGCTTCTCCGTAGGGGACAGGACCACATGCTGGCACCTGGGCCCTACCTCAGCCCTGCAGGTAACTCGAACACCCCAAAGCTTCCTGAGAGTGGGCAGGGAGGACACCCCCGTGGTGGGCCCAGAGCCGAGGTGCCCCAGGTACCCCGGACCACCCATCCTCCTGGGCGAGGCTTCCCCTGGCGAAGAGGTCCTGGAAAACTCGTCTGGGAAAGTTTGAGTCATTCATTGGCAGCTTCACCTGCAGGGTGGGGCCGTAGACAGAGCTCGGCTCTGAGTCAGGCTCGGGTGTGAGTGCCAGCACCACCGCCCCCAGGCTGGGCAGCTTTCCCATGCTCTCTGAGCCCGGCTTCCTTACCTGTAAAACGCCCCTTTAATACTTACCTCGTGCAACTGTCGGGAGAAAGCAAGGAGAAAAATCGTTGCACCCAGAGCACATAGCACAGGGCCTGGCATCCAGGAGGCATTCAACTCGCTAACGGTGGTAACAGCAACTTACGGGTCCACAACAAGGGATATGATGTGCCTGCACACACACAGGTGGGCACACCTGGGCAGCGGCTCTCTGCACGATGGGCTTTCCACAAGGAACAATTTCTAACAATTTCTGAAACATGGTCCTAACAAATGAGATAAGAGGATCTTCACCAACACATTCAAGCAAAGGTCCAAAAGGCTTCTTATCTCTTACTCGAAAGGAGGCTCCTTCCAGAAATACCATGGGTGGGATTCTGCTCTGTAATTTCAGGATCCAGCCTAGGGCTTGGATAGATGATGGATGGATGGATGGATGGATGGATGGATGGATTGGTGGGAGAGTTGGTGGATGGAGGGTGGATAGATGAGTGACTAGTTGGTTGGGTGGGTGAGTAGCTTGATGGATGGATGAATGGATGGACAGATACATGGGAGAGAAGGTGGTTAGAGGGTGAGTAGATGAATGGGTGAATGGTTGGGTGGGGGGGTGTAGATGGATAGATGTGTGGGTGGGTGAGCTGATGCATGGGTAGATGAGAAAGTTGATGGAATGGCAGGTGAATGGGTAAGTGGGACTCAAAGTCCCATATTTACACTCTCTTCCACTGAAGGTTCTCTGAGTGTCCCCAGAATTCAAAGCCTACTTCACTCCACCCTAATACCAGCCCTCCCCCCAAACACATACTTAGAAATGTCATCCATTCGCATCTGAGCAATTCTGCAGGGAATTCCCACAGCCCTTGAGCAGGCTCTGGCCTGGAGGCTTGGAATTCCACCAGCTATTCCGATTATCTGGTTAATGTCTCAACTTGCAGAGCCCTGAGGTTTTTCCTAGACTGAACCCTCTGCCGTCCCCCATGAGCCTGTAGATTCACAAGGCCCTGAGCTGTCAGGTTGCTCAGCTGGGCCCCTGGCCCTCTGTAGTCCTGCAGATACCCACTTCTCAAAAGGGGGCAAAAGGAGCCCAAAGCCAGCTCCAGGAAGGCTTTTGAACCCACTCCCAGTCTTCACAGCTCTGGGCGGGTCTCTCCCTTCCTGTCCTTAGTGGATGAATGCTGGACAGAGCTGGGTGTGGCTTCACCCACCGCCTGCCCTCAGGCAGCACAGGTAGGAGTGGCCCACCTGATCCCGGCATGGGGGTGGGGACTGGTGGGGCAGGTTCCGGTTCATTCCACAGCAAAGCGCAGGGCAGACTCAGGACAGAGCCAGCTCGCTCCTCGGCCCATCGTCAGACTCGGAGAGGCTCCCTCCAAAACCACTGCCACCAAAGGATTGTCCCCCAGGCAGATTCCCTGGACCCCACAGCTCTGCCTCCCCCAGAAAGCCACCCTCAGGCCGCAACCCCACAGGGTCTCTGTAGCCCCTTCACTCCCACCTGGAGGCATCCCCACCCCTGGGAAACCCCCCCCCACCAGCCTCAGGAACGTCATCTCAGAAGAACCCCTGAACCAGGTTGGGGGAGGGGACCCCTCTGAGGACGGTTGTGCTGTCGTACCCTAAAACCATCGCTGGGCTCTGAGGAGTGCTCCTCCCTCTACCCACCCCCTCCCCAAGGCCCCCGCGGGGCCTGCCCAGCCCCAGGGCTCCTCCTGGGATCCCCCCCCCAATGCAAAGGCTGGAGCCCCCCCAGGCCCGGGCCGCTCCTCTTGCTGCCCCCCCTGGATAAGCACGCCCCAGCCCCAGCCCCCTTCCAAGTCTTGACTGCACCATTGAGACGGCCAGTCCTGCCCGCCTCTAGGATGGGCCCCAGGCCGGGAGGGACTCCTGGGGCCACAACTCTCCCACGACAGTGGGCAGAGACCACCCAAGCCAGCAGGGGCCACCGGGGCCAGGCTGATCTCTGCGGTGGGGGCTGTCCTCCCCGCTGCCTGCGCTGACTGCCGGGCGCTCTTGCAGGTCGAGCAGGAGGGCATCGCCGTGAAGGGCAGCTCCCACTTCAACCTAGACCCGGACGCGGAGACCCTCTACAAAGCCATGAAAGGCATCGGTGAGCAGGCGTCAGCGGCCCGGCCTGGCAGCGCTGCCCCTCCCGGGGGGCCTGCCCCCCTGCCAAGGACCCTCGGCTCACAGCCCTGGGAAGGGCCGCCAGGAAGGGAAGGGTCTCCCCACTGCATCCTGAGACCCATCCCAGCCCCCAGGGTGTCACCCAGGCCCCGCATCCCTGGCAGTGGCCCGTACCCCCCACCCCCCCAAGAGCAGAGGGGGAGGGCGGTGGTGCCTCCCTGGAGGTGGGGGTGCCCGGGGCTGTGCGTCCTTGTGTGAGCGGCTCGGCCCCTCTCTGGCTCACCCATGAGAAGGCCCCAAGCCTGCGACCCCAGAGGGTGGCTGTGAATGGCAGGTGGGCCTGTCCGGGCTTGGTACTGCCCCGGCACCCCCCAGGCCGGGGTCACCCTTGCCCTTCTGGCTGCTGGCTCTGTGGCCTCCTTCTCCTCCCCAGCATCCACGGGGCACCCCTGGGCATTTCTGAGCTCTGCAGGGGGCTGTCCCAGGCGGCACCCCGACCCTAGCCTGGCGCACTGGGTGGTGAGTGAGAGCCACCCTGTCCCTCCGCCTACAAGGCACGTTCACACCCTCTGCCTCCTGCGGAGCCTTGACTCTCTGTCTCCATTTCACAAATGAGAACAAGGCTTGGCGACGGGAGCTTCTTGGCCCAGGCAGGGGTGAGGGGCCATCTCCCACCACACCCTCCGCTGCCAACAGGGAGCCCCAGCCAGGAGCTCCCCCTGTCCAGGCTAGAGGCCCAGGGCTGGGGCGTGTGCAGACCCCGTGCTTCTCGGCTTCCGCCCCCCGAGGCGGCCATGGAGTGTCTCCCCACTGCTGGGCCTCCAGCCCTGCTCTGCCCCCACCCCTCGGTCAGCCCTGCTCAGCGCAGATTCACTGCAGGTCCCCTGCAGGGACCAACGAGCAGGCCATCACCGACATCCTCACCAAGAGAAGCAACGTGCAGCGCCAGGAGATCGCCAAGTCCTTCAAGGCTCAGTTCGGCAAGGTGGGGAGTGCTTTGGGGGGATGGAGGGACGGAGGGGGCCTCGCCTCCAGAGAAGGCCTAGGAGGCAGCTCTGCCTGGAAAAGGCCCTTCCCAAGAAAAAACACAGCTCTCCCTTGGCCCTCCACTACTCAGAAGCTTCATGCTAGGGTAGCCAGATTTGGCAAAGAAAAATGCAGGGTGCCCCGTTAAATTTGACTTTCAAATAAATAACAACCAAAAAACTGTTTAGTATTAGTATGCCCCAAACATTGCATGGCACATATTTATGCCACCCAGTTATTTATTTCCCTGGAATTCCAATGGAACTGGCCCCACTTTCTCTGGCCACCTTCCTTACGGCCCCGCGCCCCCTGGTCGGGTGTCCCAGCCGTCTGAAGCCTGGCCTCGCCTCCTTCCGACCTCACTGTCTCCGTGCTCCCCAGCCCCAGCTGCTGGGGGTCTCCTTCAGTTC
This sequence comes from Dasypus novemcinctus, assembly GCF_030445035.2. Lineage (NCBI taxonomy): Eukaryota > Metazoa > Chordata > Mammalia > Cingulata > Dasypodidae > Dasypus > Dasypus novemcinctus. Next base: position 131,253,109 of record NC_080678.1, on the reverse strand, counting down.
AAAGCACCCCTTTGGAGAGTCAGCGCAGGGAGGTCAGTGATGACGCCCAATCGTTCTGTTGGCAAAATCAAAATGCCGGGTTTTTTTTAACAATTTCTCTCTTAATCCCCCCAAGCATGCACTGTTCTCTGATGTCAGAGGACTTAAATCTCTCAAGGACCCAGAGCTTGGAAGCAACAAGATTGGGATTTAAATCCAGGTCTGCCCAAGCTGCAGTGCTGTCAGATCAGCTGGGGATGGCCTCGGGGCTCCTTGTAGAAACACGAGCCCGTAGGAGACACTCGTTGTTGAGCGCGTGCGGGCTAAGCGAGGGCACTGAATGGTGAGCCAGCCAGGTGTGGGCCTGCCCCAGAGCCGGCACCCGGAGGGGACAGGAGCAATTAGTGAGGGCTGTGCCACCCCAGGCAGGTGCTGCGTCTCTGGGGGCACAAGTCCCAGTCCGTAGGGAGGCCACCGTCCCCAGGGAAGAGCTAAGGACACTGCTGCTTAGAGAGGAAGGGGCCCAGGAAGCCAGCCAGCCCGTGGCAGAGCCTGCGTGGGAGTCCAGCCACCACCCTCGAGGGTCGCCGGCCATGCGGCAGCGGCACTGAGTGGCCCGGCGTGCATTTCACCGTCCCTCCTGCCTCCTGCCCTAGGACCTCACCGAGACCTTGAAGTCAGAGCTGAGCGGCAACTTCGAAAGGCTCATGGTGGCCCTCATGTACCCACCCTACAGATATGAGGCCAAGGAAATGTACGATGCCATGAAGGTGAGCGGGCCGGAGGGCGCAAGGCAGGAGGGGAAGGATGGGGGGAGCAGGGGCAGGTGCACAGAGGGGAGGGAAGGGGCAGAGGACGGAGGGGACGGGGGTGGGGAAGCAATGCTCACGAGGACTCGATGGAGGGGTCCTTGCGCCCCCAGCAGCAGCGTGTGGACTGGCCTCTGGGCAGGGGCTGAGCCAGCTGAGCCCAGGGAGCTTGCAGCCTGCTGCCCGGAACTGCCACCAAACCCCGGGAGGACTGGCCTCCGCCGGGGCGTGTCCCTGGGGGAGCCCAAGCCGGTAGTTCTCGGGATGCCAGCAGCCCAGGTGGAGGTGGAGACCCAGCTCGGCAGCGCTGCGGGAGGCCCTCGGTTTCCCTGGGCCCCCCGCCGCCCCTCTGTGCTTTACCGCCTCCTCGTCTACGGAGGAGGCTGCTCAGGCCCCGAGAGGGACACGTCTGAGACCCCCATCCCACCACTGCTCTCCAGCATCCAACAGGAAGAAACCCCAATCACCTGCAGCCTCCTCCAACGAGGGCCTGTCCTGAAGAGGGATGGGTGGCAGGGCAGGGGACATGGGCAGGGGCCTCCAGCATGCAGTGTGCCATCCACAGGGCTTAGGGACCAAAGAGGGCGTCATCATCGAAATTCTGGCCTCTCGGACCAAGAACCAGCTTCGGGAGATAATGAAGGCATATGAGGAAGGTAGGTGGCCTGCAAAGGGGCACGAGGGCTTGACTCAAAGGCTCACTTGGCAAAGGCCAGCACAGCAGCAGCCTGGCAGGGGCCGAGAGGACTGGCAGGTGCTGGGCTATGTTGGAAGAGATTTTTTCTGGACTCTTCCATGCATGGTCCTGGGATCGACTGTATGCCAAATCCCGAGCCTAACAGTGGGAAGGATGTGCCTGCTCAGAATCCCTGAGTCCCCAGGCTCACTGGCTGCTGGGGGAGAGGCATGCATCCAATTACACGTGAAAGGTCGTGCAGAGCTGAGGCCCACGGGCTGGCCCCTTCCTGGCTGGGCACAGGCTGCCCCAGGGGACGTCCGCCAGGGCCTTCTCGTGGTGGGGTGAAGGTCCCCAGGCCGGCTCTCAGGAGGGGTCCGCAGGGTGCAAGGTCACACTTGCAATGAGATGAGCCTTGCAATGAGATGGGTCGGCCGTCCCTGCCCAGCAGTCTTTGAGCTTGGGTGAGGGTCTGCGTCGGTTCCTCGCTCTGAAGGACCTGAGACACACAGCACGGCACCCACGTCCCAGCAAGGGCTTGTTCCCTGGAAGGTTTCCCTCCAGGCAGGGGTGGGGTAGTCGGGGGGAGGCCCTGGTCCACCTGCCTCACGGTCTGGACCCCTGCAGACTTCGGGTCCAAACTGGAGGAGGACATCCAAGCAGACACGAGCGGCTACCTGGAGCGGATCCTGGTGTGCCTCCTGCAGGTAGGTCCTGGGCTGGGGACCCGCAGCTCTGCCCCAGGGGCCGGCAGGGCGAGGCCTGGGCTCACTGTGTGCGCCTCCTCACGGTGGCGGGTCCTGACCAAGGGCCCCGCAGCAAGGAGACTGGAGGGGGAGGAGGGTGTCCCAGGGGGGAGGAGGGTGTCCCGGGGGGGAGGAGGGTGTCCCGGGGGGGAGGAGAGCCCCCAGAATGGGGAGGAGGGCCTCATGCCAGGCCCTGCCAGGCTCTTCAGGCCCCGTGGATCTCTGCTCCCCGGGCTCCTTCAGGGGCAGCTCCTCCAACTCCCATTTCATGGATGAATAACAGGCCGGGAGAGAACGCCTGCCTTGCTGGGGTCCCAGGGCAGAGCGGCCCAGAGCCCCCCACCCTGCGAGCCCACCTGTCCCTCTGTCCCCACCCCACCTCCCCGCCTGGCCGGAGGCCACCACCTTACAGTGCCCCCTCGTCTCCAGGGCAGCCGGGACGATGTCAGCGGCTTTGTGGACCCAGCACTGGCCCTCCAGGACGCCCAGGTGGGGCTGCGCCTCCCGGCTTCCCCGCCCGCCGCCTCCCTCGCCCCTGCCACCCGGCTCCCCGCAGGCCCTGGCCCTCTGCTGTTTGAGTCACGAGAGTGTTGGGGAGACTCTCAGAAGGAGGGAGAGTGACGGGGTGGGGGAGGCAGCGAAGCCCATCCTGGAGGGGGTCCCGGGAGCTGGGGAAGCGGAGCCTCGGGACAGCAGGTGCGCAGCTCCGCAGTGTGCCTGGTGGCAGCGTGGGGACACGCTGGGGGCTGCAGGAGGGTGAGCGGAGGCCTGGGGACAAGCTGGGGACCTCCTGGCCCGGGACCAAGCCCAGGTTCCCACGGGTAGAGCTGGGGCAGGAGGGGCGCTCGGGAGGCTGCCCCGCCCCAAGCCCTGGGCCTTCGGCCCCCTCGGGTGCCGCCCCGTCCCACGCCCACCCCCTCCCGCCCTGCAGGATCTGTTCGCGGCCGGGGAGAAGATCCACGGGACCGACGAGATGAAGTTCATTACCATCCTGACCACGCGGAGCGCCACCCACCTGATGCGGGGTACGGGGTCTGCAGGGAGGGGGTCCCGGGCGAGGGGGAGGGGCGGGGCCGCTCTTTGGGGACTCATCCAGCCCGGGAGGTGCGAGGTGGGGGGCGGCGCACTCCCCGCGGGATCTGAACGGGGACGGGTAGGGGAGCGCCCCAAGGGGCCGCATGCGCCCTGAGCCAGGCCCTCGCTGCGCAGTGTTCGAGGAATACGAGAAAATCGCCAACAAGAGCATCGAGGACAGCATCAAGAGCGAGACCCACGGCTCGCTGGAGGAGGTCATGCTGACCGTGGGTGAGCGAGGGGCGGGTGCACGGCCGCGGGGGGCGGGGGCTGAATGGTCACTCCTGACCCCCGTGTGCACCTCGGGTGGTCCCCACGTGGCCTGCACGCTCAGCCTGTGCCCTCCAGCCCCTGCCGGGGCTTCCCTCTGCTCCTGCACCCCGAGGGCCCCCAGTGGGCTGTGTCCCGCGGGGGTCATCCCCGTCTGTATCGGCGTGCGTGTGGGCACGTGTGAACATGCATGTGTGTGCGAGCGTACACCACTGCGTCTGTCAGGGCCCCCGGGCTCAGCCCCTCAGCCCCAGCCTGTGCTCTCGGCCGTGGTCGTGAAGCCCCAGAGAACGGTGGCTTTCCAGACCCTGGCCCGGGGCCCGCGCCGGCCTTAGCTGCAGACGGGAGAAATGACCGTGTGTGGTTGGAAGCCACACAGGGGGACTGAGGATCGAGGCTGGGGAACACTGCCAGCCCATCCCTAAGGACAAGGTCAGGTCCACTTCGGGGGACAGATTTAGGGTCCGGGGTAAGATTGCAGTCAGGAGAATCATTGCAGAGGTAAACCGAGGCTCAGGAGGGACCCCTCCTCCCCTCACCCACAAGACAGTGCCAGTGCAATTCCCGCCTCTACCACAGGCTGTTCCGAGCTGTGCAGAGCCTCCCAGGGAGCCCAGCCCGCTGTCCCCGTCCCTCTGGGCTCTCCTGGGACATCTGAAACCCCGGGTGGCTTTGATGCTGTGATAAAATCCAGCTGACACTTGGGGCAGCTAAACACGTCCCTGCTCCACACCCAGATTCCAGCCAGCCCAGGACCCGGTTTGAACAACCCTGCAGGGTGTCCCCCAGCAGGGCCCTCTCCGCTGGGCTTGCCAGAGCGACTCTGCTCCAAGCAGCGCTCATTGCACAGAGGAGGGTGTGCAAGTCGGGGAGGCCTGGCGACTTGGCCGCACGGAGGCCGAATTTGCCCACAGGCCCTCCTCCCTCCTACCCTCCCAGGCCGGGGGCAAGGCACCCGGAGCAGCACCCTCGGGGCCGAGCCCCCTTACCCAGTGGCATTCAGCATGCACAGGCCCTGCCACCATCTCTGAGGCGAGAGGGCACTTGGAGCCCGGTGGCCGCCATCCCTGGGTGGAGCTGAGTGGCTGCGCTCTTGGTGGAGCCACCTCTGGGGAGGGGGCGAGACTCCAGGCTGCACTGGGTGGAGCTGGCCCTGGCGGGGTCTGAGCAGGAGGGCTCTGACAAGCCCCGCAGGCCCTACACAGTTAAGCCCACCCATGCTGGTCCCTCGGCCTTTGCCCAAGGCCCCAGCCTCCTCCTTCGTCCCACCCCACCTGAGACACCTGACCACTTTTGAAACTAAGCAGGGCACAATAGGCCAAGCCTTGCAAGACAAAGGGACCAAGGCAAGACAGAAACGAATAGCCCTGCACGCGCTGCGCCCACCACCCCCAGCCACTAACAGCCTTCCTTTTACCAGTGAAATGCACCCAGAATCTGCACAGCTACTTCGCGGAGCGCCTCTACTATGCCATGAAGGTAACTGCTCCCTGCCCTCCTCTTGCTTCTTTCTCCTGCCCACCTTACAATCACCACCCACAAAGCCAGGGCTCACAGCCACCACCCTCTGCAACCCATGGGGCCTCTTACCCCAAACTCTTGGGCATCTGAAAAGTTCTAGCTCTGAAGGGCGACTGTGTCTGGGGGAGGGAAGCCGCAGCTCCAGAAGGCTGATGCTGAGCAGGTGCATTCACAAGTGTGTGTCATACTGGCCTTTGCCACACTCCTATGAGACCCAGGTTGCAACTGCCATCCTAGAGATGGTGAAATGGGGACTCAAGTTCAAGGTCACACAGGTGGCAGTGCCCCAATCTGAGCCCCTCTGCCCTTTCCAGTGCACCATGTGCCTCCTTGGGAAAGCAGGCTGTGCTGCTGGGCATGATGGGCAGCTATTGCAGCAGGCAGTGGCTTGGCATTGCCAAGTTCAGAAGGAGATTGCCACACGCAGTAGCTCTTCTACAGGTGCCAGGGGTCACTGCAGGGTGACTCTTGTCCAAAAGATGCTCTTTGCACAAAAACAGAGGTCCAAGCCACTTGTACTGGGTGGAGAGTGTGGTACCTGGAGCCCAACTGGAAAACAGAAGGTCAAAATAATTCCCCAAGATCAAAGCCGTCCCCACCTTCTCAGACTCGAGGTGGTTGACACTATGTGAAGGAAGATGCTGGCAGAAGCCCCAGCTCCTGGCACGTCTGGCCAGGACCTGAGCGGGGGCCTGGGATTCCCGTACCTGACACTGGGTGGGGCCATGGGGAGCTGGACCCTGGTCAGGAAGGAGAGGGAGTGGGAAGGGCTGCCCGGGCGGTGGGCTTTGGCGCCACTAGGAAGCAGTATGAGTCCTGAGCGGTGAGCACTGTGTGCCTCAGTCCTTGAGTCTGCGGTGGCAAACCACACACTGCGTGTGAGGACATTTGGCTTCTGAAGAGGAACGGATGTGAGCAGTGAGTGAGGAGAGGCCGAGGGGTGGAAACCCCAAGCCATGAGCCTCCTCCGTGTGCTGCACCCTCTGATGCTGCAGCCCTCTCCCCACACCCGGCCCCTCGCAGAGCCCCCCAGGACCTGACAGCACAGACCCGTCCATCGCCACCAAAGGTGGGCGAGAAGGGCAAGGAGAAGTTGATCGCGGCTGTCTTGTCTCCAGGGAGCAGGGACCAGGGATGGCACCCTGATAAGAAACATCGTTTCGAGGAGCGAGATTGACTTAAATCTGATCAAGGGTCAGTTCAAGAAGATGTACGGCCAGTCGCTCAGCAGTAAGATCGCGGTAAGCCCGGGGCCCCGGGGCCTGGGCTGCCTGGGCCAGAGGCACTTCCAGGGCCACCGGACACTCCAACCAATACCAGGAGTGACGTGTGTCTCTCCCGTCCCAGTCTGCATCCCGCTCTTGCGCCCATTACTATGCGGGGTGTCAGGGAAAGGCTAGCGAGTCAGGGTGGCTGGAAGGCAGGGGGCTGGGGCGGGGGAGCACAGAGAGACCAGACCAGGGAGACCACTGCCTGGCACGCACGGAAAGCTGGCCGTGCACTGGGGTGACGGCGGCCCCTTTGACAGTGACACCCAATCCTTGCAGAAGGATCCACGGTGAGAGGCAGGAATTAGGCAGGAATCGGGCCCACCACTCACACCCAGATTTAAGTATTCTGGCAGCAGCATTTCAGGGAGGATAAATTAAATGGGCTCCAGCAGATGTCCTACCCAGATTCCACTCGGTGAAAGTTCTGGAGCCTACCAAACGGCGCAGCTATCGCACTGCTGTAACTTTAACAGAAGCAGTTCAACTGGCCTTTCACGAGAATGGAGGCCTTGACAAGTTCACCAACAGAAGCCAGATGCTGGGAAACACATCCCGCGTCTTCATTTGTTCCTAGGAGAGGTTCCTACGTCTCCTCCCAGTGTCTACTGCTAACTACGTTTTCCAAGCAGCACACAGCTCACAGCATATCCAAAAGACGGTGCTGCTCTAGCGTGTCTGCAGGTTGGGGCGGGGGAGGCAGGGTTATTATGTTTTGTTTTAGGCATCCCAGCTGCTCTCTGTCTAGACAGAGCAGCCTGGCTGCCCTGTGGCCTGGCTGGGATGGCATTACAACTTGCAGTCTCAGCTGATGCTGTGAACTCTTTCAACCTGGACATATAACATGAGGGATTTCTGTTCCTTCCCACCATTCCAGTCAGATACAACACAGTCGTATTTCAGAAGAACCAATTCTTGGGTAAAAATGACCCCTTTTGACCCTGTCTAGCTTGTAGACCCCATGATGCCAAGAGCCTGAGCAGTTTCAAAGCAAAAAGTGATGTGCAGTGGTGATGTCAGCATTAAAACCTCCTGCCGGGGAGAGGATGTGGCTCGAGACATTGAGTGCCTGCCTCCCACATGGGAGATCCTAGGTTCAGTTCCTGGTTCCTCCTGAAAAAATAAAAATACCAAGCAAAATAAACAAAAAAGCAACCCAGGGCAGCCGATGTGGCTCACTGGTTGAGCGCTGGCTTCCCACACGAGGTCCCAGATTCAATCCCCAGCCCCCGTACCTCAAAGCAAAACAAAACAAAAAACAACTCCTGCCCAGAAATGAATAGAATATGTATAAAATCTCCATGTGTGATTTTATACTCGTAAATTTGGAAAGGTAGGCAAAATGAATGATTTTCTAAGGAAATTATGTATTACAAAACTTGTCTTAAAAGCAGTAAGAGAAAGGGAAGTGGGGGGGGCCTGGCCAGTGCGTGGGTCCTGTCACAGCCCCCCCACCAGCTGAGGGGGCTTCGAGGGCACAGAATCTGGACGTGTCGGCTCAAAGGTATTAGGAGACCGACGCTGCTCGCGCCGCATGAGCCAGCTGCCAGGCGGGCGAGCTCACACTCCTGCTCTTCGCCCTCGCCCGTCTCAGCCAGGGCACGTCCCCATCATCCTCATTTAGTAAACAAGGAAGCCAGTCCCAGAGAGGCAAAGAGCCGAGCCTCGGTCAGCGGCTGTCACGGCCATGGTCTGTGTCCATCCGTGCCCAGAGCCCGGGCTCCCTCCCCGCCGCCTCCAGGGGTGGCCCAGGGCACCCAGCTGTCAGCCTCAGAGGGGACGGACTTGACAGTTTCGGGTGCACCTGGGCCCCAGGTGGAAGCCGGGCAAGGGCCCTGGGGCAGCCGGCAGAGCAGGGAGACGGCCACGGGGCCTCCTGGCGTGAGAGCAGGACTGTCTCGGATTCATTCCAAAAAGAGACAGAAACCAGCAGCCTGAACTGCAACCAGGACCAGCTCAGCCAGCGGTCAGCGCCGCGGGGGCGGGCCAGGCCCCCCAGGAGCACGACACCATCGTCATCGCGGTGGTGGTAGTGCAGCTGCTTGGGGGGGCGGCCCCACATCACCAGCACCCCTTCTAACCCTGCCCCCCGCCCGCAGGAAGACACCAGCGGCGACTACAGGAACGCCCTGCTCAACCTCGTGGGCAGCGAGCTCTGAAGGCCGCGCGACGGGAGCAACGGCCAGGAGGCGGGGGCGCAGGGCCGCCTTGGCCCACTTTGCCGGGGATGGGAGGTGGGGGGAGTGGGGGTCACAGCCAGCCTTTCGGTCTCTAGCTCCAGTTTCCAGTGTTTCCCAGCCAGTTCTTTTGGACGCAGAGGGAGGGCTCATCTTGGGGCTCCTCCCTCCACCTGCCCGACCCCAGTCATTTCCAGGGGCGCGGCCGAGGCCAGACTTGGGCATCCCTGACCCAATGGGTTCCTGGGCTTGAAGGGGCCTGCAGGGGCTCATGGGCTGTTTCTTTCCACCTTAGCAGCTGCCCAGGCTCACCTGGTCACAAGGGTCACCTGGGCACACCTGAGACAGGTACCCCGGCCCTGCCCCCACATCTACTGAGGCAATATGTGTTTTTCTAAAACCAGCATCTCAGTGGATAGGCTTCCCAGGAGAGAACCAGGAGACGGCCGTGGGGAGCCCATTTGATTCAGACACGCTCGCCCCTGGGCAGCTCGCCAGGGAAGGCCGAGAAAGGAACACACGGTCCTGTGCCAATTAGCAGTCATAACATCCACGTACCGGCCCTTTCTAAAACCCCTAGGCAATTCTCTCACCCTCCTAATCTGGGAGTAAACCACACATTAGTTTCCTGACCCTGGGCCTCTGTGTTCTGAGAAGCTCAGGCCCCACAACCCTGGACCAGATCGGGCTCTCTCCTTCCTTTCCATGAGCATCAAGTGCCGGGAGGGCGGCCGCACTCTGAGCAGCAACTCCCACCATCGCCGACCGCAGCTGGCTCCTGAAGAGGCTGAGCTCTTATTCAGAATAATAAAGATTTGCAGATTAAAACCTGAGTGTCTTTTGTAATTTTAGCAGTGACCAGGGTGGGAGCAGTTTGTGGGTGTAAAATGTGATAACAAAATGCTTTCGGGGAGTTAGCAGATCTGAGCACACGCATGGGCATTTCTGCGTGAACTGAGCCACGGTCATCTTGGGGACGGCCCTGTAAGCAAGCGTCTTCGCTTCTTACGGCTGCCGTGACAAGTACCCCAAGGCTGGTGGCTTGAAACAATGGAAGTCTAGTCGCTCACAGCCCCAGAGGCTCCGGAGGCCGGCAACAGGGCGTGAGCAGAGCCTGCCCCAGCTGAAGCCTACAGGGTGGCGGGACATGCCCTGGCTTGTGGGACAGGGACTCGGCCTCTGTCGCGTGACCGTCTCCTGTGTGCAGATCCCTCTGCTTCAGGGTCACCATCTTATCAGATCAGCACCCACCCTAACCTGCTTGGGCTCATCTCAACCAGTTACATCTTCAAAGACCCTGTTTCCCAGTCGGATCACGTGCCCGAGACTGGGAGCTGGGGCTTGAACAGATCTTTGGGGGGAGGGGGAGCACACATCACGCAAGGACAGTTCCTAATCCCCTCCTGATCTGTAGTCTAACTCCCAGTATCTCAGGGTTGGAGGGGGCTCGAAGGGCCACCTGATCCCATCCCTACTGAGGCTCGATGTCCCCATCACATCCCGCCCAGTGGTGTCCGCCCAGGCAGGCGCCTCCAGGGAGCTCACCGCCCCCGGGGCAGCCCATCCTTTTTCCAACAGGGGAACTGCCCCGTCACGCCCCCTGCTCTGGACTCTGCCATCCAGAGGCGCGAAGCTTATTCTTTCCCAGCAACAGCATTTTGGATCATCTGAAGCAGCTCAGAGTCCCCCAGTGAAGTGGCCCATCCCCTCGACTGACCCTCTGGAGGCCACCTCCCCCGAAGGTGCTCCACTTCACAAAGGCAGGGCCAGGAAGGGGCCGGCCAGTGCTCTGGGGATGGGGGGGGTAGCCCTTTGGGAGCTGGGTGGTGGGTTCCTGCTCGGTGACTCTGACCCATCGTCGCTCACTCTCTCTGAGCCTTGGTTTGCTTACCTTTAAATGGAAGGGTGGGGTCTCAGTTGAAAACTTGCTGCGTTTTGGAGCACCCCAAACTTCGTGGCGTAAAGCCATGGTTTTACTGTGCTCGTGGGCTCTGCGGAAGGGAATTCAGACGGCACGGTGGGGAGAGCTGGGCTCAGTGCCACAAAGTCTGGACCCCTCGTCTGGACCCTCACCCCAGAAGTTACTTTACGTCAACTCCTTCCCATTAGAGGTCAGGGCCGGAGTAGGGATTTTGTGGAAGTGACTTGGGGAGCAGGGGCAGGTGTTCTCCAGAGAAGCTGGGGTGAAGCAGAGGCAGGTGGGGGAGAAGGCTGCCGGGAGGGGCCTCAGCCGGAGACTGGGGAGAGCCTGGACCCCCTGGGGGGCTGTGAGGCCAGCCACGGGCTGCGGTGAGGCTGTGACGCGTCCCCTCCCCAGTGCAACATCTCCTGGGAGGCTGAGGGCGATCCCCCAGGGAAGCGGCTGCCGAGGAGCCATCAGGCACCCTCCTGGTGGAGAGGACCCCGGCCAACATGGGCCTCTGGGTGGGGACTGGGGGAGTCCTTTACTCAGATCAAATCAGCTGTGCCGGGCCAGCATTTGGGGCACCTTCTGATAACACAGACACACGCCTGAGGAATTTTGTGCCTGCTGTTTTCTACTTTTTTTTTTTACATATTTGTGTAAAACTGGGGTCATCTCAGTTTGACTTCAACAAAGGAGAAAAATGGGGGGGTTGGGGGGCCTATTTCCTGCTCATGGCCCTGCCATGGCTCTATAGTGGAAAGTTTGGTCTTTTGATTCCTTTCCAGACAATTGTAAATATATATACATACACATTCCCCCTCTGTCCTTGGACACAGGTTTTCCTTTTCTTAGAGATGTGGCTGTTCCTCCGCTGGCTGGTGGGAGTGGTGGAACATTCCACAGTGAGCTGAGAATGGAGTTTGTCTCACGGAGTGATTCCGGGCATAGTTTTCACACCGCACTGGATTTGGGGTGTGATCCAGTAGCCTTCCATAAAATCCCTTCTTACTTAAACTATCCAGAGTGGATTCTGTTGCTGGCCATGAAGAACTCTATTACGTAAAACCACGGCCCATTTATTTTTGAAGAAGTTTTGGACCACAGAGAGGTTCAATTATGGTGGGAGAGGAGCACTCGCGTGGGGTGCTATTGGTGGGGGCATACAGTTGGGAGGGAGTTCTCCAGGGCATGTAGACAGGGTACATGGGAAGGTTTGGATCTTTTCATCGTGGTTTCAGTTGGAAACGACAGCTGAGAGAGTCCTGAGTTCCTGGCCAGGGGAGCTCTATCACATTCCCCAATGGAACAGCAACAATCCTGTTGGAAACTGAGGCACAGTGACCTCGGTAATTAAGAGTTCCCGGCAAATGGGATGAAGCTGTTAAAGGCTGAAAGAAAAGATGAGCACATACCTTTTGTAGTGAATAGAACATTTAGACTTTGTACCTTGAGATAAGATTTTTTTAAATTCCTTAGACTATGGGTGACGCTGATAGTTAACTGCATGTTGCTGCTTGTTGTCACATAGACTACATGTTCCTGCTTGTTGTCATGTAGACTGGAGTACATAGAGAGCCCCTTGTAAAGAATAAAGTTGTCTGATGAGTCTCTACTTGCAGACCCCCTGATTCCAGGTCTCTCGTTCTTTTTCTCTCGCTCTTTCTTTCTCTTTGTTTCTTTCTCCCTTCTTTCTTTCTTTCACTCCCGATGTCCTTCAGGTCCAAATCTCCAATACAATCCCCCAAGTGCAATGGCAAAGACCAACAAAGATGGATGGTCCAACAATGAACGCTTGATACTGATGGCTATGATTATGAGCCTGTGTGTCTGAAATATGAACTAGGCCTAGAGCTGTGGGGTGCCTAAAAGTTACCTCCTGAGAGCCTCCATGTTGCTCAAATGTGGCCACTCTCTAAGCCAAACTCAGCATGTAGATGCATTGCCTTCCCCCCAGCATGGGACATGACTCCCAGGGATGAGCCTCCCTGGCACCAAGGGATTACTACCAAGTACCAGCTGATGATGTAACTAGAAAATGACCTTGAATAAAGAGGTCAACTCAGACCAGCAGAATATCTCAGCCTATATGTAATATCAGGTGTTAAAAACTGCTTTTTGACTTTGGATAAAAGGGGGAAATGGAAAGGACAAGTGAGTTTATATGGCTATGAGTTTCCAAAAAAGAGTCAGGAGGTCATCAGAGGGGTGATGCTCATGCACGCCTCAGCAGGGTACCAGAGACAATCAAAGTAGATGGAAACCCAGGTGCTGGTTCTCCTGAGGGTTGCAGAGACCCACAGGTTCTATGGTCATGGCAGATGGCTCTGGAGTTCAGGGCCATGTCAGTTGACTCTACTTTGGAGTTTGTGTTCCTGAGTGTGATGGAGTTGGACTCAGATGTGATCTTTCTACACATGCCTCTTCTGTTACTTTTACCAGACCTGTGGTTGGCATTTGGGTTGGTGTATAATCAGGAGACCTGAATCTCTGAACGGTCCATGTGACAGCCAGGCCCTGGGCCTCAGCAGACTTGTGGCTCCTACCCTCTGGTTTCTTGGACTTACCCTGGTGAACTGACAGGGAGGTGACAAGGGTCAACCACCACACCAGGGAGCCAAGAGTGCCTACAGCTGCAAGCAGGAGAATTGTATCCATCATCCATGTGGAGTCTAAGCCCCCTCTTGATGTAGAGAGGGACTGGACATAGCCATCCCAGGGTCCACCGGATGGAGGAATAGAGTATGAATTAGAGTGGACTTACTGGTGTTCTGTTGGGGAACTATTGTGATTAGTAAGGGAGAAATTGTAGTAGTGATGTGGAGAGGGTGGCACGGTGGCTACTGATGGTCAGGAAATGGAAGAAGAGATATGGAGTGGGGGCATTTTCAGGATTTGGAGTTGTCCTAGGTGGTGCTGCAGGGATGGATGCTGGACGTTGTGTGTCCTACAATGGCCCACTGGGTGGACTGAGGGAGAGTGTGGACTACAATGTGGACCACTGTCCATGTGTTGCAGCAGTGCTCCAGAATGTATTCACCAGGTGCAGTGGATGTGTCACAATGATGGAAGAGGTTGTTGATGTGGGAGCAGTGGCATGGGTGGGGTGGGTGGTATATGGGGACCTCATATTTTTTTAATGTAACATTTAAAAGAAAATAAAGAAAAAAAAAAAAAACCACTGCCCAATGGTATCCGTTTCACGTGTCCCCCTCAAAAAGCCATGGGCCACTTGCAGGCAAGAACTTGGTTTTATTCACTGCTGAGCCTTTCATGCCTAGCAGAGAGCAGGCACTCAATGAGTATGTTTTTGGAGGAACCACAACAAGAAGGTAGAATCTGAGGCAGGAGACCCTCCTTGCCACTGAGCCTGAGTAAATACATCCTTCCTTGTTCCTGGTTCTGCAAAGATGGCCTGGGCCTGCTTCGCCTCACCTGTGGGATGGAGCCCACCCGACTGACCCTGAGGACAACAGCCCTGGAAAGGACCTCCGGGCACCACTTTGTGCAGGGCCCTGACTTGGGTGCTGACGCTGCAGTAACAAGCAGGCCCAGCAGACTCAGTGCCCGCGGGAGCCCCTCGTCAGGACTTCGTCAGAGTGGGCCTGAGGGCAGGGACTGCAGCAGGGCACACACGCCCACCTGGGTGGGTTTCATGCCGCCAGGGGGAAATGGGGCCACCGTGCTCGGCTTGTCCTATTAGGATTTGTCCCTGAGCAGAAGGGACACCCTCCCGAGGGCCGACGACAGCAGCAAAGCGGGGATTCTGTTGCCAAGTGATAAAGGGAATGGATTCTAGTGGCAGCCAGCACCTCTGCCATCCCAGCCAGCCATTCCAGCTGCAGGGAGCACGGGCGGGCCAGGTGAGGCACAGGGAGGCCGTGCTCCGGCCGAGGAGTGTTTATCAAGCAGACGAGGACAGGGGAGAGCATTCCAGGCAGGGGTGGGATGCCAACAGTGCCAGGCAGTCTGGATGTCCACGCCCCAAGAGTGGAATGTTGACACCCACAGAGGGGGAGTAAAAAGGTAAAAAGGTAAGACCAAGACCTTGTCAGGGGACAGCGGACTTGGCCCAGTGGTTAGGGCGTCCATCTACCACATGGGAAGTCTGCGGTTCAAACCTCAGGCCTCCTTGACCCGTGTGGAGCTGGCCCACGCGCAGTGCTGATGCACGCAAGGAATGTCCTGCCACACAGGGGTATCCCCCGCGTAGGGGAGCCCCACCCGCAAGGAGTGCGCCCCGTAAGGAGAGCCGCCCAGCGCGAAAGAAAGTGCAGCCTGCCCAGGAGTGGTGCCACACACACGGAGAGCTGACACAACAAGATGACGCAACAAAAAGAAACACAGATTCCCGTACCGCTGACGACAACAGAAGCAGACAAAGAAGACACAGAAGCAAATAGACACAGAAAACAGACAACCGGGGTGAGGGTGGGGGCGGGGAAGGGGAGAGAAATAAATAAGTCTTTAAAAAAAAAAAAAAGACCTTGTCAGGGGCTGAGCAGGGCAGGGCTCCTGCTCTTAAAAGCTCAATGCCCAGGGGCTTGGGCTGGGGTGTACCTGGGTGGATTTTGGTAAAATTCCAGCAGCTGTATGGAGGGAGACTGTGGCCACGTGAGTTGGGGGGAGGGAGCTGGGCGGCGCTGCTGTACCACCTCGGCAGGAAGTATGCCACATTCCAGGGGCGACTTCCGCCCACCGGCCGCTCAGTACTCTGTGGTCCTGGGTTGAGTCCCAGGAGGGCGCTGGCCTTAGCCACCACCTGTCCTGGTCCCAGGGAGTCTGCTACATATCTGTGGGGTACCGGGCTTCTGCAGCTGAGCCTGAAGACATCTGAAAAAGCTCTGCGCGCCCCAGACCTGAGCAGGAGCTGGCATTCCGGGGCCCAGAGGGAGGCAGAGTTGGGTGGGCCCCCAGAGGCTCTCCAGGTGCCAGTGGGCTGGGGAGGGCCCTGTCCCAGCGCTCAGGGGCCTGCGACCACCTCCCTCCCCCTGCCAGCCCCTTCTGTGGCCCGCCCTGCGATCCTGCGCTGAGGGAATTCCAGGGAGGTCACTGGAGCTGGCGCCTTGTCTGTGATCCGTCCTGGAGCTGCACTCCCAGACCCCAACCCGCGGGGGGCCTGACGCTCAGCCTTGCCTGGACGTGCCCGGCTCGCTCCATGCCCGGCTCCTCTCCAGGACTCGGGTTTCTCCTGCTCCCAGAAGGCCTGGCTGCCGGTGCGACCCCCGCCCCATCACCCCTCCCCTGCAGCCCTCCCGGAGAAGGACGCCCTCGCCCAGCGCCGCCCGCCAGGGTGAAGAGCCGGGCCTCCTGGAAGAGGCCGTCCTTCAGCCGCGGCTCCGCCCCTGCGGGCCGGGGGCCACCCCCTCCCAGCCTGGGGTCTGCGCCCGCCGCGGCTGCCGGCCCCTGCCGCGCTGCCCACGCCGCCCTCGCGCCCGCCCCCCACCCCGAGCCCCTCCTGCCCTGCGCAGCCTGGCCTCGGCCTTGGGGTGCACGGCGGCTGCGCAGGACGCCCTCCGCCCTCCTCGCCTCCCCCGGGACCGCACGTGATCTTAGGCCCGGGTCACAGCGCCCCCTGGTGGCCCGAGGCCGAGGCGCCGGCGGAGGAGGCGGGGGCTTGCGCGCAGAGCCCCAGACTCATCCGTCCGCGCGGGCCCCGGTGTGTTTTCCTTCTGGGGTGTCCCCTGCTCTCCCGGCTGAGCAGGACGTTTCTCCGATTAGGCTCCGAAACACTGACCTTGCTGGCCCACTGCGAGTGGTCAGTGCCGCCCCCTGGCCCCTCTGTCCGCCGCCCCGCAACCTGGGCACAGCCAAGACACGCCTGTGGCTCCACGGCCAGGCCTGCTCCTACTGGCTTCTGCATGTTTTTCTTTAACTCGTTCTTTTTCTTCTTTAGCTTATAAATGTAACATACGCACCTACTTTTTAAAAAATCATATATCAGACCTGAACTTAGACGCCTCTAGAATAAAAGAGGAAAATACCTTCACCACCTTGGGATGAAAGAAGATTTCTTAGAACAAAGAAAGCAGTAACTACAATAGGGGAAAAAAGGATAAATTGACAAATCGAACTTCATCAAAATTATCTACCTTGCTAGTTAGAAAATGAGTAGACAAGTCACAGCCTGGGAGAAAATCTTCACAAAGCATTCACCAAATATGGGACTTTATTCTAGAATATTTACTAATTCCCACAGCTCAATAATAAGGAGAGATCAAATTAGAAGTAGAACAAAACAAAAACAAACGAGCACAGACTTCACAAAGGAATATATACGAAGAGCTAATATGCACACGGAAAATGAGAGCACTTTTAAAAACCACTCAGGTCCAACTCATACTTGCCGATGGGAGAGTAAAATGATGCAAACACTTCAGAAAATAGTTTGGTAGTTTCTTATAAAGTTAAATATATACCACCCTACTGTATAGCCCAGCAACTCCATTCCTCCATTTTTATCCAAAAGAAATGAGGATTTATAGCTAGCAAAAAGACTTGCACAACAATGTTCTTAGCAGCTTCCATTCATAAAAGGCAAAAACTGGAAACAATCCACACAGTCATCAGTAGCTGTGGCATTCAGTGGAATCTCAGCCAACGATACAAAGAAATGAACTGCTGGTACATGCTACAACATGGTGTATCTGAGCCAACAACACAAAGGAATGTGTCAGGTAAGATTCCATATATGTGAAAACCAATCTATAGTGAAAGAAATCAGAACAGTGATTGCCTTGAGGTTTGGAGGGGGAAGTGGTACGTCAGAGACTAGCTGAAAAGGGGCATGAGAGAACTTTCTGGAATGTTAGAAGTGTTCTAAATCCTATGGGGTTACAGGAGTTCATGTGTTTGCCGAAATCAATTGTAACATTTAAGGTTTGTGCACATCATTGTAAGAAAATTCTCTCTCAATAAAAATATAGCAAATAAAACTGCAATGAACATTCACATGCAGGTTTTTATGTGGACATAAATTTTAATTTCTCTGATAGATGCCAAGGAATGAGACTGGCTGGATCATATGATAAATGTATTTTCAATTTTTAGAGAAACTGTCAAACTGTTTTCCAAATTGGCAGGACTGTTTCACATTCCCACCAGGGAGCGATGAGAAATCTCAGTTCTCTACATCTTTACTGGCAGTTGATATTATTACCACTATTTATTTTAGCTGTTCTAGTTAGGTATGTAGTGAATCCTCCTCATGATCTTAACTGGCATTTCCCTGATGGCTAAGTGATATTAAGCACCTTTGCATGGGCTTATTTGCCTCTTTAGTGAAATGTTTTTTCTTTTTTTATGTGTTTTGTCCATTTTCTAAATGCATTATATTTTTAACGTTAAGGCTTGAGAGTTCTTTATGTATTATATGTATGAGTTCTTTGTCAGATGTTCAGATTGCAAATATTTTCTCCTCTCTGTAGCTTGACCTTTCAACCTCTTGACAGAATCTTTTGAAGAGCAACAATATCTAATTTTGAAGAAGTCCAATGTATTGATAATTTTCCCTTTTCATTTATGGTTCTTAGACATTGCTTTTGGAGCAATGTCTAAGAACTCTTCACCAAGTCCTAGGTCCAGAAGATTTTCTCCTGTTTTTCTATAAAAGCCAAAAACTAAAAACAACCAAATGTCCCTTAACACTTGAATGGTTACACATATCGGTTCATCCATATCAATACTCATCAATAAAAAGGAATGAACTTTTGCTACCTATGACATATTGGATGGATCTCCAGGGCGTTATGCTAAGTTTAAAAAGTCAATCTCAAAATGCCATATACAGTGTGATTCCATTTAGGTAATACTCTTGAAATGACAACATAAAAAGATGGAAAACAGCTTAGCAGGGCTAGCAGCAGTCAGAGCTGGTAAAAGGTGGAGATTAGAAACAGGTGGTACAAGGGAGGCCGTGGTGATAGAGCGTGTCTTGATGAAGGTGGTGGTTACACAGATGCACACGTGGGATGAAAGGGCACAGAACTTGACCCAGGCTTCCTACCCATGTCAATTCCCCGGTTTTCTTACCATACTACAGGTATGTCAAAAGCAGCCATTGGTGGAGGGGGAGAAATAAATAAACAAAATCTTAAAAAAAAAAAAAAAAAAAGAAAGTAACCACTGGGGGAAGATGGCAAGGGGACAGGGACCTCTCTGCACAATCTTTGCAACTTCCTGTGAATCTCAAATCTTTAAAAAATTGAGATGCATAGAAATGTATTTTATGCAGGATTGTCTGGTAACCCAGAACTTCTCTAATAAAAAAAACACCCCCCAAAATCAAACTTGCCATTGAGTCTTTTTAAAAAAAGAAAAATATTAAAAGGCAAAAAAAAAAAAAAAATTCACTTGATTAAAAACTCAAACAGTAGAAAATAGTCAATGGTGAAAATAAATCTCCCACTCCAGACCCTCTGTCAAAGCCTTCTCCAAAAACTACCACTATTAACCAGTTTCTTGTATATACTCCCAGCAATATTTTAGGAATGTACAAGAATATATGTACTTCCCCGCTTCTCCAGCTTTTGTTTTACACTGGTGCACTCCTTATGTTGTTTGATATGAATTTAATATAGCTTAAAAAATAAGTGCATGTAGCTGTACCCCATTCTTTTTAGCAGCAGCATGAATATACCACTATTTATTTAACCAGTCTCTGCTCGATGGACATTTAGGCTGCTTCAGTCTTTTGTTACTAGAAACAATGTGGTAATAAGCATCCTTGTAGGATGCCTTACGGTCTAGTCCCAGGAAAGAGTCCTGAAATGCAGTGCCTAGATCAAAGGGCAAATCGGTTTGTAACAGACGTAAATTTTGCCAAATAGCCCCCCCCAATGGCATCCCATCCATAAGATACCAGTGTCCTACCCCTCTCACCAACATGGAACATTTTCAGAATTTGTCGCTAATTTGCGTGGACATAAATTTTAATGTCTCTGATAGATGCCGAGGACTGTGACCTGCTAGATCTTATGGTAAGTGTATGTTTAGTTTTTAGAGGAACAACCAAAATATTTTTACTATTGTGGTGAGTAAAGAATAGGAATCTGCAGCGGCGTACTTGGCACAGTGGTTAGGGCGTCCGTCTACCACATGTGAGGTCCGCGGTTCAAACCCCAGGCCTCCTTGACCCATGTGGAGCTGGCCCATGTGCAGTGCTGATGCGCGCAAGGAGTGCCCTGCCACGCAGGGGTGTCCCCCGCATAGGGGAGCCCCACACACGAGGAGTGCACTCTGTAAGGAGAGCCACCCAGCGGGAAAGAAAGTGCAGCCTGCCCAGGAATGGCACCACACACATGGAGAGCTGGTACAGCAAGATGACGCAGCAAAAAGAAACACAGATTCCCGTGTCGCTGACAACAACAGAAGCGTACAAAGACGACGCAGCAAATAGATACAGAACAGACAACCAGGGTGGGGGGAGGGGAGAAAAATAAATAAATAAATAAATCTTTTTTAAAAATTTTTCAAAAAAAAAAAAATAGGAATCTGCTGCCTTACTTTGTATTCTTTTGATGACAAGTGAAGTTCTAAACAAAAGATGTGCCTCGTGTGTAACAGCCTTTTGTCCTGGTTTGCAGTTTTCTGTGAACTGTCAGCTCAGGGCCCTCCTTCCGTGGGCTGAAGGACCCCCCACACTTCCCCATCAATACTCTCTCCCAATACCAAAAACAGTATCTCACCCCTGCCCTGCTCTCCTGTTGCCCCTCACGTCTCCTGA
The DNA here is from genome assembly GCF_030445035.2 of Dasypus novemcinctus. Taxonomy (NCBI): domain Eukaryota; kingdom Metazoa; phylum Chordata; class Mammalia; order Cingulata; family Dasypodidae; genus Dasypus; species Dasypus novemcinctus. The sequence continues at coordinate 131,232,962 of NC_080678.1, read as the reverse complement.
CTCACCATGTGTGCCCCTGCATGGGATTTCTTGGAGAAAATTTAAGTAATGCTAAGACAAGCTCCGCTGCCTTCCTGCACTGTGGCTCGAACTGCCCTTCCCTGAAAACTCCGCTGGTACTTTGTTAAGGTTTTTTGCTTCTACATTCCTAAATTGTATTTCTCTGGAGTTTACTTTTCTTGTGATGTCTTTGCCTGGTTTTGATATCAGGGTAATACTGGTCTCATAGAAAAAGTTCTGAAATGTGCCCTCCTTTTCCACTTTTGGGAAGAGATTATGATGGGTTGGTATTAATTCTTCTTTAAATATTTGGTAGAATTCATCAATGAAAACATCAAGGCCTTGACTTTTTTGGTGGATATTTTTTATTACTAGTTCTATCTCTTTACTCATTATATGTCTATTCAAATTTTCTATTTATTTTAGAGTGGGATTTAGTAGTTTATATCTTTCTAGGAATTTATCCCTTTCACTTAGGATGCATAATTTGTCGATGTATCCCTTATCATCATTTTTATTTCTATAGGGCTGGTAGTGATGTTTCCTCTCACATTCCTGATTTTAGTAGTAATATGAGTCTTCTCTCTTTTTTTCTTAGTCAGTCTCACTAAAGGTTTATCTATTTATCTGTTCAAAAAAGGAATTTTTTATTAAATTTTAATTTATATATTAAATATTAAATTTCATTTGTTTCCACCCTAATCTTCATTATTTCCTTCCTTCCTCCTGCTTTCAGTTTGGTTTTCTTTTTCTATATTCTTGAGGTGGAAGTTTAGGTTATCAATTTGACTTTTCTTCTTTTTAATATAGGCATTTACAGCGTAAATTTCCATCTAAGCACTTCTTTGGTTAATTCCCATGTTTTTGGGTTTTTTTAGGGTCAAGTGATTTTTTTTTAACTTTATTTTGTACATTTAATAATTGAAAATTTAAACAACTAAAAACAAAAAAAACAGTTGAATAAAAATACATATTTCTCAATTAAATGTACTGGACACCTATTAATTTTTCCTAATCATACAATATGTTACATAATATATTTGGTTCAGAGTAATGCAATCGTACAGTATTTGTCCTTTTGTGTCTGGCTTGCTTCACTCAACATAATTTCTTCTAGGTTCATCCATGTTGTCATATGCTTTATGACTTCATTTCTTCTTACAGCTGCACAATATTCCATCATGTGAACAGACCATACTTTGTTTATCCATTTATCAGTTGATCGGACACCTGGGTTGTTTCCAACTTTTGGCAGATGTGAATAATGTTGCTATGTACATCATTGTGCAGATGTCTATTCGTATCACTGCTCTCAGTTCTTCTGGGTATACACCCAGTAGTGGTATTGCATGGTCATGTGGAAAGTCCATACTAAGTTTTTCAGGAACTGCCAAACAGTCCTCCACAGTGGCTGTACCATTCTGCATTCCCATCAACAGTGAATAAGTGTTCCTATCTCTCCACATCCTCTCCAACACTTGTATTTCTCTGTATTTTTAATAGTGACCATTCAGATAGGTGTGAAATGATATTTCATTGCAGTTCAGATTTGCATTTCCCTAATCATTAGTGATGTTGAACATTTCTTCTTGTGTTTTTGTTTTTGTTTTTTTGCCATTTGTATTTCTTCTTTGGACAAATTTCTATTCAAGTCTTTTGCCCATTTTTTAGTTGGGTCATTTGGCTTTTTATTGTTGAGTTGCAACATCTCTTTATGTATCCTGGATAGTAAACCCTTATCAGATATCTGATTTTCAAGTATTTTCTCCCATTGAGTTGGCTGCCTTTTCACCCTTTTGACAAAGTCCTGTGAGGTGCAAAAGTGTTTAATTTTGAGGAGGTCCTATTTATTTTTTCTTTTGTTGCATGTGCTTTGGATGTAAGGTTCAAGAGACCACCACCTACTACAAGGTCTTGAAGATGTTTCCCTGCATTTTCTTCAAATAGTTTTATGGTCCTGGTTTTTATATTTAGGCCTTTCGTCCATTTTGAGTTTATTCTTGTATAGGGAGTGAAACAGGGGTCCTCTTTCATTCTTTTGGTTATAGATAGCCAGTTGTCCCAGCCCCATTTGCTGAAAAGACTGTTTTGTCCTATTAACATTAACTTGGTAGGTTTGTCAAAAACCAATTGACTGTATAGGTGAGGGTTTATTTCTGGGTTCTCAGTTCTAGTCCACTGATTGATGTGTCTATCCTTATGCCAGTACTGTGCTGCTTTGACCACTGTAGCTTTGTAACATATTTCAAGTCCAGGAAGTGAAATTCCTCCCATGTTGCTCTTCTTTTTTAGAATGCTTTTGGCTATTTGGGTGCATTTTCCCTTCCAAATGAACTTGGTAATTGTCTTTTCTAATTCTGTAAAGTAAGCTGTTAGAATTTTGATTGGTATGGCACTGAATCTGTAAATCAGTTTAGATAAGATTGACATCTTCACAATATTTATTCTTCCAATCCATGAACATGGAGTGCCTTTCCATTTGTTTAGATCTTTTAAAATTTCTTTTAGTATTGTTTCATAATTTTCTGCATTTAAGTCCTACACTTCTTTGGTTAAATTAATTTCTAGGTATTTGAGTCTTTTTGTTGCTATTGAAAATGGAATTTTCCCCCTGATTACTTCCTCAGATTGTTCAGTACCAGTGTACAAAACATTACTGATTTTTGCATTTTGATCTTGTATCCTGCCACTTTGCTGAACTCATTTATTAGCTCAAGTACCTTTGTCATGGATACTTCAGGATTTTCTAAGTACAGGATCATGTCATCTGCAAACAATGAGATTTTACTTTCTCTTTTCCTATTTGGATGCCTTTAATTTTTTTGTTTTGTTTTATTTTTGTCTAATTGCCCTAGCTAGAACTTCTAGTAAAATATTGTATAACAATGGTGACAGTGGGCATCCTTGTCTTGTTCCTGATTTTAGAGGGAAAGCTTTCAACCTTTCCCCATTGAGTTGAATTTGGCTGTGGGTTTTTCATATATGCCTTTTATCATATTGAGGAATTTTCCTCCTATTCCTATCTTTTGACATTTTTATCCAAAAAAAAGAATGCTGGATTTTGTCAAATGCTTTTCTGCATCAAAGGAAATGATCATATGTTTTTATCCCTTCAATTTGTTAATGTCATATACTACATTGATTGATTTTCTTATGTTGAACCAGCCTTGCATACCAGGAATAAATCCCACTTGGTTGTGATGTATAAGTCTTTTGATGTGCTGTTGGATTCTATTTGCAAGTATTTTGTTGTGAATTTTTACATCTATGTTCATTAGAGAGATTGGTCTGTAGTTCTCTTTTCTTGTAGTATCTTTATCTGGTTTTGGTATTAGGGGGGTTTTTGGCTTCATAAAATGTGTTGGGTAATTTTCCCTCCTCTTCATTCTTTTGGAAGAATGTAAACAGGATTGGTATTAATTTTTTTCAAAATGCTTGGTAGATTTCACCTGTGAAGTCATTTGGTCCTGGACTTTTCTTTGCTGGGAGATTTTTGATGATAGATTCAATCTCTTTAAATGTGATCAGTTTATTAAGTTCTTGTCTTTCTTGTAGCGTCAGGGTATAGTTGGTTGTGCATTTCTAGGAATTTGTCCATTTCATCTAGGTTGTCTAGTTTGTTGGCATACAGTGTTTCATAATATTCTCTTATGATTCTTTTTATTTCTTTGGGGTTAGTTGTAACTTCCCCCCTTTCATTTCTCATTGTATTTATTTGCATCTCCTCTCTTTTTTTTTTCTGTTAGTCTAGCTAGGAGTTTGTCAATTTTCTTGATCTTCTCAAGGAACCAGCTCCTGGTTTTGTTGATCTTCTCTATTGTTTTTTTTTTGTTGTTCTCAATTTCATTTATTTCTGCTGTAATCTTCATAATTTCTTTCCTTCTGCTTGCTTTGGGATTGGTTTGCAGTTGTTTTTCTAGTTTCTCTGGTTGTTCAGCTAAATCTTTGAGTTTGGCTCTTTCTCCTTTTTTAATATTGGCATTTGTGCTATATATTTCCCTTTCAAGATGGTCTTTGCTGTATTCCATAAGTTTTGAATGCTTTGTTCTCATCTTCATTTGTCTCAATATATTTACTGATTTCACTTGCAATTTCTTATTTGACCCACTGATTATTTAGGAGTGCATTGTTCAGCCTCCACACATTTGTGAATTTACTTTTTTCCTATTATTGATTTACAGTTTCATTATATTATGATCTGGGAAGGTGCCTTGTATAATTTCAATCTTTTTATAGTTATTGAGAGCTGCATTGTGCCCTAACATGTGGTCTATCCTGGAGAAAGATCCATTTGCACTCGAGAAGAATTATAACCCAATGAGTTTCGATGCAGTGTTTAGTGTATGTTCCTTAGGTCTAAATCATTTATCATAAGGTTTGCATTCTCTGTTTGTTGATCTTCTGTCTAGTTTTTCTATCTAATGATGTGAGTGGGGTGTTGAAGTCTCCAAAGATTATTGTAGAGATGTCTATTCCTCCCTTCAGTTTTCCCAGAGTTTGTCTCATGTATCTTGTGGCACCCTGGTTAGGTGCATAGATATTTATGACTATTATATCTTCCTGGTGGATTGTCTTTTAATTAAGGTATAATCACCTTCTGTATCTCTTATAACTTTTTGCATTTAAAGTCTGTTTTGTCTGATATTAGTATAGCTATCCTGCTCTTTTCTGGTTCCTCTTCATGTGGAGTATCTTTTTCCAACCTTTCACATCCAGCCATTTTGTATCTGGGTCTAAGGTGAGTTTCTTGTAAGCAGCATTTGGATGGCTCATGTTTTTTTATCCATTGTGTCAGCCTGTATCTTTTGATTGGGGAGTTTAATCCATTCACGTTTAATGATATCATTGTAAATGCACTATTTACTTTCTTTGTTTTATTCTTTGGTTTTCATATGTCATATTTTTGTCTGTCTTTGTATTCATTTTGTTATCCTTTCTGCTATTCTTTTTCTACACTCTCCTCCAAGCCTGTCTCTCCTGTCTTTTTCTCTCAGCTTCTAAGGCTTCCTTTAATATTTCCTGAAAAGGTGGATTCTTTCTTGCAAACTCTCTTAGTTTCTGTTTGTTTGTGAATATTTTATACTCACCTTCATATATGAAGGACAATTTTGCTGGATAAAGAATTCTCAGCTGGCAGTTTTTCTCTTTCAGTATCCTAATTGTTATTATACCACTGTCTTCTCACCTCCATGGTTTCTGAAGAGAAATCTGCTCTAAGTCTTACTGGATGTCCCTGTATGTGATGGTTTGCTTCTCCCTTGCTGCTCTGAGAATTTTTTCTTTGACATTTGACATTCTAAGTAGTATATGTCCTAAAGTAGGTCTATTCAGATTTATTCTGATTGGGGTACAGTGTGCTTCTTGAACATGAAAGTTCATTTCCTTCATGAGAGTTGGGAAGTTTTCAGCTATTATTTCCTCAAATATTCTTTCTACCCCTATTCCCTTCTCTTCTTCTGGAACTCCTGTATTAGCGAGCCAAAGGGGTGCTGATGCAAAATACCAGAAATTGGTTGGTTTTTATAAAGGGTATTTATTTGGGGTAGGAGCTTACAGATACCAGGCCATAAAGCTTAAGTTACTTCCCTCACCAAAGTCTATTTTCACATGTTGGAGCAAGATGGCTGCCAACATCTATGAGGGTTCAGGCTTCCTGGGTTCCTCCCTTCCTGGGACTTGCTTCTCTTTCCTCTATGAGCTTACTTTCTGAGGCTCCAGCTTAAGGCTTCAGCATCAAACTCCAACTTCAAAACTCCAACATCAGAAACCCTCAGCTCTGTCCTTTGCCATGCCTTTTATTTGTGAGTCCCCACCCACCAAGGGGCAGGGACTCAATGGCCTACTGACATGGTCCAATCAAAACCCTAATCATAACTTAAGCATGCCAGGTACAGACCAGTTTACAAATATAATCCAATATCTATTTTTGGAATTCATAACTATATCAAACTGCTACAACACCCAAGACATGTATGTTGTTTCATTTTGTGTTGTCATTCAACTTTCTGAGCCCCTGATCAATTTTTTCCATTTTTTCCTCCCTCTGTTCTTTTCTCTCTTCAATTTTAGCTCTTCTGTCTTCAGTATCACTTATCCTTTCAACTATCATTTCAACTCTGCTATTATTTGCCTCAAATGTGTTTTTTTTTCCTCTCCCCTTCTCCACCCCCCAGTTGTCTGCACTCTGTATCCATTCACTGTGTGTTCTTCTGTGTCCACTTGTATTCTTGTCAGCATCACCAGGAATCTGTGTTTCTTTTTGTTGCATCATCTTGCTGCATCAGCTCTACATGCGTGCAGCGCCACTCCTGGGCAGGCTGCACTTTTTTCACATGGGGCAGCTCTCCTTACAGGGCGCATTCCTTTCATGTGGGGTTCCCCTCTGCTGGGGACACCCCTGCTTGGTACAGCATTCCTTGCGCACATCAGCACTGCACATGGGCCAGCTCACCACACGGGTCAGGAGGCCCTGGATTTGAACCTATACCTCCCATGTGGTATGTGGATGCTTTATCTGTTGAGCCAAATATGCTTCCTTAAAATGTGTTTTTGATCTCACCTATTGTGTCTTTCATTTCCATGAGCTCTGTTACTTTTCTGTTCAGGATTTCAAATTCTTCTTTGTTCTCTCTCAATGTCTTCTTAATGTCATTTTTCTCTTTGGCCATATTGTCATTCGACTCATTAATTTGATTGTGAAAATTTGTGCACACCTTGCTGATTAGTTCTCTCAAATTCTGCATCTCTTCTGGGGCTTTGATATATTCCTTTTCTTGGGTCATGCCTTCTATTTTCTTTGTATGGCTCATAATTTTTTGCTGATACCTAGGCATCTGATTAGGATGTAGTTTACTCAGATGCTCAATTTCTTTCTGTTTTGTGGGGATTTAGTGGCAGGAGCCTGTGTGTTACCACTGCTCTTTGATTCTTGGCTCAACCTGGATTGTTAGGATTATTTTGTTGGTTGCTCAAAATGGGGTACTGGACCCAGTACTTGGTTGTAGAGTCACTTCCTAGGGCCTTGGGGAGGGAGGCTATAGAGGCCAGAAAAAGTCTCTCCTACTTATTTTTAATTTTCTCACATGCACTTCCTTTGTCTGCCCACAGATGGCGCTCTTTGGCAGCTCTCAGTTCAATACCTGGCAGGAGTGTATTTGTGGCAGCACAGACCAGATCCCTGTGATAGTGCTTCCTGTCTGGAGGCTAGGAGCCTTGCAATTCAAACTTTCTCTGAGACAGATCTCCAGCCTTCTCTGGCAGTCCCCTCCCTTTTCCCGGGTCGGAAATATTTCCACTCCCACCTGAGCCCTCAACAACCAGTCCCTGTTAGTAGAGGAGGAGACTGGGAGGGTCGTATACCTTCAGCCCCTTGCTGCCTCCAGGCAAACGGCACAGCCCCACCTGGCCTGGAAGGGCTCATGGACACAGCACACCAAACTTGTGAGTCAAAAGCTGAGTCAGCCTTAGGCTGTGTCCCTGCTCTCCCCTTTCCTGGAGTAGTAGATCCCTGGAGCCCCCTTTGTCTGTCGTCTGAGGCCCGAAGGCCCGAGAATTCTAAAGCGTCCTTAGTGTGGGGGACGTGCAGGCAGCATCAGCCGCTGGTTTCAGCTCACAGTTTCTTGAGATTTCCCTTCTTTTCCCTCTCTCCTCTGGGTGGTGTCCAGCCTTCATCTGGTGTCCTAAACCCTTAAAAAAATCTTTTTCTAGGCTGTTTCAGCCTGTCCTCTAGCTATTTTTCTGGAGGAGAAGAGAGTCCCATATCATTCTAGTCTGCCATCTTCCTGGAAGTCAGCCACTTTCCCCATATGTTTTGATATGATGCATTTTCACTTTCAAGTATCTCAAAGAATTTTCTAATTTCCCTTGTGATTTCTTTGGTCTCTTGTTTATTTAAGGCTGTGTGTTGTTTAACTTCTACAAATTTGTGAATTCCTCAGATTTCCTTGTTATTGATTTCTAAATTCATTTTAGCTAAAAAGTATGTATGATTTCAATCCTTTTACATTTACTGAAACTTATTTATGGCCTAACATACAGGAATTAGTTTTCTATTGTGGCTGTAACGAATTCCCACAAACTTAGTGATTTAAACAACAGGATGTATTCTCTTCTGTAGGTCTGAAACCTGACATGGGTCTTACTGGGCTAAAATCAAGGTGTCAGGAAGGCTACATTCCTTTCTGGAAGATCTGTTCCCTTGATCATTCAGGTCCATGGCAGATTTCACTTCCTTGCAGTTGTAGGACTGAGATTCCTATTTCCCTGCTGTCTATCAGCTGAAAAACATTCCCAGCCTCTGGAGGTCCCCTACAGTCCCTCACTCATGGCCCTTTTCCTCCATCTTCAAAGTCAGCAATGGCAGATCAAACTTCTTTAGACCTCAAAGGTCTACTCCTTTTTCCATTTACCACTCTATCCCAGCCAGGAAAGGGTTGCTGCTTTTTTGGAATCAGGGGTCTAGATTGGACCTACCCAGACAATCCAGGGTAATCTCCCCATCTCAGGGTTCATTCCCTTAGTGACATCTGAAAACACCCATATTGCCATGGAAGATAACATATACACAGGTTCCAGGGATTCAGATGGGGACATCTTTGGGGCACCATTTTTCTGCCCAGCACAACAAGGTCTATCCTTGAAAATGTTCTATTTGCACATGAGAAGAATGTGTATTCTGCTATTGCTGGGTGGTGTTCTATAGAAGTCTGTTAAATCTAGTTGGTTTTCAGTGCTGTTCAATTCTTCTAGTTTCTTGTTGATCTTCAGCGTAGTTGTTCTATCTACTATTGAAAGTGTGATAATGAAATCTCTAACTCTCATTGAATTTTCTGATTCACCCTTCAATTCTGTCAGTTTTTGCTTCATGTGCTTTAGGTCTCTGTTATATGTTTGTGATTGTCATGTCTTTGTGTCTTTGTAATGTATTCAAACCTTAATCATTATAAAATACTTCTTTGTCTCTAGTAACAATTCTTGTCTTAAAGTCTATTTTTTTCTGACAATAATAAAGGCACTCCAGCTCTCTTTTTGTTACTGTTTTCTTGGTATATCTTTTTCCATCCTTTAACTTCCAACCTATTTGTGTCTTTGAATCTGAAGTATGTCTCTTGTAGACAGCATAAAGTTGGGTCATGCTTGGTTTTTTATCCATTCTGACAATCTCTGCCTTTTGATTGGAATGCTTAATTCATTTACATTCAGTGTCATATTAGTCATCCAAAGGGATGTTGATGCAAAGTACCAGAAATCTGTTGGCTTTTATAAAGGGTATTTATTTGGGGTAAAAGCTTACAGTTACAAGGCTCTAAAGAGTCCAATTCAAGGTTACTTCCTTGCCAAACTCTGTTGCCACATATTGAAGCAAGATGGTGATGACATCTGGGAGGGTTCAGCCTTCCTCTTCCCTATTAAGTCTCCATGGGTCCAGCCTTCTCCATGGAGGCATAAGGCTCATCTCTCTTCTCAGGGCTTATTTCTTTCAAGGCTCAGCTCCTCTGGTCTCTTCACAAGATCAGCTGTAAACTATCGGGCAAGTGGCTCGTCTCTCTTCCCAGGGCCTCTGCCATATCTATGGAGCTGTTTCTCTTTCTCTGTGTTCTTCTATGTATCAACTTTTGTAAGTATCCTTGATTGAGTGTCCATTTATACAACCCACAAAGGGGACAGGGACTCAAACTGAGTGATCCTAATGATGTGGTTGAATCGAAGCCCTAAGCTTAACATAAGTTAATCAAAGACATCTCAGCTGAATCTAATACAATCAAAAGGTATCATGCCCAGAGGAATAGACCATTTCACAAACATAATCAAATATATTTTTTGGAATTCATAAATAATATTGAACTGCTACAAATGTGATTACATTAAGGTAGTTTTTACATACACCATACTTCTATTTGTTTTCTATATGTATTACACCTTTTTGTTCTTCTTTTCCTCCAAACCTGCCTTCTTTTGTGTTAAATATAGTATACCATTTTTATTCCCTTGTTTCTATTGATATATATATATATAGTTACTTTCTTATGCTTTCCCTGAAGATTTCAATTAACATTTCTAACTTAAAACAATATAGTTCAGATCAATACCAACATAATTTCACTAGTATAAAACAACTGGGTTCCAATGTAGCTCCATTTCCCTGCCCTCCTTTGTCCTATTATTGCCATACAAAGTACATCTTTATACATTACAAACCAATCAACACACTTTTATAATTGTTCATTTATGCAGTGTCTTTTAAATAAGGCAGGATAAGAAGAGAATTACCAACAAAAATACATTTATACTTTTAAAAAATAGTTGCCTATGTATTTACCTTTACAGTGCTCTTTATTTCTCCATGCAGATTTGACTTAGTGCCCAGGGTCCTTTCACTTCAACCTAAAGGACTCTTTTCAGTATTTCTTGTGTGGAAGACCTACTAGTGACGAATTCTCTCATTTTTTGTTTATCTGGGAATGTCTCGTTTGTTTTTTCAAGTATTGTTTTGCTGGATGTAGAATTCTTGGTTGATAATCTTTTTCTTTCAGCACTTAGAATATGTCATCCCATGGCCTTCTGACCATCACAGTTTCTGATGAGAAGTCAGCTATTAATCTTATTGACATAAGATTGTATGTGAGTGATTGCTTTTCTCTTGAGGCTTTCAAGATTTTCTCTTTGTCTTTTGATAGTTTGACTCTGATGAGTCTGTGTGATTGTTTTCGTTTATTTTAATTGAAGTTTCCAGACTTCTTCAATGTGTTAATATTTTTCATAAAATTTGTGAATTTTATGAACATTACTTCTTCAAATATTTCTTTCTGTCCTTTCTCTCATCTCTCTCTAGTACTCCCATTATACATATGATGGCATGCTTGATGGTGTACCTCATGTCTCTGAGGCCCTGTTCATTTTTATTTATTCTCTTTTTTCTTTCTGTTCCTCAGAGTTGATAATTTAAATGGTCCTAGCTTCTTCAAGTTCAGTAATTCTTTCTTCTTCCCACTCAAAACTGTTGTTGAACTCCGCTAATGAAATGTTCATTCAGTTTTTGTACTTTTCAACTCCAGAATTTCTATTTGGTTGTTTTTTATTAAAAATATAATTTCTATCTCTTTATTGATATAATCTATTTAGTATAACACTATTACTACATTAGACATGGTTTCCTTCGGTTCTTTGAGCATGTTTATGATAGTTGAGTTAAAGTTTTCTATAGTAAGTCTGTATTAGTCAGCCAAGGGAGTGCTGATGCAAAATACCAGAACTCTGTTGGCCTTTACAAAGGGTATTTATTTGGGGTAGAAGCTTACAGTTACCAGGCCATAAAGCATAAGTTTCTTCCCTCATGAAAGTCTGCTGCCATGTGCTGGAGCAAGATGGCTGGTGATGCTCAGCCTTCCTCTTTATCTTAAGGTTCCTTGTTTCCAGCTTCTTCCAATATCGGTTGTAAGCCATCAGCCTCTCTAGGCTTTGTCTCTCTCCCCAGGGCTCAATTCTCTCTAGGCTCAGCTGTTCTGCTCCTTTGTGTGCTTACATCCCAGGTTCCAGCCAAAACTCCCAACTTTGTCTTTTGCCATGTCTTTTATCTGTGAGTCCCAGCCACCAAGGGGTGGGGACTCAATGCCCTACTGACATGGCCCAATCAAAGCCCTAATCATAATTTAAGTAAAAGTGAAACTTCAAACAAACCAGTTTACAAATATAATCCAATATCTATTTTTGGAATTCATAAACAATATCAAACTGCTACAAAGTCCAACATCTCAGCTTCCTCAAATGCGGTTGCTGTTAGCCATTTTATTTCCTGTGAGTGGGCTATACTTTCCTATTTCTATGCATCACTCATAACTTTTTGTGGTAAACTAGATGTTTTATAAAATATAATGTGGCAACCCTGGAAATCAGACCCAATCCCATACACACACCAGGGTTTTTGTTGTTCGTGTTGGTTATTGTTGTTTTGCTGCTGCTTCTGTTGCTACTTGTTTGTTCAGTGGCTTTCCTGGACTAATTATCTAAAGTCTGTGTTCTTTGTCATGTGCAGCCATTGAAGCTCTCCTCAGTTAGCTAACTGGGCAGCTAACAGTTGGAGAGAGATTTCATTAACAGCTTTAAACCAGTAAGTCTCCCAGCTTTTGCTGAGAATTGCGTGTGTGTTGGAGTATGCCTTCAATGCTCCAGTAGGCAGTGAGCATCTCTGCCTGAACCTTTACTTTCAGCTTGCACAAGCCTCAAGTCAGCCAGAGGTTAGGGCTTCCTTAGCTCTTCCTTGGGTATGTGCTGACCTGCACATGCACGTGGCTTTCTAGAGTCTCAGAATATGTTGGAGCTTTTCACCATGTACATCTCACTCCCCCATTTGTCCTTTTAAGTTTTTCAGACAGCCTCTTCCTAGTCCCAACTAGTGTCAAGACCTTAGGCAGCTGAGACGGTAAGCAGCTTCTGCTGACTGTTTTTGACAAAGGCCCTGAGTTTAGGGCTACTCACACAGAGTGAGTCTGAGCCATGTTGAAGAATTACAAGCCCTGAGAATGGAGATTTTTCAGGTAGCTGCAGACAGATCAAATAGTGACAATTATCTGGGGATGAGGTATTTAGGCAAGTTCCAAACCTCTTCTGTCCCCTCCAGGGGCTTCTAGGCAGCTTGTTTTTACAGCTATGGTTGACCTTCAAGCAAGGCTGTTGGCTTTCAAACCTACCGTGGAGCTTGGGAGAGGAGAGGGAAGTGGGACTAGAACAAGTTAAAATGCCACAAAACTCTCTGTTCTTACAAGATTCAAAAATTTTTCTTGAATAAATGCTCACTAGATTTTTGTAAACCTTTGATTTATTTCTAGACTTCTGAAAAAGTTGCTTTGGGAAAAGTTGGCCAGCAGTGTCACTGCGTTAATAGAGGAGTGGATTTTCAAACATTCTAGTTCCACCGTTCTGGAAGTGCTTGCCTTGTTTGGGTGTTTGCATGATCAGTTTTTGGGTTTTGACTTGTTTTCATTTGATTTCTTGAAGGTTGATTTTTCACTAAATACCCTTAGAATTTTTTTTAAGTCAAACCATTCATGTTTCAGGATTTGTCTCAGTGTTAATTATTCTGTATCAACTTACCTTTCAGTCAGTAAATTCAAGTCTTCCTCTATACCAGGAAATTTGTTATGAACTTTGGCTCTAATTTTTTTCTATCCCCAGGTTTCCCTAATTGGGGGATAGGGATGGTGGGGTGGGGTAGAATGTTCTCCTCTATACTGAATGTACCAGGCCCTTCTCTACTGCAAAATGCCTCACATATCACTTGCAACTAAAACGGGGCCTGTCTGTGGGGACTTTTCTGAACCCAAGCCAAGTTTGGAGGCCTGACTATCTATGTTTCCACCCCTGAAATTGCAATAATAATCATCTCACTTAATGACCCCAAATACCTTGTGGGGTTGGCACTTTAATCACTTCACAGATGAAGATACTGTGCCCACAGCACTCAAATGACCTGTCTACTGCTACACAGGAATCGCACATCAGAGAAAGCATCTGGACTCAGGAATGTCTGGCTCCAAAGTCCATGAGCTTGGACAATACGGCATCTAGTTGCTTTATTCTGCCTCAACCAGGGCACTGTGCATTGAGCCGGGAGCAAACACTAGCTAACAGAGAACTTCTTGAGGGCTGGACGTACTTATCTTATTTAACTGGGCCCCTCACAGGGTTTAGGATGGTCAAGTGCAACAGCAGCAAGTCCTGTGGTGTGCACATCATCCCTCACCCCTCCTGCAGGCGTGGAAGACTTTGCTACTTGAACATGGCGTTCTGTCCCTAGAAGCCTAGATTAGACCTCAGAATCCTTCTAAACCCCGTTTTAAAAGAAGCTGCCCCCAGCCTTTTGGGGCTGACATGCAAATGGAAAAATATTTGCTGTCTCTTGTCTAATCGCTCGTAAAATGAGGAGGCTGAGCTGCAGAACAGATGTCGTGGATCAAACGCAGTCCTCATAAAGTGAGGGGGCTGAGCCGTGGAACCGATGAAGGCCCAGAAAGCTCTAAGAAAAACATCCTCGGTATTCCTGGAATCTTGGAGGTGAGTATGAATCCCAGAATAACCCAGAAACTTCTGGTCTTGTGCCCAGGTGCCAGCGGACGCCGGCCTTACCTCGCGGCACGTTTGCGTTTTTGCAGGATGAAGCTGAACCTGTTGGGGACTTCGTGTGCTGCTGGAATCGTCCTGTCCGCGTTTCTAACATCGCCTGCTCGGCCCTGGCTGCCAGAGCAGCGCCGGGAGCCTCACGCCCGGCTGGGTGGTCTTTGAAAGCGCGCAGGCCCTGCAAGCCTCGTGGGCCCTCGGGGGAGGAACCGCCTCCTTCGCTCCAAGCCGGAAACTGTCCTCAGCACCCCAGCCCTGGGGCCAAGAAGCGCGGGATGCCTGCCCACCCAAGCCTCGAGTCCCACGCCTGCGGCTGCTGTGGGGCCCAGGAGAGCAGCGCACCCCCGACGGGAGGGCGGGGAGATCGCCCCGCAGCGCAGGAGGGCTGGGCGGCGCAGCCGGGAGGCAGCGGGGGCTGGGGCTGGCGCAGGCGCAGTCCTGATCCGACGCCCCGCAGCGCAGGAGGGCTGGGCGGCGGCAGCCCGGGAGGCAGCGGGGGCTGGGGCTGGCGCAGGCGCAGTCCTGATCCGACGCCCCGCAGCGCAGGAGGGCTGGGCGGCGCAGCCGGGAGGCAGCGGGGGCTAGGGCTGGCGCAGGCGCAGTCCTGATCCGACGCCCCGCAGCGCGGGAGGGCTGGGCGGCGGAGCCCGGGAGGCGGCGCGGTGCTGGGGCTGGCGCAGGCGCAGTCCTGATCGGACGCCCCGCAGCGCGGGAGGGCTGGGCGGCGGCAGCCCGGGAGGCGGCGCGGTGCTGGGGCTGGCGCAGGCGCAGTCCTGATCGGACGCCCCGCAGCGCAGGAGGGCTGGGCGGCGGCAGCCCGGGAGGCGGCGCGGTGCTGGGGCTGGCGCAGGCGCAGTCCTGATCGGACGCCCCGCAGCGCAGGAGGGCTGGGCGGCGGCAGCCCGGGAGGGGGCGCGGTGCTGGGGCTGGCGCAGGCGCAGTCCTGATCGGACGCCCCGCAGCGCAGGAGGGCTGGGCGGCGGCAGCCCGGGAGGGGGCGCGGTGCTGGCTGGCGCAGGCGCAGTCCTGATCGGACGCCGAGGTTCCCCGGGGTGTGCCCTCGCCCGTTACACAAGGGGCCCTGCCGCAGAACTGAGATCCGCTGAGCAGATTCCCGCGTCGCGGTTCGTTCTGTCCTTCACAATGTGATGAAAGACCCACGGCTGCGTGGGCTGGCGTGGAGGAATGCTTTTTTCCTGCTAGAGCATGAGAAACGAGAGTCCAGCAAATATTATCTTGCAACGTTCCAGGCTGACGCCAAACTTTGTCAGACGTATGTGTGTGTGTGAAAGAGGGATGGGGCAGATTCCCACACCTAAATGTCTATTAGTCAATCAGCAAACGTTTGTAAAGCAGCAGCATGCTGCAAGGCCCAGGAGCTTCAGTGGAGCTCGGCCATCATGTGCCAAACCAGGCAGTGGGCCGGGAGGGGAGCAGCCATTCACTGGGGCTTACCGTGGGCCAGGCGTGCGCTAAGCGTTCCCACTGTGCCCTTCGCAGGCTGTGTTAGTGCCACACACACCCCTCACTCCCACCTTCACAAATTACACCATTAGTGATGCATTCCTGTGGGGTGGCTCTGTGACCTTGGGCAAATCACCCACACTCTCTGGGCCTCCTTTATAAAATAAGGGGTTGGGTCGAGTGTTCTCCAAGGTCTCTAAAACCGGACTTCTCCCCAGGTCCCATTCTGCAGAGGGCTAGTCTTCCCCGCTGAGCTCACCAGGGTGGAGCCAGGAGAAGGCGGGACAGTGGGGAGGGGCAGGGACAGTGGACTCCGATGATGCTGCCTTTGAAGGCTCAGCCCAGAGGCCCCGGTTCTGGCCTGCACGGAACCTTTAACCATCTCCGCTGGGCCGCACAAGGTAGGAATAGGGGGAGCCACCTCGGCTTGGAAAAGGGCCCCCACAGAGAAGCCCCAGGTAACCGCTCACTCACCAGGCAAAGACTCCAGTCTGTCCTAAAGGCCTGCAACGGAACAGAGCCGTCGGCTCTCAGCACTTTTATTTAACGCAATACTGGAAGTCCTCGCCACTGCAAAAAAGGCATGGAAGAGAAATAAAATAAACACAGGCTGGAAAGGAGGAAATAAAACTGTCTCTGTTTGCAGATGATGATTGTTGACACAGAAAAATCCCAAGAAACCTGCCAAAAAATCTCCTAGAACAGATTCATGATTTCAGCGAAGTTGAAGGACACAAGATCAACATGCAAAAAGCAACTGCAGTTGAGGAACGAGCAAACCTAAGGGGGCAATGCAACCATGGACGAAAGTAAACTTATTATTGTTCTAGCAATGGAGGAACTTGTGATAGTGATATAAAGACATGGTCACCGGAGGTTCTGAGGGGAGGGGGAGGGAAGAAAAGGGGTAACACGGGGCATTTTGGGGACACTGGAATTGCCCTGCATAGCATAGCAATGACGGGTACAAGCTGTCATACACTTAGTCAGAACTTATAAAATCATGCGGGGCAGAGTGTAAGCTATAATGTAAACTATGACCATGCTTAGCAGCCCTGCTTCAATATGTGTTCATCAACTCTAACTAATGTACCACAGTAATGAAGGATGGGGGGGAAATATAGGGTGGGGTGAGGTATATGGGAATCCCCCTATATTTTTTATGTAATATTTATGTAATATAAAGCTTCTTTTAAAATAACAATTTTAAAAATCAATTGCATTTGTATATACTAACAACAAGCATGCAGAAAACAAAATTAAACCATAATACCAAAGAAATATGCCATACTTAGGTGTAACCTTAACAAAACATGTAAAAGATCTGTATGCTGAACATTACAAAATGCTGGTGAAAGAAAGTCAAGAAGCTGTAAATAAAAGGGGAGGCATACTATATTCAAGATTGGAGGGCTCAGTACAGCCAAGAGGTCAGTGCTCCTCAAATTGATGTACGGGTTAATGCAATACCAGTCAGAAGTCTCAGGAGTTTTCATTGTAGGTATAAATAAGCTGCTTCTAAAATTCATATGAAAAGGCAAAGACATTAGAATAGCCAAAACAATTTTGAAAATGTGGAGGATTCACAATACCTGCTTTAATACTTAATGTAAAGTTCTATCATCAACATGATGTGGCATTAGTTCAAGGATAGAGACATATTCTACTATAGACTTATTGTGGTTCTAGCAATGGAAGAAATTATATCATTGATGTGGAGACAGTGGCCACTGGAGGCACAGAAGTCAGGGAGAGGGAAAAAGAGATGTAATGGGGCATTTTCAGGACCTGGAATTGTCCTGAAAGACATTGCAACAACAGATACAGCCATTATGTATTCTGCCATAACCTACAGAATTGAGTAGGAGAGCGTAAACTACAACATAAACTATAATCCATGCTGTGTGGCACTGCTCCAAAATGTGTTCATCAATTACAATGAACGTACCACACTAACGAAAGAAGTTGTTAATGTGGGGAAAAGTGGGGGGTATGGGGACTGGGGCATATGAGAACCCCTTATATTTTTTAAGTAACATTTTATGTAATCTAAGTATCTTTTAAAAATAAATTAAAAATACATTTTTAAAAAAATACATGCATACAGCAATGTGACAGAATAGAGTGCCCAGTCTCTCAGGAACAAGCTGCTCTGGGGTACGGAAGTTCTGAATTTGAATCCAATTAATTCCGACATCAAAACCTTTATCTAGTCCCTAGTGTTTTTCCTAAAAGTATTTAAAAAGAAATTGCTTCAATTATGGATGAACCTTGAAGACTTCATGTGAGCAAAATAAGCCATACACAAAAGGACAAATATTACATGCACTCACTGATATGAAAAAATTAGAATAAGCAAACTCATAGAGTCAGAATCTAGACTACAGGTTACCAGGGGACGGGTGGGGATTGTAATGGGGCGTTAATGCTTGAATTGTACAGTTTCTACTTGGGTTGATCATACAGTCTGGTAATGAATGGTACGATGGTAGCACAACGTTGTGAACATAGCTAACAGCACTGAATTATATTTATAAATTTGAATGTGGTTAAAAGGAAAATTTTTAGGTTGTACATATGTCACCAGAATATTAAAAAAAAAAAAAGTCGCTTAAGAATTGTTGCTAGGGGATTCTGGAGATAAGCTTTACAAAACAAAATGGAAAACAAGTATGCTTAATTGAATTTTGACAAAGCTTCAAACACAATTCATTGGAGAAAAGATAGTCTTTTCAACAAATGGTGCTGGAAAAATTGGACAGCCAAATGCAAAAGGAAAAACAAAAACAAATAAATCTACACTTCCCACTTTATAAAGAAAAAAAAGTAGCTCAAAACAAATCATAGATTTAAATCAGGAGTTCTTTTTTTTTTTTTTTAATTTCTTTCTTCCCCCCTCTCCCCCCCCCCCCCCCTGTTGTCTGCTCTCTGTGTCCATTCATAGAGCAGGGGTTCTTAAGCTTTTTTGTTCCACAGACCCCTTTGCCTGTCAGGGGAAAACCATGGACCCCTTACTAAGTCCACACTATACTGTGAATTACTTAATAAATATATCATACCCACACCAACACATCCACACAAGAATAACGTTCTTTATCATTTAAACTCAAGTTTATGGACACCTAATTAAGAACCCCTAATTTAAATGTAATGCAAAAACCTCTTAGAAGACAGCATAGGCAAAAAAAAAAAAAAACGTTGTGAACTTGGATCAGGCAAAGAGTTCTTAGAAATTACATAAAAAGGACAATCCTTAAAAGAAAAATTGATAAATTGGAAACTTTTTCTCTGTGAAAGACAGGGTTAGGAGATTGAAAGGACAGGCTCCACACAGGAAAGAATGTTTGCAAATCACCTATCTGACAGAGGGCTTACCCAGAATCCAAAGAACTTCTGAAACTCAACAATAAAAATAAAAAGTGACGAAAGATCTGAACAAAAAAGAAGATCTGAAAAGATACTGAATCGCACTAGTCACTGGGGAAGAGCAAATAAAGACCACGATGTTTTTGTTTTGTTTTGTTTTTGTTTTTGTTTTTTTTTAATATTTATTTATTATTATTATTTTTTAATTACATTAAAAAATATATATGAGGTCCCATTCAACCCCACCGCCCCCGCCCCCCACTCCCCCCAGAACAACACTCTCTCCCTTCATCGTGATACATCCATTGCACCTGGTAAGTTCATCTCTGAGCATCACTGCACCCCATAGTCAATGGTCCACATCATAGCCCAGACTCTCTCACTTTCCATCCAGTGGGCCCTGGGGGGATCTACAGTGTCCCGTAATTGTCCGTGAAGCACTATCCAGGACAACTCCACGTCCCGAAAATGCCTCCACATCTCATCTCTTCCTCCCGTTCCCCACACCCAGCAGCCCCCATGGCTACCGTTCCCACACCCATTCCACATTTTCTCTGTGGACATTGGATTGGTTGTGTCCATTGCACACCTATGTCAAGTGAGGGCTTAGATTCCACCTGGGTACTGGATGCACTCTTCCCGCTTCTAGTTGTAGACACTCTAGGCTCCATGTTGTGGTGGTTGACCTTCTTCAACTCCATGTTAGCTGAGTGGAGTAAGTCCAATAAGTCAAAGTGTAGGAGCTGAAGTCTGTTGAGGCTCTGGGCCTGGGTGTCACATTATCAGTCCAGAGATTCAAATCCCCTACATATATCTTAAACTCAGCACCAACTACAATTCCAATAAAGTAGCATGCAAGTCTTGTGAAAAGAGATCCCCTCTGAGTCCATTTCCATCACGCAGAAACACCAGCTCCAAAGAAGGGCCATCTGTCATGGCAGTGAACCCCTTCTGCCATGACCATAGAACCCGTGGGTCTCTTTATCCCTCAAAAGAACCAATACCTGGGGTTGTATCTACCTTATCTGTCTCTTAGACTCTGTTCAATTGTACATAGGGGTATTCCTTCTGACAACCTCCAGACTCTTTTTTAGAGACTCACAGCCTTATAATCTCATTTCTCCTTTCCATTTCCCCCTTACATTAGGTCAAACCACTTCCCGAAGTCATGTTATTATATGTAGACAGGTATATTCTGCTGTTCCGCATTGAATCTTTAATTCAAGGTCATTTTCTAGTTGCTTCTTCAGCTGGTATGTGGTAGTGATCCCTCGGTGCCAGGGAGGCTCATCCCCGGGTGTAAGACCACGATGTTTTTAATGGCTACATTTTAAAAATCTGACATTAGTGCTCATGAAGATATAGAACAAATGTGACTCTCAATGATGGCCGAGAGGACTGCAAAATGACAGGGCCACTTCCTACAAAATCCAACATACACTTGTCATATGACTCAGAAATCCCTCTTCTAGGTATTTACCCTAGAGAAATGAAAACCTAGGTTCATTCAAAAACCTGTACACAGGGAAACGGACTTTGGCCCAGTGGTTAGGGCGTCTGTCTACCATATGGGAGGTCCGCGGTTCATATCCCGGGCCTCCTTGACCCGTGTGGAGCTGGCCATGCGCAGTGCTGATGCACGCAAGGAGTGCCGTGCCACGCAGGGGTGTCCCCCGCGTGGGGAAGCCCCACGCGCAAGGAGTGCACCCGTGAGAAAAGCCGCCCAGCGTGAAAAGAGAGAGCAGCCTGCCCAGGAATGGCGCCGCCCACACTTCCCGTGCCGCTGACGACAACAGAAGCGGACAAAGAAACAAGACGCAGCAAATAAACACCAAGAACAGACAACCAGGGGAGGGAGGGAAATTAAATAAATAAATAAATCTTTAAAAAAAAAAAAACAAAAACCTGTACACAGATGTTTAAAGCAGTAAATAACTTATTCATAATTGCCAAAATCTGCATGAATCTATGCAATGAAACTCTGCTCAGCCATAAAAAGGAAGGAACAGCTGACACATGTCCTCTAGTGGGTGAATGGATAAAGGAATGACAATTGACACGTGTCCTCTAGTGGGTGAATGGATAAACACGCTGCGGTACGCCTATGCAATGGAGCACTGCTCAGCCATAAAAAGGAATGAACGATTGGCCCATGCAGCAACATCAATGGATCTCAAAGGCATATGCTGAGTGAAAGAAGCCAGTCTCAAAAAGTTACGTAGAGGGAGCAGATGTAGCACAAGTGGCTGAGCGCCTGCTTCCCATGTACAAGGTCCTGGACTTGATCCCCAGTACCTCCTAAAAACGAACAAACAAATGAAAAAACCAACTCTCATTGGGGAGCAGATGTAGCTCAGTGGTTGAGTGCCCGCTTCCCATATACAAGTTCCTGGGTTCAATCCTCAGTAACCCTAAAATTTAAAAAGTTATATAGTATATGATTCCACTTATATCCTAACCCCCAAAAAAGGCAAAACAGTAGGGGTGGGTTTGCCAGGGGAAGACCTGCCTACAAAGGGGCAGCACCAGAGAACTTTCTGGGGTGATAAAACTATTCTGTGTCCTAATGATGGGGTTTTAAAACTCACCAAGAAAGTAAATTTTTCTCTATGTAAACTAAAACATTAAAAAGTATGTCTACAAATTCTTTTTAAAACATCAATCATGTGCCTTCTCTTGTGATGCAAGATGAAGTACACAACACTGCTATGAAGGAAAAACCAAAGTGAAGCTCATACCTACTATATGATCCAGCCAGATGGTATTTTCCCAAGTCTAGGTATTTTCCCAAGAGAAATGAAAGAATCTGACCACATAACTATAGACAACCCAAATGTCCATCAAGGGCATTCAACTCAAACACAGCCACGACAGACCAACTGGGGTCTAGCCCTACCATGGAATACCACCCAGCCAGTATCAGTGCACACAAGGACCTCAAAATAATTATGCTCAGTGTCCAAAAGCCAGATACATTGCCATATATATGGTGTGATCCCATTTACCTAAATGTTTGAAAAATTCAAATTCATCTATAGTAGTGGTTCCATGGTTATTTGTAGATAAGGTTGGAGGAGGGAGGATCGGATTACGAATGAGCCTAAGGAAACTTTAGGCACAACGGAGATGGTCATTATGCCAATTGCCACATGGCTTCACTGGTATATAAATATGTTTAAACTCAGCAAATTAAACATTTCAAATATGTGCACTTTATTGTGTATCAGTTATACCCCAAGAAGATGTTGCTGATTTTTTTTTTATTAAGGAAAGAGAAATGTGCAGCTAACAGAAGAGGAAATGGGGAATTGGACTAGAAATGTAATGAGAAGCGTGGTGGACAGATAACCCCCCTCTCCCCCCACAGATGCCCACGCCCTGCTCCCCAGAGTCTGTGAAGATGTTGGGTCACATGACAAAGGGGAATTAAGATAGCAGAAGGAATTAAGCTTGCTAATCCTCTGACCTTGACACAGGAGGCTAGCCTGGGTTATGCAGGTGGCCCAGTGTCACCACCAGGTTCCTTGACTGTGGAGGAGGAGGTCAGAGTGGTGCGATTGACAACTCTGCCCGCTGCTGCTGGCTTTGAAGGGGAGGGAGGGAGCCACGACTCAAGGAATGTGGGTGGCCTCAAAGAGCTGGAAAAGGCAAGAAAAAGCAGATTCTTCAAAAGAGCCTCTGGAAAGGAGCTCAGTCCTGCTGGCACCTTGATTTCAGCCCAGTGAGACCCATTTTGGTCTTCTGACCTCCAGAACCCTACGATAATGAATTTGCATTGTTTTGGCTTCTAAGTTTATTATTATTTGTTACAGCAGCAAAAGAAAACTAATACAGGAAGCATAGAGGTGCTGATTCTCATCTTACACTGTGTGGGGTCCTTTTTAGTCAGAAAACTAATATAATTTGTCAAAGCTAAAAATGAACTGTGAAGTTCCAGATGTGTGTGACTTCAGGTGGGGCTGGATCAAGCAGCCTTTCCCACCGTGAAAACACAGTCTCTCTCACTAGACTCCTCTCTCACCTCTGTCTGCCCCTAGGTTGGTTTTCTCAGGTAGTCTTACATTTCCCTCCCAGTAGGTGAAACTTTTCTTTCACAGAAGTTTTAGCTGTGAAAGTCATGGGGCGGATACTTAACAGCCTGGATTGGGTAACGTGCTTGTTCTCCAGCCACTCACCACAGCTGTGGAGATGGAGTGTATTGGCTGGCTAGCCAGGAGCATGCACCCGCCCCTGGATGGAAGGCAAAGTCTTCCCAAAAGAAAGAGGGTAGGGAAGTACCATGAGCAGACCAAAGCCGTGGCTGTCACGGTCCACCAGAAATACTTAGATAATCTCAAGTTATGAAAGTAAATAACAGAGGAATTGAAAGTAATTGTGGTCAAATGATAAAACTTTGGGAGGATAAGAGCAGGAAGGAGAGGCGTAGAAGTGAAGTGAATTCTTATTATCCTTTGTCGGGGGGTGGGCTCAGTAAATTTTCTGCAGATGAATCAGGAAATAGGAGTCCATGCACATGTTGTTTAGTTATGGGGTAACCACCAGAAGTACTAAAAATGGAAATGTTTAGAAGACGACGCCTCTGGAGAATGAGACGCCTGCGGATGGGTGAAGTTGGACACTGTTTTCTTTCATCGTAAACCCTTCTCTAGTATTTGATTTTCTCCTATTTGTATGCACTACTTTGATAACAAGACATGAGAGGTTTTTCATTATTTGGATGAATGGCCTAGGCTTTGAATGGAAGTGATCTGCTGAATAATCTAGGGTTGTGACTCTACTTGGGATGAAAGTTTAAGGTCATCCGAGGGAAGAACGTAATTTGGAACTAACTCCATTAACATTTGAGCTGTGCTTTTTAAGGAAGACATATTTCTTACCTGCTGAGCTGAACCTCTAGGAGTTTGGCCTGCTGCATCACACATTTCAATGAAAGATTTTCCAAGTCTGCAAATAAAAATGGCAATTACAACTAATATAACTTATGGACAATAGTTAACAGTAATATTGTAATATTTTTGCAGCAATGGCAAAGAAGATATATCAATTCTAAGGGACAACAATGCAGGGGTATAAGGAGGTTTGGGATTTTTTTCCTTTTGGAGTAATGAAGACATTCTAAAATTAACTGAGGGGAGCGGACTTGGCCCAGCGGTTAGGGCGTCCGTCTACCACATGGGAGGTCCGTGGTTCAAACCCCGGGCCTCCTTGACCCGTGTGGAGCTGGCCCACGTGCAGTGCTGATGCACACAAGGAGTGCCCTGCCACGCAGGGGTGTCCCCCCGCGTAGGGGAGCCCCACACCCAAGGAGTGTACCCCGTAAGAAGAGCCGCTCGGCGCGAAAGAAAGTGCAGCCTGCCCAGGAATGGCGCCGCACACACGGGAAGCTGACACAACAAGATGACGTAGCAAAAAGAAACACAGATTCTGTGCCGCTGACAACAGAAGCGGACAAAGAAGATGCAGCAAATAGACACAGAGAACAGACAACCAGGGTGGGAAGGGGAAGGAGAGAGAAATAAGTAAATAAATCTTTTAAAAAAATAAAAATAAAATAAAATTAACCGAGGTGATGACAGCACAACGCTGATGAAAATGAGAACCACTGAGTGGACATTTTGAATGGATTGGACAGAGCATGGGACTGTATAACAGGGAATCTAGTGGAGGAAATGGACTGTGGTTAACAGGACAGACAGGAGAATGTTTTCTCCTGAACAGTAACAAATATATTATACTAATACAAGGTGTTAATAATCGGGTGAATTGGGGAAAAATACACCAAATGTAAGATATGGGCTATAGTTAGTTGGAATATTTTGATGACACTCTTTCATAGTTCGTAATAAATGGGGAGAGGTATGGGAGCCCTGTATGATGACATGCACGTTTGTTTTCTAAGTTCACAACTTTCACTAAACACTTACTGCTTACGTATGTTCATGTATGAATGCCGGACTTCAATAAAATTTTATTTTAAAAGAGCAAGCACAAATAAATAAACGAAGGAGCAGATGAGCGGACCTGATGCCACTGTCCTCTCACAGGAAGACCTGTGCTTCTCACGACTGTCTCCCAGGCAGAGGATTTCTGTCCCCAGGGTCTTTCCAGAGGGGCCCCTCTCCCTGCCGCCACCTGCTCCCGCCCCGCCAGCCCTGGTCCGGAGGCACTGACCAGAAGCGGCCGGAGATGGCAGCTGGCCAGCCTCCCCGTCATCCTTGCTCCTCTGTGGCCTGGACCCATGCTCAGAATCCTGGCCTGGAGCCCGAGCTCCGCTGGCCCAGGAGTTCCGGCCTGGCCTCCTCGTGCCACATGTCCTGTCACAGCCCCTGGAGCCCCGAGGCTGGACGGGCCTACAGGGCGCCTGCTCCCATCACGCTCTGGGGTCTGCCCCCTTGGTCCTCTGTCCTGCCCTTCCAGGTAGGCTGCGGCCCCTGCCTGCAATGAGTGACAGAGAAGGCCGGCGCTCTCCTGGCGGCTCCTTTCCCGGCTCTTGGCGTTCTTCCATTATGTCCATCGTTACCTCCCCAAGTCAACCTGCAATCTTGCCAAGCTTTTCTCTGGTTCCCCCGAAAGAAGAGTTCAAGTTGCAGGAGTCGATGAGGCAGAGCCTGCCCTCACCCCAGGCCTCCCGCCGGCGCCGATACACCCAGCTGTCGCCGCCCTGGGCGTTCTCCCCCAGGTGCCACTCCCCATGGGGGACGGCCAAGCCAGCTAGTCAGACAGAGGGTGCTGGGCCCTGCTCCGGGGGGCTGGGCCAACGTGTCCAAATTGGGAGCCATAAATCGCGCTGGTGGGCCCCATCCCTGCCAGCATTGGTCAGCACCCCAAAGGCAAAGCTTGGCGAGCTGCCCAAGTCCAGCCGAGACTGGTGCCTGGCCGGAGCCCAGACCTCAGGCCACCAGGTCCCCTGCTGTCCGTCACACAGCGCGGCCAGCGCGCCCTGCTCTGCCTCCCTGGAAGGATTTAAGGCACTGAAACCGTCTCGGTGGGGTACATTGCGTTGCAGCCCTCCCGCTGGACAGGAAGCCCGCCGGCCCGGGCTGCCGCTGACCTCCCTGACCCGGGCTGAGGTTTTCCAGGGAGCAGGCGGGAAGCAGCCGTCCCTGCCCCCGCCAGGCCCCGCGCGGCGGGCAGCTGGAGGCACATTCGCAGAGGGCTGGAGCGGAGCTCTAATTTCATTCCAAACGTAATAAATTGAAACCTACTCGCCCGATTGATGGCCGTGTCCTCTGGCATCTTTTAATTCTGCGGCGCATTCGTTTGCAGCCAATCGAATTAGGGCCCAGCAGGGCCGAGGCGGGCGAGGCTGGAGCCACGCTCCCGCCCGGGGCGGTAATGACCTCCCCAGGCCGGGCTGCTGCGGGAGGGAGGCGGGGGCGGCCGGGGGCGGCGGGGGGGGGGGGGGGGGGGGTGCACAGGGGCTGGGGAGGGGCTCGAGCTCCCGAGTGGGCTCGCCCCCCACCCCAGCCTCCCACGCCTCATAGAGAGGGAATGGGGAGCCACAGCAGCGCTAGTGCAAGGCAGCGGTGTGGAATGCGGTCAAGCTGAGATAACCCTCACTGACTGGAAGGTTAGCGCAGGCCAGCTAGAGGCAGAGCTGGGCTGTAGGTCACCAGGGCCCGGCGGGGCTAGGGAGTGAAAAGTCAAGGCTAAAAGCGAACAGGGCTCCTATTGGAACGAAGGGAATGTTTTGGTAGTGGCTGGTGGTGATGGTAGTACAAAGTCGTGAATGCTGTTAGCAGCACTGAAATATAGATCTGGGTATGACTAAAAGGGAAATGTTTGACTGTATGCGTGGGAACAGAATAAAAAATTTTTTTATTGTACTAACCATGTCGCCCCTCCTGGCAGCCTGGCCTCGGCGCTCTCCTGCGGTCATGCCCACAGCCCGTTGACAACCATCCTCAGCCCAATTCTTCCGAGGGGTCGCAGTGCCCACCCAGCAGCCAGGCCAGGGGCAGCCTGGAGCCCCTCCAGGTGGAGCCACCCAGGCGCCCTTCCTAGCCCGTGGGCCTGGCCCCAACACCGATCTGGCACTGGGGAGGCCATACGGCCAGCACCCGCAGAGGCACTGACACAAGCCAGCACCCAAAAAATGGGGGACCACTCCACCCCCCCTGCACAGGGGCAAGGAGGGGTGCGCTTCTCTCCAACAGACTCTCCAGAGCGCGGGGTCCGGTCGTGCACACGATGCTACGCCATTTCATCCTCCCCCACCCTAAGGCAGGGAAGGGCACGCCTCAGAGGAAACTGAGGCACAGAGAGATTAGGCAAAGGATGGAGCAGCAGAACCTGCATCCTTCTGACCAGCTGCTCCACCAAACTATTTCTGCCCCAGCAGATGCCTCCATGGATGCCGAAGGTCCCAGGGCCCGGGCATGGGCGCACATTGCAATCCGAGCGAAAATACTGGCGGGCGTTGTTAACCTAGGCACTGAGGGCTCTCTGATGCTCCCTTCCAGGCGGGTGGCTGCGGGGACCAGCACAGCGAGCCCCTCATCCTGTTCATCCACGTGGTGTCCTCGGCTTCGGCCCGGCTGCTCACCAGGGGCTCAGCATCTTAGCACCTCCTCCAGAGTAGAAAGAGACGGGTGTGTTCCCAGCCAACAAGGGTGTGCCCTAGATGGAGGGGGCCAGAGTGCCTGATGGCCGGGACGGATGTGTGTGTGTGCACACACGCAAGCATGCACATCTGTGTATGTATACACACAAGTGAGTGTGTGTGTGCGTGTGTGAGTTACATCAGCGTGTGTGCATGCAACTGTGTGTGTGTGATACACCTAGCAACTCCAATCAATAATTTGTGAAAAGGTTCTCAGATCCAGGTGAAAAGAGTTATAATTGCATTTTCAACTGTTCAATGCTCAGTCTTGATCACATTTGCAAAGATGATGCTCCAGTTTGCCAAATGCAACTGGGCGATTTGATTAAACCTCCCCTAATCCATCCTTGGACAGCCAGGCAGGTCAGCCTTCTCGGGCACTGGGAGACCAGGAGGCAAGCCTGCTCATTGTCTTGCGCTCTCCATTCATCCTGGAGCATTTTGAGGACCCCAAGACTCAGCCAGGTTCGTCCTTATTAGCATATTATCCTAATTAGTTTTAAAGTCAGAACCTGGGAACACAGTTCTTTCTTACTGCTGAAATCATTTTTCCCTTAAAGCCTCCAACTGATTGGATGAGATGTCTCTCATTGCTGAAGGCCATTTCCTCGGTAGATTGTAGACGCAATCAGCCATATGGGATTCACTGACTAGTTCCCCATAAGAACAAGCAGGCCAGTGCTTGTTTGACCAACAACTGGATACCACAACCTAGCCAAGTTGACACAACTCCACCGTCACAAGGGCAGGCAGGAGAAGGGAGCTTTCTAGGCAAGGCTGAAGTTTGGAGTGAAGCTTTATCTTACGGGCCACGAGAAGCTGCCAAATACCTCAGGGGCCCGTGGTCGGGGCCGTGAGAGTAGGGAGGGGCCTGGACTCCATTTCTGTACTTGGAGCTTTTACTTCAAAACTAATTAGCCTAATATACTAATTAGCACAAACCTGGCCGAGTCTTGGGGGCCTCAAAATGCTCCCAGATGAATGGAGTATGCACAACAATGCAGGCTCCTCCTTGCCTCCTGGTGTCAACTGGGGAAGGTTGACCTGCCTGCTGAAAATAATATAGCCCCTCCAGCTTTCTTATAATTAGTATTTGCATGGTATATCTTTTTCCATCCTTTTACTTACCTGTGTCTTTAAATTATTGTTGGTGTTATTTTCAACAGCATATGATTTGTTCATGCTTCATTATCCAGTCTGAAAATACCTGCCCTTCGTTTGGACTTTTTGGACCTGTTACGTTTAATGTAATTATTAGTTAGTGTTCATACAAGTCTCCCACTTTGCCACATGTTCCCTATTTCTCTTTTCTATTCTTCATTGCTTTTTCCTTTTTCCCTGATTCCTTTCAGATAAATTGAATTTTTATGGTTCCTTTTATCTTTACTGTTAGTTCATTAGCTAAATCTCTTTGTTTTATTATTTAGTAGTTGGATTAAGGTGTACAACATGTATCTTTACCTTATCACAGTCTACCTTCAAATACGATTATATCATTTTATGTATAATGTAAGATCTTACAGCAATATACTTCCATTTCCTCTATTCTGTCATGTGTGCTGTTATTATTATATTTTACTTCTATGATGTTATACACCACACAATACATAGTTGTGTATTATCTTCTAAAGGAATTAAAATATGAGAAAAAAAGTTTTTTTACCCACATTCCATTTCTAGTGTATGTCATTCTTTTTATTCCTGGTATAAATTTCTCCCCCTGAAAAACTTGCTTTAATATTTCTTATAATGTAGGTTTGCTGGCAATGAATTCTCTCATCTTTGTATGAAAAATGCATTATTTTATCTTAATTTGTGAATATTATTTTTAATGAGTATAAAATTCCAGGTTGACAAATTTTGCTTTCCTTGCAGCACTTCAACATTGTCATTCCATAATATTTCTTTATAGCAGCTTTACTGCAATATAATTCACATACCATAAAATTCACCATTTTAAGTGCACAAATCAGTGTTTTTTAGCATATTTACGTAACTGTGCAAATACCACCGTATCTAAATTTTACAACATTGTCATCACACCAATAAGAAACCCTGTACCCATCAGCCATCACCCCCGTTCTTCCCTCCCCATAGCCCCTGCCAAACACTAAGCTATACTCTGCCTCTGTAGATTTTGCTTATTCTTGGCATTTAATATAAATAGAACCATACATTACATGGCCTTTTTTCTTTGTCTGATTTCTTTCACTAAGCATAGTGTTCTTGTCCCATCCATGTTGTATTCGTACTTCTTTCCTTTTTGTGGCCTAATTCCATTGTGTGTATGCACCAGATTTTGTTCATCCAAGCAGCAGTTGATGAACCTTTGAGTTGGTTCTACTTTATGGGTATTAAGAATAAGTGCAAATACAGATGGCTTTGCTTCTTCACTTCCAAACTAGATGACTTTTGTTTCGTTTTCTCGTCTAAGTCTCCTGGCTGGAAGCACCACTGCCATGTTGAGTAAATGTCACCTAGAGCTGACGTCCTTGTCTTGTCCCCGATCTTAGCGGCCAAGTCTACACTCCTTCATCATTGAGTATGATGTTAGCGGTGGGTATTTTGTAGATGCCTGCGGTCACCCCTCGGGCTGAAGTGTGGTTTGCTGGCCTGGCAGGGGAGCGGCCACGGTAGGCCTAATTCCGCTGCCCCCATAATAGGGTGGTTGGTCGGGCCCACCGCCACCCCTGAAGGAAGCTCGGCATGGGCGCAGAGTGCCCTCGGGTCTCCCCTTCTCGGCAGCCATGCTTCCGCGGCCGCCCCTCCTCCCAGATGGCGCCACCCGATGCCTTGTGGGGCGGCACCCTTCTTCTTTCTCCCTGCGCAGGCGCAGGGCAGAAAGTTCCAGCCCGCCCTTTTCCCTTCCCCCAACAGCAGCAACAGCCAGGCGTGGGCGGAAAAATCCAGCCCGCCCTTTTCCCTTCCCCCAACAGCAGCAACAGCCAGGCGTGGGCGGAAAAATCCAGTCTGCCCTCCACCCCAGCAGCAGCAGCCACCAATCCCTAAACCCTGCCCCTTCCCCCAGCAACAGCGACAGCCAATCCCTAACCACCACCCCTCCCCCGTCCAGTACCGCCCACTGACCTTTCGCCGGCAACCAATCAGAACAGGGCATGGCTTCGACCAATCAGCCTTCCCCAGCCCCTATAAAACTGTTGCCTCTCCCTCAGTAAAGTGGACTTGCGTGTTTACCTTGTCTCCGCGGTGGTTCTTCTGCCGTGCGCCCTCCAGTCCTGAGAGCCCCCGACAAGGGCCTGGCCTCCCTTGTCCCCAGTTCGTCGCCTGCTTCTCCGGGCGACCCCTTCGTCGCCGGCTTCTCCGGGCGACCCCTTCGTCGCCGGCTTCGCCGGGCGACCCCTTCGTCGCCGGCTTCGCCGGGCGACCCCGTCAGCCGAACCGCGCCACCCCTTGTGAGACCGATCCCTCGTCTGCTGCCGGACCGACCCCTCGTCTCAAGCGGGACCGACCCCTCGTCCAGAGCTGGACCGACCCCTCGTCCGCAGCCAGACCCCACCTCTACCGACCGAGCAAGCCGCAGCAGTTGGCGCCCAACGTGGGGCAAGGCAACCCCACCACAGCACAACGTGGGGCAAGGCAACTCCACCACAGCCTCACTCCATAACCTGACGCCCCCCCCCCTCCTCTCTTCTCACCGTGGGACTTCTCTCGTGCAACATTGCTGCTACCTGAGCCTTGGCTACCTCATATGATCCACGGCGGTCTGGGAGAATCGCTGGATGGCTTTCTCCTTCCATGTCGGGGGCTTATACCGACCCGCTATGATTAAGAGGAGCCTTGGATTTCTCGGGAGCGTGCGCTTGCACGTCTGAAGTAACCCTACCACAGCCCTACGCCCTCCTTTCTTCTCACCCCTATCTTTTCACTCTGCATTGCTGCTCCTGAACCTTGGTGACCTCATATGATCCACGGCGGTCTGGGAGAATCGCTGGATGGCTTTCTCCTTCCATGTCGGGGGCTTATACCGACCCGCTATGATTAAGAGGCGCCAATAAAACTCAGGAGCGCGTGCCTGAGCACCTCCACCCCTGCCTTCACCTCTGCCTCCTCCCCTCCACGCTTGCTCCCCTTTGCCTTGCTCCACTGCTCGTCGTCCCGCCCTCCCCTCGTCGGGGCCTTCTCTTGGCCCGCGACCACCGTCGGAGCCCCACCGGCTCCGACCCCTCGTCTCACCGCGCACCTCGGCTCCCATCGCCGCGCTCTCAAGGATGCCGCTCAGCCAATCTGGGTCCCCGGGAGATACGTCAAACCCGCCACCTCAGCAGCGGATGTCCCGCAGGGCGCGGCGCCAGATGCGAGTGATCCAGCACCAACTGAGCCAGCTCACCCTCCACCCCGAGAGGCAACCATCCAACCCTGAAGTCCGTTCACTGCTCGCACTCTACCGTCAGTGCAGACGCCGCAACCCTCGCCATGCTGCCGAGCCAATTAACATAGTCTCTCTCCTTCTCCTTATGCTCTCCCTTGCCACCTCTGGCCAAGCTAACCCCTCTCACCAGCCCCGCTAAACGGCCCACAACCCGCTTTCCCCGGCCCGCAGCTTGCGGAGCTTCCTCCTGTCTCGACCTCACTCCTCTTCTCAGCCGTCCAAAGCGTCCTTTCTCGTCCCCCGCCCCCCTCCTTTTTTCGCTTGAACCCCTACTGCGTTGCAGATTGGGCCGCCCCATGTCGGCCCGCCCCATTAACATCGGCCTCTCTCGCGCCCGTGAAGACTTTGGCCTTCTTATTGTCCTCGCCGACGTCTCCACCACTCCCGACGCTGCCGCCACCACCGTCGCTGGTGCCCTGACGCGACTTGTCCTTACCGCTGCGATCCTCCAGACCATCACACAGTCTGCCTCTACCGCTCTTCGCCGCCAAGAAGAGATCAACTCCCTGTAACGTGCTGTCATCCTGGACTTTTAACAAGCAGATGGACCTTATAGCCACCGAGATCAACAAGAATTGGACATTGGCCACCCTTGCTTGCACCGGCAAGATACTGCCCCCCAAATTGTACATTTGTATCCCCGTCATACTCACCTCCCTCTTCAGCCCCGCTTCCCTCATTGCTTACTGCCTCTTGGGCCTCGGCTACTTGTTGCTGCTGCCATCCTGGCCCTTATTTGAAAAGAAGGGGGAAATGCGGTCACCCCTCGGGCTGAAGTGTGGTTTGCTGGCCTGGCAGGGGAGCGGCCACGGTAGGCCTAATTCCGCTGCCCCCATAATAGGGTGGTTGGTCGGGCCCACCGCCACCCCTGAAGGAAGCTCGGCATGGGCGCAGAGTGCCCTCGGGTCTCCCCTTCTCGGCAGCCATGCTTCCGCGGCCGCCCCTCCTCCCAGATGGCGCCACCCGATGCCTTGTGGGGCGGCACCCTTCTTCTTTCTCCCTGCGCAGGCGCAGGGCAGAAAGTTCCAGCCCGCCCTTTTCCCTTCCCCCAACAGCAGCAACAGCCAGGCGTGGGCGGAAAAATCCAGCCCGCCCTTTTCCCTTCCCCCAACAGCAGCAACAGCCAGGCGTGGGCGGAAAAATCCAGTCTGCCCTCCACCCCAGCAGCAGCAGCCACCAATCCCTAAACCCTGCCCCTTCCCCCAGCAACAGCGACAGCCAATCCCTAACCACCACCCCTCCCCCGTCCAGTACCGCCCACTGACCTTTCGCCGGCAACCAATCAGAACAGGGCATGGCTTCGACCAATCAGCCTTCCCCAGCCCCTATAAAACTGTTGCCTCTCCCTCAGTAAAGTGGACTTGCGTGTTTACCTTGTCTCCGCGGTGGTTCTTCTGCCGTGCGCCCTCCAGTCCTGAGAGCCCCCGACAAGGGCCTGGCCTCCCTTGTCCCCAGTTCGTCGCCTGCTTCTCCGGGCGACCCCTTCGTCGCCGGCTTCTCCGGGCGACCCCTTCATCGCCGGCTTCGCCGGGCGACCCCTTCGTCGCCGGCTTCGCCGGGCGACCCCGTCAGCCGAACCGCGCCACCCCTTGTGAGACCGATCCCTCGTCTGCTGCCGGACCGACCCCTCGTCCCAAGTGGGACCGACCCCTCGTCTCAAGCGGGACCGACCCCTCGTCCAGAGCTGGACCGACCCCTCGTCCGCAGCCAGACCCCACCTCTACCGACCGAGCAAGCCGCAGCAGATGCCCTTTATCAGGTTGAGAAAGTTCCCTTCCATTTCTAGTTTTTTTTAGTATTTTTATCATAAAAGAGTGTTAGGCTTTGTCAAATGCCTTTCCTGCATATACTGAGATGGCCTATGTGGATTTTGTCCTTTATTCTACAAATTTGGTATATTATATTGATTGAAACAGTCATTTATTGAAACAATTTTCCATTAAATTCTACTTGTTCATGTGTATAATCCTTTTTGTATGTTTTAATATGGGCCTCACAGAATGAGAAGTTTACTGCCTCTTCTATTTTTTGGAAGAGTTTGTGAAGAAGTAATGTTAATTCTTAAGCTTTTGGTAGAAATAACTAATAGAGCCATCTCATCCTGGGCTTTATCCTGTGGCAAGTTTTTTTCACTATTAATCCAATCTCTTTATTTGTTATAAGTTTATTCAGATTTTCTACTTTTCCTTGAGTCATTTTCAGCAGTTTATGTCTTTCTAGAAATTTGTCCATTTCATAGTTATAGATATTTGTTGGCATACAATTTCCATTGTTTTCTATGTGGATAGTTTCTGGCAAGAATCTTCAGCCACTTCTATCTTCAATCTTTTTTATGTAATATGTCTTATTTTCCCTCTGGAAGCTTTTAAGAAGGCTTCCTCTTAGTCACTGGTATTTAGCAATTTGATACATTGTTCCTTGGTATGGTTTTATTTGTGTTTTTCTTGCTTGGGATTCATTGAGCTAGTGGTCTATAAGTTTCATCAAATTTGGAAAGTTTTAAACATTTCATTAAATATTTTTCTGTTCTCTCCCTCCTTTCCTTTGTGGTTTCCAGTTGGATGTGTATTGGACCACTTAATATTTTCCCACAAGTTACTGAGGATTTGTTTAATTTTTTTAAGTCTCTTTTTACTGTAAGTTTTATTTTGGATAGTTTTTATCACTATGTATTCAAATTCACTGATCTTTTCTTCTTTGTCCAATCTGCTGTTAATTTCATCTAATAAATTTCTCATTTGAGATCTTTTCCTTTTTTCAGTTTGTATTTAGTTTTTAATTTTTCACTTTTTTCATTGTTTTTATGTTTCTATTAAATACTTGGACATATTTATAACAATTATTTTAATTTTCTTGTCTGCTATTTCCAACATGCATCATTTATGAGTTTGTTTCTATTGACCGGTTTTCTCCTGGTTAGGGGTCACATTTTTGCGCATCTTCAAATGTCAATTTCTTATTGGATTGAATTCTTAATTTTATGTGTTTAATATTAGGTCTTGTTGTCCTTCTCTAAAGGGTATTGGACTTTGGTCTGGCAGGCAGTTGAGCTACTTGAAGATCAGTCCAACCATTTGGAGGCTTGTGTTTAAACTTTGACCAGGAGTGGGGCAGTGAGATAAGCCTTTATTCTAAGGCTAATTTAGTCCTACACCATAGGTATGTGCCTGCTGGGGTGTCTACTGAATGCCCTGGTCAGTCGGAGCTCAAAAGTCTCCCTGCCTCCTGTGTGAGCTCTGGGAATCGTCCAGCTTGTGGTTTTCCAATCATTCTGGCTCAGCCTCGTGAATTTTCACAATATGTATATGCAGCCTACCTTTCAGAACAGACTGAAAGGGTACCCTGAGCATAATTCTTGGGTGTCTTTCTCCATGTGAATTCCTCCTCCTCAGTACTCTGCTTCACAAATCCCAGCCACAACCACCTCCCCACATGCAGATCTTTGTCTCCCCCACTCAGCCAGATAGCACGCTATGCTTGAGATCCCATGTTGCACCCCAATCTGGACAGTATCTCCTGGAAAAAACCCTGGCAATAATAGGTTCCTCCTCATTTTGTTCCTTTCTCATGTATGCCAGTCCAGTATTGCCTTTTTTCCAATCATCAGTTTTTAAATATATTTTCCCAATTTTCTAAGTGGTTATGTTGAAACAAGTCTGGCTTCAGTTTTTTCATCATGGCCAGGAACAGAAGTCTCCCTTTATTTACTCATTCACTCATTTATTCATTCACTCATTCTAGGAGATTGGAATAATAAAACTATGTCTTATTATGATTGTTTCATTAGCAAATGATACAAGGTTAGAAGGGATCAACCTTCCACAACATAGTCCTGCTCATGAACTTTCCCCAGGAAGCTCTGCAGTCTCTCCAGGGACCCTCCTTCTAGACCTCTCATCCTCCAGATCTTCACGGTACTGCAGCTTCCACCTCACTGAAAAGAAGTCATCATTGATGAAAGGAATGACATTAGTAGCAACCTCTGATCTGGGTGCAGTGAGTTACACTTCTGAACCATCTGGCTCGAATTTCGTTTTCACATAATCCTAGGTGGTGAATTACATTAGAGCTTATTTTTAGATGGTGAACTGAGGCTTAAAGATTCTGTGTCTCATCTACAGGCACTCCTGGACATAATTAAGCCTTGTTGAGATGGGATTCCATAAGGAGCCATTGTCCCATTCTCTGAGCTGGATCCCAGAACCTTGGCTTTCTATACTCTAGCTCATGTGATGGTCAAACTTCTGGCCTGGTCCACCCTCTACAGCTCCTGATGCATTTGACAGGCTATGGGACTCCATCCCTGCCAAGAGTTGGCCAAGCCAGGACCCAATGAACCCTGGCTGAGGCAATCAGATTCCGTCTCCTAGAAATTTGGAACTGGACCCCAGGGACTCCAGTCAGACTCTGTGGAGTACCTGACTTCAAGGATTTGCCGACTTGGGAAAAGCCAGTCTGCAAGGAAGGAGAGCAATCTCAACATGCATGGAGACAGCACGACGAGATGATGGACCAGACAGAGAAGAGCAAAGATGAGAGGCCACAGAGCTCCAGAGTGGTGGAATGAGAGACCTTGGGTTCCAAATGACCAGGCCTCCCTCCTTCATCAGACCCACATATATATGTCTTACCCTATATCATGGGATCCACTGTCCCCTTCCAATAAAAGTCCCTGCGTGGTGCCCTGTTCTCTATGACCAATAATACCAGATAAAGGCAAATATCCAGGGATTCCCTAACCTCCCAAGCCCAGGCATCCCCCATGATCACACTTGGAAGGTTCTCACTCAGAACCTTTGGACAATGACCAGAGGACTCACTGCGTTGGCTGGAATGGGCACGCACTGTCTCCTCTTTCTGATTCAATCGTCAGCGTTCATCAAGCCAATCAGTGGGCTCCAGCCTCAGCTCCTGTGTCTCCTGTCTGAGGAATCTGAGAAAATCATCAGCTGGCTGCTGATTTTCTGGGCTCCTCTGCACTGTCTCACATCAACTTGGGCTTCCCTGGGTCTTTATCCCACTTGTCCAATGCCACCTGCCCAAGAGCACTCATATATCCTTCTACCCATCAGGGCTCTTTGTCCCTGCTCCCAGCTCCTATGTCTCCTTGCAATACATCCTTCATTAGTTCATTTCGATGCCAGCTTCCCACCATCTTCACCCCTTCCATCCACTCTAGAGAGGTTCTGCAAAACTGCCTTCCTCCAACTCCTTACTACTTGGAGATGAGATCTCTCCTAGTCTAGAAGACTCCATAGTTTCCCATCTCTCTAATCTGAGCATCCAAGGTCACACATCTCCTGACTGGAACCAGCAGGTGCCACAGATGAGTGACGATGGCCAGGAACTGAAGGCAGTCTGCCCAGTCCCAAGGGGCAACCTCAACTCAGCTCCAACAAGCTCGGCCATGCAAGAGTGCAGGCTAGGGTTGCTGGACTTCCAAGTTTTCAAACGAAGCAGCAAGTCCAGCTTTTTAAGTGAAGTCTCCTACTTATTAACAGTTAACAACTGCAGGGGGCAAATCAAGCAGGCTGGCATGGCTTCTCCCTTGACATCTCTCCTGTGTTGGTTCTAAACATCCCCCCTGGCTGAAACAGTTCAGGTCAACTCAACAAGAGCTTATTGAGTAATTGCCCAATAGATTGAACCTGTGGTTCACGTCTCCAACCCCGGTGAAACACTGGTGAGGAGTCAGATTTCAACCCAATCACCACCTGAATATATTATTACCCACTGGATAATTGCTGTGAAGGAAGCTAAAGGAGTTTGAAAGCAGATTTTATCTAGTCTAGCAATGATATTTGAACTGAATATTGAAAGAGTGGTAGGAGTCAAATCATTGAAGAGGT
This sequence comes from Dasypus novemcinctus, assembly GCF_030445035.2. Lineage (NCBI taxonomy): Eukaryota > Metazoa > Chordata > Mammalia > Cingulata > Dasypodidae > Dasypus > Dasypus novemcinctus. The sequence goes on along the minus strand of NC_080678.1, from coordinate 131,195,179 downwards.
TGGCATGAGACTGGGAGTCATGCCTGGCAGAAAGTGAGTAGAGCATGTACAAAGGCCCAGGGATAGGGCACCTCGACATCAGTGTGGCTGGAAAGCAGGCAGAGCACCCAAAGTTGTCTGACACCTAAACATATGTCATCTGCTGTGTAAATTTTCCCTAATGTAACTCTTGGCGAAAAAAGACACCGAGTAAAGCAAATCTAAGTATTATGATCATTGTCTGGATGGCAACTGCCAGCCCCACTCTTCCAAGAGGATAGCAAAACCAGAGACCACATCTGTGATCCTGTAATTTGCATCACGGGCCCTCCAAGAACAAGGACGCCATCCATCCCCGTTGGTCCCTGGATGCTGTAGAGGTCACTCCTGGATCAACTTCCCTGTGGCCTGCATTTCTGAGCCACTAAGGGCAAGTCTTGCTGGTGGCCTTCTCTGGTGTCACTTGTGTGTCCACTCCAGGTCCCAGTCCAGTACCATATACCTGGGCTAGAACCTCCCCAGGGGCTAAAGCGTTCTGACATCATCATCTGAGAAAGGGCAGGCCCTCAAGACAGAAACAGGAATCAGTAGAGGTGGAGCTCACTTAGGCCCTTACTCTCTTCTGCTTTGACTTGGAAGAGTTGGGGTGTGTCTGAGGCTGGGGAAGGCTAGTAGGGCAGTGAGGAGATGGGCAAGGAGGTCCCTGCCCATTGAGGGCAAATGGGGTGAGGCCACCGAAGAGGAGTGAGCTGTTTCATTCGTTCATTCATTCACTCATTCATTCACTCATTCATTCAACATTGCTGAGTGTTGCAGCTGAGCACCTGTCTGCTACAGGGGACTCCTGGGGAAGAAGGCCCAGTTCTAAGGATGAGGACTCTATCCATCAGAGTCCTCCAGAGAAACAGAGCCAACAGGCTGTTTGTGTGTGTGTGCACACACACGCACAAAAGATTTCTATTAAGGTATTGGTTCATGCAATTATGGAGCCTGACAAGTGCAAAATTTGTAGGGCCAGCCAGAAGGCTTGAAACTCAGATTTTTATAAATTTAGGCAGAATTTCTTCTTCTCAAGAAAACCTATTTTTGCTCTTAAGGCCTTCAACTGATGGGATGAGGTTGTCCACATTATCCAGGGGTTAGCCATCTACAAAATGCCTCCATGGCAACATCTAGACCAGGGTTTGATTACATACTGCAGCCTAGCCAAGCTGACACAGAAGACTGACCATCACACGGGCATTCTGGAAGAAATGATCAAAAATAAAATGATCATCAGTGAGTAACAGAAAGTAGGTTACGGCTATGTCGGAAAATTCAAGGAGCCGCAGGAGGATAGAACAGGGTTTCAGTTGACCTTGGGTTATTAAAAAAGCACCCTAAGGTGGGGGTGACATGAAAACTGTCCATTCCAGGAGAGCTGGGGCAGGGGAGGGGTGGAGACCACTACAGGCTGGGGAAACAGCATATACCGAGTATGTGGGCAGGTGGGAGCATGCAGAGTTTCAGGAAGAGGGGAGCCTTGTGGAGCAGGAATGGGGAGTAGGGAGAGAGAGAACCCCCAGAAGGAGAAGCCAGAGAGGAAGACCCCAGGCTATTAGGCTTGGTGGGAGCTTCCAGTACAGTCTCCCATGAACTCGAGAACTAAGGAAGAACAGGATCGCCTGTCCCGGCTGGTGCACTCAGTGGGGATAGAGCCCAGACCCCAGCATGACGGGGGCAGCTGCGCTGACTGAGATGCCCAAGAAGAGGGGGGATGGCCAGAGTAGGAGCTACAGGAAGGCGCTTGTCCTTGGCCATTTTTGAAAGATGCCGGCTTGGAGTGACAAATAGTGCTGGGAGACTGCCTCCATTTTCCACAGGAGGCAGGCGAGGCTGGAGAAGCTGAGGGGCCCGGTCACTGGACGGAGCTGGGCGTTCAGCCCACACCCAAAGCCTTCGCTCTCCACTCCACCACACGGCAGCCCACAGACCATTTTGTTCGTTTACATTTTTTATTTTTAAAAAACTCTTTATATTGATGTTACAAATTACTCAATAAACACAAGATAATTACAATAACAATAAATCTGCTTTGGTCAGTGGCTATACTTCCCCTCTCCCCATTTTTGTTCGCTTCTCAATCTGGAGGGATTTGGGACGATGTCCACTCTGACTGCTTCCGGCTGAGAAGGGCATAGATGTTATGGGGCACAGGAATCAAATTGTTTTGCTTGCAGTTGAAAATACGCCTTGTTTTGGGGGTGAAGCTGGTCCATTCTCAGCATTTTGTTAGTTGTCCAGGGCAAACCTGAAGAACTGGAGAGTAGGAGTCGGCTGCATATCTGGTGGGTTTCAGGGCTCAGTCGGCATGGAAATAATCTAAAGATTTTAAGTCTCTGAGAAATATGCTTAACAGGTAGATTGAAAATTATAGATTCAAATATAAGTAGAAGAATCACAATTAGGTGATCCATAAATGAGTATAACTCTGTTATTTGGGGGAAATAGGATTTTCATATATTCCTAGATAGGGCTTACTAAGGGGTTGTTGATTTCATCAGGCGTGTGACTTGCCTATGGTATCCAATATCAGAAGCACTTTTGTTTGAGGCTTTTTTTACTGTGGCAGTTTGTGAGATCTGGGTAAGATCTACATAAGCGTAATCTCTGGAATGACCTCCCCACTCACTTTGAAATCTCTTAGCCATAAAAACTCTACTTTATTTAACATCCTCCCCTCCTTTTGGTCAAGATCTTTCTCCCAGTGCATCGCTGATTAATGCTTGGTAATCATCCCTCATTGCCAGGGAGGCTCATCCCTGGGAGTCATGTCCCATGTCGGGGGAAAGGTAGTGAGTCTATTTGCAGAGTTTTGGCTTAGAGAGAGGCCACATTTGAGTTTACAAGGAGGCTGTAAGGTGGCAACTCTTAGGCATTAATTAAATTTAGGCTTAATTTCATTATTACAGGATTAAGATTTGTAAGTACAAGTCTTCAGATCAAGGGCTTAGCTTATTGGCCTATTTTCTTTATTAGGCAAGGTTTATATATTCCAGAACTTTTTGTCATCTTATTTGAGAAAGTAGCAGGACTTCCCCAGGAGGAAAGTTTTGTTAGCTTTTGTGTGGGCCTCTATCTATCCAGAAAACATACTTGTGGCAACCAGGATACTTTATATCCCATAAAAGTGTCTAGCTATTCTACTTTCAAGTTGTTCAAAAGACCCTGTCTGTCAGGACCACAGACCCTTTTGTAGGTAACAGGTGCAATTAATGTGCAAAGGCTTAGGCCGCAAACTTGCTAGAATAACAGGGAGAGAATCTATTTCCAAAGACTCTCAAGCCTGGCCCCTCCACCTCCCATTCCAGGAACTGCACCATGATTGGGGATGGCTTGGAAGGAACAGGAAGACCTGGGAGAGACTGCTCTGGCCTTCCACAGTCTGCTCTCCCCACAAGAACAGCACTGTCCTTTTGCTGCTAAGAGTCTGGCAGGGCCCCAGGGAGGCGGATCTTCCTTTCCTCTTTTCTGAAAAAACCCTAGGGTTTCTCCTCCTTGGCTGTTGACCTCTCCACCTCCATGCTACAAGGTAGATCACTCTGCCTACCCCTGGGCCTGCCTCAGCCTTGTAAGGAGTGACCTGGACATCACAGGTGAAGATGGGACTTGAGCCCGAGTTCCTCGTGACCCAGAACCAGGGCCCAGGTTCTCATCTAAATCTGCTGCCCCAAATGGAGGTGTTGGGACAGGACTTTGAGAAAGCAGAGTGGAGAGAATGGCTCCTGGCAAAGAAGAGGGGGCCTCCAGTCTCCTCCCAGCTAGCCTTCAAATTGTCCTGGGACTCTGGGCAAAACTCTCCATCCAGCTGGGGCTCAGTTTCCTCATCTGTAATTTGAGATGCTTGACTTCAGCAGCTCCCAATCCGAACACTTGAAGCTCCAATGATCTATGATCCTGAATCCCAAGCCACGCTTGGAACTCAGGTGACACTGAGCCAAGCCCTTGCTTCCCACCTCCTGGGTTCTTCCTAGCGACGACAAAGGTACCTGCCAACTCCACACCACTCTGGAGAGAACAGACCATTCAGACAGACTCACCTACTTCCAACAGAGGGCTCTGGCAGCGGCAGTCATTATTTGCCTTTGGAGATAACATTGCTGAGGGCTGATTGCAATATGTGCTACTCTTTTGTCAAAATGCATGTATCTCTGATCACTTAACCAGGCCTGAATGTATGGAGATAGCATGGGACAGGAGCAGGCACCGCGGTCGCTAGTTCAGCTGGCAAACGTCCCATGTGGGAGACATGGACTTTCCACGAAATGTCACCAGACAAAGCGTGCAGCCCACACATCCAAACCTTTGTGCCTCTCACACCTGTCACCGGAGAGGATGGTACAGCTGGAAAGAACTTTTGCAAAATATATCAGAAGCTTAGAAATGTGCATATCCTGTTTTCCCTTCAGTTCACTTTTAGGTAACTCTCCTAAAAGAATGATCAGAACCAGAATTTATGTCCAAAAATGTCTTTCTGTGTGCTGTACCAAATAGTGTAATATCAGAAACAATCAAATGTCCAACAATTCAGGAAAGGTTAAATAGCCTATGATATGAGCCTACTGGGCTAAAGACATTAATGCCATTGGAAACATGCTCAGATTTTGAACCATCAGGTAGGGGCCTCACTACTTTTAAGTGCATTTATATTTTTTATGGGAAATAAAGACCTGGAGGGAAATGCACCAGTAATTATGAGATTGCAGTGATATTTTTGTTTGTTTGATCTCTTTGTATTTTCCAAGTTTGCTCCAATAAGTAGACATTGCCTTTACAATCAGAAAAAAAAAAACAATTTTTAAAGGTCCCTCATGCCTGAGTGGGAAATGGTTCACAGAACGCCAAGCATTCCTCCCAGGTTCTCGCTCCTTCTGTGGAAGATAAACAAGATTTTATTGCTTCTTCTGCATTAACTTCGTCCCTCTGCGAGGATGGCGCTCTGCCCAAAAGCAAAGCCTCCATGCTCCCCTCCAGTGTCTGTCTGAGGGTGGAGGCAGCTGCAGGGGCCTCAGGCCTGCCGTACCTGGGCTTCCACCCTTTCCAGCTACGCACATGCCAGCTGGGAGCTGTCTGTCTGTCTGTCCATCAAGCAGGAAGCAGCATGGCCCTGGCAGCACCACCTTGGGCATGACCGCGCCGAGCAAGTGTGCAAGGGCCCAGGGCAAGCTGGTGCAGGCCTCCAGCAGGGCCCCACCAGGGCTGCTGCCTCCCTCCCCTGCCACCAGTGGCTCGTGTCCTGCCCAGGTGCTCTGAGGGCACCTTGGTTAGGCCATGGCACCTGGTCACCTAATCAAACCTCCATCTAGGTGTTGCTGTATAGGTATTTGGTAGATGTGGTTGACATCTGCCATCGGCTCACTTTAAGTAAAATGACCCTGCACGTCGTGGGTGGGCCTCGTCCCATCAACCAAAGGCCTTCGGAGCAAAAACAACTGAGTTTCCCGAGGAAGAGGGAATGCTGCCTCAGAGCAGCGGCACCGGCTCATGCCTGAGTTTCCGGAATGCTGGCATGTCCTACTAGTTCATCCTTGCCAGCCACCACCACCGTGCCAGCCAATTCCTTATCAATCTCTTTATGTATATCAGCAGACACACACACTTATCACACACACACATATCCTATTTGTTCTTTTTCTCTGGAGAACCCTACCTGACACAGGTGCCACCTGCCTCCTCAAGGTAGACAGCAAATGAACAAGAGACAGCTCTGGGGACAAGCTGAGCAGGTCTCCGGGATAGGGGCCATTGAGCCATTCCTTGCTTACCCAAATGTGACACCACCACTGAATGCCAACAATGCCCACAGAATTAGCAGGGAACAAGGCTCTCACTTTCTCTATCCATCTGTCTCTATCTCTGTTTCTATCTCTATCTCCAGGCATAATTTACATTGTACTGCCTGAAAAAAAAGGGCAAGACATTTCTCCTTTGAGGAGAAACACCGCTGCCTGGAGGCAGTGGCCTCCGGGGTCCTCTTGAGGCTGTGGCAGGTCCCTGGTTGACCAGTGGTCACATGTGTGGCCAGAGGGGATGGCCACGTGGTGGTTTGGGGTTGCCCTTGGGTCAGGAGGCTTCTGGGCACTTCTCACAGCACCCTGGAGTTTTTCAGGTGGCCCTTCTCCTGGGTGGCCACGGCCTAGCTGAAGGCAAGGCTCTGCTGCTGTAGGAGGACAACTGGGCTCCCCCCACCTTGCCCTGCCCTTCCCCAGCCCCCCGAGCCACCTGCCTCTGCTGAGTGTTCATCTCCCGAATATCCCACACCCCTCCACAACTCTGGACCTTTGCAAATTGGTTTCTTTCAACCAAAAATCACCCTGTCCCAGTCTTGCTCATACCATCCTTCCTCCAAGCTTATGTGTGCTCCCCGTGAACTGCCCCTGGCACCCCTCCGGCTGGAGGTGGGCTCTAGGCCAAGGCGGCATACAACCCACTGCAGGTCTGCTACACGCTTGGAGTGCCTCCAACTGCCTGCTGCATCGCTTTAGGGCCTGGCAAGGGCCTAGCAGGTTGTAGGCACTCAGTGATGATCGAATCCCCCTCACTCACGGGCGACTCACATGTAATTCATTCCCTCTCCCTGATCGGTGAGCAGGTGCAGGTATCTGGCCCATCGAACATACCAAAAAGTTTTTTACTTTCATGAAGTTGATGCTAATGGCAATGGCCATGGAAATGCTCAGAGCCCAGCAAGAGAGACTGACAAAGGCAAAACAGCCAGGCACCCGGAGGTGGGGGGCAGCACCCTGATCCCATCGGGACCTGTGTATGTTCAACATTTCTCCAAGTACTGCCAATGTCTGCAGAAGGAAGTTTGCATATTTACACAGGAACACAAGCATCGGCTAACTGGTCTCTGGTTGATGTATACAAAGCTGGTAGATTCGTGTGTCAACAGCTCTGCCTCCAGCGTCGGAGAAAAGTGGAGGAAGTGGAATCTGGTGATAAAGTTCTGGCTCCAGATAGAGAGCTGGCCACCATCGATGCCTCAGAATTTGCAGAGGACAAGGCGCTTTCTTTCTCTCTCTCCCTTTCTCCCTCTCCCCAGCTATAATTTACATTAAGCTGCCTTGCTTCCTTAAATGGAAAAAAAAAAAAGAGGACAGAAAGGCCCATGTCGTAGACCTCAAAGTCTGGTTTACCTGATATTATAAACCGTTGTTTTTCCCATGCTTTTGCTGGAGATTACCACAGCCTCAATTAGATGCAATGTAGGGAGGAAGCAGCTGCAGGCCTGGCTCTTCCCTCCCCTCAGTGACCCAGCTCACCTCCAAGCTTCCAAGTCTGTCTGCTCTCCAGCCAGCCAGTGTAGATTCTTTCACAGCCATTGGCTCTGAGCCAACCACTTTTCTGGTCCCCAGGGGACAAAGGCACAATCTCTTTCCTTGAGGGGGTGACAACCAGGGGGAGAGACCAACAGAGAGATGCTGTGTCTTCTTTCCAGCTCAAAGACTCCTTACATGCCCAATGGAGACACTTCAAAGTGCTCTGGAGATGCAGATGATGCAACAAGGGAGCCAGGGAAAGCTTCTCCAAGAAGGTCACCTTAGAATTGGAGAATGCAAAGGGACCCGATAGGCATCGAACTGGGCAAATGGTGGTATATTTGAAGAACCAAAAATTAGTGCTTTGGTGGAGAGGTTCATGGGGTGGGTAGACAGGGACAGAGCAAGCAGAGGTTAAGAGAAGGCCATGGAAAGGACCTGAGACCCCATCCTGTAGATGGAGAACGACTAAATGAGAGAGTCAAGGACAGATCTGAGACTGGAGGTGGAGAAACCAGTTGAGGAGGGTCTTGCAATCATCCATGCAAGAGTCAAGAAAGGAGTGAGAATGAATCAGGTGCCCCTAACTTAGGAGTTAGGTCGTTGTTGACAGGGACTGTCAAAGCGGAAAATTCAGTGGCAGTCTAGAAGAAGGGCACACCTTTTGCTTTGGACTTACATTTGAGCTAAGTGTAGGACACCTGGTGACAGGTAGGTGAAATTTGGAGGAGCTGTCAACTTCACATGACAGATGAAGCCACAGGAATACATACCACTGCTCCTGGGACACACATACCAAGTCAGAACCAGGAAAACCCTGACATGTGAGGGTCAGAGGAGCATGGCAAGGGGCAGCCAGAGAACTGAGCAGGACTCGTGTCATGGACGATACCAGAAGAGGGATTTTCAGGGATGTGATGTCAAAAGCCCAATGCTACAAAGATCCAGTCTGCTGAAGATGCAAACCATGTGGTGATTAGCATGCCATTATTGATTTTTTGGAGAGCAATTTCAGCATCTGTGCAAATAAAATCCCCATGATCAAGATGATCAGGTGATGGCCAGGAGTTAGGATACTCTTTGGAGAGGCTTAGCTCTGAAGGGAAGAAAATCCAGAAAAGAGGTAGTCTCAGGGATTGGCAAGGGAAGGCTTTTTCAAACATGGGGGCTTCCCTGTCTGGAGAGTGGAATGATGGAGCTCGCAGAGCAAGAGAGAAGGAGGAGAGTTTGGAGGATGCCAGACTAGTGGCACCATTCACTGTGGGATGAACCTTCCCGAAGGAGGAATCCTCACATGCCTTGGATATGTCACTCTCACTGGGGCTCAGATACATTGACACTCCCCAGTCCTGAGCTCAGGGTGAGGCAGGCGGGAGGAGGAGGCTCCAGGCCACTCAGAGAAGCTGCCTGGGAAGGCTCAAGCCCTGACACCGAGTGAAGTTGGAGCTGCGTGGAATGCAGTGCTGGACCCAGACCTGAGTGCTTGGAGCCTGGCATTGCAGCCTGGCCCTGGTGTGACGTGGGTCTCTGACCCCATTTGTCCCACATTTTTTCTCAATATTTTGGACATTTATGGCTTGTTATCTAGCACAACATGTCAGTTGGTGCTCCGTACTAATGAGAATAAGGAGGCTATTGTCTGGCTTTTAATAGCCAATTGCACAGCTCAGACATGGCTAATGTTAACTTAAATGAATAAATTAACTAACCGAGCCATGAAATCACGCTCTGTCCTGTGTGTGAAGGGTCTGAAAAAAAAAAAAAATTCAAGATAGTCCTCCTGAAAATGGGGCTTTGAATTTAACAAGAATCAGGCAACTACCACCGTGTTGTGGAAATTCTACTGGGTCCTGGTACAGGCTCTGTCAGAGAGGTTGGAGGCCATCAAAATCACCCCACCCGGTTTCCTGCAAGATGAAGAAATCATGAATTCTTCAAAGAGCACAGACTCCTGAAAATATTCTGGTCCAATTCCCCCCATTTGACTACTAGGGAAACTGAGACTCAGAGATGGCTAGTGATTTCTAAAACCTTTCTCAGTGTGACTTAGTGACATGGACCCCATTAAAAAATTCAAAGATTCTGCCATCTTCCTGATAAAGGTTTCTGTGCCCTTTGGGCACCTTTTCCAGACCAGCACTAGTTGATCAGCAAACCTTCCCCGTGGGTCTCAGAACTGGACCCAGAGCCCTCAAACTTCAAGGTTGGAAGGGCGGCCTGGGTCACACTTTGTGGAGAAGGGATCTGTGCTGCGGAATGGAGGATCGAGGAGGTAGGAGTTGGTCAAACAAATGCAGCTCCTCAAGGGGCCCTAAAGAGGCTCATCTTCTTCCAAATCCCCTTATTTGTCAGGAGTTTGCATTGTGGGTGAGAGGAAACTTCTCTCCATGAGGTGAAGTGAAAAGCTGGGCAAATGACATGAGGGCACCAAACTCCTTAAGCAAGGAAGGGAAAATGACCTGGGGCCCCACACACTACCTGCTGGAACAGGGGTTACTCGTGGGGGAACCGACAGAGAGAGGATAGGGAGCAAGTGTGTTGATCACCATCACTCATTCTAGGGCAACCTAACTGGACTGATATCAGGTGCCAGGAGAGGGAGCCCAGACTTGGCCTTCCATGACTAGGGCAGCACTAGCCCTCTCCTGGTAGACCAGTAGACTGGGACCGGGGATCCACTGCATTATGCTCTTCTATCTCAGCATTCATGGTCGGGGGTCTAGAACTTGTATGAGATGGCAGTGTTCTCCCAGGTTTCCTAGGAGCCGTACAGGAAATCAGTGTCACTGTGAGGCCGGCCTGCAAAGAACAGGTCAAAAAATCAGCTGAACAAGGTCATTATCCAGCCCCCCTCCACACTGCAGCTAAAGGAAGTTTTCCAAACCTCCAACCTAACCATGACACCATCCACCAAGACCTCTCAGTATCTTCCCTTCACCTACGTAGTACAGACCAAACCACTCAGCCTGGCACGCAAGACCTTCCGCACAGTTTCCCAGTCTTACCCTCAGCCACCTCATTCCTAAAAGCACTAGACCTGCTACCTGCAGGTCCTCACACCTGCTACCAACAGCCCTCCCACCTCCGGCTGTTGCTCACAACACATTCACTGCCTTTTCTCACCCTGCCTGCCTGGTGAACTTGGTTCCGTTCAAATGGTGACTTCTCCCAAACTCCCTGTGAAGAATGACTGGCTCCATTGACTCACTTGACACATATGTGTATTACTGTACTTATTATTGTATGTTGCAATTATTTATGCACCTGCCCATCTGTGAGATGTCTCTGATACTCCATCTCTAGAAAAATGCCAAAACCAAAAGGTGTTGCCAAACCAAAGCTCAGCCTCTAGGCCTCTCCTCTCTGCCCACAGCCATAGACCCCAGATCTCATGATCACTCGAGATGAGAGCTGAGCAGTCAACTCACCAAAAACCCAAAGGGCTCAGTTTTCCACTCTGGAAAGAGGGAGTAGATGCTGTTCTGGATATAGAGAGTACACAGTTCTAGAGTAACACTGTCCAATAGATGTATAATGGGAGTCACAAGTGTTATTTAAATTTTTCTAGTAGTCATATTAAAAAGTAAAAAGAAACAGGTGAAATTAATTTAATCCTATATTTTATTGAACCTAACATATCAAAATATTATTTCAATATGTAATCAATATAAAAATTGTTAATGAGACACATCATATTCTTTTGGGTTGGGTGCTGACTTTGAAATTTGATGCGTAATTTATAGCACATCTCAGTTTGGACTAGCCCCATTCCCAGTACTCAACAGACACACATGGCTAGTGGCTACCATATTGAATGGTGTAGAGCTGTTTCAGCTAAACTCACTTGAAGAGCCAGTGAAGGAAGCTCTGCCCTTGACAGGAGAGCACATTCAAGGAAATCTGAAGACCCAGTTTCCAGGAGTGCCCAGGGAAGAGAGTTCACATAGCCAATCTCTGCCACACAAGGGAGGGATGGGGTAAGCCCAGAAGCCTCTGGACCCCAGCAAGTGTTGCACCAATATTTCAAAGTATATCCATAAAGTTAAGAGGAAAGTCCACTAAGATCCAGGTAAGAATTGTATTTCCTCTCCCGAGGTCACCAAAAGCCTCCCGAAATTCCAGAGTGAACACAATGAACACATATCCCAAAGAAACACATTTGTTGGCAGGTAGCAACAAGGGACTCAGATGCCCACCCCTGGAAAAGCATCCCAGATGGAGATATAGTTATCTAAAAAGCAACACACGTGAGCTTCCTGTGTCTCATAGTCCAGCTTGCTTTGAGCTCTGGGCAGGGGTTCAAGCTTCAACAATGCTGATAGAGGGGTGATGCTGAAGGAGGCTACAGAGCAGAGGCTTCAATGTGGGGCACACCACATATCAGCTCTGCAACCCTGAGCAAGCTGCTCTAATGAGGTTTATGTGAGTTGTGCTGTGCCAGTAATTAAGGTATTCATTCTCCTTCAGCTCCAAACACACCTTTTTATATACTGCCTGATGACTTTGGGGCCAGGACTCCGCAAACCCATTTCTACTTTACCAGTTGCTCTCTGTTAGAGTCTGCCAATAGTGGATACTGGGGGGAAAATGCAATTGGAATTGGGGCACAACCTTGCTCCTCCCTGTCTGCTGTTTCCTCCTTCAAGCACCACCTCAAAGGAAGTAATGCTTCCTAACCCCAGCTGTGGCTCATAGAAGCAGATGGACCCAGTTTGCAGTTTTTCCAACACCTCCAAAGCCAACCTCTGGTGCTACCCTTGCAGACACCAGCATGGTCATGCCCATCCTCAAAGCTTACAAGCTTTAATGATTCCAACCTCTTCCCTTGTTCCTCAGCCCTCTTCCTGCAGTTACGTCCTCATATTTGCCATTTCCATTACCTAGTCAACAATTTTACATATAGTTAACAATGTTGTGTGTTACATTCTCTCTATTAAAATGACTGATGTGGTTTCTGTTTCCTAGCTGATAAAATGTTTGGCACATTAGGCACCATTATTGGTATTATCACTGAAGCATGGGTAAGTGGCACCTACGCACACCATGAACAAAATGCCAGAAGCTAGGCAGATATTGCTTCCTTTAATCCTCTCAACATTTCCATGAGCTATGCATGGTATTTCCTACCACCACCTCCCCTTTCTCCCGGGAACTATCTCCCTCCCCACCATACCCTTAAACCACATGGCTGAAGACAGGGGTGTCAAGATCTTACAGCACCCATTTCTCCTTGGCCCCAGTTGATTGGTCTGACACCTGAAGCAAACCTGACCAGTTAGAATTCTTTGCCAGGATACCTTAAATTGGAATTGAGAAGTCCTTGGTGACTTGGAAACTGCTGGTTTCTTCCCTAACATTCCCACAGTTTTATTGTCCAACCCTTCCTTAGATTTCAGGAGCCTAAGTAACCTCTCCTTTTGGTCTAAACTTGTCTAAGAAGGCTTTCCAACTAGTCATAGTATTGTATTATTATTTTCATTTTGCAAACATTAAAACTGAGAATCTGAAAGATTATGTGTCTATCTTTATTAAGATCTGACCTCGTAAGAAGTCAGTTTGTCTAACTCCAAAGCTTACGCTCCTTCCACTAGTTTACCTGCCTCATTTGGAATAACTAAAGCTCAGACTCACACTTAAAACAGAAAACCTATTGACAGATAAGACTGAGCAGTAATTCAAGACACAGAAGGCTTAGAGGGGGGCCCAGTGGGGCCTCTGAAAGGTCAACTCAGGAAAAATAATAGCTAATCATGAAAGAGACTATATGTTTGCTCATTTGTTTGTTGTTTGTTTGTCTATTGTCCAGGGAAAGGAAAGATAGATGATTTAGTACAATTTCTGGAAGGCCAGAAACCAAGATGGAGAAATGGAACAGTTTGACCGATTGGCAAGATGCTGAGATACAGGGAGACTAATTAAAGATTAGAGAGTGTGGAGTCTAACTCTATATCCAGATGATACACTTATTCACATCTTGCTCTACAATTCTCTTTCTCCATATAGTACTCTTCCATGTTGCATTTAACCGTTCTAAAGTTAAACACTGGACCAAAGGTGGGTAGAGGCCACTGCCTCTGGACAGCTAATATACTGTTAGTATCCCTCCCCAGGACATGACCAAGGGCCCCCTGCCCAGCAAATGGCTGCATGCTCTGACTGTGCTGCAGGAACCCAGGGAAAGGACAGGTGCTCAAACCTGCCGATTCAAGGAACAAGTCTCACTTGCTGCAGGTACGGAGGTGGAGGAGGTTGTCCCATAAAGGCAAAGGGAGGAGAAGAAGAATTCTCTTGTGTGAAATCCTCTGTAGATCCAAACTAGGTAACAGACATAACCACACCATAGTCATAACGTGGCTGACATGACATTTACAAGGTGGCAACAGAAAGCCACTATCTGGCAGGGAGATATAGCTATCGCAGTGTTCTCCCCAGGGCGGTGGAGTTCTTTGTACCAAATGTGTATCCTATTTTCATTACGGTTTCCTTGGCAGTTAAAAGAAAGACTAATCAAATGCCCCATTAACAGCTTTATGAATGAAAGTAAATGTATTTTAAGTGAGCTTTGTGCTGGAGCCCAATCATGCTGATAAACTTTCCAGAGTTCAGCAGGAATTAGTTTCAAGTGCTGACATTTAAACAACCAGAAACCTCAAGGACCACGATTGTGTGGCCACACTTGCAAGCACGCTCCTGCTCTGTGCTCCATTGACAAATCCACCCAGCAGACGCTGTTGGCTGCCCAGAGGTGCTTCATTGCCATTGACCATAAAGGCATCTCACAGTGTTGGGCAGACCCTTTCCCAGGACCACCAGGGACCCAGGAGCCCCTCCTGGTCTGTGTCCGTCTATCTGCAGCAGTTGTAGAATGTATAAGAACCCTGAAGAAGCCCCTTGAGGAGAGGCCAGCCAAGGGTCTTGACCCTGAGGCTGTCCATCCCAACACCATGACCCACTTAAGATGGGGAGGTGACCTCTGCTTCTTCTGCCACCCCAGGCCATCTCTCAGCAGGGTCTAAGAATGAAAGATTTCTTCTTTGAGGAACTTCCAGGTCTTTTCAACAATTTTTTTCAGTCATCATTATTTCCCTGTAAGGCAGTAATTCCCAGCAACAACTCCCATCTTCCATCCAAGAAACTTGACTCTGAAGCTGACCTTGATTCTCTCAAGAAGGCAGGGCAGAGAACAGAAGTGAGAGGCAACTTATCTGTCATCATCTCTGATCTCAGCCCAGAAAAATAGCTCTTCTGCCTGGCTTATCCCAAAATAATCCCCCAACCTGGGCCCCACGCTGCCCACCAGAGCCTCTTTCATGGACACAGTCCCTCCCGCTGTCTCAGGACCCCAACTTGTTTGTGAATTCAGTGCTCCTATCACCAGATTCAGCTCTGAGAAACTGGAATTGCTTTGGCCCATTCCCCAACACCTGCCCTGCCCCTTAGCACAGTGTGGTCTGGCCCTTGGACAAAGTTTTCTCTGGAGTGTCAGACACATGTATATGACCATCCATTCGCATGCCCCAACATACCTCAAACCCAACATATCCAAAAATAAACTTCCCTATACTCCCTCCTCCACATCCTACCCTTCACCTGCAAACCTGCTCCAGCTCCCTGAATGGAACAAATGTCCACCTACTTTCCCAAGTAAGTGGGAAATCACCCTTCACCCCCACACACACACATACCAAAGACACCTTGTCTATTCTGCCCCTAAGTATCTTTCCAATCCATGCCCTCCTCCCCAAGCCCACTCCCACTTCCAAGTATAGCCACACATCTGTGTTTTTGCCCATGCTGCGACAATTCTTTCATATCCTCGGGGGTCAAGTGGGACTGGCACCACCACCCTGATCCAGGGGTGGTCAAGGTACCTAGGTCCGGCCAAAATATTTCAACACCATGGCCAAGGTTCAGGAATGAGCTAGTCAGAATCCTCCCCAGAGTTCTAACTGGAGAGAGATGGAAAAATATGTCCCTTTTGTCTCGTATCATGAGGGCCAAGACAAGGCTGGAGCTTGAGATCCTCTTACTGCTACGTGTAGAAAGTCCATCTGGAGCCAGGCAGAGACCAGCAGAACCAAGGGATTAGAGAGAGCAGTAGGAAGAGTGGGAGAGGAGAGCCATGATGACATCATTTGAATCTCTGGATCCAGCTTAAAGTCAAAGAACTCCCTTGGACAACCCCAGTGCATGTGTCAATACATCCCCTCTTTTATTAGAACCAGTTTGAAGCTGGGGTCTGTCACCAGCAACTGAGAGGCATGACTAACACAGCATCTCATACCAGATAGTATCCTTGCCCCCCCATCTTCCCTCCCATTTCCAGCTGCACTCTGACCCCACACCAGACCCCTCCTCTGCCCTACCTATTCAGATCCTCTCATCCCTCCTGCCCTGTCCCCACAGCCACTGCAACTTCCAGCTCTGCAGAGCTCCAGCCAACTTCATGCAGGTGCGACCTCATGCCCACACAGGGACCTCCTCACCTCCCGCCCTGGAACTCTTCTGTTGACATCAAGGTATGCAATACCACGGCCTCACTCAGCATCTGGGAACACACAACCTAGAAACATGGGATGAGCCTTTGACCAAGAGAAGATGAGCCAATGAATAAATTCTTTCCTCTTTCCCACTTCAGACCGACTGTCCTGAGATTGTATACACTCTCTCAGAGGCCAGTTCAAAGAGCCTAAGTAATCCACTGCTGCTAGAAGCAGCCAGCTCAATCACACAGCCTGGAACTTGCTCTCCACTCCTGTCTGTCTCATCCCTCATGTCTCTTGCTCCTGTTCCTCAGGATTGCACT
This sequence comes from Dasypus novemcinctus, assembly GCF_030445035.2. Lineage (NCBI taxonomy): Eukaryota > Metazoa > Chordata > Mammalia > Cingulata > Dasypodidae > Dasypus > Dasypus novemcinctus. Next base: position 131,179,093 of record NC_080678.1, on the reverse strand, counting down.
CCCCAATAAAGGAAAAGCTCAAAAGCATCTATCTCAGCTTCTGCTTTCTGGAACCCCAGACCAATTCTGCTACACTGTTCCAAATGCAACCTAACTATACTGTTTCCCTGCTTAAAATTCTCCATTGCCTTTCCACTGCCCATAAAGTTCAAATTGTCTAGTTAAAACCTGGGGAGGCAACTTTGAGTCATCTGGTCAACCTTCTTTCACTCTAAAACAGTCCAGCTCATGAGCTTTGGAATCCAGCAGATTGGGTTTCAAATTAGGCTCTCTTTGAAAACTTGGACACGATTATTTTACCCCTCTATGCCTGTTTCTTTATCCACCTAATCTGAGGGTTAAGGGGAGGCAATGCATGTAAAATGCCTAATATAGTATTTGGGATGCTAAATAGATGGCAGTCATTAAAAATGAGGAACCAGAAACCAAGATGAAAAGTGAACCAGCTGATCATGGTCACATACCAGTTGTAGAATCCGGGACAAAAAAACCTATAAAATGCTACAGTTAAAAGTCAGTCAAGGAAGGGAACGGAGAGTGAGGGGGGTCTATTTTTACAGGGCGGTTGAGGATGTAATCTTCACATAAAGGGTCATTCAAGGTAAGGGAAACAAGGGAGCCAGAATGTTGATATCGGGGGAAGCAGTCCAAGTGGCAAGAATAGGAAGAACAAAGGGCCAACTTAACTGCAATCTCAGAGTGTTTAAGAGACGGCAGAGAAGCTGGCACTGCTGCAGAGGAGTGGATGAGGGGAAGTGAGGTCAGAGGGGCAGATGTCAGCTCATGCAGGCCAAAGATTGTGTGTGGATTTTGCTCTGAACTTGATGGAAAGTCATTAGAGAGTTTTGAATGGAAGCATAGTTGGCTATGAACAGATGTCAAAGGGTCCCTCTGGGCTGTTGCCTGAAAAAGAGGTTGAAGAGGAACAAGGTCAGAAGTGGTGAGATCAGAAAGGAGGTCCACTGCAGTAATCTTGGAAGAGATGGGGTGGATTGGACCAGGTGGCAGTGCCAGAGGTGGCAAGAAAGGGTTGTTCTGAGTAGACTGTGAAGGTAGAACTGACAGGACTCATGGCTGGATCAGATGTGGGATGCAAACAGAAGGTTGATCCAAAAGAGGGAGGTGTCATGGGCTGAAAGTGGGGAGACTGAGGAAGAAGGAGTTGGGGGAGGAGAATCAGGAACTTGGTGGAGAACATGCCAAATTTGAGATGCCAATTGGACGTCCAAGTAGATGCAAACCAGCGATGGGATATACACTTCCAGAGCTCAAGGAGAAGTCAGGCCAGAGATTCCCATCTGGAGCATTCAAGTATCAGTGGTGTTTAAAGCCACAAGATTGTATGAGCTCACCTGGGAAATGAGTAGAGTAGACAGGTCCCCTGGCTGCTTGGGGACCCCAGTGTTCCAAGGACAGGGCAGTGAGAAAAGCCTAGAGAAGGAGACTAAGAAGGAGCACTTGGGGGGGGAGGTGGGAAGAACCTCAAGGATGGTCCTGAAGAAGCCACCAGCAGAACATGGTTCCAGAAGAAGTAAGGGACCAACCGTGCTGAATGCTGCTGATGGACTGAATGTGATGAGACTGAGAATTGGCCTTGGGATGTGGCAACACGGCAGTTACTGGTGACGTGGGCAAGAGCACATCTAAAGAGCATGGGAGGGAGAGAAAGTGGAAGCACTGAGATCAGACAGGACTTTTGACAAGTTTTACATAAAAGGAAACAGAGGAGACTGATGCTACTGTGTGGTGTTCTTGAGCAGATGAGAGGGGACAGGACGAGGTGAAGAGTGAGATCTTCCTGTTCATGCTGGCACCTCACCAGTGGCCAGGGGACAGTGGGACGGGTACTCTCATAAGCCTGTTCAGGAGTGCAAACTATTCCAGTCTCCTGGGAAATCAATTTAGCAGACTTGAGAAATATCTTCATTCCACTTTTGGAAATCTCTCCTAAGGAAATAATCCCGAAAACAGAAGAAGTTCTCTGCATAGATGTTCATCATAGAACTTAATGCAATAGGTCTAGAAATATCTAAATATGCCACATTAGATAATGGTTAAGGATCCAGGATATAGCTGATCAGTGATGATAAATCCCATGAGAAGAGGGTCAATGTCTATTTTATTTACCACTGTATTCCCAGCATCTACCACGATGCTTGACATATTTGTTGAACATACGCACAAATAAAAATTCTTACAATGCTAAGGGGGAAAGCGAGATACCAGATGTATCCCTGGACATTATTATAAATATACACGCAAAGAGAGTATCCTCCCATGCTTTTTTTTTTTTTTTTTAATCCAACACACTACATAGAAAAACTAAAGAAAAAACTCCCCAAAAAGTAAACAGTGATTTTCTTTGGGGAGTGGAACTACTGGTGATTTCTTTTTGTCATTTTATTTAGGTGTATTTCAAGGATGAATACAACCACTTTTATCATGGAAAAACAAGTCAACTTCATTTCTCCAAGTTGGTCAGGGTTTCAGTGCTCACTGCCAGGCTTTGATGAGGCTTCCACCCATTGAGAGTACCAAGTCAGTCTTTTTTTGAGAAGTCCCAAGGCAGAGGGTCCATTTGCTGAACAAGAGAAGGCCCTCTGGGAGCCAGAGAGAGAGACTTCTCCAGAGGGACAGGCTTTCACTGGGGCATTCTCTAAACCCTTAAGCAGTTGCCTGAAATGGCTTCCAGCAAAATGGACAAGTGGCTTCAAGCAAAAGATGCAGGAAAAAAAGAGGCATGTTCACCATGAATGTGACTCTGCAAAATATTCATTTGGCAAATATTTATCAAAGAAACAAATAGGTTTCATGAGAAATGTCTGCATGTGGTCAGAGATGAGACATGAACCACCAAAACTGAAACCGCCCTTCCCACAATAGCAGTTTGACAGAAAGTCTCCAGAACGAGGGTGCAGGAGCTCTACTCTGGGTCCCCGTGTGGGTGCCCACAGCTGCTCATCATATGTGACTCGAGGCTCCAGGAAATTTATTTCCTAGAGCAGAACTCTTAAACTTTCCCATGCACACAATTAATGTGGAGATGTCATTAAGGATTCAGATTCAGGAGGTCTGGGTGGGATAGAGGTGCTGCAGCTCCAACAAGCTCCCGAGTGACACTGACGCTGCTGATTTTCTGATCACGCTTCATGGAGCAAGTTCCTAGGGTGCTGACACAGCCATCCAGCCAGGATTCGTCAACGGAAGCAAACTGAGGGGAGCACAGAAGATGCCCAGTGGGGCTTCCAGCCTCCTCCCAGTTCCAACGCCAACTGCCTTCACCAGAAGCCCACCCTCAAGCACCCTGTCCTCGCATCTCAGCACCATCTAGATTGCTGGTGAGAAGCCAACTCCAGGCAATTGCACAGGATCCAGAGAGGACTGTGGCCCCAAATTCATTGGGGGAACTTTGTCAATGTCATCTTTCTGGGATGGGTCCCAGGGCCTGGGTTTCCTGGGCAGCTGGCTACCTGGAGCAACCAGCAGCAGATAGCATCAGAGGACCAGTGCAAGCTGCGTCCAAGAGTGGTTCAACAAATCTTCCCAAAAAGCCAGGACAAAATTGAACAAAGAAATAGAAACGGAGAGGTGACCACAAGCTGGAACAAGACAAAAAGCTCCAGGAAAGGACCTAGTGGCTCAAAGAGCCATGGTCTTAGGCACTGGCTGCACAGGTTCTAGGTCAGGGTCCCAGGGTGAGAAAGATGGTCCAGTACGGCTATTCACTCTCCCACTGCCTGATCTTCTGCCAGATGTCCTATCTAGAGCAGTTCCTAGGTCCAGAAAGGCCTCTCAAGGCCTCTCTGGGCCCTGAACACTTGCCTTGGGAGACCGTGGTGGGTCCGGCCATACCCACCATGCTGAAAGGTGGGCCTGAGCACCCAAGCCAGATTCAGAGGCTGGCCCAGGAGCATCTTGACATATCTTGACATATCTTTCCTTGCAAAGAAAGACTGCCTGGTCCACACAGAGATGAAGCATTGGATCTGGTTCAGCAGCCAGAAAACTCCATGGCGCTCACTGGAGCCCTTTCTCCAGTCTCTCATCAGCTGGAGGAAGGGGAAACCCTGCTGCTTTCACCCGGTATCCCTTTGAGCCAGACTTCAAGGAACCCCTACCCTAATGCTACTTAAGGCCTGTGGGATGCCCAAAGTCCCAGGATGGCTTTGGAAGAATTGTGGCTCATCTCCCAGGGCAAGTTCGCTCAGTGATCAGAGCATGGGGTGAAGGAAGCTGGAGTCATGGGCTTGAGAACTCCGGGCCTCTGCAGGGGGTCGATGCTGCGGAGGTTGTGAGAGGCAAGAAGGGCAGGTGAGAGCATGCAGAGGCAGCAGGCAGAGCCCTCCCACAGCTGGGCCACAGCACACCTGTCCTTGGCCAAAGACTCAGCAGTGGCACCTGGACCATCAGCCTTCCATGGCCAACTCTTCCAGAGCTCCCTCCCAGAGCTAGGAATGAAGGATACAAACTGGGTGACAATACAGTTGTCACCCCCATGATGCACACCATCTCCTCGAGGAGGGACACCTGTAGGCTTATGATATAACAAGGGGATGGGTGGAGTGACAGAAAGGGTGGAAGTCTGGCAGCTCAAGCTGGTTCTCCCACTGTAGAGGGGCATAAGGATCCAGGGCTGCCAGGATCTGTTCTCTTCAGTGGGATGTGCTAGCGATAAAACAGGAATCCCACTGTCTTGAATCCATAGATTCGTAACCTTTTACAAAGCCCATTCACAAACATCAACTCTAAACTCTGCTGTGGCCCCGTGAGGAAGGAGGAGTTTCCCAATTTTACAGTACAGGAACTGAGCCTCACAGAGGTTATGACGGACCAGCGTCCAGAGTTCTGACTCCAAGTGCTCATTCCTTCACCCGACGGTGCCCTCATGGTCTCCCTGGTCGAGGCTGAATACCTGGCTTTCAGGCTTGGCATCTGTTGCTTAGTTACCAAAATGAGCCCTGCCTGGTACAAGCAGCCCATCTCTGGCTCTGGCATCCGCTCAAGCTGTAAGGCACCCTGAGACCTGCAGAATCTGGACTCAGAATGACTACAGGAACAGATGGCTGCACCATCTGAATGCTAGGCTGCACATTCAGGCCCTGGCCAGCCCACTTGGGCCCCGGAAGGCCAGAAATGTTGAGGGGCCACAATTCGAAGTGTGCGCCCTTAGCTAAATGAAAGAGCCTGGCAGTGGCCGTGGCAAAGAGAAGCCCTAGGCCTGGCTAAATGGAGTTGGACGCCCCACTCAACCTCAGAGAGCCTTTGGAGACTTCTGTGTGCACTGTGGACAGGGGCAGGTGCTCATACTCCTCCACAGGAGCACTCTGCTGGCAGGTCAGCACCAGGGCCTTGACCTCCTTCTTGAAGTTGGTGTTGAGAAAGCCATAGATGAAAGGGTTGATGCAGGTGGAGGCCATGGCCAGCAGATGGCACACCAAGAAGATGAGGTTACCATGGCAGATGGGGATGGCCTCGTGGTACCAGTCCTCCAGGCTGTTGAACACATGCAGAGGCAGCCAGAGCACGGCGAAGGCAGCCACCATCGCCACAAGCACCCCGGTGACGCGCTTCGTCTGCCGGGCTCGGGAGGTGCCCTGGCGGAACGTGTGCCTCCGCTTCCGCAGGCGCTGGTAGATGCGCACGTAGCAGATCAGGATGAAGGCCAGCGGGATGCAGTACTGGAAGAGAAACAGGATGGTGGTATAGATGGTACGGTGGTGGTCCAGGGGCCATGCCTCAGTACAGACCACCTTATCTGCCAGAAACTCCAGCGCCTTGGAGTGGTTCCTGTGGAAGACATTCTCCAGGATGCTATTGGCCAGGAAGGGCAGGGAGAGGAAGCCTGCCATGAGCCAGATAACCACAATCCCCAGGTAGGCCTGGGAGACACTGGGCTTCCAGCCTGTTGGGTTGATGATGAGCTGATGCCTCTCCAGAGCCACGAGGACAAGCGAGAGGATAGAGACTGTCACCGACATACACTGGATGAAGGCTGACATCTTGCAGAGGGCCTCGCCGAAAACCCAGTAGTCCATGATGGTGTAGATGGCGGTGAGCGGCTGGCAGATGAGGCACATGAGGAGGTCGGAGAAGGCCAGGTTGGCGATGAGCAGGTTGGTCACGTTGGCCTTCTCCTTCTGCCTCATAGTCACACATATCAGACAGAGGTTCCCCAGGAGGCCCACGATGGTCTCGACACTGTAAGAGGCGACGATGAAGACCATCGGGTCCACAGAATCCTGGCAGTGGTCAGAGAAGTTGTAGGGGAAGCCCTCTGGCTTGCTCCTGTTCTGGCCCTGCAGGGCGGCCAGGAAATTAGATGCGTTCATGGTGGACATGAGATGATTCCAGGAGCTCCTGAACTAAGGGGACAGATTCAGGGGCAACACCTGCAAGACAGACAGACAAGTGTTACTCGGGGATCCTTGATTTGGAATCCAGGTGGAGCTGGAACCAGGTAGAGAGGTCTGTGGCTGCTTCCATGCACAGCTGGGTCCTGGAGGACCTGTCACCTAAGGCTCAAGGTAAGGCACCTAAGAAGGGCTATCCTGTAAAATGCAATTCCTAGATGCTGGGGATTGCGCTCGGTGCTTTGCCCATATTAGCTCATTTATTCTGAGAGGGAGGTAGCATTAACCCATTTTAGAGAAGAAGAAGCTAAGATACAGGGATGGAATGCAACTTGTCCTCATGGCTAGCAAGAAACGAGGCCCCGATAAAATCCAGTTCTGCCTGATGCCAAAACTCATCCTCTCTGACCTCAGGATTCAAGGACATTTTGAGGAAAAAGAAGTTAGGTGATTGTACGTGGACTAGAAATCTCCATGTCACAGTGTGTCCAAACAGAGATGGCAGCAGAAATTCCACCGTGTCCAACGACTGCTTGCGTTCTTCCACAGCCTCCGAAGCCCAAACTCCAGGCCTCGACATTCTCCTGGTCTCAGCCACGACCTGCTCTGCCAGCCTTGTTCTCAGGAGTCCTCGGCACATCAGTTCCATCCTGCCCATCACGTGTGCACACACCTGGCTGAGGCCACCACGGCGCCCACCCCTCGCTCTGTGGTCCCACCGCACTCCTGCACTCAAGTCACACGGGAAGAGCTCCACCGTTCAGAAGCACCCCAGGCTGTTCCACACCTCCTGACTTTTGTCCAGGCCACCCCTTTCCCTCTGGGCCTCCTCAGCACAACCAGTCTCCTACCATGGCTGAAGCAACGCTGGGAATCCAAAGGGGACCTCTGGATAACAGTGGCAACAACAGCCACATTGATGTGGACAACCGTCATGTCATTACAGCATCATCGTAACACTTTTCTCCTAAGTTCTCCAGTCGCCACTGATCCCATATGGTTGAAGCTCTCGGGAGCTTGTTTAAAGTGCAGATTCCAAAGCCCCTCACCAGGAGAGGCAGTTCAGTGAGTTGAGGATGGGGCCCAGGAATCTGCATTGAATGAGTGATTCTGATCCATGTGGTCCTTGGATCCCATTTTGAGAAACACTGTTCCGAAAGGAACACCTCATTTGGGACATTCTTAAGTCCCATATAAAGATCATGCCTATTTTTAAGCAGATATATTTTCTTCTCATTCAAGTGCTAAGTTAGAAGCAGTTTCTACATATTATGGCCAAAATTAACTAGAGATTGGTCGAATCTATTGCCAGCTGTCATTTGCACATTTGATCTGATTTATGAAGATACATCTCATTTGGCCATTTACAAGGTCAAGCTGTAAATTCAGCTGACAGTTTATGATCTGGTCATTTGGGCCACTGGATGTCAGAGGCAGGAGGTTCTTCGGGCACCATCATCTTCAGCAAAAAAAAAGGGCCATTTGGGGCTGAACATGACCAAAGGAGGCACGACACGGATGGCTGTGAGGTCCAGTAGTTGAGTCAAGAAGGAGCCACAGCTGCACGAAACGGAGGCAGCTGCACTCTGCTCAGAAGCAGCAAATGGGGCAGAAATCCACGGCTGTCATTGGCCATGAGCTGGGGGCAGGTCAACAGCAAGGAGCAGCAATTCCAAACTAGCCCAGGGAAACCCCACGTGATGGCAGCAGAGTTACCAGGCGGGTTGTGCTCCAGAAAATCCTTACTGCTTCATTTACTCGTTGACTCAACAAACGTGTGTCAAGCCTCACACCCAAGACAAGAGCTGAGAAAGAGAGCAGTCCAGCCATGGCCCGCCGGGCCAGACTCACCCCAGGAAGACACACGGGCCTCAAGGCCATGCTTTTGCCATTGCCGAACCCTGTAAGAAGGGGATGCGTGGGGAGAGGAGAGGAGGCTAGCCACCTTGACTGGACGGTCAGAGGCCAGGTGGCGTTGGTCAGGGGCATGCAGGTTGAAGCAGAATCTGCCAGGTGGAGAAGGCAGAGGAAGGAATCCAAGGCGCCAGGGGGAACTCGCACAGAGGCAGGAAGGTGCAATGGGCAGCGCCCCCCTCCCCCCTCAGGGAGCCCCATGCACGTCAGGATACCTGGGGCCCAGACTGGCTGGGAGGGAGGGGCAAAGACAAGGCCTGAGGGGGCCAGGACTGGACGCAGCGGGCCAGGAAGGATGGGTGAGCCACTGAGAGACCCAAGCCTTTCCAGAAAGATCACCTGGATGCAGAGAATGGACAGGGAGACAGCACCAAGCCAGGAGCTGGCAAAGCAGCTCCTTCTCAGAGAACCAATGGTGGCCGTGCAGAGGGGCGGTCACCTGTGGCTGGGCACCCCACACCACCCTGCTGGCCAGATCCCATGGACGCCTGGCCCCAAACCGGGACTTTCCAGCAGCTTCTGGGCACAGGGCAGAGGAGGGGAGGCCACTGGGGCCCAGGGAAGTGGCAGAACCATGAGCTGGCCTGCATTCCCTCCAGAAATGCAGAGGCCAGGAGGAGCTGCCCAGGAGAGGACTCTGAAACCCCCGACCCAGAAAGTCCCTCTGGGACTGGCCTGGATGCTTCCAGAAGCAAGCTTCAGCAGTGAAGTGGCCGTAATCCAAATCCCCCACCCTGGGGGAGGCAGGAGCACCGGAGTCCTTTTGAGAAGGTGCTTGAGGGGGCGGAGGCTCCAGGGGAGGGGCGGGGAAGCCCTGGGGGGCTGCTTCTGAACAGAACGAGACAGGGAAGGAGACAGGACCAGATGGCCCTGGGTCCGCGGAGGACAAGCTCGTGACCAGTCACGGCTCCTCCAGCAGGGACTCGAGCGTTTCGGGCGAGGGCTGGCCGGGGTGAGGCCACGTGGTGGCAGGGAGGGGGCCCCTTGCTCTAGGGCGGCTGTCCACCCAAGAGCAGGCCCCAGGCTGAGGATCATTGGGGTCACGGAGGACCCTTGTCAGGCAGAGAGAGCCGCCCTAGGATTCTGGGACAGCAGTGATGAGGGAGCCGGCAGGCCAAGGGCTTGCCGGGGGTCCAAGCCCCAGCCCTGTCCCACCTCGGCGGGGTGGCAGTGGATAGCTCTGGGCCTCAGTTTCCCTAGCTGTCCAAAGCGTGGGAAGGGACTGATATCAATCTGGCAAGGTAGGCTGGTTCCCTCCGCAGTGAGAACGCAGTCTCCCTTGTTTACCACAAGAAATTGGAACCGAGGGGTCTGAGAGGGACAGGCAGGTCCAGCCCCCTGTGCTGCTCCCTTGGGCACATCACTTATCCTGACCAAGGGAACCTGCATTTGGCAAGCACCTACTGCCTGCCAGGTCCACTCATCCAAGGAGGCAGAGCCTCCTGTTTTGCACCAGGACCAACCTTGCACGTAGTAGGTGCTTGTCAAAGGTTAGTTTCCTTTCCTGCCCACTGATCCCACTGCCACCAAGCCCACCCTAGAGGACCTTGCTCCCCCCGTGAGGTCTCAGAGCTCACCCAGTTCAGCTCTGACCCCAAAACCTCTTGGGCAGCCCAGGGGGAGGGCACAGGGACAGCGACTCATCACCAACACGATAAGAGGGCCAGCCCCACGCCCCACCCCCGCCTGCCCCGAGGAGCTCAAAGGGGATACTCTTCGCTCACACTGCCCCTCACCCGCACCACCCTGTTGGGAGGTGACGCCCCCGGGACCAGGCTGGCACGAGCATGGAGAAGCGCTCTGCGGAGTCTGGCTGCAGAGGCTGCCTGGGAGATGCCCCCACGCGGCCTGAGAAGGCGGCCACCTGGGTGGGGGGCCACTGAGGCACGCTGTAGCCAGAGTACCAGGGATGCGGCTTTGGCAGAGGGAGGGGAGACGGGGGCTCAGTTCTGGAGAAAAGAAGCCAAGGGAGGAGGGAGGGCTGCCTCTCTCTGGAAGGCACCCCCTTTCCTGGGCGACAGCGGGCAGAAGGGACGCCGCTGTCGCTGAGGCCTGGGCGGGCGCCGGGCACCCGGCACCCCCTTGCTTGTGGAAGCCGCACCTCAGCCCTGCGAGGAAGCCATTGTAGGCTGCACCCTATGAAACTGCCAGTGTTTGACCAGTTCTGACCTGCACAAATGGCAGGTGCACAGGGCTCGAGCTGCTGCCGGCCCATTTTGAAGAGGAGGGGACCAAAGCCCAGTTAGAGGAAGGGGCCACCCAAGGTCCCCTTGAGTGGTGGAGCCTGGCCCTCTTCAGTCTGACTCTGCGATCCCCAGAAAAGCCCTTTCAGATACAGAGGGATCTTGCAAAGAAGGAATGGGAAGCAGGGCTCTTGCCAAAGGAGGAGGCAAGGGGGTGGATGCTCGTCCCGTGGCGGAGGCAGGGCTGGGGATGGACACCGAGGGCCCCTGGCAAAGCCCAGAACGCGACCCGGGGCCCAGGTGGGCATCTGGGTACAGCTCCGGGTGGGGGGCCAGCAGGTGGCTCTGCCGAGTGTAAAGACGCCCCAGGACAGCAGAGCGGCCCTCGGCTTCAGCCCCTGCCCAGCCCTCCAGCCGTACCTCCCAAGCAGACCTTGGGTATGGGGTCCCTACTGTCACAACGCTCTTAAAGAGAGTTGCCTCCTTCCCGGTGCAATTTGGAGCCAGGACAGATCAGGAGAGCAGCCCACCAGGGAGAGGGGTAGGAAGGCAGTGACCGCACCGTCCCCCCTTGAGACGCCTCCCATGCTTCCTTCCAGGAAACCGCGTGCCTCGGAGATGCCCAGGGAGGACCAGGGGACCTCCGGGCCCCCTCCTCCCTGACCCGACCCCAGGGGGTGGCAATTCCGCAGGGGGACGGATGATGACTGTGCAACGTCTGTAAAATGGTCTCAGAGGGTTAGCTCTGCCAGGCAGACCTCAGGACCCCATGGAAGCTACCTGCACCCCCGCCCCACTGCAGACCGACTTCCCTTCCCTCGGGGGAAACTAACAAATGATACAGATAATAGTCATTTCCCAGGGAGGGACGCGCAGGGAAGGACTTGGCTGTTTCCTGACATTTTAAAAGCGCACACGGCGGCTGTGTCCCACTTCCCACCAGGCGCCAGCCCTCTACCCTTACCTCCTCCAACCGCTCCCCGCAGGGTGAGGCGGTGGGCTCCCCCACGCGCGCGTCTCAGACGGGGAAACTGAGGCGGCGGGAGCCGGAGAGCCCGCGAGAGGCAGGACGCCCGGCGGGAGCGCGGCTCGGAGCCCCAGGCCCCCGGCACCCGCGCCCCCTCCCCAGGCGCCCCCCACCCCCGGGAGGCGGCGCGCTCCCGGCTGCCCGGGCTGCGCGGGAACCCCGTCGAGAGCCTCGGGGTGCCCCCTCCGCCCCGGGATGCCCGGGATGCCCGCGCCGCGTGGCGGGACCCGCCGGCCTCACCTGCTGCTGCGGCCGCCGCGTTGCCCGGGTGGAGCCGCAGCCGCCCGGCCGCCGCCTCCGCCCGCGGCTCGGGCCTGCGCCGCCGCCCCCGCCCACCGCGCCGCCCACGGCGACGCACCCGCCGCGGGGACCCAGGCTCGGCCCCCGGGCGCCGCGCCCGCACCCAGCCGCAGCCCCGCCGCGGCCCCCGCCCGCGCCTGACGCGCCCCGCCGCCCGCAGACGGCAGCGTCGGGCCTCCGCCTCGCGCTCTCTCCGTGCCTCAGTCTCCTCGTCGATGAAATGGACACAGGAGGGCCTGCCTTTCGGAACTTCGTTCAGCCAATAGGAATTGGGGTCCCCAGTGCACCCGGCCCTCCTGGGGGCGCCCGGCACGCAGAGCTGAGCAGGGCGGGTCTGCTGTCCTCGTGGTGCTCACAGCCCTGGGGAAAAAGACAGACGGACGCGGGACAGGAGCATCGGCGAGAGGAGCAGGGAGGAAATGGGTGGGCTTGAGATGGGTGGTCAGGCAAGGCTGACAGCCGAGCTGGGCCTTGATAACCTCAAGGAACCCGCCGTGAAAGATGAAGGGAAAAGTGTTGCAGGGAGACGGAGGGGCAAGGCGAAGCCTCAAACTGGAGGCCCTGGAGAACCGGGGAGGGCGGTGTGGCTGGGGAAGGAGAGGGGGTGAGGGGAGGGAGCTGGGCTGCCGCGGGGGGCGGTGGGGTCTAGGGGATCCTCGCGAGTCCTGCAGGGGCCACGCAGGTGGTTGCCATGAGAAAGCGTTTCTCTGGAGCCCAAGGGACGGGGCATCTTGCTGCGATGGAGCAGCCTCTGTCACAAGCGCTGCTCCTATTTCAAACGGGCTCCTCGATCATTTTCTCCCCAAGGAGGCGAGAAGGCAGAATCACACGTGAGATTAGAGGACCCCCGTGCCGCAACACGTCTACTTCAGAGACGCCTCCTAGATAGCACATGAACACAAAGAACGGCTCCTCTATCCCTCTCCTCTAAAACCTGCTGCGGCTCCCCAGGGCCCATAGGGCGCGGCCCAGACCCACCCACACACCAAGTCCCCGCGGAGGCACCGGTCACACAAACGCCCCCCGGAGTGGGGGGCCGCTGCGGTTTACCGAGACCCTGGGGGCGTTACCGTATGTGGTCATCACGACAGCTCCGAGAGGTGGGCGCTGGTCCTGCTTTACTGAGGAGGCGAGGGGAGACTGAGAAGGAGCAACTTGCCGGGGGCCAGCGGGGAGATGGTCCAGCCCTCGCTGTGCGCGGGCGCCCGTATGCCCCAGGCCTCCTGCTCAGGCTCCTCTCTGCCTGCGCCCACCTTCTCCCCTCTCTGGACCCCTCTTCTGCCTCGGCACCCCAGCTCCAGGGCCCCCCACCCCTGCCGTGGAGCAGCCCCGCCGCCCTGTGCGCTCCCGCGAGGCGGCGGTCACGGGTGCGTGCAGCATCCTTGCCTCCCACGCGCGCATGCCTCGGGCGTGGTGCGGCCTCTGCCCCCGGAGCCCCCACCGTCCAGGCGCCCGGACGGCCCCTGACAGCAGGAGGGCGGCACGCCCTGAACCAAGCCGTAGTGGTGGCGAGACCTGAAGGCAGAGGACGTTTCCTTCCCAGAGGCCCCCGGAGTGCGGCGCGACCCCGGCAGGGGCTCTGGAAACCGCCTGTGCTCCGCGCGGGCAGGACCGGCCACTGTCACCCCGTCCCGGCAGGACGGCGGGGGCAGCGTCCGGGCCGCGTGTAGCCGCTGAGACCTGGCTGGGCCCTCTGAGGGCAGCCGGCTGGAGGCACGCAGGGAAGAGCCCCGCGCCCGGCCTTAGGGTCAGACACCGCAGAGGCGCAGGCAAGAGGCGCGCAGGCCAGGCAGGCGCACCGGGCGGTCCCTCCCCGTCCCCATCCTGCGAGGGGGCCGCCCCTTTCAGAGGGAAGAAGCCCGGGTCCCGGAGGAGCGGAGTGGCTTCTCTCAGTCGCCGCGCTGTAGGCGGCGCTGGGCGCTGCGCCCCCGAGGCCGAGCTGCTGGGGCAGCCCCCGCCAGAGGGACCTCGCTCTTCGGCTGGAGCGCGGGTCCCGGCGCGTCCCCTGGCACAGCCGGGGAAACGGCGCCCCCTGGCGGCGCCCTGCGCCCCCGAGGCCGAGCTGCTTGCCCCCAGCGCCCCCGCCAGAGGGACCTCGCTCTTGCGGCTGGAGCGCGGGTCCCGGCGCGGCCCCTGGCACAGCCGGGGAAACGGCGCCCCCTGGCGGCGCCCTGCGCCCCCGAGGCCGAGCTGCTGGGGCAGCCCCCGCCAGAGGGACCTCGCTCTTGCGGCTGGAGCGCGGGTCCCGGCGCGGCCCCTGGCACAGCCGGGGAAACGGCGCCCCCTGGCGGCGCCCTGCGCCCCCGAGGCCGAGCTGCTTGCCCCCAGCGCCCCCGCCAGAGGGACCTCGCTCTTCGGCTGGAGCGCGGGTCCCGGCGCGTCCCCTGGCACAGCCGGGGAAACGGCGCCCCCTGGCGGCGTCCTGCGCCCCCGAGGCCGAGCTGCTGGGGCAGCCCCCGCCAGAGGGACCTCGCTCTTGCGGCTGGAGCGCGGGTCCCGGCGCGGCCCCTGGCACAGCCGGGGAAACGGCGCCCCCTGGCGGCGTCCTGCGCCCCCGAGGCCGAGCTGCTGGGGCAGCCCCCGCCAGAGGGACCTCGCTCTTCGGCTGGAGCGCGGGTCCCGGCGCGTCCCCTGGCACAGCCGCGGGAAACGGCGCCCCCTGGCGGCGGCCTGCGCCCCCGAGGCCGAGCTGCTTGCCCCCAGCGCCCCCGCCAGAGGGACCTCGCTCTTCGGCTGGAGCGCGGGTCCCAGCGCGTCCCCTGGCACAGCTGGGGAAACGGCGCCCCCTGGCGGCGGCCTGCGCCCCCGAGGCCGAGCTGCTTGCCCCCAGCGCCCCCGCCAGAGGGACCTCGCTCTTCGGCTGGAGCGCGGGTCCCGGCGCGTCCCCTGGCACAGCCGGGGAAACGGCGCCCCCTGGCGGCGCCCTGCGCCCCCGAGGCCGAGCTGCTTGCCCCCAGCGCCCCCGCCAGAGGGACCTCGCTCTTCCGGCTGGAGCGCGGGTCCCGGCGCGGCCCCTGGCACAGCTGGGGAAACGGCGCCCCCTGGCGGCGGCCTGCGCCCCCGAGGCCGAGCTGCTGGGGCAGCCCCCGCCAGAGGGACCTCGCTCTTGCGCCTGGAGCGCGGGTCCCAGCGCGGCCCCTGGCACAGCCGGGGAAACGGCGCCCCCTGGCGGCGGCGCCCTGGCCCCCGAGGCCGAGCTGCTTGCCCCCAGCGCCCCCGCCAGAGGGACCTCGCTCTTCCAGCTGGAGCGCGGGTCCCGGCGCGTCCCCTGGCACAGCCGGGGAAACGGCGCCCCCTGGCGGCGCCCTGCGCCCCCGAGGCCGAGCTGCTTGCCCCCAGCGCCCCCGCCAGAGGGACCTCGCTCTTCGGCTGGAGCGCGGGTCCCGGCGCGTCCCCTGGCACAGCCGGGGAAACGGCGCCCCCTGGCGGCGTCCTGCGCCCCCGAGGCCGAGCTGCTGGGGCAGCCCCCGCCAGAGGGACCTCGCTCTTGCGGCTGGAGCGCGGGTCCCGGCGCGGCCCCTGGCACAGCCGGGGAAACGGCGCCCCCTGGCGGCGTCCTGCGCCCCCGAGGCCGAGCTGCTGGGGCAGCCCCCGCCAGAGGGACCTCGCTCTTCGGCTGGAGCGCGGGTCCCGGCGCGTCCCCTGGCACAGCCGCGGGAAACGGCGCCCCCTGGCGGCGGCCTGCGCCCCCGAGGCCGAGCTGCTTGCCCCCAGCGCCCCCGCCAGAGGGACCTCGCTCTTCGGCTGGAGCGCGGGTCCCAGCGCATCCCCTGGCACAGCTGGGGAAACGGCGCCCCCTGGCGGCGGCCTGCGCCCCCGAGGCCGAGCTGCTTGCCCCCAGCGCCCCCGCCAGAGGGACCTCGCTCTTCGGCTGGAGCGCGGGTCCCGGCGCGTCCCCTGGCACAGCCGGGGAAACGGCGCCCCCTGGCGGCGCCCTGCGCCCCCGAGGCCGAGCTGCTTGCCCCCAGCGCCCCCGCCAGAGGGACCTCGCTCTTCCGGCTGGAGCGCGGGTCCCGGCGCGTCCACTGGCACAGCCGGGGAAACGGCGCCCCCTGGCGGCGCCCTGCGCCCCCGAGGCCGAGCTGCTGGGGCAGCCCCCGCCAGAGGGACCTCGCTCTTGCGGCTGGAGCGCGGGTCCCGGCGCGTCCCCTGGCACAGCCGGGGAAACGGCGCCCCCTGGCGGCGTCCTGCGCCCCCGAGGCCGAGCTGCTGGGGCAGCCCCCCAGCGCCCCCGCCAGAGGGACCTCGCTCTTCGGCTGGAGCGCGGGTCCCGGCGCGTCCCCTGGCACAGCCGCGGGAAACGGCGCCCCCTGGCGGCGGCCTGCGCCCCCGAGGCCGAGCTGCTTGCCCCCAGCGCCCCCGCCAGAGGGACCTCGCTCTTCGGCTGGAGCGCGGGTCCCAGCGCATCCCCTGGCACAGCTGGGGAAACGGCGCCCCCTGGCGGCGGCCTGCGCCCCCGAGGCCGAGCTGCTTGCCCCCAGCGCCCCCGCCAGAGGGACCTCGCTCTTCGGCTGGAGCGCGGGTCCCGGCGCGTCCCCTGGCACAGCCGGGGAAACGGCGCCCCCTGGCGGCGCCCTGCGCCCCCGAGGCCGAGCTGCTTGCCCCCAGCGCCCCCGCCAGAGGGACCTCGCTCTTCCGGCTGGAGCGCGGGTCCCGGCGCGTCCACTGGCACAGCCGGGGAAACGGCGCCCCCTGGCGGCGCCCTGCGCCCCCGAGGCCGAGCTGCTGGGGCAGCCCCCGCCAGAGGGACCTCGCTCTTGCGGCTGGAGCGCGGGTCCCGGCGCGTCCACTGGCACAGCCGGGGAAACGGCGCCCCCTGGCGGCGCCCTGCGCCCCCGAGGCCGAGCTGCTGGGGCAGCCCCCGCCAGAGGGACCTCGCTCTTGCGGCTGGAGCGCGGGTCCCGGCGCGGCCCCTGGCACAGCCGGGGAAACGGCGCCCCCTGGCGGCGTCCTGCGCCCCCGAGGCCGAGCTGCTGGGGCAGCCCCCCAGCGCCCCCGCCAGAGGGACCTCGCTCTTCGGCTGGAGCGCGGGTCCCGGCGCGTCCCCTGGCACAGCCGCGGGAAACGGCGCCCCCTGGCGGCGGCCTGCGCCCCCGAGGCCGAGCTGCTTGCCCCCAGCGCCCCCGCCAGAGGGACCTCGCTCTTCGGGTGGAGCGCGGGTCCCAGCGCGTCCCCTGGCACAGCTGGGGAAACGGCGCCCCCTGGCGGCGGCCTGCGCCCCCGAGGCCGAGCTGCTTGCCCCCAGCGCCCCCGCCAGAGGGACCTCGCTCTTCGGCTGGAGCGCGGGTCCCGGCGCGTCCCCTGGCACAGCCGGGGAAACGGCGCCCCCTGGCGGCGCCCTGCGCCCCCGAGGCCGAGCTGCTTGCCCCCAGCGCCCCCGCCAGAGGGACCTCGCTCTTCCGGCTGGAGCGCGGGTCCCGGCGCGGCCCCTGGCACAGCTGGGGAAACGGCGCCCCCTGGCGGCGGCCTGCGCCCCCGAGGCCGAGCTGCTGGGGCAGCCCCCGCCAGAGGGACCTCGCTCTTGCGCCTGGAGCGCGGGTCCCAGCGCGGCCCCTGGCACAGCCGGGGAAACGGCGCCCCCTGGCGGCGGCGCCCTGGCCCCCGAGGCCGAGCTGCTTGCCCCCAGCGCCCCCGCCAGAGGGACCTCGCTCTTCCAGCTGGAGCGCGGGTCCCGGCGCGTCCCCTGGCACAGCCGGGGAAACGGCGCCCCCTGGCGGCGCCCTGCGCCCCCGAGGCCGAGCTGCTTGCCCCCAGCGCCCCCGCCAGAGGGACCTCGCTCTTCGGCTGGAGCGCGGGTCCCGGCGCGTCCCCTGGCACAGCCGGGGAAACGGCGCCCCCTGGCGGCGTCCTGCGCCCCCGAGGCCGAGCTGCTGGGGCAGCCCCCGCCAGAGGGACCTCGCTCTTGCGGCTGGAGCGCGGGTCCCGGCGCGGCCCCTGGCACAGCCGGGGAAACGGCGCCCCCTGGCGGCGTCCTGCGCCCCCGAGGCCGAGCTGCTGGGGCAGCCCCCCAGCGCCCCCGCCAGAGGGACCTCGCTCTTCGGCTGGAGCGCGGGTCCCGGCGCGTCCCCTGGCACAGCCGCGGGAAACGGCGCCCCCTGGCGGCGGCCTGCGCCCCCGAGGCCGAGCTGCTTGCCCCCAGCGCCCCCGCCAGAGGGACCTCGCTCTTCGGCTGGAGCGCGGGTCCCAGCGCATCCCCTGGCACAGCTGGGGAAACGGCGCCCCCTGGCGGCGGCCTGCGCCCCCGAGGCCGAGCTGCTTGCCCCCAGCGCCCCCGCCAGAGGGACCTCGCTCTTCGGCTGGAGCGCGGGTCCCGGCGCGTCCCCTGGCACAGCCGGGGAAACGGCGCCCCCTGGCGGCGCCCTGCGCCCCCGAGGCCGAGCTGCTTGCCCCCAGCGCCCCCGCCAGAGGGACCTCGCTCTTCCGGCTGGAGCGCGGGTCCCGGCGCGGCCCCTGGCACAGCTGGGGAAACGGCGCCCCCTGGCGGCGGCCTGCGCCCCCGAGGCCGAGCTGCTGGGGCAGCCCCCGCCAGAGGGACCTCGCTCTTGCGCCTGGAGCGCGGGTCCCAGCGCGGCCCCTGGCACAGCCGGGGAAACGGCGCCCCCTGGCGGCGGCGCCCTGCGCCCCCGAGGCCGAGCTGCTTGCCCCCAGCGCCCCCGCCAGAGGGACCTCGCTCTTCCAGCTGGAGCGCGGGTCCCGGCGCGTCCCCTGGCACAGCCGGGGAAACGGCGCCCCCTGGCGGCGCCCTGCGCCCCCGAGGCCGAGCTGCTTGCCCCCAGCGCCCCCGCCAGAGGGACCTCGCTCTTGCGGCTGGAGCGCGGGTCCCGGCGCGGCCCCTGGCACAGCCGGGGAAACGGCGCCCCCTGGCGGCGCCCTGCGCCGAGTCCCGCCGGAGACGCTGCAGCCCCCGACGAAGGCACGCGCCTGGGGGAGAGGCGGGCGCGCCGGGACCCGCGGTGGCCACGCCGCTCCACGCGGCATTCCGCCGTCGCCGAGGAAGGGGCCTGCTAGGGATTTCCCTCCGCAGTGAAAGCCGCCTGTTAACAGCTTGGCGGCGGCCTCGCTCCCCGCCCCCGCAGGAATGCCCCGCCCGCGTCACCCTGGAGCTGGAACCCCGCAGGGGCTGCAGGGCCCTCTCTCTCTTTTTATTTTTTAATAAAAATAACTATTTTTAAAGAAGCTTTAGATTACATAAATGTTCCGTAGAAATTATAGGGGATTCCCATATACCCCACCCCCAGCCCCCTCACATTGTCCCCCGCTAAGGACGTCCTTCCTTATGGGGTGCATTTGCTACACTGATGGGCACATAGTGAAGCGCTCTACTAACCACGGTCTAGAGTTTCCCTTAGGGTTTACACTCTGCCCCACGCAATTTCATAGGTTCTGACGAAATGTATAATGGCCTGTATGTGTCATTGCTATGCCATGCGGGACAATTCCAGTGTCCCCCAAATGCCCGGTGTTACCCCTCTTCTTCCCTCCCCCTCCCCTCAGAACCTCCGGTGGCCACTGCCTTCATGTCAATGTCACAAGTTCTTCCCTTACTAGAATAACACGACGTCTCTTTTAGTCCGCAGGCATGTTCCCCCTTGGGTTGGTTCATTCCTCAGTGTTGAGGATTTGGGGATGGCCCCTCTGTGTGACCTCTCCGCCAGCTGCAAGGCTGATATTCTCTTTCTAGCGGAGGCCAGGAGGCTGAAGGTCAGCACGCCGCGGGGTGGGCTCC
This sequence comes from Dasypus novemcinctus, assembly GCF_030445035.2. Lineage (NCBI taxonomy): Eukaryota > Metazoa > Chordata > Mammalia > Cingulata > Dasypodidae > Dasypus > Dasypus novemcinctus. Next base: position 131,159,593 of record NC_080678.1, on the reverse strand, counting down.
TGCCATCCTCTCTGGCAGCAGGGCTGGAATTTGGACTGAGGCCAACTGTCACTTTCTTCCCTCCGAGAACCAGGGCTGGAAAGGTCAGGAAGCAGGCAATGGAACCAACTGGCTGAGCCTCAGACTCTCCCCTGTAAATTGGAGCTAATAACAAAGTAAATAAATAAATACTATCATTATCAGTAATTATATAATGAAATATTACACAATAAACAACGGAAATCATAATGAATGATGGTGAGATGAGGGGCGTAAGCTCTTAGCACTGTCCCTGGCAGGAAGCACGCCCTGGACAGCTGCACCTGCTGTATGTAGCCCCTGGCCTGGCCGCTTGTACACCTCCCTGAGCGAAGGAGCAGGCACCGGCAATTCTAGCTTGATCGCAGCCCACACCTCTCACCTGCCTCCGTGCAGCGCAGTCCTCGCGCACCCTGCGCACCTGGCCGTGGTCAGCCTTCCAGAACCAGGCCGTTTCTCCTTAGGCCCTTCCAGGGCCACCACCTCCAGACTAGTTTTCCACTTAAAGCCTTCACTTCTAGTGAATACCACTGAGGCTCTCACCCCCGGGCTTGTGTGGCTGCTCCTCCCGCCAGCCTGGACACAGCTCATTGTCCACCTGGCAAACTCCTCCTTATCCTTGGGGACCCAGCTCCTATGACAACCCTCTGTGCAATGTCCCTTGACTGCTGATTGTAAAGCAGGGTTTCTTAACAAGGGGTCCATGAGCCTAATTGAAATTAAAAACAAGCAAACAAAAAAAAACATTACTCTTGAGGGGACGTGTTGGTGCGGGTGTGATATAGTTATTCAATACTACACAGGGTAGTGTGGACTTAGTAAGGGGTCCGTGGTTTTCACCTGACCAGCAAAGGGGTCGATGGAACACAAAAAGCCAAGAAACTCTTAAAGGGAAGCCCATCCAGTGGCTGTCCTGCTTTTTTCCTTCTATAGCATAAGAAAGCCACATCAGCTGTCCAGGAAAATCAGTTTATTTTTCCCGTTCTTATGAACAGAGAACCAAACATCCCCAGACACATCTGGAAAATCAACAGTGCAAAAGGATTGGTCAAGAGAAAAAGATAAAACTTAATGACACCCAAAGAATCTGAGATAATTCAGGAAATAGAGAAGAATTTAAAGAGATCAAAAAGTTCGTTAATTTTCAGAAAGATTAGAGAAGTCTCTGAATCTATGAAACAACAGTAGAGTACTATGAGACAGAAGACACCAAGAAAGCAAAAAAGAATCCTCAAAAATCATATCTGATTGCTGACATTTAAAAACTTTTCATTAGAAGGGATAAGAGATTAAGTTGAGGAAATGTCCCATACCGTAGAGCAAATACATACACACATGAAGATGGAAAACCTAAGAGCAAAAATAAGAGATGGCGAGGAGTAAAGCAAATGATGGATCATCTGATTAAATTTCTAGGAAGGGGAAAAGAATATCATAGTCTCAGCAGAACAACAACAACAACAAAAAAGTCACCTCCGGAGAGTCGATGAAGTGACTTTAATAGAAAGTAAGTTAGAGAGACGTGGGCAGGGTTAGGAGGAAAAAAAGAGATGGTGGGGCACGGCAGCAGGGGTGAGAAGCAGTTACCACCCCTATGGCAAGGGGACAAGGGGAGAATGTGATCAGAGCCAGGGGACTGAGGAGGAAGGGCCACCCCGTGAGGCTTTAGGCAGGTGGGAAGCCAACACAACCGGAGACTGAACCCTGAAACAGTAGGAAATAAGAAAGAAATATCCTAACCTCTCTCTCCTTCCACCCTCCAGCCTCCTATGGATCCCCATTGACCAACCCAACTGGAGTCAGGATAGCAAAAGAGCCATCCTGCCTCCTGGGGCACAGAGCACGGCAGAGAAAGGTGGAGAATGGATCTGTGTGGAACGTAAACAGCTAGTTGGCTCAAAGAATTATCAAAAATAAAATGACCTGTAGTTTGAAGAGGCCCATTGGGCACTGAGCCATACCTGGACTGGTCACCAGCATCAGAGTATGAGATTATGGAAGACTACGATGCGATGGTAATATAGATTTGAAGGGTCATGGAAATATATTTTGAACCTAAAAATCTACCTACCCCTCAGCCTCGACTTGTCACTGCAGAAATAAAACATGCAGTTACACATAGAGATGTATGCTAATCTAACTTTTGGGCAGCAGGAAAGTTTAGCCAAGTTATTTAGTGCCTCAAGAAATGACCAGAGAATTAATAATAAGAGATAAATGGGAAAATGGGCACAGAGGGTGGGGATATTCATGTCCCATGGCGATGCTACCCCACAATAATGGAGGCATGCAGTAATCGGGTAGACAAGATGACCCATTCCGTGGGAGTCAGTCAGCCTTTTTTCCTAGGTACCCTGGTGCTTGTTTAATGGGTCCATGGGCTAAGCAGTATGAAGTCCCTCATGGAGATCATGCCTTGGCTCAAAGACATGACCCCTCTCACCAAGGCTGATCTATCCCTCTGTTGTTGAGTGCTCATCATCAAGACCCCCAGTATAGCCTAATTCCCCAGGGGCCCTGACTGGACACCTGTTGGCAGGTTGAACATTGCACCCCTTTACGTGGAAGGAAGAGTGATTGATGCATATTCTGGCTATGAATTTGCCTCCTCTGTCTGCAATGCCCTTCCAGCACCACCATCCATTGACTTACAGAAAGCCTTGCTCACCATCACGGTCTCCCACACAATGCTTCTGACCAAGGAACTCATTTCTCAGGAAAAAATAAAACAGTGTGGCCATGGGCTAATACCCATGGAGTTCATTGATCTGATCATATCCACCATCCCCCAGAAGTTGCTGGTCTTAGAGTATGCTGAAATAGTCTACTGAAGTTCAGTTATGGCAATAACCTGTGAAGTTTGGGTGCTGTACATCCTTTGAGCCTGCAACCAATATATGGTGCTGTTTCTACAATATTCCAAATATGCAGGTCCAACAATCCAGGGTGGATGTGATGCCTCCCTCAATGACACCTAATAGCCCACTCAGAACAGTTTTCCATCCCACTATTAAGAACATGGGTTCCACTGTTTTAGCAGCCTGAGTTTCTGGGGAAGGAATGCTTCTACCAGGGAAGACAACAGGTGTCACTGAGCTGGCTGGATCTTCACTTGTCATTGAACCACTTCTCGTCTTTCATGTCATGATATTTTTACAGATTACAGGGCAGTTATGTTTAGAATGAGCAGATTCAGACTATGCACGTTGAACAGGAATATCATAGCTGAGATGATGTGTTCTCACTGCATCTGTCGGGAACCACTTGAAAGTGGTGTAGCAGTTTGATATGGCTATGAATTCCGAAAACAGATACTGAATTATGTTTGTAATCTAGTCTGTACCTGGGCATGATTGAGTTATGATTAGGGCTTTGATTGGGCCATGTCACTAGGGCGTTGAGTCCCCACCCCTTGGTGGGTGGGGACTCACAGATAAAAGGCATGGCAAAGGACAGAGTTGAGGGTTCTTAATGTTGGAGTTTTGATTTTGGAGTTGATGCCGAAGTCTTACGCTGGAGCCCTAGGAAGTAAGCTCATAGAGGCAAGAGAAGCCAGCCCCAGGAAAGAGAGGACCTGAGCCAGGAGAAGCACACAGAAGAATAGAGACGTCTCCTTAGACATGGCAGAAACCCAAGGGAGAGACACAGAGCCATTCACCTGATAGTCTAGAGCTGAACTTGTGGAAAAAACAGAGGCGCTGAGCTCAGGAAGCCTGCACCCTCACAGACATCAGCAGCCATCTTGCTCCCATATATGGGGAAATAGACTTTGGTGAGGGAAATAATTATGCTTTATGGCCTGGTATCTGTAAGCTGCTACCCCAAATAAATACCCTTTATAAAAGTCAGCAGGCTTCTGATATTTTGCATCAGCACCCCTTTGGCAGACTAATACAGGTGGTTTGTCTCATTACTGATGATGTTAATTTTGATGAGTTAGTTAAGGGGGTGTGTAATCCAGATTTTTTCACTTTAATGTTACTTTTTTTTCTCTTTATAATTACTAAGTACTTTTGTGGGGCTTTGCATTGAGTCTGTAAGTATCCTGTTTCTCATCGACAGGGAAAGGACTAGTAAAAGTGAGATACAGTAATTGCAAAGAATAAATAGATAATGCCTCAAAATTACAAAAAAAAAAAAAATAGAGGTATATGCATATGATTTTATTTTAGGAGGTAACCAAAAGAATCCAAACTGAAATTGCTTCAAAATCATGGATAATTGTGAAATGTAGGTGATGGGAATGTGGAGATTATTACCCTGTTTTCTGTAGCCTGTGCATATTTGAAAACTTTCTAAATAAAACCATTAAGCAGTCATGCTCTTCCTGTTCCATTCCCTTCCCTTCTGCATACCCATCTCCATCTCCATATCCAGAATTAGTGTCACATCACCATTCCCTCCATGAGGAAGGGGACAATTCAGCCCAAGAGCCGCTAGGAAGGACTGCGCATGATGACATCCACATGGAGATGACCCCCAGGGGTCAACAGGAGGACGCTGAACCCCAGGTGGAGTGAGGGGGATGTCCACACAGAGCAGACCAGGAAGGCGTCTAGAGCCCCAGCAGGTGAGAGGTGTATCCCCACGGGGTGGGGCAGCTCAGGCCAACACTGTGTTGGCTGGCAGAGAGCCAAGCGCCCTAAGGACAGCACCTTATGGGGTGGGGGCCTGACGTGGGGTTTCAGAGCCAGGGGATCAGCACAGGGTGTCAGAGCCCAGGTGTTGTGAAGGGGTGACCACCCATGAGAAGGAGACGGCCAGGTGCAGAGCTTCAGAGGCCAAGCAGAGTGAGGTGGGAGCGGGCAGGTGAGGGGTGAGAGAGGTTGGCAGGGGGGAGTTCTGTGGGAGACTAGTTATATGCTGGGGGATCAATCGATTCAAGAAAATACATTAAGGATAACGTGCACCAGTTTTCTCACTGATGGAGAAAGATAACACAAACACGGAAAGAGAAAAACAGAATGAACCCTGTGGTATTGAATTAGATTGGGAGGTTTTGGTATAAACTCGTGGTCTTCAATATATATAGGTAACTATTGATATGTGTGTATACAGATATAGACTGATAAATTTCCTTGCTCTGTCCAGGAGCAGCCACACCCCGAGAGCAAAGAGCACTCCTAGCTCTCATATCATGGCTTCTAGATGCTGTTCTCTATGAAAAAGTTCCAAGGCTCTTTGGGAAAATGGTTCATCTCAGGACTGGAGCTGGGAAAACACAAGATGAGCCTGAAAAATCTTTGGAAGCTAGAAACTAACAAAGTGCTCAAAGAACAATATAGGTATATCAATGAGATACAAAATCCAGCTCAAAGGAACCCTCATTACCCAAATCTGGGACAACATGTGTATCAGAATAAATGGCGACAGTAATGGATAATAACACATGGAATAAATTAGAAATCTGTGAGTCTACTGTGATACAGTGATGGGGTGAACATTTGATGGAAACAAGATATTTACATCTTTTCAAAGCACCTTGCCACAAAACACTCTAGAGATCAAAGCGGGCTCTATCACAAATGCACAAATGCTGGAGGTGAAATCAGGTCCCGTGGTATGGTGGGAAGAGAAGAATGCAGCATTGCTTCTGTGATATTCCTGCCAAAGATGCATAGCCTGAATCCAAGCCTGAGGAAATATCAGAATGACCCAAAGTGAGGGGCATGCTCCAGAATGCTGGGCCTGTAACCTTTAAATGTGTCCAGGCTATGAAAGTCAAGGAGAGAATGAAGGGGAGTGGATGTGGCTCAAACAGCTGAGCACCTGCTTCCCATATGGGAGGCCTCAGGTTTGGATCCCAGTGCCTCCTGAAAACAACAAGCAAACAAATGAAAAAACCAACTCAGGGGAGCTGCTGTGGCTCAGAAGTTGAACATCAGGGTCCCACTTACAAGGTCCCCGGGTTCATTCCCCAGCCCCCATACCTCAAAATAAAAAGTTCTTCATCCTCACTTGTAACTTCTCTCTAACTTTGAGATGAATTAAATAAAATAAATAGACAAATCAGAGTCTCAGAGAACGTCTTCACCTTCGTGGAAATAAATAGAAATTAAACTTGAATTAGTAACCTTCAGAACTAAAACTGGGCAGGGGGTGGAAAGAGTGTCAACAGGAGTTGTCTGAATGATAGGATGACGGTATTTTTGTTTGTTTGTTTCCCTCTCTAAACTCCTCTCTATTTAAAAAGAATTAAGAGTTGCAATTCTAAGAAGAAAAGAACAAATAAAAGAAATGACCTGACACCCCACAAGCACAGAAGACAAGGAAGGTTGGTAACAGCCATGCAGCCCCGTTCCATCCTCTGTAAAATGGGGTCAAGAACAGTTCAGACTCCTTCTAGACTGGCAAGGCAGCGGAGAATTAAGGAATATGGACACGGTTTCTAACCTCTTGGGTTTTGTTTTTTAACAACTTTATTGAGATATAATTCACATATCATAAAACTCACTGGTTTTTTTTTTTTAATATTTATTTATTTATTTTTTTTAATTACATTAAAAAAAATATATGAGGTCCCATTCAACCCCACCGCCCCCCCCCCACTCCCCCCACAGCAACACTCTCTCCCATCATCGTGATACATCCATTGCACCTGGTAAGTTCATCTCTGAGCATCACTGCACCCCATAGTCAATGGTCCACATCATAGTCCAGACTCTCTCACGTTCCATCCAGTGGGCCCTGGGGGGATCTACAGTGTCCCGTAATTGTCTGTGAAGCACTATCCAGGACAACTCCATGTCCCGAAAACGCCTCCACATCTCATCTCTTCCTCCCGTTCCCCACACCCAGCAGCCCCCATGGCTACCGTTCCCACACCCATTCCACATTTTCTCTGTGGACATTGGATTGGTTGTGTCCATTGCACACCTATGTCAAGTGAGGGCTTAGATTGCACATGGGTACTGGATGCACTCTTCCCGCTTCTAGTTGTAGACACTCTAGGCTCCATGTTGTGGTGGTTGACCTTCTTCAACTCCATGTTAGCTGAGTGGAGTAAGTCCAATAAGTCAAAGTGTAGGAGCTGAAGTCTGTTGAGGCTCTGGGCCTGGGTGTCATATTATCAGTCCAGAGATTCAAATCCCCTACATATATCTTAAACCCAGCACCAACTACAATTCCAATAAAGTAGCATGCAAGTCTTGTGAAAAGAGATCCCGTCTGAGTCCATTTCCATCACGCAGAAACACCAGCTCCAAAGAAGGGCCATCTGTCATGGCAGTGAACCCCTTCTGCCATGACCATAGAACCCGTGGGTCTCTTTATCCCTCAAAAGAACCAATACCTGGGGTTGTATCTATCTTATCTGTCTCTTAGACTCTGTTCAGTTGTACATAGGGGTATTCCTTCTGACAACCTCCAGACTCTTTTTTAGAGACTCACAGCCTTATAATCTCATTTCTCCTTTCCATTTCCCCCTTACATTAGGTCAAACCACACCCCGAAGTCATGTTATTATATGTAGACAGGTATATTCTGCTGTTCCGCATTGAATCTTTAATTCAAGGTCATTTTCTAGTTGCTTCTTCAGCTGGTATGTGGTAGTGATCCCTCGGTGCCAGGAAGGCTCATCCCCGGGTGTCGTGTCCCACGCTGGGGGGAATGCATCACATCTACACGCTGAGTTTGGCTGTGAGAGTGGCCACATTTGAGTAACATGAAGGCTGTCAGGAGGAAACCCCCAGGCACAATGCTACTCTAGGCCTTGTTCTTATTGCAGGTGCATAGGCTCAAAAGTGTAGCCATTAGTATCAAGAGCCCACTGTTGGGCCCTCCTTCCTTCCTGGTTCTTGCCGTTGCACCTGGAGGATTGCCGCTGCTCTCCCAGGGCCCACAACAGTGACCCCCCGGCCAGGAGCCCAGTACCCCCCCAGCTGTTGTTTTTAATTGTTTCCACTATGAGTATATATAGACATTACCATATACCCTGGGCATATGCCCTGTATAACTCCCTGTCAACCATATATATCCTGTCAATAACATCCCATATCAGTATTCCTCCGCTGCCATTGTTGAACCACTCTGTGATCCAAAACTTCCCGTAAAGTGAATCCCAACATAATGTCAGCTTCAGAAGAGTCTTAGATCACAAAAATTCATATATACAATATACAGTATTTCCCCAGATCCACCATAAAACCTTTTCCCTTCCACAGCAATAATCTTTTAACTTATTCATATCATATTTCCTGAAACTGATGTACAGATTCCGAAACTATAGTTTTCAAACAAGGTAACATTTGTGCTTACTATGTGGTCTATACTTTAGGTTGTACAGTTTTCTAAATTTTTTAGTTATCCTATGTTTTGTCTTATGGTTTTCATTATTAGTCTGTCGTCCCCTATATGTTTTTGGTGTAATATTAGCTGTTTTATATTCATCCTCGTGTACTCTCACATAACTCCTCTTTTGCCCCCTTATTTACCTTTGTTCCATCCATTGCACGTCCATTTTCCCCTCCCCTTAGGGCCCACAACGCCTGCCAATCTAATGCCCTGGGAGCCGTCCTTTCTCACGAGAGATACAGTTCTCTCTATTCGACGGCATTAGTCTTCCCCAGGATATGGGTCCACCCCACCCAATGGTAGAACCCACCTTGGCAAAATGAGCCTTCAGCTATTCCCTCCGGAGTCCGTCCCGCATCAGACCATACCCCCTGAGCGTCCTAACCAGGTAACCCTCCTACTTATACTTTGATACGTTTTACTCAACATTTAGTTCTCAATGAACTTCTGGCACTCTCCCATGTTTGTATGTTGCCCCTCCCTCCCACCTATTTCTTGGACCATATTACCCCTCTTCCCATCCCCAGCCCCCCTCAAACCCAGAAAACCCCACCCGAAGGTAACCCCTTGCCCCCATTTTGTCCCTTCTTTGTGCTCATACTTACCCCCAGCTCATCACAGATTCCACCCCTACAGACATTAATTCACAGCCTTCCTCCACCCCCCGATTTCCAGTAAGCCACTTTTCCAGACTCTAGCTCTCTGAGGCAGTTAACTTATTTCATATCATTGAGGTCATATAGTATTTGTCCTTCAATGCCTGGGTTGCTTCACTCAACATAAGATTCTCAAGGTTCATCCATGTTATCACGTGCGATTGTAGTGTATTGGTTCTTACAGCTGAGTAGTATTCCATTGTGTGTATATACCACATTTTATTGATCCACTCATCTGTTGATGGACTTTTGGATTGATTCCAACTCTTGGCGATGGTGAACAATGCTGCTATGAACATTGGTGTACATATATCGGTTTGTGTCCTTGTTTTCAGATCTGATGGGTATATACCCAGCAGTGGTATTGCTGGGTCATATGGCAAATCTATGGATAATTTTTTGAGAAACTGCCAAACTGTCCTCCAGAATGGTTGGATCCTTCTGCATTCCCACCAGCAATGGATGAGTGTTCCCCTTTCTTCACATCCTCTCCAGCATTTGTATTCTACTGTTTTTTTCATGGCTGCCAATCTTATGGGAGTAAGATGGTATCTCATTGTAGTTTTGATTTGCATTTCCCTGATAGCTAGGGATTTGGAGCATTTTTTCATGTGCTTTTTAGCCATTTGTATTTCTTCTTTGGAGAAGTGTCTGTTTAAATCTTTTTCCCATTTTTTAAATGGGTTGTTTATCTTTTTGTTTTCGAGATCTATGAGTTCTTTATATATGCAAGTTATAAGTCTCTTATCAGATATATGGTTGCCAAATATTTTCTCCCATTGTGTGGGTTCCCTTTTTACTTTCTTGACAAACTCCTTTGAGGTGCAGAAGGCTTTAATTTTGAGGTAGTCCCATTTATCTATTTGTTCTTTTGCTGCTTGTGCTTTTGGTGTGATATTCATGAAGACATTTCCTATTACAAGGTCCTGTAGATGTTTCCCTACACTGCTTTCTAAGGTCTTTATGGTCTTGGCTCTTATATTTAGGTCTTTGATCCATCTTGAGTTGATCTTTGTATAAGGTGTGAGATGGTAATCCTCTTTCATTCTTCTACATATAGCTATCCAGTTCTCCAGGCACCATTTGTTGAATAGGCCATTCTCTCCCAGTTGTGAGGGTTTGGTGGCTTTATCGAATATTATACGGCTATATACATGAGGTTCTATATCTGAACTTTCAATTCGATTCCATTGGTCTGTGTGTCTCTCCTTATGCCAGTACCATGCTGTTTTCACTACTGTAGCTTTGTAGTATGTTTTGAAGTCAGGAAGTGTGATTCCTCCTATTTCGTTTTTCTTTTTCAATATGTCTTTGGCTATTCGGGGCCTCTTTTTATTCCAAATAAATTTCATAGTTAGTTTTTCTAGTTCCTTAAAGAAGGCTGTGTTGATTTTTATTGGGATTGCATTGAATGTGTAGATTAGTTTTGGTAGGATAGACATCTTAATAATATTCAGTCTTCCTATCCATGAACAGGGAATATTCTTCCATTTATTTAGGTCTTCTTTGATTTCCTTGAACAATCTTGTATAGTTCTCGATGTATAAGTTTTTTACCTCTTTAGTTAAATTTATTCCTAAGTATTTGATTTTTTTATTTACTATTGTGAATGGTATTTGTTTCTTGATTTCCTCCTGATCTTGCTCATTATTGGTGTATAGAAATGCTACTGATTTTTGCGCATTGATCTTATAACCTGCGACTTTGCTAAACTCATTTATGAGTTCTAGGAGCTTTGTTGTAGATCTCTCAGGGTTTTCTATATATAGGATCATGTCATCTGCAAATAATGAAATTTTGACTTCTTCCCTTCCAATTTGAATGCCTTTTATATCTGGTTCTTGTCTCAGTGCTCGAGCCAGTACTTCCAAGACAATGTTAAATAGGAGCGGAGACAATGGGCATCCTTGTCTTGTTCCTGATTTTAGAGGGAAGGATTTCAGGATTTCGCCATTGTAAACAATGTTGGCTTTAGGTTTTTCATATATACTCTTTATCATGTTCAAAAAGTTTCCTTGTATTCCGATCTTTTGGAGTGTTTTTATCAGGAAGGGGTGCTGTATTTTGTCAAATGCCTTTTCTGCATCTATAGATATAATCATGTGGTTTTTTTCTCTCAATCTGTTTATATGGTGTATTACATTGATTGATTTTCTTATGTTGAACCATCCTTGCATACCTGGAATAAATCCCACTTGGTCATGGTGTATAATTCGTTTAATGTGTTGTTGAATACAATTAGCAAGTATTTTGTTAAGTATTTTTGCATCTAGGTTCATTAGAGAAATTGGTCTGTAATTTTCCTTTCTTGTGGTGTCTTTGTTTGGCTTTGGTACTAGGGTAATGTTGGCATCATAGAAGGAATTAGGCAGTGTTCCTTCTGTTTCGATTTTTTGGAATAGTTTCAACAGGATTGGTGTTAGTTCTTTCCGGAATGTTTTGTAGAATTCACCTGTGAAGCCATCTGGCCCTGGGCTCTTCTTAGTTGGGAGATTTTTAATGACTGATTCTATCTCTTTGCTTGTGATTGGTTTGTTAAGATCATCAATTTCTTCTTTCGTCAGTATGGGCTGCTTATGTATTTCTAGGAATTTGTCCATTTCCTCTAAATTGTCATTTTTGTTGGAATATAGTTTTTCAAAGTATCCTCTTATGATAGTCTTTATTTCTGTGGGGTCAGTGGTGATATCACCTTTCTCATTTCTTATTTTGTGTATTTGCATCTTTTCTCTTTTTTTCTTTGTTAGTCTCGCTAAAGGTTTGTCAATTTTGTTGATCTTCTCAAAAAACCAGCTCTTGGTCTTGTTTATTTTTTCAAGTGCTTTCTTATTTTCTATTTCATTTAGTTCTGCTCTTATCTTTGTTATTTCCTTCCTTCTTCTTCCTGTTGGGTTACTTTGTTGTTGTTTTTCTAAATCCTTCAAATGTGCAGTTAATTCTTCAATTTCTGCTCTTTCTTCTTTTTTGATATATGAATTTATGGCTATAAATTTCCCTCTCAGTACCGCTTTTGCTGCATCCCATAAATTTTGGTATGTTGTGTTATCATTATCATTTGTTTCAAGGTAGTCATTGATTTCTTTTGAGATTTCCTCTTTGACCCACTGTTTTTCTAAGAGTGTGCTGTTTAATTTCCAAATTGTCATGTGAAGTCTGGGTCTCTGTCCCTTGCAAATTTCCAGCTTGACTCCACTGTGGTCAGAGATATTGTTTTGTATGATTTCGATCTTTCTGAATTCATTAAGCCTTTCTTTGTGGCCTAGCATATGGTCAATCTTGGAGAATGTTCCATGTGCGCTTGAGAAAAATGTATATCCTGCTGTGTTTGGGTGTAATGATCTATATATGTCTATTAGATCCAGCTCTTCTAATATACTGTTCAAATGTTTTGTTTCTTTAGTGATTCTCTTTTGAGATGTTCTGTCCAGAGTTGATAGTGGTGTATTAAAATCCCCCACTATAATTGTAGATGCATCTATTCTTTCACTTAGTTTTTCCAGCGTTTGCCTCACATATTTAGAGGCGCCCTTGTTAGGAGCATAAATATTTATGATTGTTCGATCTTCTTGACAAATTGTCCCTTTCACTAAAATATAGTATCTTTCTTTGTCTCTCACAATTGTTTCGCATTTAAAGTCTATTTTGTCTGATATTAATATAGCTACTCCTGCCTTTTTTTGGTTGTTGTTTGCTTGTATGATTGTTTTCCAGCCATTCACTTTCAACCTCCATGAGTCTCTGGGTCTAAGATGTGTCTCTTGTAGGCAGCATATAGATGGGTCATATTTCCTTATCCAGTGTCCCAGTCTGAATCTTTTGATAGGTGAGTTTAATCCATTGACATTCAGTGTTATTACGTTTAGAGAGTTATTTATGGTAGCCATATTTTGGTTGGATTTGTGTTTGTTATATTTTGTTTGTATTATTTTATTTTCCCCTTCTATTTTTGTCTTTCTTGTTGCTTTTACACTCTCCTCCATCTCTGACTGTCCTGTTTTTTCCTTTCTTCCTGCAGAATTCCCTTAAGAATTTCTTGAAGGGGAGGTTTCTTGTTGATATACTCTTTGAGTTTCTGTTTATCTGTGAATATTTTGAACTCTCCATCATTTTTGAATGCTAGTTTAGCTGGATAGAGTATTCTTGGTTGGAAATTTTTTTCCTTTAGTACCTTGACTATATCATACCACTGCCTTCTTGCCTCCATCGTTTCAGATGAGAAATCAGCACTTAATCTTATGGAGTTTCCCTTGTATGTGATGGTTTTCTTTTCTCTTGCTGCTTTTAGAATTTTTTCTTTGTCTTGAGCATTGGATAATTTGACAAGTATATGTCTTGGGGTGGGCCTGTTGGGGTTTATGACCAGTGGAGTGCGCTGTGCTTCTTGGATATGTACATCTGTCTCTTTCAGTAGATTTGGGAAGTTTTCATTCATTATTTCCTGCAACACTCCTTCTGACCCCTTTCCCTTCTCTTCTCCTTCTGGAATGCCTATAATACGTATGTTTGAGCGTTTTGCGTTATCATTCAGGTCCCTAAGTCCTATCTGGATTTTTTCTACCTTTTTATTGACCACTTCTACTATCTGTTTGATTTCCAATGCACTGTCTTCCACATCACTAATTCTCTGCTCTGCCTCTTCTAGTCTGCTGATATTTGCTGCAAGTGTATTTTTGATTTCTTGAACTGTGGTGTTCATTCCCATCATATCTGTTATTTTTTTGCACATGTCTGCAATTTCCCCTCCAAGTGTTGTCTTCACGCTGTTAACCTCTTTCATTACTTCATCAAATTTGTCGGTGATAAATGTTCTGAGATCTTTCATTGCTTGTGCGAAGTCCTGCCCCCCTTCCTGATTTTCAGTTTGTTGATTGGATTCAGCCATGTTTTCCTGATTACTGGTTTGGTTTGTAGATTTTTGTTGCTGTCTTGTCAACATTTTTTCTTGATGGGTTTAATCAGTTCCTTAGCTTCTTTGTCTAGTCTTGGAGATTAATTAGCTGTTGTTTTTGTGTAAGTGTTATATCTTCTCTTTGTCACTTTGTTCTTCTTATTCCAATTTCTTATTGCTAGTTAAGCTCACTTTAAAGGAAAGTATTAGTGCTGGGGAAAGTCAATTGTGTAAGGAAGGAAAAAGTGTGAAGTAGTATTGGTGATATATGTTTACAAAGCAACAATATGAGTTCTGGGAGGATGGAGGTTAGATCATGTAAATTGTGTAGAGTTATAGTAGTAGGAAAGTACCTATAATGAGGTAGACGACTGAATATGGGAGGAATGTGGTACGTACTAAGAGGCTATTGTTTTCGTGAGAGAGGGAAAGAGAAAAGAAAGGTAATAGTTTCAGGGACGAATACCAGATGGAAAACTAAACAAAGGTATTAGAAATTAAGAGTTAGACACTTTGTGGATCAAAGAAAGGGAGATGGAATATAGGAGAGATAGCAGATGGTGGAGGATATCAAGTTGTAGGGGAAAGGGGATAGTGTAGATAGGCTAAATCTATTCACAGAGAAATGAGGTAGTGGAGGGTGAGGAAACCCAGCAAATGTGAGGTATTTCCTGTAGGACCTATTGTATTGTTAAGGTAAAATAGTATAAGAAGAATATTGGGGACAAGAAAGAGAGGATTGGAAAAAAAAAAAAAAAAGAACAACAACAACAACAAATAAAAAAAAAAAAAAAACCAAAGAACATAAACCCCACCGCCAGGCTCGGCTGGGCTCAGCTGGGCTCCGGTCCCCCGCCAGCCGCCCGCCGTGGCTCGGCTGGGCTCGGCTGGGCTCGGCTTTCCCGCCCGCCGCCCGGCGCGGCGCAGCGCGGTTCGGCTCTCCCGCTCGCGGCACGGCGCGGCTGGGCTCAGGTGAGCTCAGCCGGGCTCCGCCCCCCCGCCGCGGCTCAGCCGGGCTCGGCCGGACTTGGCTACCCTGGCCGCCGCCCGCCGGGGCTCCGCGCGGTGCTAGCTGCCTCGGCTCCACCTACCCAAGGAGGGAATCCTCCACACGTAGCTGGGATCTCCGTGTATATTTCACAGATGGATCCTCTCTGTTACCTTCCCTCCAAATCGATGTCCAGACACCTCCGGACCAGGAAAAATCCGGAAACAGCCGGTCCCAAAGAGTCTCCGACGCCTCCCAGCCAATTCCCCCCAGGAGCTAGTAACCGGGAAGTTCACTCAGCCGCCATCTTGCCTCCCCCTCCTGAAAAGTCCCAATTTATATCTTATAGACCAGTCCTTTCCGTTACCTTCCCACCAAATCGATGTCCAGACACTTCCTGCCCTGAAAAAATCCTGAAAAAGCCTGGTCCCGGAGAACCTCCAGCGGTGCCCAGCTGCCTCTTCCCAGGAGAGACGGCAAGGCAAGCTCACTCAGCCACCATCTTGCCGGAAGTCAAAACTCACGGTTTTTAATATATTTGCCATCACCATTATCCATTTTAGAATATTTTCATCACCCCAAAAGAAACCCCCTCACAAAGCCACGCAGAAGGGAGACGCGAGGGAGGGACCCCCTTCTGGGTCAGGGTCCGGGTGGAGGTGAGGGTCTGGCCGCCCAGGGGACCCTCTGAGGAGGGGTCTCTAACTAGAGGTCCGAGCCTGCAGGTTAAAAAGGGCGCACCTGCTCTGGGGGAGGCTCCCCAGCCCCTGAGGAATCCTTGTTCTTTGTTTGTCTTTGCTCTTGCTGAGGCCATAAAGAGGCTGGGTTGTAAAATAACCTTTCGGGCCACAGGAAAGAAAGATAAGGGATGTCAGCTGGGCAGCCGACACCGTGCCTGCTCC
This sequence comes from Dasypus novemcinctus, assembly GCF_030445035.2. NCBI lineage: Eukaryota > Metazoa > Chordata > Mammalia > Cingulata > Dasypodidae > Dasypus > Dasypus novemcinctus. The sequence goes on along the minus strand of NC_080678.1, from coordinate 131,143,849 downwards.
CACCCCAGACAGCTGCCTTGCCTCCCTCCAGAGTGAGACCACCCCTCACTCGCACCACCTCCCTCACCCCCTGCCCCCTCCTCTCTACTGAGAGCGGGCCAGGGTCATGGAGGTCCCGGTCAAACATGCCCACCAGCCAGGAAGAAAGAGGGGAGGGGCCCGCTGGCCACCTGCCACTAGATCCCCGCCGCCCAATCCCTGACCGCAAATCTCAGCAGCTCCTCTCAGCACTTCTCCTTGACAGGGAGGACCAAAGACACAAGAACAAAGGGACTTGGTTCCCCTGGAGGACTTTGTTTTTTTAAGATTTATTTTTTATTTCTTTCTCTCCCCCCACCCCAGTTGTCTGCTCTCTGTGTCCATTCGCTGTGTGTTCTTCTGTGACTGCTTCTATCCTTATCAGTGGCACTGGAAATCTGTGTTTCTTTTTGTTGCATCATCTTGTGTCAGCTCTCCGTGTGTGTGGCACCATTTCTGGGCAGGCTGCCCTTTCTTTTGCGCTGGGCGGCTCTCCTTACGGGGCGCACTCCTTGCGCGTGGAGCTCCCCTACATGGGGACACCCCTGCGTGGCAGGGCACTCCTTGTGCGCATCAGCACTGCGCATGGGCCAGCTCCACACGGGTCAAGGAGGCCCGGGGTTTGAACCGCGAACCTCTCATGTGGTAGACGGATGCCCTAACCACTGGGCCAAGTCCGCTTCCACCCTAGAGACCTTTATTCTGTGTCTTCTGTTAACCCAGTGGGCTCAACAGCTCAGACTGATCAGCGCCCCTCTGTGGAGGACATCAGGGAAGAAACATCACAGAAGTCCAGCTTGCCTTCTTCATGTCCACTTTCCAAATCCTTGTCCCTGCCTTCTGGGACCACAGAGACTCATTTGAACAGTCTGTAGTCATTCAACTAATATTTTAAGACACCTACATGTGCTGGATATTGGATTCAGAGTTCAGATTTCTAAGACATTTTATGAAAAGATTTTTGATCCAGAAACTCCTGAAATTGATGCAGATGGGATATTAAATAGTAAAATATACTGTATGCTTTGAACTTCCCACCTCAGGTTGTCTTACCAAGTTTGCCTGAAGCCAGAATGTATCAGTCAGCTATTGCTGAGTAACAAACACACATAAAATCTCAGTGGCATGTAAACATACCTACAAATCTGTCAGGAGGCCACTGATCTAGACTCCGTGGGGCACCTCTGCTTCAAGCTGAGGCCTTGGCTCCTCACTGAGGTTTAGGCTTGGACCTCGGCTACCTGTGCTCAGTCTGGGGCTTAGGCTGAAGGAAAAGAAGCTACTTAAAGGGAGCTTTGCTCGTGGAGATGGCAGTACAAGAGGACAAGCCCAGCTCTGCCAGCTCATTTCAAGTCCTTCTTGAATCACACCTGCTAACATCCCATCCGGCAAAGCAAGGTGCATAGCTGAGCACAAAATCAAGGGGCTAGGAGGTGCACGCTCCCCGCCCTGAGGGCAAAGCAAGTCCTCGAGGCCTCCCATCATTAGTAGAATGGAGGGCTGCACTCCTCCCGTGGGCGGCGGTGGGGAGAGCACGAGGTTGGAACAACTACCTAGTCTATCACAGGAAATCACACAATTCCAGAAATATTAAAGAAACCAGGATTTGCTTCCACTGTATTAAAGTTAACCATGAAAATTCTCCCTATCTTCCTTTATTATCAAGTCCCATTCATTTTTCCAACAGACAATTTTTAATTGATATGATAAAAGCATCCCCATTCCATTTTCTCATGGAAAAACGAAGCTCAGAAACTACCCCTTCCCTAGAGCAGCTTCCCTCTGGGGGTTGGGTGGTCTTCGTTCTTGTCAGCAGTGGGAAGTGAACCATCTTCTGCGACACACAGAATTCCTGCAGCATTTATACATGTGGATTCTCGAAGGTTCCAGAGGATCAGGTGGACATAAAAAACATTTCATGCTATCAATCCTATATCTAGATGTACGTAAACTGCCTGAGCAAATTGCCTGATCCAAACACGACAGCAGCTCATAATTAAAACTCCAATTCTATCATATAGTAGTCTCTCCCCAAAAAGGTTGCCCGCTCAGAATCTGATGCATTTTATAATCTAATGACCACATATTATGCATACTAGACATATATATTTATGACCCATTTGATCTGCAATATTGATTAATATGAGCTTTACCTATAACCTATCTCAACACCTTACCTTCTGCCTTGTTTTATTTTTTATTTTTATTTTTTTTAAAGATTTGTTTTATTTACTTATTTCTCCCAATCTCCTGGTTGTTTGCACTTGCTTTGTCTGTTCATCTTCCTTGTTTCTTTAGGAAGCACCAGGAACCGAACCTGAACCTTCTGGTATGGGAGGGAAGCAACTAATCACCTGAGCCATCTCCATTCCCTGCTTTGTTGGGTCTCTCATTATGTTTTTCTTCTTGTGTCTCTTGTTGCATCATCTTGTTGCTTCACCTTGCTGCTCCTGCCCATTGCTGTCTTCTCTAGGAACACTGGAAACTGAACCAGGGACCTCCCACATGGTAGACGGGAGCTCAATTGCTTGAGCCACATCCGCGTCTCTGCCTTGTTTCAAGTGTCCCTTATAACAAGCTCATAACTGAATTTGGGTGTTATATCTTATCTGAATCTCACTCTTCTAATAGAGTAAGTTAACCCATTTATATTTCTGACAATTGTTGATGTGTTTGGATTTATTCCTAGCAATCTCATTTTAGGCAATCTGTTTACCATGCTCTATGCTTTTGTATGTTTTTCTTTTCGTTTCTTTTGTTAGCTGAAGCAATGTATCTTTTAAATCTCTCTGGAGGTTTGGAGCTTCACATCTCATTCCTGTTTTTCTAGCTACTCCTATATTTTAATACAAATATTTGAACTTTGTTTGATGGATGTCCAGTGTTATTCCCCATGTATATCCCACCCCCAAACAAGAAAAGAGCATTAATGTCAGAGAAACAAAATTCTGAATTGAGCAGTAGGTAGAGAAAGTCTCCAAAGCATGTTTTTACAGTTAAACTTTTAATTTTGAGCTCATGTCAGGTTCACATGCACTAGTAAGAAATGATACAGGGATCCTCTGCACCCTTTACCGGTTCTCCTCCAGTGGCAACATCTTGTAAATTCTAGTCCAGCGTCACAGCCAGGACACTGGCATTGCTGCAGCCAAGGTACAGGCCATTTCCATCACCTACTGTCCTTTTATATCCACACCCACATCCCTCCTGCTCCCACCCCTTCCTTAGCGCCTGGTAACCACTCACCTGTCCTCCATTTCTGCAATTTTGTTATTTCAAGAATGTTAATAGCAATGGAGTCATACAGTATGTAAACTTTGGGGGTCGACTTTTTTTCAAGCAGCATAAATCCCTGGAGGTTCACCCAAGTGGCTGCATGTAGCAATAGTTTGTCCCTTTCTGTTGAACAACATTCCCTGGTATGGCTACCCCACCGTTGGTTTAACCACTCACCTGTTAATGGATATCTGAGCGCTTTCCAGTTCATGGCTACTATGAATAGAGCTGCTATGGACATTTGTGTACAACTTTTAGTGAGAACATACGCTTTCATTTCTCTGGAATAAATGCCCACGTATGCAATTTCTGGTTAGTCGGGAAGGTGCATGTTTCATTATTTTCAGAAAATGAAAAAACTTTTTTCAGAGTGGCAGTCCCCTTTCATATTCCCACCAGCAACTTTTTTTTTTAAGGTTTATTTTATTTATTTTTCTCCCCTTCCCTGCCCCCCACCTCAGTTGTCTGCTCTCTGTGTCCATTTGCTGCGTGTTCTTGTTTTCGTCTGCTTCTGTTGTCAGCCGCACCGGGAATCTGTGTTTCTTTTTGTTGCATCATCTTGTTGTGTCAGCTCTCCGTGTGTGCGGCGCCATTCCTGGTCAGGCTTCACTTTCTTTCACGCTGGGCGGTTCTCCTTACAGGGTGCACTCCTTGCGTGTGGGGCTCCCCTACGCGGGGACACCCCTGCGTGGCACGGCACTCCTTGCACACATCAGCACTGTGCATGGGCCAGCTCCACACGGGTCAAGGAGACCCGGGGTTTGAACCGCAGACCTCCCATATGGTAGACGGATGCCCTAACCCCTGGGCCAAGTCCGCCGCTGTATTTATTTATTTCTTCCCTCCCCTCATTGTTTGTGCTCACTGTCTGCTCTCTGTGTCTGCTCCTCTTTTTCTTTTTTAGGAGGCACCAGGAAGCAAACCTGGGACCTCCCATGTGGTAGGCGGTTGCCCAACTGTTTGAGCCACATCCACTTCCCAAGATGTAATCACTATTTTTAATTTTTTTATTTAGCACTGTTCTTTATTTATTTATTTATTTCTCTCCCCTTCCCCGCCACCCCCACCCCCAGTTGTCTGCTCTCTGTGTCCATTTGCTGTGTGTTCTTCTGTGTCCGCTTGTATTCTTGTCAGCAGCACCCAGAATCTGTGTCTCGTTTTGTTGCATCATCTTGTTGTGTCAGCTCTCTGTGTGTGTGGTGCCATCCTGGGCAGGCTGCACTTTGTTCGCACTGGGTGACTCTCCTTATGGGGCGCACTCTTTGTGTGTAGCACTTGTTTCTAATTCAAGTTTGTATCAAATAGATATAGCAGGGAGAATTAGCAGAATAAATAGCTACCTCAATCTCCAGAAATAACACTGTGGGGGAAAAAACCTAGTTATTAACAGGAAAGAAGCAAAGGAAGTGGGTTCAATTACCCTGTAGTGAGTTCAATTACATCCAAAGTAATTAATGATAGTTGCGACTTATGAACAACCAGTACCTCCACTGTTTTGCAGAATTGACTAAAATGTGTTCCAAACCCTGGATGTTCATGCATACTTAGGAGTTGAGAAATTCTATTTAGATCAGTAAAGACATACTCTATGAAAAATAGCAGTGTAACAAAAGTGTTCTGACATGTCGATGTTGAATATCAAGAAACACAAAAGAATGGATCTATGATTTTTGACAAAAGTTAGAACAGAGTAAATTTTCATTTTACTTAAGATCTTCACCTCACTCTGATTTGTTAACAAACTGATACTATATTTTTTTTAGGTCACCGGATGACAAATATATTGCATCCTTCCATTTTCATAACAGCACAGAGGAGGTGAGTTACAACACATTGCCTAAATAAAGTATTTTTAGACCCAAATGCTTTGCTGCATAATTTCCCATTAATTAAATTTGATTCTGCTTGTAAAAGCAAATTTGCATTTCTAATTTCATTTTTTTCTTTCTCAAGGAGAAAATTTTATTATTATATCCATATGTAACATGATTTTACTTCCCTCATCACCTCCCCCAGTGCCATGATTATATGGAATATTAGTCTCAGATTGTTTTAGTTATTATAATATAATTGTTATATTATATTAACAATATAATCAATAATTATTTGGAATAATAAAGCTTTACCAGTATATTTATTCATGCCATTTCTTGTATTACACATCTTTTTCTTGGATTCCTATTTCATTTTGCTGAAGTACATCCTATGGCCATTCTTTCAAATAAGATTTATAAGTAAGAAGGCCAATGGCAAACAGACTTTCATGTCTTAAGATGTCTTTATTTTGCCCTCACGGCCTCACACTTGGCTTATAGATAGGCTGAATATGGAATTACAGGTACAAAGTGCTTTTCTCTCAGAATTTCAAAGCTGCTGCTCCATTGTCTTTTGCATCCAGTGTAACAAAATGAGAAAACTGACATTAATTTAACTCTCATTTTTAAGTTATTTATTAATGTTCCTCCCCTTTGAAGGATTTTCTTTATATTCTCATGTCAGAAACGTCACCAAGACATCTGTAGCAGTTTGGTATAATTGATGAATTCCAAAAATAGGTATTGGATTATGTTTGTCATCTGATGTATTACAGGGCATGATTGAGTTATGACTAGGGCTTTGATTGGGCCACGTCATTAGGGCACCACCAAGGGCTGGGGACTCAGACAAAAGGCATGGCAAAGGACAGAGTTGGAGCTTTTGATGTGAGGGGCTTTTAATGTTGGAGTTTTGATTTTGGAGTTTGATCCTGAAGACTTAAGCTGGAGCCCTGGGAAGTCAGCACGCAGAGGAAAGAGAAGCCAGCGCCAGGAAGGAAGGAACCTTGAAGCCAGAGAAAAGCAAGCCCCGGGAACATAGGAACCCAGGAAGCCTGAACCCTCGCAGTCGTCAGCAGCCATCTTGCTCCAAATAGAGGGAAGTAACTTATGCTTTATGGCCTGCTATCTGTAAGCTCCTACCCCAAATAAATACCCTTTACAACGCCCAGCAGATTTCTGGTATTTTGCATCAGCACACCTCTGGCTGACTAATACAGCACCTAAGTGTTGCTATCTTATTTTTCCATCTTGCTTTGCACTCAGTGGACCTTTAAAATTTAAAGAGTCTTGACTTTCTTCAGCTCTTAGATACTTTATTCATGTTTCATTTGATTATTTCTTCTTATCCCTTCTTTCTATTCTATCTGCTTGTAATTCCATGAGACAGGGTTTGAAACTACCCTCCATTGCTTACTTTTCTTCTATCCTTTCTCTATTATTTAGCATGAGAGTTATACTGTAATAACAAAGATGCCCCCAAATACCATGATTTAAGACACAGAATGTATTTCTTCTTTCGCATAAATATCCAGGGTGAGCATTCCAGGTTGGGGGGCATCTTCACCCCACACCGTCATTTGGGTAACCCAAGGTCCTTCCATCTCGTTTCTCGGACCTTCCCTGGTGTGTCATCCTCACCTGCTTGGTCACAGCCGGCTATGGCCAAAGGAAGAGGGGGCAGCAGGGAGCAGGCTCCCCCCAGGCACAAGCCCAGCAGCGGCAGGCACACCCTCCACCACATTCACTGCAGAAGTGAGCTGCGCGCCACGTGCTCCAGCCTTGTGCTCTCAAGAAGTGGGGCTGGAAGTTGGTGGACACTGGGCATCTTTTCAGCTTTTTCCACCCTCAGTTCTGCAAGTATTCCCTGACCTCCCCTTCCAGCTCGTTAACTCTTCCCTCACATCATTGTGCTATTGAAACATCCAATGAGTTTTGTTTTTTTAAAGGTACCAGAGATTGAACCCGGGACCTTGTATGTGCAAAGCACGCACTCAAACGCTGAGCTACCCTGGCTCTGCCTAATGCGTCTTCCACGTATTCTGATAAGAATATTTCTCACCTCCAAGATCTCTAAGAATTTTATTTTCAGAATTGTGTATTTTCATTTCATGGGCTGGGTAAACTCTCATGCCTCTGAAGACACTTATTTCTTCTAAAATCACCTTCCCTTTGCTTTATTCACTCTAGTGCCTTGGTACCCTTGATGGATTGGGATTTTTCTCACGAATGTTTGGTGGTTCTCATTTGAGCATCTACACTGGACTTCTCCCCGAGCCTGCAGCGAGCCCTTTCTTTACCCCCCAAGCTCCGTGTGCCAGCCATCAGTCTTCTGGGTCCTCCTCTGGGTGCCACCTGCCACCCAGGACACCCACCCCCTGCCTCAGAGAGATGCTCTGTGGCCTGCTGCTTTGGGGAGGGGGCCAGAGCCAACGTCCCAACTTGGGTCCCTAGCAACTCGCCTGGCGTCCCCCAGGGCCCTCTGCTCCCTCTCAGAGTCTCCCCATAACTCGAAGCACCCCAGAGCCCCTCCTGTCTGCCTCGACCGTCCTCACCCGCTCTCTGCGTGTCCCACTTTCAGCCTCTGCGAACACTTTATCTTTTCTGGACCTAATTAGACCCAAGAATGCGGGGAAAGAGGCAGGTGCCGAGCCTGGGCTGCCTCTGGTGCCATCTCGCCCACATTCCTGACATCCCGCCACCAGCCACGGGCCACGGCCAGCGCAGGTGCTGTTTTGGAAAGGGGAAGAAGACAGCTTCTAGGTTTCAGCTTCCCGATTGTCTGGAGTCCATTCAGGAGGGAGGACTGCGCCAGCAAGAGGCTGAACTCCCCTCTTGCGGATCAGTACCTGGAAAGCGCCCGTCTTATGAAGCGGCTTAGAGAAGTGTGATGCTGGCAATTCTAGTCCCCAGGCCTGTCCTGGGGCCTCCTGCCCTCCCCTTGTGTTGGGTCCTCGTACTCAGAATCTCTGCATTTCTCTGTAACTCTGGCTTCTGGTGCTCCAGTCGTAGACGGGTCCTAAGAAGCTCCTGCCCGAGCCTGTCCCTGTCCTTCACCCGCGCCTGCACAGTCAGCTCCCCTCACCTCCCGGCGATTCTCCATCCCCAGCGCCACTCAGGGCTTCCCTAGATTGCTGGACCCCGTCCTGTGGGGGCACCCCTTGAATTCTGTCTCCCAGGACAAGGGCCCGCCATCCCCGACCCACCGTCCCCACTGGCCAGGCCCCGTGTGGTCCACAGGCAGGCTCAGCATCCGAAAGGCTGCCCATGGCACAGCCTCAGTTCTTCTTCACTTTGGGGCCCAAATATTGACTTTCCTGGTAAATTCCTCTGGGTCTGACATAACCGGCCCCTGCTGCCTACTGTCGAGGCCCCGGATAAAGCAGTTGCCCTGGAGAACGTTCCGTGTGGTCCAGCCCGGCATCTGACCGCAGCTGGGCTTGGCCGCTGGAGGGCCTCCTGCCTACCTGCCTTTTGCTGCTTTTCACCCGGCAGGTGCCTTTCCTTAAACTTCCAGCCGCGTTGCCTCTGAGATGTTCCTACTGTAGAGGATAGTGACTGATATCTCTTCTGTTTCCACTACAGCCGCCCACTTAGTTTGCAAGCATCTTACATGCCTGATCCTGATCTCCCCAGCAAAGGGGAGATGGGGCGGGGCAGGAGTGGAGTCTGCCTTCTAAAATCTCATTCTTCCCGCAGCCGAGAGACTTCCCGGGTTGAACCCACGTGATCTCTGCGGCAGAAGCGGCCTCCAGCAACCCCTTTTAGTACGCCTGAAATGTCCTGTCGAAGCTGAGCGGGCTGACCACCGTTTCACCTGTTCCCATGCCAGAACTGATTTCCGTCGCCTTTGTGCCTTCCAATTTGTGGTCATTTAACCACGCTTACTTTCACCAGAGTGCAAAGAAAAGCTACTTTTCTCATCTTCTCTTCTATTGCTTCATAAAGAACCCCCACCCCACTCTGGGTGAACCCTGGCTTGAGGTCTGAAAGCTGCGGCACCACCGAGGTCTGCCTGGTACCCTGGGGATGGCCCGTGAGAACGGTGGTGTGCTGCGCCCAGCCGCCCTGCGGAAGGCCACGGGGGCCCCAGAGGCGGCCTTTTCTGGGCTAGCCCTCCCCAAATGGCACAGGTCCCAGACTCGTGCACCAGACACTGGGAGCTGGAAGGCGGTGCCCAGGAAGCCCATGGACAGGCACCCATGCCAGGTCCACGCCTGTCCAGCCTTCCTTCCAGGACTCAGGCTGCAGTACAAACACCACCACCACCTCCAGTGCCCAGGCAGCCCTCCCGAAAAGGGCTGCTGGTGCCTGGCACCAACGCGGAAGCCTGCCCTCCAACCCAGAGCTTTGCGCTCTCCCAGTTGGAGGTCCCACCCGGGATGGATCTGTGTTCCTGCTAATACCACCTAGAACTGGGGTTCTGCTTCTGACATCTCGCCATGGGGCCCCAATCCATGCAGGACCTTGTTTCCCAAGTGCCAATTCCATGGATAGAGCCTCATTTCTCCCACTGGCGATGCCACACTAAGTACTTGGTGGGGGGAGCTGGCAAGAGCCTGATGGGAGTTTTCAGGGGCCGTGGGGACACACAAACCTCTTTCTCCACATCCGTGTTGCCCCTGCGATGCGGGAGGCTGGCTGGAGTCTTCACGTCCCACCGGCTCAGGCACAGAGGTGATGTCTGTCCATCTGAACAACCGCCTCCCTCTCCCTGCCTCTTGGGAATGCAGCTTCTCCACCTCTGCCGGGAGCTGTCATCTGAATACGGATCCCGCCCCCAGACACAGTTGGCTGGCCCAGGGAAGGCACCTGGCTCAATCTTGGCCAATCAGATCGCAGCCCAGGATTTCTGCAACCTGGCACTGCACGAATAGACTCCCTTCTTACCTGGAGGTCTGTGAAGGGCTGCCTGGGATCGTGGGACTTACCCGGTGGGGGGAGCTGATCCAAACCCCCAACTTGTGGCTCTGGTGACCCCCTGGGATGTCCAGATCCTCTCCGCCCACATACACACACAATCCAACAACTGAAGAGAAACTGGGCACGGTTAGAACCACCCATTGTCGAGCCTGGAAGGCCCCCAGGGCTAACTGCTGAACAGGTGGAGTAGCACCTTTAGCTTCAACCAACTTAGCCATCATGACCCACGGATCAGCCTGACCACAGGTTCACATAACCATGTAGGCAGAGAAGAGGGCAGGAGGAAGGCGAGCCAGGAAATGGTGTTGACTGAGGACACTGGAAACTGGGGTCTGGGGGGTGGGTGACTCTCCAAAAAGTGTCAAGGCCTGAGGGGGCAGGGAAGCGGACTTGGCCCAGTGGTTAGGGCGTCCATCTACCACATGGGAGGTCTGCGGTTCAAACCCCGGACCTCCTTGACCCGTGTGCAGCTGGCCCATGTGCAGTGCTGATGCGCGCAAGGAGTGCCGTGCCATGCAGGGGTGTCCCCCGCATAGGGGAGCCCCACGCGCAAAGATTGCGCCCCGTAAGGAGAGCCACCCAGTGCGAAAGAAAGTGTCGCCTGCCAAGGAATGGTGCCGCACACGCGGAGAGCTGACACACAAGATGACGCAACAAAAAGAAACACAGATTCCCGTGCAGCTTGCAACAACAGAAGCAGACAAAGAAGAACATGCAGCAAATAGACACAGAGAACAGACAACCAGGGCAGGGAGGAAGGGGAGAAAAATAAATAAATAAATAAATCTTTTTAAAAAAAGGCCTGAGGGGGAGCCCACAGCAGCGTGATGACCCCTCCCCATGTGGCACACACTGGCCACACAGGATATCCTGTTGACCGTTGTTATGGATTGAAACATGTCCCCCACAGGTCATGTTCAAGTCCTAAGACCCATCCTGCAGACATGAACCCATTTGTAAATAGGATCCTCAAAGATGGCATTAGTTAAGGTGAGGCCAAACTGAGCCAGGGGGGTTTAACCACATATGACTGGAGTTTTGTTCTCCTTTTTCTTTTTTTCTTTGAGAAGTTGTGGGTTTACAGAACAATCATGCATAAAATACAGGATTCCCATATACCTCCCTATTATTAACAGCTTGCATTTGTGTGGAACATTTGTTATAATTGATGACAGCACATTTTTATAACTGCACACTGATGTCCCTGGTTTAACTGAGGGGCCACTATTTGTGTAATGTAGTTCCATGGATTTTTAAAAATTTTTCTTATTACCGTATATACAGTCTAACATTTCTCCCTTTAATCACATTCAGAAAAATATTTCAGTGCTGTTAATTACATTCATAATGTTGTGCTACCAACACCACCATCCATTACCAAAACATTTCCATCATTCCAAACAGGAATGATGCACATTTTAAGGTTTAACTTCCCATTCCCTATCCCCACCCCATCCCCTGGTAACCTATAGTCTAGATTCTGACTCTATAAGATCATACAATATTAGTCCTTTTATGGCTGGCTTATTTCATTCAAAGATGTTTTCAAGGTTCATCCATGTTGTCGTATGTATCAGGACTTCATTCCTTTTTACAGCTGAGTAATATTCCTTTGTATGTATATACCACATTTTATTTATGCATTTATTGGATTATGTGAATGAGCAATAAGTACATCATAAGAGCATATCATAAGATTCTCAGTGTAGTCAGGGAAATGAAATCAGAAGCCATCAGTTGGACAAATGTTTAAAATGTGGGAAACAATAGCCTAATGTTGATGGGACTATATATCATTACAATGGTTTAAAAAAGGAATCTGGTACTAATGTGAAATACGTATATTCTTGGATGCCACGGGTCCTATTCAAAATATTTAAGGACAGAATATCATGGACATTCTCCAATCAGAATGGACACCTTCTGCAATAGCCTATATAGCTCTCTGACATGTGAAAATAGAAATGCATGTGTGTGCTTCTTGCAGAATTATTTATATTCGCAGACAAACAAAACCTGGAAACAATCTGAATTTCCATCCCTGGGGAGATTAATATGGCCTGTGCACGAATTCAAATTTATCTAATTCTGTATCCAAGTTTGCCTAGTTTCCAGAAAGCCAATTAAGTGGTATAGATTCTATAGACTTTGAATATTCAGGAAGGATGTAGACTGAATGTGTATTTGAACTTACATCCAGATGGAACGTGGGTGATAAGTGAATTCAAGCTTACCTGGTATGTGGGCAGTATGTTAACCCAAGCTTACCTGGTATCCAAACAACCCCTAAACTCTAAGAAACTAATAAAGAAACTCCTTTTTGCACCAAGTGCCACTTGACCTCAGTCCTAAATCCTCTGTATAAAAAAGGCCTGGCAATGTTGCTCAGGGCTTGGTCTTTGGACAGGAGTCTGCCAGTCCTGGCCAGCTGTTAATAAACCTTCCTTCTCAGAAAAGTCTCACATCCTGGCCCTCAATACTGCAATCACCAGACCTTCCTAGTCAGGACCTTCCACAATATCTCTGGGGGCTCATCCAGGATCGCTGAGAAGGCCAGAGATGACAACAGTTGGTTGCCCCTCTCGGATACCTCTGAGAAGGCTGGGAGAGTCCAGGTGAACCCCAACCCAGGGCGCCCCTGGACCTCTTTAGTCCAGAAAGAGATTGTGGACTCCACCAGAGCCCTCCCAGAAGAAACTGGAGACACCAGAGGGTTTGAAGGAGACCCTGAGAATGAAGCAAAGGAGCTCCGCATGCCAGATGGGTAAGACCCCCAGGGGCATAGTGAAAAGTTAGGCGGGGAGCCTGATCAGCTCCCGAGAAGATGCTATACTCCCAAGAAGGGAGGAAGCCATCTCCTCTAGGCCAGAGAAAGGAAAGGAAAGCAGGCGGCTGTGTGCGTGTGACTGAGAGAGACACAGAGATGTACTTCTGCAGGGTGAGAATGGAGTCCCAATTCGTGGTTCCATGGTGACCTCATCTGGTCAGGGTCAGTGAAGGCACGCTCTGGGGCTCTTCATCCGAGTCGGAGGGTTATACCGACCTGCTAAGGCTAAGAGGTGCTGTAAGTATCCCGTGACCAGAGACAGGCAAAGTGAAAGGCTGAGTGAGTGTTGCACAGCACCAACACAGGGTAGAAACATGGGGAACACATGCAGTAGGGCCCCATTAGGTTGTATGCTGAAAAACTTTCCCCAAGCATTCCATGGAGATACATATGGCATAAAGTTCCAGCCAGGAGAACGTAGAGCACTTTGTGAATTGGAATGACTGACTCTCAGTGTGGGCTGGCCCTGGGAGGGCATCTTTAACCCCTGGATCATCCATAAAGTTTTGACGTGGTAACCAGAAAACCAGGGCACCTTGACCAGTTCCCATACATGATGCCTGGCAGGACATCGTGAGCCAAAATCTGCCCTGGTTAAAGAAAGGTACAACTAAAGAAGCCAGGATTTGCCTGATACAAAAGCCCAGAGGTGCTGTCCAGTGAACCAAGCCAAACAAACACCTTGCAAAGGGTCCAGAGAAAGTGAGCTCAAAATCTAGTTCCAACCCACCCATTCTAGAAGAGCCAGGTAGAAATGACCTCCCGCCACCTTATGTGATTGCTCCTACAGCACCAGTGCCGAGGAGTGGGACGAGGCGCTTTCCCCGAGCAGTGTAGCCTCATCATTTCCACAGCTGTTTTCTCAAAGCAACACAGCCCCACCACTCCAGCAACTGCTCCTGCAGCCACTTACGCAGCTACTTCCTCCAAGCAACACAGCCCCACTGTTCCCACAGCCACTTTCTCCAAGCAATGCAGCCTCTTCACCCCTGCAACCACTGTCTCCGCCAATCTCAGCCCCCCGCAGCATAGTGCCATATTCCCGGGCACAAGTGCCAACCATCAGTCAGGAAGGAGTCCCTGAAAGATGACAACTCGGAACACGGGAAGCCCTGGGGACAGGTGGAGCAGGGAGAAGGGCTGCCCTACAGCTACCTCTCCATGAGCTCTGAGCTCCAATCTATTACAGTGCTGCTGGCCAGGTCCAAGGAGGAAACCGAACGCTCATATACCAACCCTTCACTACCACTCACCTCTTTAACTGGAAAGGTCACACCCCACTGTACTCAGAGAAGCCTCAGGCCATGACAGACCTCTTCCAGTCCATCCTACAAACCCACAAACCCACCTGGGCTGACTGCAAACAACTCCACCTCACTCAACTTCAGGGAGAGAACATGAGTTCCACAAGGGGCTCTAACCTGGCTCAAAGAACACCCACCTAGGGAAGCCTGGGCAGTGACCACTGTGCCCACACACAGTTCCCAGACGAAGACCCCCAGTGGGATCCCAATGGCACAACTGGGCTCAACCAACTAGAAATGTTCCACAGGGCCTTAGCTGAAATGTTCAGAACTGGGAGCTGGAAAGCAGTAAACATGTCAAAGACCACCAAGTCCTACAGACTCTCAATGGAAGTCCTGCTCAGTTCTACGAGCAACTCTGCGAGGTGTTTCATGTATACACGCCCTTTAATCCAAACACTCCCAAAAGCCAAACAATGGTCAATGCAGCATTTGTTACCCAATCAGAGGCCAACATCTGAAGGAAACTACAGAAGTTAGACGGGTTCGCTGGTATGACTCTTTCCCAGCTCATGGAGGTAGCCACCAAGGTTTTCGTCAACCGTGATACAGAAACCAGGAGAGAGGAAAACAGGAAAATGAAAAAGAAAGCAGATCTTCTCACAGGAGCAATAATTGAAAAAAGCAACCCCATGTCAAGGAAAGTAAACTGGGACACCCCTGCCCCAAGGAGGGGGAGCCCACCCCTAGGGTGAAGTCAGTGTGCGTGCTGCAAGGAGGAAGGACACTGGAAGCAGGAGGGCCCCAATGAGCCGCTCAACCCATCACCTCCAAGAAGGTGGTCAAAACATTAGCCAGGAGAGCAAACGGGGCACCACAAACTAAACCCTGGGTTTGCAAAACCTGCAAATCAGCTCCTTGGACTTGTGAGAATAGAGGACTCTGATGAGGACAATTAGGACAGCCCAGGCTCCTTTCTCTGGGCCCCACAGAGCCTATGATTGGGGTCCAGATTGGGGGCTGCACCATACATACGATGGTTGACACTGGGGCTCAACACTCTGTGATGACCAGGCCAGTCGGGTCATGTTCAAAAAGGCAAGCCACTATTGTAGGGGAACTGGTAAAAGCACCCAGGGACCCTTTCTCCAAGCCAGGACCTGTAACAATGGGGACAAAGAAGTCACTCACGAGTTTCTGTATCTCCCGGAATGCTCAGTCCCCCTCCTGGATCGGCACCTGCTGTCTAAACTACAAGCTCAGATTACCTTTAACACCGCGGGCCAATCCACGCTAACGCTCAGACCACCAAAGGCTCCAACGGTGGTGTTAAGCCTCCCTCTGCAGGAGGAATGGAGACTGTTCTGCCTCAGTGAAGCTGGCCAATCCAGCTCCCCTTTAAAGATGTACCCAAAGTTTGGGCAGAAGGCAACCCAATGGGGATGGCACACGCCATTCCCCCCGTTGTTGTTGAAATACAGCCACAGCCAGCCCAGTGAGCATAAAGCAATATCCCATTCCACGTGAAGCGCAAGAAAGAATCCAGTTACATATTCAGAGGTTGCTGAACGAAGGCACGCTAAAGCCGCGCCAGTCTCCATGGACTGCCCAGTTAAAAAGACTGGTGGGGATTACCACCCGGTCCAGGACTTGCCAGCAGCCAACTCAGCAGTAGTGACCCTACACCCAGTGTCCCCAACCCTTACACTCTCCTCAGCTTGATACCTTCATCAGCAGTCTACTTTCCATGTCTGGATCTCAAAGATGCCTTCTTCTGCATTTGAATGGCACCCCCAAGTCAACCAATCTTCACCTTTACATAGGACAATCTGAGCTTCTGCAAAAAGCAACAATTTACCTGGACACCACTCCCTCAGGGATTCAAAAATGCACCCACTATTTTTGGACAAGCCCTGGCCAATGATCTTAAGTCCTTTAAACCAAAAAGCCACAATTGTTTCCTCCTCCAATGTGTAGATGACCTCATCCTTAGAAGTCCCACCTACCAAGACTGTGCTAGCAGAACCCATGCCCTCTTAAAACATCTGCAACAAAAGGGGTATCGGACGTCTAAGAGGAAAGCTCAAATCTGCCTACTTCAGGTCAAGTATCGAGGTTACAAAATAGCACAGGGGCTCTGAGAATTAGGACCTGAAAGAAAAGAAGCAATCCGTAGCCTCCCTGAGCCCAGCACTCTCCGAAAGTTGCAAGAATTCCTCAGAGCGGCTGGATTCTGCTGCATTTGGATCCCCAGTTTTGGAGTCCTCACGCACCCTCTGTATGAAGCCACAAAGGGGGGAGATCATGAGCCCCTGCTCTGGGAAAGCCCACAGAAAGACGCTTCCACCGCTCTCAAGAGGGCCCTGACGGAAGCACCAAGCCTCGGACTTCCAGAGCTCAGTAAACCATTCTACCTCTATATCCATAATTGCTACGGCATCACAATAGGAGTACTCACTCAGTACCTGGGTTCCTGGCAAACAGCTGTACCTATCTATACGAACAACTGGACACTGTAGCACAGGGACGGCCCCCATGCCAACAAGCTATAGCTACTGCAGCAATGTTAACACTTGAAGCCATGAAATTAACTCTTGGGCAACCTATGCTTGTTCAGGTTGCACACATGGTAGTCACAGTCTAGAAGCCAAAGGAACATACTGGCTTACTAACAGCTGCCTGGTTAAATATCAAACTCTATTATGTGAAAATCTGTCGGTCCAACTGGAACTCATAAAAACTCTGGATCCTGCTACCCTGCTACCTGTCCAGCCGGGGGTTCCAACCCATAACTGCCTGGAGACATTGCAAGAAGTGTATTCCAGCAGGCCGGACCTCCCAGACCAGCCACTACCTTGGAGGGAGACGCGGGTCGTAAGTCCAGGTCTGCAGAAGGAACCCATGGGCAGCGAGTTGACCTGGGCCTGGACCCCCGGGCGTGGGGGGTCTGGGAGGAGGACCCAGAGCCTGGCCGACGGCGGCTCCTACAGCCTGCAGGGCGCCACGCTACGGGGCCAGCTCTTCCAGGCACCCCGGCTCACCCGCACAGCGCCCGCCATGCCTCCTAACAGCCGTCCTCAGGGGTGTTTCCATTATTTACACAAAAGGAGACAGCGCAGCAGCCCAAAAGGAGGGAGCTGAGAGGGCAAGCCAAGCTCCTCGCTCCAGCTCCTGTTTGGGCTGGGTGGAATTATGCACCCCGACAATGACATTTTCTAAACCTGAACCCTCATTCCTGCGCTGCAGCCCCACTCCGGCAGGCGGGACCTCCTCCCCTATTCCTGGAGGCCTTCTATAAGGCCTGAGGTCGGGGACACTGAGGACAGCGTCCTGGGACGGGAGACAGAGCCCGAGTCAAGGAGCCCCGCGATTCGGAGGCCACAGGCCTTGGGAGAAGGCACCGCCTGAACGACCTTGACTTGACTTTGGACTTCTAGGCACCAGAGCAGTGAGTCAGTAAATGCCTGTTGTGAAGCCAACCCCTTTCTGGGGTCTGTCACAGCAGCCCTGGCAACATGGGATGGCGTGGATAGAAAGGCCTGTACTCCACCCAGCCTCACCTGTAGGTGGGCCTGCTCTCCAGCCCCTCCTGGGTGTTCCCAGGCTAGCGGGGTGGGAGCATGAATGGAGCAGAGATGCCGGCCTGGCTGACACAGGCGCCCTGGCCAGGGGAGCTTACTGTTAACTGCTTTCTTTTTTTTTTTTTTTCTCACCACACTTTTTATTCTTTTTTTTTTTTGTCTTTTTTTTTTTAATATTACATTAAAAAAATATGAGGTCCCCATATACCCCCCAACCCCCTCACCCCACTCCTCCCCCCATAACAAGAACCTCCTCCATCATCATGAGACATTCATTGCACTTGGTGAATACATCTCTAAGCACCGCTGCACCTCATGGTCAATGGTCCACATCATAGCCCACACTCTCCCACAGTCCACCCAGTGGGCCATGGGAGGACATACAATGTCTGGCAACTGTCCCTGCAGCACCACCCAGGACAACCCCAAGTCCCAAAAATGCCCCCACATCACATCTCTTCCTCCCACTCCCTACCCCCAGCAGCCACCATGGCCACTTTCTCCACACCAATGCCACATTTTCTTCGATTACTATTCACAATAGTTCATGAATAGAATATCAGTAAGTCCACTCTAATCCATACTCTATTCCTCCATCCTGTGGACCTTAGAATGGTTGTGTCCACTCCACGTCTCTATCAAGAGGGGGCTTAGATTCCACATGGATGCTGGATACAATCCTCCCACTTTCAGTTGTAGGCAATCTTGGCTCCCTGGTGTGGTGGTTGACCTTCTTCACCTCCATGTTAGCTGAGTGGGGTAAGTCCCATAAACCAGAGTGTAAGAGCTGAAGTCTGTTGCAGCTCAGGGCCTGGCTATCACATGGTCAGTCCAGAGATTCAGGTCCCCTGGGTATACACTAAACCCCAGCACCAACTCCAGATCCAGTAAAAGTAACAGGAGAGGCTTGTGGACACAGATCACAGCTGATGTTAACTGCTTTCTTATTGTCACTGTCCTGGAGGCGGTTCATTCAGAGGAGGAGGATTGGAAGTTTGATTTGTTTTTGCAGATTCTCTTTGCTGTCCCAATCTAAATGAAGAAGAAGAGAGAAGAGGACTCTTTTTCTTATATTTTTTTTATTTATTTTATAATAAACTATCTTTTTTTAAGAAAGATGCATAAATCACAAAAAATGTTACATTAAAAAATATAAGAGGTTCCCACATACACTACTTCCCACTCCCCCCACATCAACAAGAGGACTCTTTCTGAGTTTACTTCTGGGTTTCTTATAATGGCCATAGAGACAGCTGAGTTTTGTCTTAGGTGAAGATTAAGATGGATGCCTGGCAGCGTTAATTATGCTCCATAGGAAACTTCCCTAAAGGCCTTCAAAGAGACCAAGCAGGAAGCTAAGTAGGATCCTCAGCCTGAGGGGAATCAAATGATGGCACAGGGGTGGGCTGTCTTGCCACAGCGCTGGTTACCAGCTGGGCACAGTGTGGCTTCTGTTTGGAGTTCTCACATTGTCCAGCTGATTGCAAGGCAAGGCAGACCAAGAGCAGCAGCCCAGGGCTGCTCAGGGTAGGACAGTGGCACAGGGCTTCCCCTGAACCTAGCTTAGCAGGGGAACTTTCTAAGAGCTTTTCTTCTTGCCCCATTGCCAGAGGATTACAGATGAAAGAGAAAGTTCTTTCAAAAAAGTTAGTGCCATGGCAGAGAGGGCACAAGTCCTACACAAGAAAGCATGCCTCCTCTCCCTTGGGGAAAAAAATCTCATCAAAAGGGCACAAACGAGGACCTTTTAGCCCCTTTACAAAAATATGACCAGCCAAGAGAGCTGATCTGAGGCTTGAGCTCACAGGAGAAAGCAATAAAATCTCTGAGAACTGTAGATGTACGGAAAGACAACAACAAACTGAACAATAGAATTGATGGACCAATCTGGGCATGAATTTAAAATAAGTACCCTAAGTATTCTCAAGAAGAAATAAGACAATACTGGGAACATGAAACAGAAGCCAGAAGTTGTAAAGAATCAACTGAAGATACTTAGTATGAAAACAATTACAGCATAAAAAGATAATACAACAGAGAGGTTGATCTTAGCAGAAGAATGGATTGGTGAGCTGGAAGATCAAGCCAGAATTCCCACCCACCCCCACAAAGACACACAGAAGGAATAAAGTTTAAAAACAGAAATATAAGTACTGTTCTCCACATTCATATAATCAGAGTCCCAGGGGAAAAAAGTTTTTAATAAAAGTTTTTAAGAAAATACATTTTTTAAAAGTCTGAGGAAGAGGCAAGATGGCATCTGAGTACGTCACAGTCATCAACTCTCTTACAAAAGACCGGCAGTAGTGATGGAGTCCTACCAGAGCAGGCTGTTTCGGGAACCTGCAGGGTGGGAGGTGTCTGGACGTCGATCTGGAGAGACTGCAGCAGAATTGGTGCTTGCTCAAGGTAGAACTGCGGGTTTCTAACATTGAACTCGGAAGCCGTGGGAAGGTAAATCCCTCCCCTCCTAGGGCTAAGAGCCGAGGCATTCACTGAGAACTGCCGGTTGTGGGGCACAGTCTCCAAGCCCCGTGCCCCCAAACGCGTGAACCCCAAGCCTGTGTCCCTTGACCCCCGTGGCCCACGATAAATACCCTGAGTCCACATTCCCCCGGGCCTCTGTTTCCCGAACCCAGCACTCCCGGAATCCGGCATTGCCCTACCCCTCAGGGTGCGGACTAACTCCAGAAGAGGGAGAGTTTAGGTGGGAGGTGCAGAGGGGCCAAGGAGTGTAGGTTCAATTTTCTGGTTCCCCTCTTTTTTATTGAGTTTGGAGGAGATATTAGCTGACTTGGGGAGAACCTAGGAATAAAGAAGAGGCAAATCTGGTGAGAGAGCCCAATTTACCTAAACACCCTGGGACAGGAAACATGGTCTGGGAGAAGGTGGAGTCAGAAAATTAACCAGCCTCCTTGTAGCACACCTAAGGGACAGGGACAGTCGGACGTGCTTTACAGGCTTCCAATAGCATATTTAGGGTTTCTGGAGAAATTAAGAGTCATTATTTTCTCAAGTAAGTTGGTTCACCAGGGACCCATTTGAATTTCCTACAGGAGCCCTCACGCAGCCTTCCTGCTATCTTGGGAGAGAATGAAGTGAAGAAGGGAGAAAGAGAGAAGGTCAGACTCCTAAGCAGTTTATTCAATTGCAAAGAGGATTCTTTGCCTGAGGCCTTGTCTGGTCTTTTTGTTGGTCTGTTTTCTTGGTTTTTTTCCTCTTTATCCCCCCCATTGCCCTTTTTTTTTCCTTCCTTTTTCCTCCCCCTCTCTGCTTTTTTTTCTTCTCCCTTTTTTCTCCTTTCCCCTCCCCCCTTTTTTTCTTTTTTTATATTAGTGCTGCAGGCAACATTTCTTATTTGCTGTGCTTCCTCATCCTCAATTTTCTCTTTTCTGGGTGTACTGATTTTGGCTTCCAATGCTATCCCCTTTCCTTTACATCATTCTCTCCTCCATCATAGGTACTCCACCTTTTTACAGTTATAACTATACACAGCTTCCATGAATTCTATATCCATTCTCCTAGACCTCATATGGTTCTTCTGCTAACACTCACTATCAATACTATTACTATATTTTTCTTTTCCTGCCCCTTTTGCTTTCTCCAGACTTAACATTTTCCTTCAAGGGAACTTAGCCAACAACAAAGAAATAGAATAAGAAGAAAAAAATGACAAAGAGAAGACTTAACACACACAAAAAAAGAACAACTAATTAAACCCTAAGGCTAGAATAAGAAGATAATAAACAGAATAAACCCAACAAGATAAAATGATGACCAGACAGCAACAAAAAACTACAGACCATACCAATAATCAGGAAAACATGGCCCAATACAATGAACAAACTAAAAACCAGGAAGAGAAGTGGAACACCAAACAAGTAATTAAAGCTCTCAAAACATGTATCATGGACCAATTCAGTGAAGTGAAGGAAGAGATTAAGCATATTAAGAAAACACTTGGAGAGCATACAGAAGAAATTGTGAACATGCACAAAAAGATCACAGAGATGATAGGGATCAATAGCACAATCCAAGTAATCAAAAATACACTCTGCGAATAACAGCCGATTAGAAGAGGCAGAGGAAAAAATTAGTGATGTAGAAGACAGTACATCTGAAATCAAACAGATAGTAGAATTAATTGATAAAAAGATAGAAAGAATCCAGCAGGGACTTAGGGACCTGAATGACAATGCAAAACACACAAACATACACATTATAGGCATCCCAGAAGGAGAAGAGAAGGGAAAGAGGACAGAAGGGGTGTTGGAGGAAATAATGGCTAAAAACTTCCCAAACCTATTGAGGGAGAAGGATGTACATATCCAGGAAGCAAAACACACCCCAAACAGCATAAATCCAAACAGGCGTACCCCAAGACATATACTTGTCAAATTATCCAATGCACAAAACAAAGAGAAAATACTAAAAGCAGCAAGAAAAAAGAGAACCATCACATACAAGGGAGGCTCCATAAGATTAAGGGCTGATCTCTCATCTGAAACCATGGAGGTAAGAAGGCAGTGGTATGATATAGTCAAGGTACTAAAAGAAAAGAATTTCTGACCAAGAATACTCTATTCATCTAAACTAGCATTCAAAAATGATGGAGAGTTCAAAATATTCACAGATAAACAGAAACTAAGAGAGTATGCCAACAAGAAACCTGCCCTTCAAGAAATACTAAAGGGAATTCTGCAGGAGGAAAGAAACAAACAGGACAGACAGAGTTGGAGGAGAATGTAAGAACAACTAAAACTACAAAAAAAAAAATCAAACAATGTAAGACAAACACAAATCCAAAGAAAACATGGCTAATATAAGTAATTCCTTGAAAGTAATAACATTAAATGTCAATGGATTAAACTCACCTGTTAAGAGACACAGATTGGAAGACTGGATGAGGAAATATGACCTATCTATATGTTGTCTACAAGAAACTCATCTTAGGCCCAGGGATTCAAGGAGGTTGAAAGTGAATGGCTGGAAAACAATCTTACAAACAAACAATAACCAAAAAAGGGCAGGAGTAGCTATATTAATATCAGACAAAATAGACTCTAAATGCAAAACAATTGTGAGAGACAAAGATGGACACTACATATTAGTGAAAGGGATAATCTTTCAAGAAGAATGAACAATCATAAACATTTATGCTCCTAACAAGGGTGCCTCCAAATACATAAGGCAAACACTGGAAAAACTAAGTGAAAGAATAGATGCCTCTACAATTATAGTGGGGGACTTTAATACACCACTATCAACTTTGGACAGAACATCTCAAAAGAGAATCAATAAAGAAACAAAAACTTTGAAAAGTATATTAGAGGAGCTGGACCTAATAGACATATACCAAACATTACACCCAAATACAGCAGGATATACATTTTTCTCAAGTGCACATGGATCATTCTCCAAGATAGACCTTATGCTAGGCCACAAAGAAAGTCTCAATGAATTCAGAAAGATCAAAATCATACAAAATAATTTCTCTGACCACAGTGGAGTAAAGCTGGAAATCTGCAAGGGCCAGAGGCCCAGATTTCACAACAAGATATGGAAATTAAACAGCACACTCTTAGAAAAACAGTGGGTCAAGGAGGAAATCTCAAAAGAAATTAATAACTACCTTGAAACTAATGAAAATGATAACACAACATACCAAAACTTATGAGATGCAGCAAAAGCAGTACTGAGAGGGAAATTTATAGCCATAAATTCATATATCAAAAAAGAAGAAAGAGCTAAAATTGAAGAACGGCAAACTTGGAGAAATTAGTAAAAAAAACAACAACAACAACAACAAAGTAACCCCAAAGGAAGAAGAAAGAAAGATGTAACAAAGGTAAGAGCAGAACTAAATGAAACAGAAAATAAGAAAGCACTTGAAAAGATAAACAAAACCAAAAGCTGGTTCTTTGAGAAGATCAATAAAACTGACAAACCCTTAGCTAGACTAACAAAGAAAAAAAGAGGGAAGATGCAAATACACAAAATAAGAAATGAGAAAGGAGATATCACCACTGACCCCACAGAAATAAAGACTATCATAAGAGGATACTTTGAAAAATGATATTCCAACAAGAAGGACAATTTAGAGGAAATGGACAAATTCCTAGAAACACGTAAGCAGCCTCTATTGACAAAAGAAGAAATTGAAGATCTCAACAAACCATTCACAAGTAAAGAGATAGAATCAGTCATTAAAAACCTCCCGACTAAGAAGAGCCCTGGGCCAGATGGCTTCACAGGTGAATTCTACAAAACATTCCAGAAGGAACTAATGCCACTCTTGCTTAAACTCTTCCAAAAAATTGAAACAGAAGGAACATTGCCTAACTCATTCTATGATGCCAACATTACCCTAGTACTAAAGCCAAACAAAGACACCAAAAGAAAGGAAAATTAAAGACCAATTTCTCTAATGAACCTAGATGCAAAAATCCTCAACAAAATATTTGCTAAGCATATTCAACAACACATTAAATGAATTATACACCATGACCAAGTGGAATTCATTCCAGGTGTGCAAGGATGGTTCAACATAAGGAAATCAATTAATGTAATACACCATACAAACAGATTGAAGGAAAAAAATCACATGATCATATCTATAGATGCAGAAAAAGCATTCAACAAAATACAGCACCCTTTCTTGATAAAAACACTGCAAAAGGTTTGAATACAAGGAAATTTTCTGAACATGATAAAGGGTATATATGAAAAAACCCATAGCCAACATCATTTACAATGGGGAAAACCTAAAATCTTTCCTTTAAGATCAGAAACAAGACAAGGATGCCCACTATCATCCCTTCTATTTAACATTGTCTTAGAAGTACCTGCTCAGGCACTGAGGCAAAAACCATATATAAAAGGCATCCAAATTGGAAAGAAAGAAGTCAAAATTTCATTATTTGCAGATGACATGATCCTATACATAGAAAACCCTGAGAGGTCTACAACAAAGCTTCTAGAACTCATAAATGAGTTCAGTACAGTCGCAGGTTATAAGATCAATGTGCAAAAATCAGTAGCATTTCTGTACACCAATAATGAGCAATCTCAGGAGGAAATCAAGAAACAAATACCATTTACAATAGTAAATTAAAAAATCAAATACCTAAGAATAAATTTAACTAAAAATGTAAAAACTTATACACAGAAAACTACACAGCAACTGTTCAAGGAAATTAAAGAAGACCTAAATAAATGGAAGAACATTCCCTGCTCATGGATAGGAAGACTAAGTATTATTAAGATGTCTATCCTACCAAAACTGATATACACATTCAATGCAATCCCCATAAAAATAAATACTGCATTCTTTAATGAACTAGAAAAACTAGCTATGAAATTTATTTGGAAAGGAAAGAGGCCCTGAATAGCCAAAGATGTATTGAAAAAGAGAAATGAAATTGGAGAAATCACACTACCTGACTTCAAAATATACTACAAAGCTACAGTACTGAAAACAGCATGGTATTGGCACAAGGACAGACACACAGACCAGTGGAACCAAATTGAGAGTTCTGATATAGATCCTCATACATACAGTCATATAATATTCGATAAGGCCACCAAACCCTCTCAACTGGGAGAGAATGGCCTCTTCAACATACGGTGCCTGGAGAACTGGATATCCATATGTAAAAGAATGAAAGAGGATTACCAGCTCACACCTTATGCAAAAATCAACTCAAGATGGATCAGAGACCTAAGAATAAGAATTAAGACCATAAAGACTTTGGAAAGCAATGTTGGGAACCATCTACAGGACCTTGTAATAGGAAATGGCTTCATGAACTTCACACCAAAGTACGAGTAGCAAAAGAACAAATAGATAAATGGGACTTCCTCAAAATTAAAGCCTTCTGCATCTCAAAGGCATTTGTCAAGAAAGTGAAAAGAGAGCCTACACAATGGGAGAAAATATTTGGTAACCATATATCTGATAGGAGACTTATATCCTGCATATATAAAGAACTCATATCTCGAAAATAAAAAGACAAACAACTCATTTAAAAAATGGGAAAAGATTTAAACAGACACTTCTCCAAAGAAGAAATACAAATGGCTAAAAAGCATATGAAAAAATGCTCCAAATCTCTAGCTATTAGAGAAATGCAAATAAAAACTACAATGAGATACTATCTTACTCCCATAAGATTGGCAGCTATGAAAAAAACAGAAGACTACAAATGCTGGAGAGGATATGGAGGAATGGGAACACTCATCCACTGTTGGTGGGAATGCAGAAGGATCCAGACATTCTGGAGGACAGTTTGGCAATTTCTCAAAAAACTAGCTATAGATTTGCCATATGACCCAGCAATTCCACTGCTGGGTATATACCCAGTAGAACTGAAAACAAGGGCACAAACCGATATATGCACACCAATGTTCATAGCAGCATTGTTCACTATTACCAAAAGTTGGAATCAACCCAAATGCCCATCAACAGATGAATGGATAAATAAAATGTGGTATATACATACAATGGAATACTACTCAGCTTTAAGAACAAATACACTACAAACACATGTGATAACATGGATGAATCTTGAGAACCTTATGTTGAGTGAAGCAACCCAGGCATTGAAGGACAAATACTACATGACCTCAATTATATGAAATAAGTAAACCAAGCTGCCTCAGAGAGTTAGAGACTGGATGATAGGCTTAAATGAATTTGGGGGGGTAGAGGAAGGTTGCAAGCTGACACCTATCTGGGTGAAATCTATGATAAGCTGGAGATACGTATTTGTACAAGGAACGGATAAAATGGGGGCATAGGGATAACTTTGGGTCGGGCATTGTGGGCTTGAGGGGAGCTAGGGATGGGAGGATGGTCAGATGACCCAAGAAATTGGGGGGAGAGTGGGGGGAACATTTGAACATAGGAGATTGTCAGGTATGTGGTTGAAACTATAATGCTGAGAAAACTCTTTAGAAAATATAATAAGGAAGGTTACCTGTTTAAGATGCTTAAGTGGGGGCATCTGACCCAGTGCAGGCTTCTAGGGATTTGTGAGTGCTCATTTTGTCATAGTAGGTTATGTCATTGGGTGGAGACCCATACAATGACAGTGAAGGTATATCCACATCCTGGGGAGGACTGATGTTCTCAAATAGAGGGAATTGTATCTCTCAAGAGAAATCGTGGCTCCCAATGCATTAGGGCAGTCGAGCATGTCAAGCCCTCAACATTGTTGCAAGTATCTCTGAACATGACCCTTCAAGCAATGAAGAGTGATTGTCACTGTGGGCCCTGAGGGGAGGGAGAAAGAGGGATTGAATCGGTGGAATCAGTGTAACTGTGGGACAATGGAAGTGTTCCACAAGATTATGCAAGGATGAATATAGGACATGTTAAATTACACCAAAAATGTATAGGGGTGTATAGGCTAAAATGTAAATCATAATGTAAAACATAACTAAAAATTTAGGAAATTGTATAGTTTAAAATATAGACCACAATGTAAACCCAAGTGTAACCTTGTTTGAAAGCTATTGTCTCAATATCTGTACATCAGTTGCAGAAATATAGTATGAACATGTAAAAAGATTATTGCTGGGGAAGGGACAAAGTGTCTGATGTTGAATATGTGGGAGTACTGTATATTGTACATATGAATTACTGTAGTCTAAAACTTTTGTGAAGACAAGCTTAATAGGAAGAAAAACAAGAAAAGAAAAAGAAAGGACGTAGACCCTGAGGAAGAGATGGAAGAAGTTGCCTTGGCAATGTGCATATAGGGCAACACTTATTGCAGTGATGGAAGGCAAAACATCAAAAACAGAGCTTTTTAATTTTTTAATTTTTTGATACCCCAATTTATTTTTAGTTTAATTTTTCTAAATTAGTATGTATTCTATATCTAACCTCTAAACCCATCACTATATTCCATTTTACTATTAATGGAACCTGGCAATATATTGGGCTTCATTTTCAGGGAGGTTTGGACCACAGAGGGGTTTGATGGTGGTGGGGGAGGAATACTGGTGTGTGGTGTTACTGGGGGGGGGGGGGGCGCACGGTTAGGAGGGAGTTCTCCAGGGCATATGTGTGGGGTGCATAAAAATGTTTGGATATTTTCATAGTGGTTACAGTTGGGAACGATGGCTGGGGGAGTGCCAAGTTCCTGGCCAGGGAAGTGTCACATTCCCTAATGGAACAGCAACAATCCCCTGAGTGCAATGGCTAAGACCAATAAAGAAGGATGGTCCAACAATGAGCCCTTGATACTAATGACTGTGCTTGTGGGCCTGTGGGCCTGAAATAAGAACCAGGCCTGGAGCTGCTGGGTGCCTAAGAGTTACCTCCAGAGAGTCTCCATGTTGCTCAAATGTGGCCAGTCTCGAAGCCAAACTCAGCATGTAAATGCATTGGCTTCCCCTCCCCCCCAAACCCCCACCCCCCAGTGTGGGACATGACTCCTGGGGATGAGTCTCCCTGGCACCAAGGGTTTACTACCAGGTACCAGCTGATGATGTGGCTGGAGAATGACCTTGAATAAAAAGATCAACTCAGAGCAGCAGAATATCTCAGCCTACATGTAATATCAGGAGTCAAAAATGTTTTTTGACACTGAATAAAAGGGGGAAATGGAAAGGACAAATGAGTTTATATGGCTATGAGTCTCCAAAAAAGAGCCAGTAGGTCATCAGAGGGGTTGCCCTTATGTACATGTCAGCAGAGTCCCAGAGACAGCTAAAGTAGATACAACCCCAGGTACTGGTTCCTCTGAGGGCCACAGAGACCCACAGGTCCTATGGCCATGGCAGATGGACTTCAGTGCCATGTCATTTGGCCCTACTTTGGGTTTGTGGTCCTGAGTGTGATGGAGTTGGACTCAGGTGTGATCTTTGTTCACAAGCCTCTCCTGTCACTTTTACTGGACCTGTGGTTGGCACTGGGGTTTAGTGTATACTCAGGGGAACTGAATCTCTGGACTCTCCATGTGATAGCCAGGCCAGCTAACAGGGAGGTGAAGAAGGTCAACTACCATACCAGGGAGCCAAGAGTGCCTACAACTGCAAACAGGAAAATTGCATCCATCATCCAAGTGGAATCTAAGCACCCTCTAGATACAGATGTGGAGTTGACATAACCATTCCAGGGTCCACAGAATGGAGGAATAGAGTATAGATTAGAGTGGACTTACTGATACTCTATTCTGGAACTAATGTGATTAGTAATGGAAGTAAATGTAGCACTGAGATGGAGAAAGTGGCCATGGTAGCTGCTGAGGGTGGGAATGGGAAGAAGAGATGTGATGCAGGGGCATTTTCAGGACTTAGAGGTGTCCTAGGTGGTACTGCAGGGACAGTTACTGGACACTGTATTTCCTCCCATGGCCCACTGGGTGGACTGGGGAAGAGTGTAAACTGTAATGTGGACCATTGACCATGAGGTGCAGTGGTGCTCAGAGATGTATTCACCAAGTGCAATGAATGTCTCATGATGATGGAGGAGGTTGTGGTTATGGGAGGAGTGGGGTGAGGGGGGTAAGAGGTATATGGGGACCTCATATTTCTTTAATGTAACATTAAAAATTAATTAACTAATTAAAAACAAATAAAATAAAAGTGATTTAACAGAAAAAAGAAAAAGAAAATTGATTAAAAAAATAAAAGTCTGAAAATTTCATAGAATTATAGAAAAAATGTAACACTCAGACTGTTACAATAGCTCAGAGAGGGCCAAACAAAATAGCTAGGGAAAATCAAATACAAACCTAGACAAATGAGAGTTCAGGGAAGTAGAAGAGAATATAAGCATGGCAATCAGAGAAATGTGAGCTAGAAAACCGACTCAAATGAAATCTCTAGAGATGAAAAATACCATATGTGAGGTAAAAAAAAATCACTGGATGGAATTAACAGCAAATTAGATAGGGAAGAAGAAAAGGTCAGTAAATTTGAAGAAATGATAGTATCCAAAACGAAGGGCAAGAGAAAAAAAAAAGAATAGGAAGAAAATGAACAGTGAGCTGTGGGACAGTATCAAAAGGCCTTACAAATGTGAAATTGGAATTACAGAAGGAAAGGATAAGGGGCTGGAAAGAGAGAAAATAATTGAAAAGAATAATGGCCAAAAACTTCAAATTCTGTGGAAATTGTAAATCCACATATCCTAGAAGTTCAACAAACAAGCAGAGGAAATCTGAAAAAAAATACTCAAATTCACAGCATAGTCAAATTGCTGAAAAACCAGGAGAAAGCTCAATTAACAATATTAATATCATACAAATTAGACTTTAGGATGGAAGACATCATAGGGTAGAATACTATATACTGTTAAAAGAGTAATAAAGCAAGAAGATATTAAATGGAAAAAAAAGGAAACAAATTCTAGAACTTGAAAGTAAAAATTAAATAAAACATTCACTGAATGGGAGATGAAATAAGGAAACGCGAACTTGAAGATAGATCAGTAGAAATTATCCAATCTGAGGAGCAGGTTAAAAAAAGATTGGGGAAAACCCAAAACTTTGGTGACCTAGAGAGCTGTATAAAAAGATCTAACTTATGTGTAAATAGGAGAGGAGAGAGAGAATGATTCAGAAAAATAATTGAAGAAATAATGGCCAGAATTCTTCCAAGTTTGGAGAAAGACATAAATTTGTGCATTCAAGAAATTCACTGAACCCAAGCACCTCACTTTCCACTCAAACTGCTGCAAATCAAAGATAAATTATACTCTTGAAAGCAGCCAAAAAAAAAATGGATCTTTTCAGAGAAAAAGAAAACAACTTTATTTTAGTTCACACAGGAAGACGTGTATAAATAGGGAGATATACCATGTTCATAGAAGACATCACTTGACCTTACAGATAACAGTTTTCTCCATTTTAATCTACAAATTCATTGCAATTATACAAACAATTCTAGTGAGATATTTTAGGAACCTGACAACATAGATGGAAGAATAAAAGCCAAAAATAAGACACTTTTAAAAAGAAAATCAAACTGAGAGTTTCACTCTAACCAATATGAAGGCAATTACAAATTCATAATAAAACCATAGATGTTGTCTAAGGAACAGACAAATAAATCAGAGGAGCTACAATAAGAAGTTCTGTTATTTTAGTGGTAACACCACAAGCCAGTGCGGACAGGATAGAATGCCTAGCCGATGATATGCAGAGAAAATTTTCTCACTCTGTCGAAGAAAATAAGGCTGAACCCCAGTATTATATCATACATTTAAGGTGAACTCCAGATGCATTAAACACAATGTGAAAGGAACTAGAAAGATACTAGAAGAAATGAAAACACTGCTATTAGAGTTTCCAGCTTACAGCCTGCCATACAGAATTTGGACTTGCCAGCCTCCAGAGCTGGGTGAGCCAAGTCCTCGTAAGAAATCATATATATGATTTATCCTACCAGTACTGTTTCACTGAAGAACCCCAACACAATAGCCAAGGACATAGAGTGGGTCCTTGGGGGGAGGAAGGGAGGGGAGTCAAGGAAGAAGGGGGAAATAATAATAAAGTGAAATGTAAAAAGAGAAAGACCTTGTCCTAGCTGGCGATGGTTGGTGCCAGGAACCAAGAATTCTGAATATAAGATACTAGCAATCCCATTTCACAGAGGAAAACAAGGTTCAGAGAGGACCTCTGACCTGCTCCAAGTCGACAGAACCAGGACTCGGCCCTTGGGCCTCCTCTGACTCCTCGCCTGGTGCTGGCTCCCCATCCCAACTAACCCCCAGCCAACCACAGCGCTAGTCGCCCTTTCCATGGGGCTGGACTGGCCCTTGGGCATCAAGGCCACCGGGGCGACCCCTGCGGAGGATGGGGCCAAGGGTGCCTCAGGACAGCCGCCGTTCGTGCGCACCCGAGGTGCCAGGTGTGTCGACTCTTTCTCTTCGGGTCCTCACAGCCCCAGGAGTCAGGGCAACTACCCACATTTTAGAGATGCGGAAACAGAGTCTGGGCGAGAAGTCGCCCAGGGGCAGCTGACAGGTGGCCGGGGCTGGGATTCGCACCCAGAGCTCTCTGACTCCAGAGAGACCATCTTTTGTTTTGTTTTGTTCTGTTTTGAATGTTTACAGCAGCTTCAGTCAAAATCACCGGTCGCCCCAAGCTGGAACCGCCTGCCTGAGAGGAGCGCCCCTCGCGCTGCCCCCGCGGCTGACACGGGCCCGAGCGCACCCGCGGGCGCACGGCCAGCCCAGGCCAGCCCCGCAGGGGCCCGAGGAGCCCACGCGCGCAGGGGCTCGCGGCCCAGCACGCGGGGCTCCCGGGGCCTCCGCCTCCTCGTGCCTGTCTCCCCGGCGGCGGGGGCGGCAGGACACCCAAGCCCACGGCGGCCGCCCGGCTCGCGCCCGGCTCCCAGCGCGCCGCGCCAGGTGCCGGAAACCCGCCCGCGCGAGCTCGGGGCCCGCTCCACGCGCCCGGCGGGCGAGGCGGCGCAGGCCGGCCGGGCACGCTGGCCGCAGACGCTGCCGCGGTGTCCACACCCGCTGCTGCGGTGTCCACACCCGCCTCCAGAGCCCGCTTGCCGCGCCTGCCCGGTGCCCGCCCCCAGCGTCGGGCGCAGCTCCAGCCAGAGCTCGCCTCGGTCAGCCAAGGTTTGCAGCCCCCGGCGGGCGCTCCGCGGCACCTGCCACCCCCCAGCGCAGGCCCCGGGCACGACTGTCCCCGAGTGGCCCCCCACACTCAGGCCTTTCGGGGGCTGTGGGCAGGGTTGAAGCTCGCCTCGGTCAGCCAAGGTTTGCAGCCCCCGGCGGGCGCTCCGCGGCACCTGCCACCCCCCAGCGCAGGCCCCGGGCACGACTGTCCCCGAGTGGCCCCCACACTCAGGCCTTTCGGGGGCTGTGGGCAGGGTTGAAGGAGAAGGTGGGAGCAGAGGTGGTGGCCACACAAGGCGGTGGATGTAACGGATGCCACTGCAGTGTTTATTTGAACGTGGTTTAAAAAGGGGGAATGTCCAAGAATGCTACTAGAGTAACATTTCTTTAAAAAGCCCTAGGACTGTACCACACAGTGAACGCTATTGCAAACCAGGGACTGCAGTTAACAGTACGGTTATGATAATACTCTTTCATCAACGTAACAAAGGGAGCACACTAAACCAAGGTGGGAATCACAGGGTGTTACATGGGAACCTGTATGTTTTTCAGGGTTTTTCTGTAAATCTACAACTTCTCTAATAAAAAATAAATAAGTAATACTAAGGGGGGTATATGGGAACTTCGTTTTTTTTTATTTCTATCCCCTTCTCCCCCACCCCAGTTGTCTGTTCTCTGTGTCTATTTGCTGCGTCTTCTTTGTCTGCTTCTGTTGTTGTCCGCGGCACGGGAATCTGTGTCTCTTTTTGTTGCATCATCTTGTGTCAGCTCTCTGTGTGGGCGGCGCCATTCCTGGGCAGGCTGCACTTTCTTTCGCACTGGGCGGCTCTCCTTACGGGGCGCACTCCTTGCACATGGGGCTCCCCTACGCGGGGACACCCCTACGTGGCACGGCACTCCTTGCGCGCATCAGCACTGTGCATGGGCCAGAGCCGGGGCTTGGGCCACCACTCCCGCAGGCTGCTCACTGGCTCCCTCGTCTGGGAGCTCTGGGGACTGCTGTCCGCCCCAGAACAGGTCCCAGGCCTGGGCAACGCTCACCCATCGCGCGGGCGCCTCCACCCCAATCCGCCCACCCACTTTCCCCCATGGTGGAGGGGGCCCACCTGGTGACAACACAAGGGCTAGCACTACCAAGTGTCACTGACCATCCCTAACTAAACCCCCGCGGTGGGGCTTCGGGGCCCACTTTACAGACGAGGAAAGCGTGGCCCGAGAGAGGGCGGGTTGACCAAGGGCGAGGACCCACGTACGCCCCCGGGTGAAGGCCCGTTCCTCCACGCTGGCCTGTCGAGCCTGTCTTTGGTCTGCCGTGTCCCCATCAAGTGGTGGCAGGCTGCTGTTCATGCGGCTCCCAGCCACCCTGGGGGCTGTGGGTTCTGAGATGGGCGGGGGCCCAGCTGCCCTGGTCTGCCTGGGGTGGCCAGTGTTAGTCCTGCGTCTTGGGAAACGGCCCCGTCCCAGGGTGGCTAGTCACAAAGGGCCACGTCACATTTGAGGGCTCAGGCTTGAGACCCCACCTCCTCCTCCCTGCTGGACAGTCCCAGCTCGGCCTCTCCAGCCACAGTGAGGGGAGCGGGCCAGGGGGACTGTAGGCCTTCCCCCGGCCTCGCCCACGGAGCCAGGCCAGGGGCCTCTTCACGCGTCAACAAATCAAGCGCCTAGTAGGCCGCTCGGGGATGCAGCAATGGACCCAATGGGATGGACACGTCAAGCAGTAGGCTACCAAGCGGTGAGACACGTTAGAAAAGAAAAGAAGGCAAGGTGGGGGGACAACACAGAATTGCACTGCTATGACAGAGAGAGCAGGCAAGGAGGGCTGCTTGGAGGAGGAGGTGCTCCTGCAGAATCTGAAGGAAACAGAGATTAGCCCAGAGGATATCCCCTGGAGGCCACTTCCATTCTCCCAGCTTAGAGACAAGGAAAGAGGCACACGGGGGACACTCAAAGGGTCAGCAGCTGGAGGGATGACCCCAGAACCCGCTCCTCCCCACCCCACCATGCTGACCCCCAGCAGGCAGTCTGCGTCTCAGCACCTCACCCCCATGGGCCCAAGTGGCCGCGCCATGAGGCAGGGCCGCTGTCCCAGCTGTGGTTTCCTTCCTCCACCTTCATTCCTCGTTGCCGGAACTCTCCTCAGTCACGCCCCGTGGCCTGGCGTCCCCTCCGCCCTGCCCAGCGACCTCTCCCCTGGCCAGGCCTGCACGGCCACTTCCCTCTCACGTGAAGTCTTTTTGGAGGGCAATCTGCCCATGTCCAGAGAATATTTATAGGTACCACTTCACCAAAAAATATCCTGCCAATATTCTCCCACCTGAACACCAAACTACCCATCCAGAGATATTTATTTTATATCATTTCATAACTGCAGAAATATGTGGGTATCTACTCTATGCAATATAATACACCCATGACAAAAAGGATATAGAATCCATATACGGCAGTATTATTTGCAAGATATAGTTAAAAAAACAAAAACCTGGCTGTTAGCACCCATCGCCTCCCTATTACTCTCAGGAAATGCATGAAAGGCCGTTTTGGAACAGATTCCCCCACCTAAGGAAAGGATACATCGGGGCGTGGTCACCCCTGCTGACTCAGCTGCTCTGGGGTCCTCCCGGGAGGTGAGTGCGGGAAGCAGCGTCCTTACTCCGGAAGGAATGTGGTCCGGCTCCGCCTCCCTGCAGCCCCTCCCTGCGAGGTCCCTTCAGGATGTACCCTAACCCAGGACCCTCTAATTTCCTTTCTGCATAACGAGAGAGCCTTGGGCTGTATTAAAAGCGGCTTTTCCTCTCTTTACCCTTATATTCCTGGCCCCCTCCTGGTCTTGCCATTCCATGAATGAACTTGGAATTCCACCAGCTACCTCCCCGAGGGGTTTGGGAACTTCTGCCACCTAACATTTATTAGACGAGACACCTGCTTCTAACATGACCGCGACTCCCAGCGATCATGCTGAGGACCAGGCAGAGCCAAACCTAAAAAAAAAAAGCTGTGCTGTAAAGTTACTTGACGTACGTTGATGATAATTCTCTATGGCTGCATTTAACAAGCTCTCATTCAAATGATGCTAGTTACACCATTGCTGTGCAAAGGAAACTCACTCCAGGAAAAAAGAAAAAGGCACACCAAAAAATCACCTCCATCTAGGAGCGGGGCGAGGGGGGTGGGGAGTATATGGGGACCTCATATTTTTTAATGGAACATTAAAAATAAATTAATTAATCCATCTCATTTTTATTTCCCTCAAGCACTGTGCGGCCATCTACTCTTGCTGAGCAAGTCTGAAGACTGGCATGCTTGGAAAGCTTGATAGTTAAGTTGACACTAAGTGGTTAGCAATTAAAGTATTTCTAATTATAAAAATAATAATAACTGCAGAATAGTATCTAAGTGTGATCTCATTTGTAGAAAAACAAATACTTAGAGGTCTGAGCTTGTTACGAGGGAGGACAGTTCCTGGAAGAGCCCAGAAACTGTCGACAGTGAACTGAGAATGGGGGTGAAGGAGCAGACCTTCCCTTTATACTTTACAGCGTTTAAAATTCTTATCATGAACAGGTACAATGTTTCAAAACAAAAACACAAAGCCAAGGTCTGTACTGTTTGAAGTTCTTATCATACATATGTATTACTTTCCTTTTTTAAAAGGCAAACAAAAGCCAAGGCCTAGAGTCACACAGACTGGAGTTTGAATTCCAGCTCCTTCATTTTCTGAGTGTCAAATGGGGAACTGGACCTCTCCCATCTGTTCTCATTGTGAAGTGGGGCTAATTGTGAGAACTGAAGCTATTGTATGCAAAACACCATCACCCCTTTGGGCATCCATTTAGTGTACACAGGAGGCAGCCAGTGTCATGTTCGCTGCCGTGCCTGACACACTGTGAAAACCTGGTGTTTTCAATCAGTTAGCTGTGGGTACCAGCAGTCACCTTGTCAGACTGTTGGTTTCTTCGTTACTGTGAGGATGTGATGTCTGGAACTGCAGCAGCCATCCTGTGATCACGAGGACAGCCCTCATACCCTGAAGAGGTGGAGCAGAAGTATGGAAAGAACCTGAGTCCTTGATTTCTGTATTGAGGCACTGAACCTACCCTGGCCTCCTGGATTTTTAAGTGGATAATCAAATATCCTAATTGCTTAGCTAACGTTTGTTTCCTAATTCAGTTGCTTGCCACCCAAAGGGTGCAGACACCACCTCAAGAGGCTTTGGGGCATAGGAAGAGAGAAAACACAGTGCAGAGAGGAGTGCTTGTCCAGAGTGAATCCACTACCTCCCCCTGCCACTGAAAAAGCTGCTAGTGGCGGGCCTACTCTCTTGGCCCTCTGCCACCCTTCAGCCACCAGTGCGAGGCTCTCGGGTGCCCTCCTGCCACGGCCCGCCGCGAGGAGCATGCTCTCCCTCTGACCTCTCCTTGGCTACCACTGCCTCCTCGCACACCCAGCCGGCCTCGGGCACCAGACGGAGCCAGATGGAGGCCGTGCAAGGCGGGGAATGACGGGAAAGAGACCCTCGGCCCAGCCCAGCCCCCACCCAGTGAGCGCCAGGTCCTGTCCTCCTCCGCAGCCTACTCCCCTCCCCCCGTGCCCTCGATCCCTGGGTCTTTCCTGCTAAGCAGGTCATCCGCAGGCCAGGGAGGCACGAGCCGGCTGTCCACCCGGACGGGTCAGGAGGCAGGTCCTCCTGGGGGCGGGCCCTCCAGGCAGTGCGCGATGGCGCTGTCAGCTTAAGGAGGAAAGCGGAGCGCTGCCGCTAGGGCTCCAGGCCCAGAGCAGGTACAAACACACCGGAGCCTGAGGCCAGCGAGGACGTCTGCCCCGACCCCCACCCACACCTGGAGGCGAAGGGGTCAGTTTAAAGTGAGGGCTTCCAAAGGCCGTGGGTGCCCCAGCCCGGACCCCGCCCCCTCCACTCTCTCCACCTCTAGCCTCTTCCCGAATCTTCCATCCTGCAGCCTGGGAGGGGGCTGGGGGAGGACCCGGGGATCGGAGCTGGCAGTGAGGTGGGGGAGGTGGGGGACACCCGGCCAGCCACTCCTGGAGCCAGAGCGGCTCGGCCTCCAGAGCCTCGGCCAGAGCCCCGCCAGCCCCGCCGCGGTCCCACCCCCCACACCACCCCCAGCCCGCACCATCCCACAGGGACCCCCCGACAAGCAGGAGGTCGCTGGAGGCTGCTAGGGGTCTGCCCTTAGCCTCCCCAGCCCCTGGGGGGTCACCCCTGCCCACACCACCAGCACCCATCGATGGGGATGGGGGGTATGAGGGGCCCCTTTGCTCCCAGCCCTGACTCCACAGCCACAGGAGACCTGCCTGACCCAAGGCCCTGGGACAGGAGGAGGCCGGGCACGGGCCAGGCACAGCACCGAAGGGGACCCTAAAAGACCCAGCGGTGCACGTCAATCCTATTTCAAGGCAATGCTTGGAAATCAGAAGTGGTACCAAAAATCTACGATAAAGTATCAAAAATGTGAACAAAGGCAGAATCGAGCAGGGCTAGTCGGGGCTTGGGAAGCTAGGTGAGTGCTGCGGGCAGGCAGGAGGGGGCAGCCGGGGATGAGGGATCTGCGCAATCCTTTAACCCCTTCCCACCTGCCGAACGGAGCCAGGCAAGGCCTCCCTGTAGGCCTGGGAATGCCCGGGCAGTTGTCCCTGTTAGCACCGACAGGAAGGGGCTGGGGGGCTGGCTGCACTGAGACGAGCCTCGGGCTCTGTCCTACACTGCCCCATGCCACCTGGGGCCACCCCTCGCCTCCCCGCAGTGCTCTCCTGCCCTGAAGCATGGCTGACCCGGGCACCCGGGAGAACACGGCAGCGTGATGCTGTGTGCCAACTGCAGTGTCCGCCTTGGACAACCCAGTCTGAGGGCAGCTGGCTGCCACGTCATGAGGGCACTCGACAGCCGGTGGAGAGCCCCGGGTGGACAGGAAGTGAGGCCGGCCTACGACCAGCACACCACGTCAGCATGTGAGTGGCCCATCAGGAAGTGAGACTCGAGCCCCCGCCAAGCCCTCGATGACCCGCGGCAAGGCTGACTGACCACGGCCTCTTGAGTCCCTGCCCCAAACCACCTGGCTGAAACCCACCTCCAAATTCCTATGCAAACTGTGTGAGACCAGAAACGTCCCCTTTTGGAGTACTTTGTTACACAGCATTAGGAAACTAATACAAACTCCCTTTCCCTCTCCATGCCTGGCCTTGCCCAGGGAACCCCCAGTGCCCACTTCTAGTGCCCAGAAGTGTCTGAAGGCTCCTTCCCCATGGGGCAGAATTCTTGGCACCCCGGTAGCACCCAGCTCTGTGTCCCAGTCCCCTCTGGCCTCGCCCTTCTGGCTACTGCCTCACCTTTGCCCGGCTCCTGCCGTCAGCCCAGGCCCCTGACAACGAACTGCTCCTTTTGGGCAAAGGAGTTGGAAACCTGACCAAGCGAGCCCAGGGCGGCCTCCCCTCTAGGATGCTTGGAGGCCCTTTGCCTTGAACACCCCAGGTCACTTCGGAAGAGGGAAGCTGAGGCGGGGAGGAAGGGCCCACACCTGTGCCAATCAAACGCTGAGCCCTGGGCCCAGGCCCAGCCATGGCCAGGGCAGGGGAAGAGGCCGCAGGCCACAGAGAGAGAGCCTGCTGCTTGGAGAGAGGCGGAAGGCCAGGCAGTCCCGGGGCACAAAGGGGACAGCGCGGGGCGGGAGCAGGACAAGGGGAGGTGGCGGGCTCCCGGAGGCAAAGGAGACACGAGGCAGAAGGGGAGGAAAGAACTTACCCAGGTGAGCTGGCAGGGAGGCGAGGACGGTCAGCCACCACACCAGGGAGCCGAGAGAGCCTACAGCTGCAAGCAGGAGAATCCCGTCCCTCAGCCCTGTGGAATCTAAGTCCCCTCTCGATTTAGAGGCAGAGCGGACATCACCATCCCAGGGTCCACAGGATGGAGGAATAAAATATGGATTAGAGTGGACTTACTGATATTCTACTATAGAACTATTGTAACTAGTAATGGAAGAAATTGAGGCATTGATGTGGAGAAAGTGGCCACAGGAGTTGCTGAGGGCTGGGAGAAGGAAGAAGAGCTGTGATGGGGGCATTTTTGGGACTTGGAGTTGTCCTAAATGATATTGCAGGGACAGATGTTGGACATTGCATGTCCTGCCATAACCCACTGAATGGACTGGGGGAGAGTGTGAACAATAATGTAAACTATAATCCATGCAGGGCAGCAGTGCTCCAAAATGTATTCACCAAATGCAATGAATGTGCCACAACGATGAAAGAGTTGTTGATGTGGGAGGAGTGGGGGGTGGGGGGTGGGTATATGGGAACCTCTTATGTTTTTTAATGTAACATTTTCTGTGATCCACATATCTTCAAAAGAATACAACTAAATAATCAAAATAATAAAGATAATAGTACAAACATAAAAAAAAAAAAAGCAAGAGACCGAGATGGAGAGGTAGAGAGGAGGAGCCCAAGCCACTGGGCAGAGCTGAGCGCTTGTTCCTGCTGGATCTGCTTGGACGGCTCCCGCCAGGGCCACGCCAAGAGGAGGCTGGGGGAGCAGAGCCCCCACACCCATCTCACCAGGCACGAGTGCCAGCCAGGGCACGATCGCTGAGGACAACATGCCTGGAAACGTGACCAGCTCCAGATGACACTTGTTCCGTCCCCACAATTCCACGTCCTCTGCTGACAACGTGGGGCCGTGAAGCAGGACTCAGCCCCAGGTCTGCCCAGCCTCCCTGCTGAGCCCTCTCGGGCCCGGAGAGGACAGACGAGGCGTGGGGGGCCAAGGCGGCCCTGAGCCCGGCTCGGAGGCCTGGTGTCCAGCAGGCGCAACAGGCTCCTCCGTCCATCCAGGCTACGGGCCAGTCTGACCAGTGATTTGTTTTGTAATAAACATCGACTCTCTGCAGAGGCTCTTCTGCTCTGTCATCTCGTGACTGCAGCTCCAGGACCAGTCCCGGTTCCGGAGCCCACCAGGGCCACTTCCACCCAGTTTGGAAAGACCCCCAGCGAGAAGGCCGGGCCCGGCTGGGAAAGGGCTCCACGAAGGTGCTCGAGACGCGCCTCCCAGGAAAGGTGCAAGCCAGCACCCACAAGCCAGCACGAACCAGGAGAGGCCAAAGGCGGGAGTGGGGCACTGCGATCTCCAAAAACTGCAAGGTCAAATCTGCCAGCGTTCACGCGGACAGCAGCCTTCCAGACCAGCCCGCTAAACGGAAGTGGGGGCGACCTCAGAGAGGGGCGTGGCGATGGCCAGCACAGCCCCCCTCCTTCGGCTGAGGACGA
Organism: Dasypus novemcinctus; assembly: GCF_030445035.2. Taxonomy (NCBI): domain Eukaryota; kingdom Metazoa; phylum Chordata; class Mammalia; order Cingulata; family Dasypodidae; genus Dasypus; species Dasypus novemcinctus. The sequence continues at coordinate 131,103,305 of NC_080678.1, read as the reverse complement.
GGACCCCCAACAGGCCAGGCCAGGTTTGGTGGGGAGGGCCCCTGGACAGCGACAGGCGTGGGAAGGCGGCTGCGATGTTACAGAGCGGGCGCTTAACAAGCCCGTGGCACACGTGCCACGTCGACCCTGTGGACCCGGGGCTCCGGGGGCCAGGGCTGACACCCAGGATGGCCGGTCCCAGCCCTGCCCTGCCCGGCAAGTTGGGCGAAACCTGACCAAGCACGAGTCACAGCTTCAGATGCCAACGAAATTGCAGGAGGACGGGCAATGGGTCAGGGCACCGTGTGGCCCGCGGTCAGCTCGCGCCCTCCGGGTGGGCCTCACGAGCGCCGAGGCAGCCTTCCACCAAGCCCCGGCAGCCCTGCGGCTCTGCGCAGACCTACCCGGAGCCCCTGGGCCCGCAGGCCAGAGAGCCGACAAGCCTGGAGCTGCCACCCCTCCCCTGGGTGGCTTCACGCAGAGGAGGACTGCACACCCCAAGGCTCTCTGCCGGGTATGGCCAAGGCAGCGACTTTGCCAGAAAGCACCCCCTGGTCTGGCCTCTTCCCATCCCTGGCTTGCTTTCCCCACCCCACCCCCTCCATCGTGAGCTCCTGGGAAACCCAGCCTGGGGGCAGGGAGATGCCTCTCCAGGCAGCTCTCAGAACCACATTTTCGGGGGGCCATGGCGGGGGGGGGGGGGGGGGGGGCCTGTGTTCGGAGCAAGATGAGAAGCAGGGGGTGAAGGGGCCGGAAAGCGGGCTCTAAATGAGGGCCGCTTCAGGTCAGGGGCTGAGGGCCCGGGTGACAGCCAAGCCGGTGGGCCAGGCGCTGGGCCCCTCCCCTCCCGCGGGGCAAGGGGCTGCCCCTCGGAAGCGACTCTGCTTTGCACAGGTTTTCCCATTTAGTCCTCCCAACAAGGGGGTATCACCCCCCTTTCACAGATGCACAAAGGAGAGTGAGCCTCGTTAGTATCTCGCCCAGGATCTCACGGCTTTCCAAGTAGGTCCAGGATCCAAGTCAGGCCCCCACCCCAAAACATCAGGACCTTCACCGTTGGGGCAAAATAAGACCCCCCCGGGGCTGAGCCGGCTGGTCTGGGGGAGAGAGACCCTTCCCAGCCAAGGGGGTCCGCGGGGCAGGCCAGAGGGACGAGCTGGCCAGGTGCAGCGGCCTGCTCGGGCTGCCACGAGGCGCAGCGCCCGGGCAGACAGGGCCTTCCCTCCTGGGCAGGGGGCTGCAGGAATCTGGAGCTTCCTGAATCTGGGGCTTCCATACCAAGGGGCAGAACTCACTCAGACAAAATAAACAGGACCAGCCAGGACCCAGGTCCCTCCCCTGCAGGGCGGCCAAGCTCCCACCTCCAGATGCTTTATTTACTTTGAATTCAAAACAAAGAGAGGAACAATCAACTCGCCACATCCTAGCGCCAGGCCTGAGGGGATCCAGGAAGTCTGGGGTCCTTGAACTGAGTCCACGGCCAGGGAAGGGGCATCTCCAGGTCCAGCTCAGAAACCAGGCTGCCTCGGCGCCCCCAGGACCTGCCAGGCAGAGGCCGCGCAGGCCGGGTGACTGAGCCGAGGGCAGAGAGCTGAGCTGGGAGGGTGCTGGGGCCCCCTTCGCCCTCGTCCCCACGGCACCCCGTCTCGGGGCTGCGTTGTCGTGGGTTCTCTCCAGCCGGGCCTCACCAGCTGCAGGCTCCCAGGGACCCCATGCAGGGCCGGACACACGGGGGGCTTGGCACCACGCTGGAGGCGGGGCTCCAAGAAGGGGGTGTCCCTGCTCCCAGGTCCTCCCAGGCTGGGACCCCGGGGGGCAGGGACAGCCAGGCCCACCACGACACAGGAACCCCTCTCCCACGTGTCTAAAAGGGTGGCAGGGCTGGGTCCCTCCCGCCCCACCCGCTGCCAGCCACGTGACTTCTCACAGCCTCCGCCTCGGTGAAAGGCGGCTCCTGGGTGGGAAAGCCCCCGGGGGGCCTGGGGGGCTCTTACCCAGTACGTGCCTTCCTCACCTGCCTTCTTTGACCTGCTGGAATGTCGCTCCTGCTAAACAATAGAAAAGAAGTACCCCACCTCCAGGAGTACCAGGTCCCTGGGGTGGGGGGAGGTGAGCCGGCTGGAGACCCTCCGTGGAGCAAGGCCGTGTCACAGGCAGGGCGGCGTGCGGGCCTGACCCCACCCTGCCCTGCTGGGTGACGCGGGCAGGACACTGGCCCTCTCTGGGCTCCCCCTCAAGGCCGGGTGGTCCTGTTGCCACCGGGGCTTAGGAGCTTGGACTCGTCAGTGCCAACTCCCGGTCAGGATGTGGGATCCTTGGGCGACAAAGTCAGACTGCCCGAGCCCCCGTGCCTGGGGTACCGCCCCTGGCCCCAGAGCCCCTGCCCATTGCTCCGTAGGGCCCAGGGCCAGGCTGCTTCCCTGACCCCGCACATCCGCATCCTCCTTCCGTCCAAGAACTGCGCGGTGCCTGGGGACCAACCCTTTAGGCAAAGCAACGAGGGCAATTTCAGGCTCTGCAACCTATTTGGAGGCAGGTGGCCGCCCGCTCTCCCCTTCCTGGACCCAGCCCCCAACGGTGACCGAGAGGGCGTACCCAGCGCAGCTCGGGCGGCCCTTCAGGGTGCTCGGCCGTGTCCCGCCTGCGCGCACACTGGGAGCTCTGCGGGGCAGCCTGGCTCCCGCTGCCCGCAGGAACCCCGGGCCCGGCACAGAAGCCGGGCTCCAGAATCTTCTCTTTAGACAACGGCCCCGAACTGGCCGTGTGCCTCTGGGAGCACCCGGGCCCCCGCCAGCCCGCTACTGAGAGGCCGTCCAGCCCTGGGCACGTCCTCCACGGGCTTGCGCCAAGCGTCCGCGGCGCCATCTGCCAGGGGGGGGCGGAAGGCGAAGACTCGAGAAGACGAGGGGACGCGCACAGGGCGTGGCAGGCAGACCCGCGAGCAGGCTGGTTCCACCTCCGCCCGCTGCGGCCCCCGCTGTCGCCGCCCGGCTTTGAAGGCAGCCATCAGGAATCCCCACCACGCAGGACAGAGTCCTGAGCGGACGGTGCACAGCGGGTTTAGTGTTTTCACAGAGAAACCGGATCCCCCCTACGCACCCAGCCCAAAGTCCGGCCCCAAGTCCCCAACACGGCTGTGGCCCTTGGGGGCCAAGTCCTTGAATACGGTGCGGCTGCGCAAGCCGGAAGCTCCGGGTTCGAGTCTTGCGGTTCAGGTGAGAACGCAGCTGCCCACGGGTCCAAGCTGCACTCCCCACTGTCCCTCATTGTGTCCTGGGGGCCGGTGGCAGTGGGGCGTCCAGGCCGCAGCTTGTCACTCACTCGGGGGCGGCGCCCGAGCAGCCGCAGCAGCCGGGCCGCCGCAGGGACCGCATGACGGCGCGCAGCGGCCCCCTGCAGCCCCCGACGGACAGGCCGTCCTCGCTGGCGGGCTCCCGCTGCAGCTGCTCGCACTGCATCTCCAGGTGCTTCTGGATGGCCACGCCGAGCACCTCGGGGTCCACCGCCGCCCCGTACACCTCCCACGTCATGCCCTCGGCATCCCACCGCACGTCCCGCACGGGGGATGCTGCCTCCTCCAGGCTGGACCCCAGGGTTACCTCCGGGAAGACATGCAGGGCCAGAGGGGCTTCCGGGGGCGGGCTGGTGGCCACCGCCTTGCAGGCCGCCACCGGAGCCGCCTGCACGCCGGCATCCTGGGAGGCCAACGCGGGGCCCACGTCGCTGGCGGCAGTCATGGTCCACACGTCCTTGGTCCTGGCGCCGGGCTCCATGGCTAGGCCACTGGGACCCCAGAGGTGTCCGCAGCAGTGCGCATGCCCAGCAAGCCCCCGGGGCAGCCTGCAGTGGAGCCTCACCCCGGGCTGCGCCTGCAGCCCCGACTCGCTCACCGATGCCACCAGTTTGGGAAATGCCAGGATCCCCGAGGCAGGCAGGGCGTGACGGCAGCCGCCGGCGCCCACCTCCCTCGTGCCACACAGCAGCGCTGCAGGGGGCAGGGCCTGGCCGGTGGCGGCCGCCGGCTGCCCAGGGGCTTTGGGCCCAGATTGGGCCCTGCTGCTGGGGGCAGGGCCTGCAGGCGGCCCCCACGCCTGGCTCACGCCCTGAGTCCGGGCTGAGTCAGAGGTCCCCACCGCCCTGGAGGCCGTCTCGTCCTCCAAGGAAACGGGGGCCCCTTCTGGGTCCGCAGGGGGCTGGCCGCCCTGGCCAGAAGTACTGCCGGGCTGCAGCAGGGGCCTGCGGGCGGGTGAGCCCCCCAGGGCCGAGCAGCTGAGGCTGGCCCTCCGTGCTCCGCCGTGCCCCCACGTCCGGGGAGCATGGACCAGGTCCGAGTGGCTCCTGTGCACGGCAGCAGCACCCGGGGCCTGCAGGTGGCACAGCTCCCAGCTGCCCATCGTGGCGGACACACCAGGCCGTGGCTGGGGGCTGAGGGCCCGGGCCGGCTCCGTGCTCCCAGCCCGGCGCCCCTCGTCGTCGTCGGGGAGCTGGGGACGGCCCTCCCCGGGCTGGGCCTGCCACACGGTGCTGCTGGCACTCTCGTGGAGCTCTGGCCTCTGCCCGCAGCCTTCGCCCCACAGGCTGGAGGAGCTCCAGGACAGCGGCTGCGGCCGGGGGCTCTGAGGGGCCTGGGCATCAGGCTCAGGGTGGCTGGTGCTCATGGCTGCCCTGAGGAGAGAGGGAGGGAGACGGGGTGAGGGGACGGCAGCCCCCCCGGCCGGGCTCTGCCGGGAGCTCACGCTGCGCTAGGCCCACGGTGGTGGGGGACAGCTGCAGTCCCAGCCTGGCAGGCAACTTCGGGGTGTAACTGGCCACTGATGCCTCCAATCAAGGCCACCTCACCTCACAGCAACGAGGATGGTGCTAAAACTACCTAATAACCGGAACCCAGCAAGGGCGGCTGGCCTTCCCGTCGGGTTCTAGAGAGACACCACCAGCTGGGGCTCTCCACTGGTGGGACTGTCCGGGGTCCGCGAGAGACCCAGGCTGCTGGGGCCTTGGGGTGCAGCCTGGGGCGTTGGGGTAGCTGCTCCGGGTCAGTCAGCACAGAAGCCCTGCTGCACTGACATCCGGTCCGGCTCCCTGGGGTCAGCAGCCCGGGCCCTGCCTCCCCTCCCCGGGACAGGCAGGGTCTCCTGGGTACAGAGCGGGGGCTGGTTGACTGGGGGGTGGGCCAGCAAGTAACAAAGGACCCTGCGAAGTGCCAGGCACCCCACCCTGTCCTCTCTGGCCTGGCTGAGCTGTCGTGTGTCTGTGGCAGCGGGAGGGCTCCCTGCCTCCACCCACGCCGCCCCTCCACACAGGCACGTGCCCACTCACTCCACAGCCATCACCTGGGCCTGCGGCTGGGCGATGCTGAGCTAAGGGGCATCTGGCTGCGCCCAAGGGAATGGTGGTCCAGGGGCGAGACGCCCCCCCAGGGAACACTCGGTGCCACCCCCAGACACCCCCCGCAGGAGGCAGAAACCTTTTCCTTCTTGCCCCCGGGCTCCTCCCCCCACCCCCTACACTCCCAGCCACGCAGACCCCCTGGGACTGCCCATCCACCCAGCTCAGGCCACCCCAGGGCCCCAACCTCAGCACCGCCCCCGCCCTGCCGGCTGGGCTGGCTCCATCTCTTGCTGAGCTCTCGGAGGCCTGCGTGGGGCCATCAGCTGACCACCGGCCTCCCCATCAGCCTGCAGTCCTGCAGACAGGCCTGAGACGGGCTCCCCCTCTCCAGCACCCGCCCGGCCACTCAGAGAATGGTACTGGACCCCTGACGGAGAGGATACACGAAGACAAGGATAAAGCCACGGAGGGAAGTGCCAGATGCCCAAGATGGGTCGTGGGGGGCGGGGCACGGTAGGCATTTGCAGGGCCGGAGCCAAGGATCACTCCGGTTGGGGAAGGGCCCAGAAGGCCTTTCTGGAGAACCTGCCATGGAAACTGGCCCTGGAGAGAAAGGAGAGGCACCGGGGGAAGCTGACAGGTATGTTTGGAGCCCACGCAGGGTGGTGGGCTGCGAGCTGGGCAGGTGCCCAAGGGGGCTGAGGGCAGTGGGGAGGGCAGGGGCCTGCACAAAGCTGGGAAGCTGGAAGACGGGGCCTCCCTGGGGCAGCTGGAGGGCTGCGGCAGGCGCAGCAGGCAGCTCCGGCAGTTTGGGCAATCCCAGGCCTGCCCTCCATGGCGGGACAGGTGAGGACTGCCAGAAAGTCCAGCAGCCCCGGCCAAGTGAGCAAGGCCACTGGGAAAGGGGATGCAGAGGGGCTCCCCAGCTCCCTGACGACAGACTCCTGGCTGGGCCCGGTGCTCAGGAGACAGAGCAGGTGGGCCTGGAGCCCAGCCCCAAGAGCCCAAGGCACGCTCGATCCAGGCCAACTTCGTGCGGGGCCGGAAAAGGCCTCCTCTGCGCTGTCCAGCAGGGCGGGCATGAGCCACTCGGGTGACCAAAGGAGGCTGAGAAACAGGGTTCTTCATTTATTGAAATGTGGGCCTTTAAAGTCCAGTGGCCCATGTGGCTAGCAGCTACCACCCTGGACCCTGCAGCCCTGGACAGAGCCCCAGGCTGGGCTGGGGCCCAGGGCGGGAAGGGAGCTGCAGGGGGCCCTCCCAGCAGGCAGGTGGGGGAGTGAGGGGAGCCAGGGGAGGGGCGGGAGGCCTCCAGCATCTGCAGGCGGGCTCCTGGCCAGGCCCCACCATGGCTCACAGGGGGTCTCAGGTCACTCCCTGGGGCTCGCTGGGCTTGAGTCTCCTCAGGCGACACCACCACCCTTCCCAGGGTAGGTGGGCTCGCTGAGCTCCCCCACGAGCCGCACGCAGCCTGGGGCCTGGCTGCCACCCCGCCCCTACTCTGTGCTCTGAGGAAATGCCCTGACCTCACGTCTAGAGAGAACGTGGAGGCCCCAGGCAGGCTCTGGGATGGCCAGGGCCAATGGACCCCCAGGGAAGCGAGGGGCTGGGTCGACAGGAACCCACCCCTGACCGCTGGCTCAGCCCACCAAGGAAGACCCAGCCCCAGGAGGCAGGCATCTGAGGCCCCCAGACTGCACGAGCGCAGGGGCTTAGGGCTCCAAGAAGATGCCCCCCAGACCTCAGTCCAGCTTCTCTCTGGGGGCATCCCCACTCTGGGGGGCGGGCAGCAGATCCTGGGCACTGAGGCTGACGGCCTGGGCTGCAACCCCAACCTGGGGCCTGGGGGGCACCCCAGCGGCGGCCTCACAGCCCGTCGTCACGTTGGCCTCCTCTTCTCCCATTGGCCCAATCCCAGCGGGATCGAGCAGCCTGCCTGGGAGCCGGTTCCCCAACCAGGTCCGTGTCCAGCCAAGGCTGGAGGCCTCTGAAATCCTGTCAGGGAGTCGGAGGGCCCCAGCCCACCTCTCAGCCCACGTTCCCACACAGCCGCAACCGGGCGGGCCTGGGAGGCCAGAGGGCCAGGAAGTGTCCCATCAGCTGCTCCGTGCGGCCTCACCAGGCGGGCCTGGGGGCGGTCAGGAAAGGAGGAGCAGCGAGAGGAAGGGGCCACCCAGAGCCTGCCCTCAAGGAGCCCGAAACCACGTACAGAAAGATGGGCATATAAACGGGAGAAGACAAAAAAGCCAAGGACACGCATGCTGATACTGATAAGATTTCCTGGGTCCTGGCCACCCACCGTGCACCAAGCACCTGCCGTGTCCAGGCCACCCACCACGGCACCTGCCACATCCCAGCCAGCCACTGTGCACCAGGCACCTGCTACATCCCAACCATCCACCATGCACCGGGCACCTGCCACGTCCAGGCCACCCACCACGGCACCTGCCACATCCCAGCCAGCCACTGTGCACCACGCACCTGCTACATCCCAACCATCCACCATGCACCGGGCACCTGCCATGTCCAGGCCACCCACCACGGCACCTGCCACATCCCAGCCAGCCACTGTGCACCACGCACCTGCTACATCCCAACCATCCACCATGCACCGGGCACCTGCCACGTCCAGGCCACCCACCACGGCACCTGCCACATCCCAGCCAGCCACTGTGCACCACGCACCTGCTACATCCCAACCATCCACCATGCACCGGGCACCTGCCACGTCCAGGCCACCCACCACGGCACCTGCCACATCCCAGCCAGCCACTGTGCACCAGGCACCTGCTACATCCCAACCATCCACCATGCACCGGGCACCTGCCACGTCCAGGCCACCCACCACGGCACCTGCCACATCCCAGCCAGCCACTGTGCACCACGCACCTGCTACATCCCAACCATCCACCATGCACCGGGCACCTGCCACGTCCAGGCCACCCACCACGGCACCTGCCACATCCCAGCCAGCCACTGTGCACCAGGCACCTGCTACATCCCAACCATCCACCATGCACCGGGCACCTGCCGTGTCCAGGCCACCCACCACGGCACCTGCCACATCCCAGCCAGCCACTGTGCACCAGGCACCTGCTACATCCCAACCATCCACCATGCACCGGGCACCTGCCGTGTCCAGGCCACCCACCACGGCACCTGCCACATCCCAGCCAGCCACTGTGCACCACGCACCTGCTACATCCCAACCATCTACCATGCACCGGGCACCTGCCGTGTCCAGGCCACCCACCACGGCACCTGCCACATCCCAGCCAGCCACTGTGCACCACGCACCTGCTACATCCCAACCATCTACCATGCACCGGGCACCTGCCATGTCCAGGCCACCCACCACGGCACCTGCCACATCCCAGCCAGCCACTGTGCACCACGCACCTGCTACATCCCAACCATCCACCATGCACCGGGCACCTGCCACGTCCAGGCCACCCACCACGGCACCTGCCACATCCCAGCCAGCCACTGTGCACCAGGCACCTGCTACATCCCAACCATCCACCATGCACCGGGCACCTGCCACGTCCAGGCCACCCACTGTGGGCCAGGCACCCATCATGTCCCAACCATCCACCATGGGCCAGATACCTGCCACATCCTGGCCACCCACTGTGCACTAGGCACCTGCCACATCCTTCCATGCTCTGTCTCATTTAATTGTCAGAGCAACCCCATGACACACACCACCATCCCCATTTCACAGACAAGGAAGCCTAAGCTCAGAGAGGTTTAGCGTTTTGCCCAAGAGCACACATCTGGTGAGTAGCTAAGCCAGGACTCAAAGCCGGGAGTGCTGAGGTTCTCTGTACCTCCTGGGGCCCAGGCGGCCCTGCATCCTAGCAGCTACCACCCTTCACTGTAATCGCCTCCCCACTTACCGTTGCCCCTGGCTCAATTGGAGTCCCAGCCCCTGGCACCTGTGCGGGGCTCACGACATGCCAGCTGAACCAGCAAAGAGTAGCAACACCAGCTGGGCCCCCGGCCCCCCCGCCAGCCCTTCCTGCTTCTCGCCGCGGCAGAGTTGCTTAGGAGCCTCGCAGCTTCTTCGGCTGTCGGGACTCAGGAGGGCAGGAGAAGCACCTGCGCTGGCTGGGAGGCTGTGGTCACTGACGGCCCCTGGCGGGCAGCCAACCCCATCACAGGTCCAAGACGCTAAGGGGGCCACCTGGACAGCCCAGTCAGCCTCTGAGGGTCTCCCTGCCCCTCCTGAGGAGTCGGGGAGGGAGGCTGGGCCCCCCTAACAGACTAGTGCAGCCATCACCCAGGGGACTCACTGTGCCCAGAGGTTCCCTCCCCCACCTGCCTTTACAAGGGACAGGGACAAAACCGAGGCCTAGGCAGCTCAGAAACTTGTCCAAGAACCCACAGCCGATCCAGAACCTGGCCGAAGTGGCCAATCCAGGACCCCACCAGGGCCTTCCAAGTCCAGAGGGAGGACGGGGCCCCAGGGGACCTCACTGAGGCTCGCCCCAGGGAGCGAGCCCTCCCAGGGAGCCGCACGGAGCCGAGGGAGCTTGGGCTGAAGGGTCTCGTTCTAGTCCCGACTCCCCCTTCCTGCCTGTGTGCCCGCAGGCTGCTCCTCCGACCTCTGTGGGCTTCGCTTCCCCAATCTGCAACCCAAAAGCAAGTCAGGGTGATTGCGAAGACGGAAGAGGGTGCTGCGTGAGTGTCTGTGGTAGCATCTGCTAATGATGACCTTCTGTCCCCGTCCCCCCGAAGAGTGGCTGGAGCTCAGTGTGCCAAAGCGAGGGCTGTGGGCAGAGAGACCCTTTGCAGGAAGCCATCAAGACACCTAGCGTTTAGCCTGGTCTTTCTTCCCAACCTGCTCAAGGAACCTGGGAAGACATTTTAGCTCAAGATAAAAGGCAGGTACATGGAGATATCCAAGACCCCTACTGCACTGTGGATGAGACCTTAATCTTAAGTGCAGCTTCTCTCTCCTGCCCCATCTGGTGCCACAGTTGCAATGGCTGTGGCCAATGCCCTGTGGCCAGTGCCCCAAGGCGAGTGCCGGTTCTCCTGCGGCCTCAGGTTTGTCAGCAACTGGAGAAGCAACCAGCATCACATGCCGCAGACAGCCAACGTCATTTTGAGTAACAGCCCCCAACGCTGCAGAAACTTCCAGACTCGCCCAACCAGAGACCGCTGGAGTTGACTTGGTCAGAGATTCCAATGCCAGTTGTGTGGCCCCAGCGGAGGAGCCCAGTACAGGGGTGTTCCCAGGGGGACACCCAAGGCCACCCCCAGGCAGCTCCGTCTACGACAGCACACGTGTGGCCTCCTCCTACGTGTCCTCTTGTCAAGCGGCAGACTTTGGGGAGACGACTTCTGCTTCCCAAAACCCAAAACCAAAACAGGAAAGGCAGGAGGGGGACTTAGTCAAATGGGCCTTACCCTTTAGGGTCCAGGAAGGATACGCACCCCACAAATCCCTCATGGCAGCTGCTGGCCAGGCAATAGGGGCCTGACAGAACCGCCCAGGGCCAAAGTTGGGCAATGCAGCTGGGAGGATTCCCGAGAAACTGAGGCAGGAGTGTTTGGAGGAGACGAAACTTGCCCTGTCACAGAGAGGATGAAGGGGTCTTAAGTCAATGTGCCAGGGTCACAGGCTGCGCCACAAAGGTTTCTGGGACTGCCATGGGGCAAGTGGTCCCAAGGACCCCACTGGGGTCCTCTGAAAGAGGCCCAGACCCCCAACAGCCCTGGAGCATGCTCCCCTGGGGAAGACTTGCCCCAGAGTTCCCTGGCGACGCCAGGGTGGCGAAGGGAAGCCCCGAAGCAGCCCGGGTGTCCACGTCCTACCTGCTGTCTCACAGGCACCCAGGCCCAGCTTGGGCGCCCGCCCCACCGCGGACCCACCAGAGGCCGACGCACCGGCGCCGTTCGTGGTGGAGCCGGCACGAATCGGCGTCTACACACGCTGCGCTCTGCACGCCCAGCGCACAGGCCGCCGCTGGCCGCAGGCCTGAGAGCACCACAGGGCCGCCAGGCCTCGCCCCTTTCCCACCCTCGACACAAGCCCACCGGACTCCGGAGGAGACCACACGGGCCCCCCAAACTGGCCTACAGACCCTTCCTGCGGCAAAAGGCAGTGGCTGAAGGCAGAGGGAGCAGCGTGGACCAGGGCTAGGAAGGGACAGGAGGGAGAGGAGAAGGGCGGTGGGGGGTCGGGGGGAGGGCTGGGGGCGCGGAGAGCGGGCAAGCCGGGATGGAGCGAGGAGGCGGGCCCGGGAGGAGGGCTGGGAAATGGGAGGGTGGGCAGTGCAGAGGTGGGAGGGGGCCTGGGAGGAGGGGCGCCCCGGCCGGAGGCGGCGGCCGGGCTGCGGGGGGCTGCGCGCGGCGGGCGGAGAGGAGTGGGGTTCCGGGGCGCAGGAGGGGGCGGCGCTGCCCACCCCCGCCCGCCGCGCGCAGCCGGCCTCTCACCCGCTCGCCGCCCCGCGCCCCGGCGACAGCGCGGCTCCAGCGGCCGCCACAGGTGCCCCCGCGCCGCGGCCCAAGATGGAGCCGGAGCCCGGCCCGGCCTGGGCCCGAGACGCCGCCTCCCGCCGTCCGCCCGGCCCGCCAGGCCCGCGCAGGGGAGGGATCGACTGGCCGGAGGGGCCACGAGGGGCCGCGGCGGGCAGGGCGAGCGGGGGCGGCGCGGCGCACCTGGCCCGCCCCGCCGGCCCCGCCCCCGGCCCCGCCCCCAGGCCCGCAGTTCCGCCCTCAACCCCGCCTCCGCCGGCTCCGTCCCCGCCGGCCCCGCCCCCAGCCCGCGGCTCCGCCCCCAGCCCCGCCCCTGCCCCGCCCCCAGGCCCGCAGTTCCGCCCTCAACCCCGCCTCCGCCGGCTCCGCCCCCGCCGGCCCCGCCCCCGGCCCGCGGCCCCGCCCCCGGTCCCGTCCCGCCGGCCCCGCCCCCGGCCCGCGGCCCCGCCCCCAGCCCCGCCCCGCAGGCTCCGCCCGAGCGCCGGCTCCGCCCCCGCCGGCCCCGCCCCCAGCCCCGCCCCACAGGCTCCGCCCGAGCGCCGGCTCCGCCCCCAGGCCCGCAGTTCCGCCCTCAACCCCGCCTCCGCCGGCTCCGCCCCCGCTGGCCCCGCCCCCGGCCCGCGGCCCCGCCCCCAGCCCCGCCCCGCAGGCTCCGCCCGAGCGCCGGCTCCGCCCCGCCGGCCCCGCCCCCGGCCCCGCCCCCAGGCCCGCAGTTCCGCCCTCAACCCCGCCTCCGCCGGCTCCGGCCCGGCCCGCGGCCCCGCCCCAGCCCCGCCCCGCAGGCTCCGCCCGAGCGCCGGCTCCGCCCCCAGGCCCGCCTCCGCCGGCCCCGCCCCAGGTCCGCCCCGCCAGCCCCGCCCCGCCGGCTCCGCCCCTGCCCGCGGCCCCGCCCCCGGCCCTGCCCCCCAGCCCGGCTCGGCCCCGCCCCCTGCCCCGCCCCTGGCCCGCGGCCCCGGCCCCGCGGTCCCGCCCCCAGCCCCGCCCCCTCCGGCTCCGCCCCCAGGCCCCGGCCCCGCCCCCACGGCGCTCCGGCTTTCGGGCGCAAGCGCCACCGAGCCCCGGGGTCGCCGGCCTGCCCCGCCCTCCCCAAGGCGCTCATCTTCCTCGATCCGACCCCAAAGTCTCGCGTCTTAATCGGCTCGTCTCCCCACCCTCTCCCAGCCCCCCAAAACCCTCTTCCTCTCCACCTGCCCCCACGGCCCGGATCCCCGCCCCGCGCCCCTGCCCCTCTCGCGTACCTCTTCCCCACGGCCCCTGGCCCGGCCCCCGAGATGCTCCCGCTCCGCCCCCGCCTCCGCCCCCTTTCCCCCAGGAACCGCCCCTTCGAGTCCCTTGCGGGCCCCCGCTCCCTCCGGGCTTCCCAGCCCTGCCCCCACAGGCCCCCCTTCCCCAAGCCCTGGACCCCGCATTCCCGTCCTCTCAGCTCGGCCCTCAGGACCGCGCAGCCCGACCCCGTCCTCTGGGCTCCGCCCCACGGCCCCACGCGCTCCCGAGAAGGTCCCCAGGGCCCCAGCCCGCCCCCGAAGGCCCCACGCGCCCCCTCCTTCCCCGGCCCACGCCCCTCTCCCCGCCCTTGCCCCCCACCCAGCTCGGAGCCGTCAGTCTTCCCGGGCGCAAGCCCCACCTGCTCCCTAAACGCCCTCGGCGGGCGCGCGCCGGGGCTGCGCGGGGGTGAGCCGACCCCACCCAAGCCCGCACCCGGTCCCCGCCCGCGTACGCTGCCCGCCCTGCGACGCGGGGAGTCGGTCCGGTGCTGGGAACGCCCGGCGCGCCCCGCGAGGCTCAGGACTGGGCGCCGGCTCGCTCCGCTGTCCCCACAGCCCCAGCTCGGCCGGCCGGGCTGGGGGCGCACAGACGCGCGGCGGGCGGCGCCCCGTCCAGGACCGCCTAGAGCCCCTTCCGCCCTCGCGGGGCTCTGTCCCCACGACCCTCCCAAGGCCTCGCGGTAAGGGGAGCCTGCCCTGGCTGGGGGTCCCGGCCTCGGAGGGGCGCGTCCCATGTCGGCCCCCTCCGCCGCCCCCTCCCCCGGGCTCCCCGGTTCACTTGTCCTTGCTCCGAGCCCACGCCTTCTCTGCCCCTCTCACAGTTTGGGGGGATCTTGACCCTAGCCTCACCTCGCAGACCTCTCCCAGCCCTGCGCTCCCGCCAGCACGGAGCATAGGTGGTCTGCGAGGCGCAGAGGGGAATGCCAGGGCACAGGTGTGCCCCCTTCACTCCCCGGCCCGCAGCGGCGAGGGGCTCCTGGGGTCTTGCCGAGCCTACGGTCCCTGCCTGCGTTGTCCCTTGTCAGACTCTCAAGAAGCCAGGGAGATGCCCCGTACCTCCGCCCTTCCCACAGCACTCGGCCCTGCGCTCCGCCCCCCTCGGCCTCTCCCGGGGCTGGGGCCCCCCCACAGTCTTGACAGTGGCTCCTGACGACAGCACTGCTGTGACCTGAGATTCCCACTGAGGGCCAGGAAGCCTTGGCCCTGACTTCTCTGCCTGACCCCCTCCTGCCCTTGCCCAGGAATGGGGCAGCCCCTCTTTGGACATCTAAGGATTCCTTTTCATTTTGCCTTTGCAGGGAGGTCCGTTGAGTCCCAAGAAAGGATGAGCTACTCAGGTTACACTGAGAGTTGGTGCTGGATGACCAAGGGTTCGAATCTAGGACGCCCCGCTCCCGGGCATCCCCAGAACCTCCTAGAATCTCACCGCCTGTCTCAGGGAAGCCTCCCTGGACCTGGGCCAGCAGACACGGCCTGGCTGGACCCTGCCACCGGAATCTCCAAGCATCTCCTTGGCCTTGGTCCCTCGTCTGGCTGCTCCCCTTCTTCTAGTCATGGCCTCCTCTGCTGGCCACAGCAGCTGCCCAGAGAGAGCCCGGAGGGGACTCAGAGCAACACGACTGCTGATCTGTACCCCTCGCCACTCCACGCTCTGCAAGCCCACTCCCACTTAAAACTGTTCCTCCTTCTGGGTGTCAGTTTCCTCATCTACAACGTGGCAGCAGTGATTCCATCTACCTAGAGGCTAGGGTGAGAAGCAGCCTTGTGAGTGTGCCCTGGGAGATGGCATCGCTGCCGTTGACCACTTGATCAAAGCGCTCTCCAGCTGCTCCCGTGTCAGGCTCTGGGATACAAGCTAGGACTGCCTGGTGGGGTGCGGGTGGGTAGGTGGGGACCCGCCATTTCCTGAGACCTGAACCCTGGCAGAAGAGGGGCCAGTGTAGAGCGCTTGGGAGTTCAGTTGGGGTGCACTGGGATGTCTGCCAGCCCAGGTGGGGAGGCAGGAGGTACAGGAAGGCCTGGAGTTCTCCCGGGGTCTGGGTGCCACGGGCACAGGGTGGCCCCTGAGGTCACAGGAGTGGGTGAGTGAACATAGAGAAGAGGGCCCGGGACCCGCTATGAGAAACCAGGTGGCGAAAGGCTGGAACCAGAACATCAGGGTGCACGGGGGGAGGGGAGGACTGGAGGCAAAGCCCCCGCGCAGGCTGAAGGGCGGTCTGGAGGGGAGAACTGTGACAGTGCCTGTGTAGACAACTCTTAAGTGTAGGCATAGAACGTGTCCTTTGGAAAGGGATGTGCGCGATCAAAAGAGGTCTTTTTTGGTTTTACTTCTGTTTTCTGTTTAAGACAGTGTATCGTGGAGATTCCCTTGATTTCAAGCAACAGAAAACAACTCTGGAGAAGTTATGCAATCAGAGGATTTGCTGGAAAACTGCAGGGAGCTCACGGAATCAAAGCAAATGCTGGAGAACTAAGTTTGGTTCTGCAAACCAGGTGAGCCCAGATCTGTCACCGCCCCCCCCACCCCCCGGGAAGGAAGGATTCCAGGCGTTTTTCCTTCGTGTGGCTCTCAGCTCAGGATTCGAAATCCCAGGAGCACAAGATCCCGTTTGGCAGTGCTTTGGTCACGTGCCACTGTCCTTGGAGGGTTGGAGCAAGACCCCAGCAGGTACAGCTCTAAGAGCACCTTCCTTTCTCGGTGGGCGGGCAGGCCCCTTGGTCCGCTGCCTGGCTCGGACTGTGCACAATGGGATAGACGTTTTTCCCCAGAAGGAGGATTGGAGGCTGGACAGCCAGAGAAAGACAATATCCACTATGTACTGTAATAAATTGAGCATATATGACAACTGAGGGGAGGACGGAGAGAGGGGAGCAGATGGAGATACAGGAGAGAATGGGAATTCCTGCAGGCATAAGGTCCCCAGTGGGCTGAGAGCCAGAGCGTGTCAGACTGGAGTTGGGGTGGCTTTTCTAAGAGGTAGGAGGGTAAGAAGAAACGATGGTGGTGGTACACAGGTAGGTTAGTAGGTTTGGAAATTGAGGGAGTGCTTGTTTGATGGTTTCTGTGTTCAAAGTGAAATAAAAGCCAAGGTCATGTGTTGAGATGGAAAGGTTGGAGGGGCAAGGAGAGTAGAGGAGGTTTGAAAAGGTCATTGCAGGCAGTGGATGAGCCAGTTGGGCAAAGAAATGGAGCAGAAGATTGCCAGGCAACACGGAAGGCCCCTTCAAGGCTGTGACCATCAATAATATCCACCAGAAAAACTCTTCATTGAAGAAAACCAAGTTTTATTCAGGTATCTCAATTGCAAAGAGAGGAAAGTGACTCCAACTTTAAGAAGCTCTTTGACTCATCTCGCTTAGCTAACTTACAGAATGAGCCAGTTCCCCATTCCACCAGTGACAGTGGTGACCACGCCACAGCCTTCTGGATGCTGATGGCATCTCCAGGACATGGCCCACCTCTGCTCTCACCAGTGGGGTTCTTAGCTTACCAAGAGTCTGCTGAGTGTGTGCTCAAATTCCTTTATTCCAACCATAGATGCAGTTGAAATTATGCAATTAAACAAAGCACAAACTGATGGAATATAGGTGTGAGAAGAAAGTTTTGTTCCTGTGAAACCCAGGTTAAATCCTTCAGAAAGTGAGTCACAAAAACTGCTGTCAGTCAAGTATGGGAAAAGCAACTAAAAGAGAATAGTAGAAAAGTCATAGCAAATCTAGAAAAATTCTGAATCGGACTGCTTCCCAACTGCCTTAAAATTAACTGACTTGTCTATCAGCCAGTCATCGATTAGACATGAATGCTGGGTAAAGGGCTCATTTTATAGTTTATGCAGATAAGAGAGTTTGGGCTTTGCTCAAGCCAAAGGCTCAGATGACATGGGTGGGCGCTGTCTTTCTCCCTCCACCCCTCCAATTCCCTCTGGGTTAGATGCATATTATTCAGGCTTTCTGCTCTTGGAAGAGAAGGTGGCTGGAACCCCAAATCTTTATTCTCACTTCTCTGGATCTAAAAAGTACGAGGGACCCTTTCACTCCCAGTCCAAAGCAAATCTTAGAGAAGATTCTAACTGGTCCTGCTTCAGCATCCTGGAACTAATTACTGTGGCCAGAGAGAGAGAGAGCTCTTGGGTTAATCAGCCTGTGTCGTGTGCGCTTCCTGGGGGCAAGGCAGCCACTGTGACTGACAGCCCCTCTGGGATCTGAGAGGGGAGGAATTGTTGTTCCCCAAAGGAAGGGCAAGATGCTGTTACCAGACTAAGGGCAGAGTGATGCTGAGCTGGCCCAAATCCCAGATGGCCACTGGAGGCAGCATCAGCCCAGGCTCAGGAAAGGGAACCCTGAGAGCTGGAACATGTCTGTGTGTCCTCCATGCTTAAGGAGGGGAGAGCTTTGACTGAGTCAAACGGTATCCATTTTTCAGACAAAAATAAATAAATAAATAATTATATATATATATATATATATCCCTAGAGCATAAGAGACCACACTAGCCTTAAATTAAGATCCATGAGCAAAAGGGCTGTGTCTTTTTGTTAAACAGTGAATCCCCACAGCCTAGCATATAAACAAGGATGGATGGATGGATGGATGGGTAGATGAATGGAAGGATCGCTGGATGGGCAGATGAATGGATGAAAGAAAGGAAGGAAGGATGAATGGATGAGTGGATGGATGGACGGTGGTGGACAGATGAATGGAAGGAAGGAAGGATGAATGGATGGATGGTGGATGGAAGGATGGACGGATGGATGGTGGATGGTTAGAAGGAAGGAAGAATGGATGGAAGGATGGATAGAAGGATGGATGGATGGATGGATGGATGGTGAGTGGAGGGTAGGTTATTCAGGGAAATGGACTTGGCCCAGTGGTTAGGGTGTCTGTCTACCACATGGGAGGTCCACGGTTCAAACCCCGGGCCTCCTTGACCCGTGTGGAGTTGGCCCATGAGCAGTGCTGATGTGCAGAAGGAGTGCCCTGCCACGCAGGGGTGTCCCCCACATAGGGGCACCCCACGCACAAGGAGTGTGCCCCGTAGGGAGAGCCGCCCAGTGCGAAAGAAAGTGCAGCCTGCCCAGGAATGGTGCCGCCCACACGGAGAGCTGACACAGCAAGATGACGCAACAAAAAGAAACACAGATTCCCGGTGCAGCTCATAAGGATAGAAGCAGTCACAGAAGAACACACAGCAAATGGACACAGAGAGCAGACAACTGGGGGGGGGAGGGGAGAGAAATAAATAAAAAATCTTAAAAAAAAAAAAAAGTAGGTTATTCAGGAAAACATCTCTGTTCAGTTCCACACACATTTCCCTGAGTCCCTAGCTATGACCTGGGACTGGGCTAACTCAGACAGGCCTCGACCTCAAGACCCAAGTGATGGGAGAGGGAGGGAAGGTGATGGCAGACGTAAAAGACAATTAGATCACAGCAACTGAATTAACCACAAGGCACTGGGGGAGCCCAAAGGAGAGGCCCTGGAGTAGACGTCAGCTGCTTGTTGAGTCCCCCAGAATCCATCCCCATTCCATTTGGGGGATCAGCCCAAGGCAGAGACTGCTCATTGCCTCTCGATACTTAACCTCGCCTCCTGTGGCAGAAGAACCTCTTCAGCTGAGAACTTGGCTATGCTGAAGGAGGACCGCATTTCCCAGGTTTGCAGGGCAAGGCAGGCATGCCACGCCACCGAGCTCCGGCCAGCGAGATGCGGGCAGAAGTGAAGCGTGCGACTTCTCGGTTGTGCCCTTAAAGGGATGAGCCGCACCCTTTCCCTTCCCTGCACCCTGGCCAGAATGAAGTCACAGCGTTAGGCTAGTTTGTGCCGTTCAGAGAAAGAGAAGACTCTGGGGGTGTCCCAGCGTTGCGGGGTTCCCGTGGCAGCCCTGGGTTACGTGTGACCTGGTTTTAGCAGAAAGGGAAATTAACCTCTGTGGAAGCCACTCTTTGGGGAGAGGGCTCTTTTCCAGAAGTGAAGCCTATATTATACTAACTAATATGGAAGTTTCTACCTAGAAGAAACGTGCTGCAGATAACAGACCTTAAAATGGGTTCTAAATCTATCGTTTCGGCAGGCTGGAAAGGGCAACTCTTGCTATGCCACGGTAAGGCGGCTGATAAACAGATTCCTGCAACACCTTGGAAGGTCATCTGCAGCTCCACCCTGGGAGCTGAAGTTTTTAATGTTGGTGTGTACCGGCTGTTTCTTGCCACTCTCAACAAAGTCCTTCCCAAGCCAGAAGAATTCAGAGCCCGCCAGGACGCAGGCAGATATGGATGAGAATACAGCAGTGCTGACGAGGTTCTCTTTGCCTTTGGCCTGCAACCTAAGCTGAAAAGTTTCTCAGGGTTGAAAACTCCACTTGCTTTCTATGCTGCAATTTGAAGCAGATGTAGGAGATGTTTCTGAAGAAGTAGTAGCAGCGGGAGACGAGACCGTGAGTGCTGTCCTCTCCCAGGCACTTGAAGGGTTCCCAGTCTGGCAATGAGATCCAGCTCAGTGGAAAATACCAGAACAAAGACCTGTGCTCCAATCCAAGCTGAGGGTTTGGGCTGGTTTCCAGTTGAGAGGGAGGTGACTGGATGGAGGACAGCGGCTGGTGAATCAACAGCCAGACTGTTTAGGTTTAAATACTATGTTACTTGGAAATTACTGGAAGCAAATAGGCAGAATGTCAACTGAGATTTGAGGAACATGTGTTACCTAAGAAACCACAAGCCTGGCTGGCATGAGCCTGCATTTTTTGACTCCTTAACTCACCCCCTGGCCACAAACCTGCAGCAGTAGGAAATGGGCTGCAAAAGCTGGGCAGACCCCAGAAGGCTATACCTTTTGATGCCGCTTCAGATGTGGCCGTGAAAGACAGTGGGAAAAGAGGAGACCAAGGGGACTGTCCCAGAGGACAGTCCTGGAGAGAGGGGCTGTCATCCAGAGAGTTTACTCCTCCCTGGGAATCTTCACTCTCTGCCCATCAGGATTTGATAACTGCAGGTAGCCCGTGGAGATGTGGGTGTCCCGTTTTTCCTTCCGCTGTTGTGTATTGGGTGTGATGAGGCAGATAGCTTGCCTATGCGTTTATAGGGTCCTGGCCCACCATGAGCCACCTCCAGGCCTGACGCTGCACACTCTCTGTCCCTGAGATCCCAGGCACCGAGTGGAACTCTGGGGTTGTCCCCTCTGGGAAGAGGACGTTCTATGTGTTGAAAGAAGGTGGACACCAGACATATGACTGACCACAGGGACAGATGGAGACTGGGACTGCCAACTGTCCCTTAATATCCATCATCTCCTTCTATAGTTAAAGAACCCCTGCTTTTTACCTAGGGACATGGAAATCCAGAAAAAAAGAAAAAACCATATTTCCTTCTCTCCCTTGAAGCTAGTGTGGCCAGGTGCCTGACAGTAGATTGGGAATGGGGTGAGGTTGTGGTCTCCTCTCTCCCTTCTCTTTTCCACAGGTTGGATTCTGAGCGTGCTGGAGAAACATCTCACACCACACAGATAAACACACCAAGGGAGAGGGAGGCACCCAGATAGGAAAACCTGGGCTCCCAGGCTGCTTGCCTGCAGCAGGTAAGAGAGAAAGAACTTCTAGCTTGCTTAAGCCAGTCTTATTTGATGTCTCTCTGGCAGCAGTTTGACCTATGCCCTAAAAATTACCCACCCTTTCCCTTCTTCTCCACCCAGGTGCTTTGGGAGACTCACATGACCAGGCCTAAGCCAATCACTGCGCCCATTGCCGGGGCCCCAGAGGGGTCGGGACGCTGCATCTGGAGCCAGTGGTGTGCAGGGAAGACTTCCTCTGGGAGTCGGAGGCAGAAGCCTGCTCTCCTCCCTAAGGGGATGTGGGAGCCTGAAGCTGCTGCGACCGTCCTACACAAAGCCTGGGGGGTGGAGAGAAGCCCGTCCTGAGTGCAGTGTTCACACCCATGGTTTGTGCCCCCTTAAAGCCGAGGCTGGGGAGCGGATGTGGCTCAAGCAATTGGGTGCCTGCCTCCCACATGGGAGGTCCCAGGTTCAGTTTCTGGTGCCTCCTAAAGAAGACAAGCAGATGCCACAATAAGCAGACGCCATGTCGCGCAGACACCGCAACCAACAGATGCAGTCGCCTCAGTGAGCAGACACAACGAGCAGACGCCACAGCCGGCAGAGGACACAACCAGCAGAGGACCCAACCAGCAGGGAGCGGAAGCGGCTCAAGGGGCTGGGCACTCGTCGCCCAGGTGGAAGGTCCCGGGTTTGGTTCCCGGTGCGTCCTGAAGAAGACAAGCAGACAAAGGAGTCATCTCGGGGGTGGGTGTAGGGGATACATTTTTTTTTTTAATAAAGTACATTTTTAAAAAGCCGAGGCTGGTCTCATCCCTTGACTTCTCAATTAAGTGAGCCAATACGCTCCCTTTCCATTTCAGCTGCTTTGGGTTCGATGCCTGTCTCTTGCTCCCCAACAGGTCCTCAGCCCTGGGTCCTCTGCCAATCCTTGAGTCTTGAGGAGGCCATGAGTGGAGTCAGTCGAGACCCCCGCAGCAACACGCTTGGGGGAATGTTTATTATAAGAATGTGAAAGGATTTGAACCTGATTTGGGATTTGGAAAGCCGGGGAACAGGCGAGGCAGCTCCAGGCATGCACAGCTCCACCTCTCTGGTCCTGCCGCTGCCGGGCGCTTCCTACCAGCTAGCGCCCCCTTCTGACACAAATTCTGCTGCTTCTAAACTCCAAGGTCCCAGCTTCTCCTTGTGGCTTTTTTTTTAAAGGAGAAGTGAGTTTACGGAATAGTCACACATCAGGTATAAACTACAGGGTTCCCATACACGACCCCACCAACGACACCTTGCCTTGGTGTGGAATATTTGTTGCAATTGATGATAGCGCTTTTTAAAATAATTGTGCTATTTTTTTAAACAGTAGTAGCCAACATTTATTGAGACATTCTATTTTCTAAGCACCATGTAAAGCGATTTACCTGGATTATCTCGTTTAAAACACCCAAATCACAGGTCTCTGAAATATGTCCTGTTTTTTCAAATTTTTTTAAAATTAGAGAACTTGTAGGTTTACATAGAAAGCAGGTAAAAAAGTACAGCATTCCAGATGCAACAAGCAGATGTAACGAGCAGACATAATGAGCAGCGCAATGAACAGGGAGCAGATGTGGCTCAAACGATTGGGTACGCACCTCCCACATGCAAGGTCCCCGGTTTGGTTTCCAGTGGTTCCCAAAGAAGACAAGCAGACACAGAGTGGAAACAATAAGCAGACAGACGAGGGAGAAAAAAAATAAAGCATTCCCATAACCCCCCCCATTGTTGACACTTTGCATTAGTGTGCCACCTTTGTTACAATTGATAAAAGAATATTTAAAATAGTACTGTTAACCATCATCTATAGTTTATGTTAGGTATATTTTTCCCATAGACGGCTCTATTAGTAACACCTTGTAGTAGTGTCATACATTTGTTATAGTTCACAAAAGAATATTCTTATACTTGTACTATGAACTATAGTCCATTGTCTGCAGTCAGGTTCACTGTGTTGTACAGTCCTAGGTTTTATCTTTTAATCTTTACTCTAGCAACATATCCTCGTGGAATCTTTCTTGTGTCTGAATGCAACGGTTTGCTCGGTCGGTAGAGGTGGGGTCTGGCTGCGGACGAGGGGTCGGTCCAGCTTAGGATGAGGGGTCGGTCCCACTTGGGACGAGGGGTCCGTCCCACTTGGGACGAGCGGTCGGTCCGGCAGCAGACGAGGGGTCGGTCTCACAGGGGTTGCGCGGTTCGGCTGACGGGGTCGCCCGGCGAAGCCAGCGACAAAGGGGTCATCCGGAGAAGCAGGCGACGAACTGGGGACAAGGGAGGCCAGGCCCTTGTCGGGGGCTCTCAGGACTGGAGGGCGCACGGCAGAAGAACTACCGCGGAGACAAGGTAAACACGCAAGTCCACTTTACTGAGGGAGAGGCAACAGTTTTATAGGGGCTGGGGAAGGCTGATTGGTCGAAGCCACGCCCTGTTCTGATTGGTTGCCGGCGAAAGGTCAGTGGGCGGTACTGGACGGGGGAGGGGTGGTGGGTAGGGATTGGCTGTCGCTGTTGCTGGGGGAAGGGGCAGGGTTTAGGGATTGGTGGCTGCTGTTGCTGGGGTGGAGGGCAGACTTGAGTTTCCCGCCCACGCCTGGCTGTTGCTGCTGTCGGGGGAAGGGAAAAGGGCAGACTGGATTTTTCCGCCCACGCCTGGCTGTTGCTGCTGTCGGGGGAGGGGAAAAGGGCAGACTGGAATTTTCCGCCCTGCTCCTGCGCAGGGAGAAGGAAGAAGAAGGGTGCTGCCCCACAGGCATCGTGTGGCGCCATCCGGGAGGAGGGGCGACCGCGGAAGCATGGCTGCCGAGAAGGGGAGACCCGAGGGCACTCTGCGCCCATGCCGAGCTCCCTTCAAGGGTGGCGGTGGGCCCGACCAACCACCCTATTATGGGGGCAGCGGTTTGGAATAGGCCTACCGCAGCCGCCGCCCCTCGCCAGGCCAGCAAACCACACTTCAGCCCGAGGGGTGACCACATCTGAATATGTGTGTGTGCAGTAAAATACACACAACATAAAACTTAAACCACATTAGCCATCCTAAAGTGTACAATTCAGTGGCGTTAAGGACATCCGCGATGTGTGCAGCCATCAGCGCTTTCTAGCCCCAGAACTCAAGCACCTCCTGATGCATTTCCAAGCTTTCCACCCCTGCCCTGTTTCCCACTATTAACTAAAAAAAGAGGGATCCGATAGACCCGTCCCCTGTAACACTAGCGGAAAGCTCGCACGTGCCAGCCAGCCGGTGGAGCCATCCCCTGGGCCAGGTGCCCCTTGTCCAGTGACCCAGGTGTGGTCGCCCACGGGCTGCCCCCTCCGCCCGGCTGTGGGCATGGCAGGCCCCTGCTGCCTTGCCTGGTGCGGCTACCCAGCCCGTATGCTCTGGAATTCAAGAGGCAGAACTCCTTCTCGGAGTGGCTTGAGCACAAAGGGGACTTTGGCTCTTCTGAGTGAAGAGTCCAAGGTAATTAGACTTGGCTGACGAAGTGACAATTCAGAAAGGCCCTGCCCTGGTCCCTGACTTAGGCTCTCTTTCAAGAGGTGGCCTGGGCCGGTCAAGAGCTGGGTGCGAAACCCAGCTCGGCCCCTCCCTAGCCAAGTGGCCTTTGGCAACTCAGCCCTGGCGAGCGCCACTTTCCACCTCTGCAAAACGGGGCAGTGGCCTGGCCGGCTTGCCCGCCCCCATTCATCTCCTGCCTTGGCTACCGACTAGTCATGACTCTTCATTGCAAGCAGCAGAAACCATCTCACACTGGCTGACGGGGAGAAAAGAAGGTGATTGATTGCTGCGTCCAGAGGCTGACGGGCTGTCAGCACAGCGGTGCCCGGCTCAGGCGACGGCAGCTGGTCTTACTCCACCTCCCGGTGCTGCTCTGTGCTCCATGCTGACTCTGGCTCCACGTGGGCCCCCAACTGCTGCAGACTTACCTCCTTCCGCTCAGCAACTCCTGCAACAAAACAAAGCGGCAGACCCTCTCTTCCCTGAGAGAGCCCTCAAAGATTCCAGGGTTGGACCTGATTAGCCTGGCAGGGGTCACATGCCCCCCTGGCCAGGGAATGAAATGCTTGTGGGGGCCAGGTGTGGGCCGTGTGCAAACCTCCCAGATGGGGTGAGGAGGTGATGCTGGGAAAGGGAAAGGAGAGGCTCACGGGGTATCTGTGGACTGGGAGTGGGGGGAGAGAGGAGGAAAAGGGCGGCCAGGCAGGGGGCAGGGGAGCAGGAGAGAGCCGAGGCCTCTGGACACACTGGGGACCGTATTGTGGAGAAGAAGGGATGTAGGAAGCCAGGGCCCCCCTAGAAGGGCCAAGGAAAGGCTAGGATAGTGATGGGACAGACACCTTGCCACCTTACAAAGAGGCACCTAAACATGAGACACGCCGCCTTCCACGGCTTTCTCGGCGTGGCCTTTATCCTGCGCTGGCCTCCGTGTCCCTAAGTGATGGGAGGCGACGCAGCCCCGACGGGGGCTGATTCTTAAGGTTAATTGAAAGTGGCCTTTCTCGTGAGTCAGCCACTGCTCTGAATTATTAATCCATCACCTGCCGGCACACCCGGGCCTTCACGCCCTTGGACTTCCTGCAATCCTCCTTGGAAACGCTTTTGCAATGGAAATAGGACTTCCTCTTGGCCACGGAAAAGAGAAACTCTGTCTGCTGCTGCCTCCAGATTGCCCAGCTCCCAGAGACCCAGTAAGGAGCAAGATTGGAAAACAGGAAGCCGGGCCAGGGCTGCGGCCAGACCTCGCGGGCCGATCTGGGCTGTGCCCATGGCTCCCGGCAGCACAGCCTCAGGGTCTCCGTGGGGCAGGGGGAGGGGAGGTGGGCCACAGGGCCTGCGCTGTGGGCCTCGTTCACGGTCACCACCTCAGACAAGGGCTCCTGGAGCCCTAGTGGGCCCCTCGGCCAGGTCTTACGCTGACCACCCAGTGCTCAGTGGGGAGGAAAGAAACAGATGGGCCCGGTGCCAAGGCTAGCCCCTCTTCCTGGGTGGGCCTCAGAAGCCCTTTGCTTCAGTCTCCTTACCTGGGGAGGGTGCAGGCCTGCAGGGCTGACGTGCGGCAGGGTGGACGTCACGGCGTAAAGCAAGGCCACACGGCAGCACCTGGAACCTAAGAGCAGCTGGCAGGGTGAGTCCCCTCCTGCCCCCACTCATGTCGTCCAGCGCAGGGGGAAAGACGCAAAGTTCGGTGGGCGAGGCAGAGGAGAGAGAGGGACCCTCGCGCTCCGCTGGTGGGAATGATGCTGCAGCTGCTGTGGAAGACAGTCTGGGGGCTTCTCAGAAGTTACACACAGAGCTGCCATCTCATCCTGCCATCCCATTCCCAGGTTTGTCCCCGCAAGAACTGAGCGCAGGGACTCGAGCAGGGACTTCACCGAGGTTCACAGCGGCATGGTTCACACTAGCCAGGAGGCAGGGACAACCCGAGAGTCCATCAGTGCATGAGTGGATGGTGTGGTGTGGCCATAAAAGAGAATTTAGTTCTGCCACATTTTACAGCAGGGATGAACCTCGAAGGCATGTCACTGAGTAAAACAAGCCCGACGCAAAAGGACAAATATTGTGTGATCTTCCCTACATGAACACTCTAGCAATAGCCAAGTCGTAGAAACTGAAAGTAGGTTAGTGGGCACCAGAGGCTGGGGGAGGGGGATGAGAAGTTATTGTTTAATAGGTGCCAAGTTTCAGCTGGGACGATGGAAAAGTTTGGGTGATGGATGGTGGTGATGGTAGCACAACGTGGTGAATGTGATTAACAGCACCGGCTGGTACCCATGAAAGTGGTTAAAATGGGAACTTTTGTATTGCATATATGGTACCACAACTTAAAAATACACGTTTATTTTTAAACAAATCAATTTTATTGATACATCTTAATGAAGCATATAGTTCATCCAAAATGTGCAATCAGTGGTATTTGGCACAATCGCCGAGTTGTGCATTCATCACTTCAGTCATTATTAGAGCATTTTCGTGAATTTACATGGGCTTTTTTTTTTTTTTTAAGCTTTATTTATTTTTTATTTCTTTCTCTCACCTTCTCCCCATCTGCTCTCTGTCCATTCGGTGTGTGTTCTCCAGTGTCCGCCTGCATTCTTGTCAGCAGCACTGGGAATCTGTGTCTCTTTTTGTTGCATCATCTTGCTGTGTCAGCTCTCCGTGTGTGTGGCACCACTCCTGGGCAGGCTGCGCCTTTTTTTACACATGGTGGCTCTCCTTGAGGGGCACACTCCTTGTGCGTGGGGCTCCCCTATGTGGGGGACACCCCCGCATGGCACAGCACTCCTTGCACACATCAGCACTGCGTGTGGGCCAGCTCACCACACAGGCCAGGAGGCCTGGGGTTTGAACCCTGGACCTCCTATGTGGTAGGCGGATGCTCTATCAGTTGAGCCAAATCCACTTCCCCGAACATGGGCTGTAAACACAGCTCAGTGGGCTGCCTGGGGGAGCTGCCTGGAGACAGAGCCGGCAAAGTGAGCGCAGCTGAGCTGCACACCAGGCTGAGGAGCCCAGGCGGGCTGGTGGGTGCCCAGCAGGAGCGTTGGGGGTCAGGCTTGGACGACGCGGGTAGATGCGCATCAGGGCGCACAGGCCCTTCCCCTGCCACTCGGCACAGCCTTGGCCACGGAGACGGGGGAAGCCAAGCTGGATAAGACAGGGCCCCTGCCCACCGGGAGGAAGGGGCCGAGTGGCAGTCACAGGCCCCGAGTCCCATGTTCAGTGTGGTCACTGAGGGGCCGTCAGGACACCCAGGGGAGGTGCAGGGCCTCTGGAGGAGGAGCTGCAGGAGTCCATCCTGAAGGATGAGCACGGAGGAAGGGGGGGTGGCGCTGAGGATGTGGGGCGGGGAGAGAGCAGCCCTGCCAGCAGGAGCGTGGGGCGTCGGCAGGGCTGCGAGAAGGATGTGTCCAGGTGGGGGCGAATGCGGAGGGGAGCACTGGCTGGGAGGAAGGACGGGATCGGATCTGAAGCCCCGGGAGGCGGCCGATGCAGTGCTCCAGGTGAGAGGTGATGGAGGCTGGGCTGAAGGACCTGGGGTCCTGCAAAGGGCCAGAGGTGCAGGGGAGCTGGTGGGACTTGGGAGCTACCCAGCTGTGGGTGGTGAGGGAAGGGGGCCGGGGAGGGAGCCCAAAGGTCCGGCTTGGGGAAATGGGGGTGCCTGTCCCCAAGGTGGGGTCCTGGAAAGGCAGAATGTGGGGCTGGGGGAAGATGGGCATTTCCTTTGTGAGGAGCATTCATTACCCCACCCCACAACCAGAGCAGCCCCAAGTCCAGCCCAGACCCAAAGGTGCAGGAGGCTGGAGGTGGATGGATGCGTGCCGCATGGGGGTGTTTCCAGCCACCGTGCAGAGGCTGGAGGGGTTGGGGTCAAGGTAGCTGAAGGTTGCCACACAGGGGCTCTGTGGGTCCCCCTAGCTGCCTCTGTGTCTGGGATTGGGGCACAGGGAGAGGGGCGTGCAAATGTGTGACCTCACACAGCCAACAGGACTTTGCAGATGAGATTACACTGGATTATCCCTGTGGGCCCCATGGAATCACCAGGGACCTTGGATCATTAAAGGAAGGCAGGAAAAAGTGGATGTGAAGACAACAGAAGGAGAATGGGAGAGAAGGATTAGAAAACTGCTGGGGCGGGCTGGGGGGAGGTTGGAAAGAGCTGCTAGCAGCGGCCTCCAGGAGCTGGGAAAGGCACGAGGCAGCTTCTCCGTGGGCCTCCAGAAGGAGCGCAGCCTCAGCACGTGTTAGACATCTGGCCTCTCGAACTGCTTGGCTAAGGAACGTGCTGTCTTAATCCCTGTATTTGTTACAGCAGCAATAGGAAACTAATACTGGATCCCAGCCCCGATCTGCCTGGAAAGGTGGGGAAGACTTTGGGAGCCCAGGTCCCACTTCCAGAGACACCGTGCTAGCTTGTCACCTACTCGGCGGGCGGGGCGGGGTCTCCAGACACTCCAGCCAATCCTCCCCTGGCCCCAGAGGCCAGGTGTGCTGGGAGCGCCCACCGGAGAGAGCAGTGGGGGGGCCGGCGACGCCGCCCCTGCCCTCTGGCCGCCTAAGGCTCCCAGACCACAGCCTCGAGAGATAAGGGGTCCTTACCTAGCCACCCCTCCGGCCGGCGATCCAGGGCTCCGGAGGGGTGGCGCCCCACGCCAGACAGACGGCCTCTCGGGCGCCATATAGCCCTCAGGCCTGCGGGAAGCGGCCGCGGGCTCCGTCTTGCGACCCGGCAGTCAAGACAAGGAAATACCAAGACCACCCCCGCCCCCACGCACTGCTCTCAGCCCCCACGTACGGACGCCGCCCGCAGCCCTGCAGCGCCTTGGCCTGGGGACGCGGGGAGGGTGCGCAGCCCAGACGGGGCGCGCGGCGCCGGGGGCGGGCAGGAGACCCGCAGCGCCCTTACCTAGCCGCGCCTCGCCGGGCCTGCGGGCTGATGAACGGGCTGCGCTCAAGGAGGGCGCCGAGGTGGACAGTGGCCATCCCACTGGCGGGCTCGCGCGGCGCGGCCCCTGGGGCCCGGCACGGCTCTAAATGGCTCGCGGGAGCTCCGCGAGGGGGTCCTGTTATTAACCAGCCAAGGACACTGCGCCCAGAGACCCGAAGTCCTTGCGCCCAAGTCACGCGGCTGGCGCGGGGCTGGGGCAGGTGGAACCCAGGCTCAGGGTAAGCGTCTGCGCGGGGCGGCCACGCAGGCGGCGCTGGGCCGGGGCCGGGCGCGGAGAGCGCGCCGGGATGCGGGAAGGTTCCCCGGGCCCGGGTCGGAGCTGGGTTTGCCTGGAGGGGGCGCAGCCTGGTCCGGGGAGGCTCCGGGGAGGAGCGGAGGCGCTTTCCGGGACGTTCGGGCTCCGTGCCCGAGCGCGCTGTTGATTGAGGCGGGGAAAGGGTGGTCCTCGCGCCCCGCCCCGCCCCGGGCCGCGAGCAGTCCCGGGCGCCCTCGGCCTCGGCGGCGCGGCCCGGAGCCCCGCGGTCGGCTCCGTGCCCCTCCTGGGCCTCGAGCAGGGCCGCGCCGGAGCGGGGCTGCGGCCTCCAGGCGGCGGGCGCCGGGTGCCTGCCCCCGCCGTCCCCCCGCGGTCGCCGCGTCGCCGCGGGGCAGGAGCGCAACGAGGGACCGCCCCCCGCGCCCGCCCGACGGCCTTAAGAGCCCGCTCCGCGGCGGCGGCGGGAGGCGCGGAGACCCGCAGCGCAGGGCCGAGCTGCGGGATGGCGGGTAAGTGGCCTTGCCCTCCCCACCCCCGGCCGCGGGGCACAGCCTGCTCCTCTTCCCCGCCTCGGACCGAACTCCCAGTGGGGTGCGGGTTGGAGGAGAGTGAGGCCCGGCCCGCCGCGGGCAGCTGGCGGGAAGGAGCTGTGGGGTCGCGACTTCTCACCACCGCACCCCGTCCCGAGCCCCGGGAGCCCCACGCCCGCGCGGGACCCGAAGGAGGAGCCTTCTTGGCGCGCCCTCTGCCCTCCAGATCCCTCCAAAATGTCGGGGTGCAGGGGCTGGAAGCAAAGGGTGCGCCCCCTCCTCGTCCACACCCGGCCGCTGCCTCCCCACCCCCTACCCCTAGGTGTGGACTCACCTTGGAGGAGCGCTGGGCGGAGGGGCGTGGGCAGGTGTTAGAGCAAGTTAGAGAATTCCAGAATTCCCCAGGTTCCCGGACCCCAAAGCACAGGGCTCTGAATGCCGTCGGAGGGTGTGGTTCCCCTTTCCGTGAGTGCTGGGTGCCCCCTCCGGGGCGCCCTCACCGGCAGTGCTGGCAGGAAGACCGGGTTCTGCCGAGAGAAGGTTTGGTTTCTACTCAGAAGCACAAGGAAATGGTTCGTTTCAGCCAGAACCCCACGGCCAGGGCCAGCCGCTTTCCAGGGGAAGCCGGAAGAGCCTGCCTGGGCCCTGGGACCCCCAGGAAGATGGCTTTTTCCCTCCGAGAGCTGGCAGCGCCCCGGGGAGGCAGCCCCCCACCGGCCAGACCCAGGCGACCGGGCCCCCGCCGTCATCGTCCTGGCGGTTCTCTCCCCAGAGCAGGTGGCCCTGGTGGCCGGGGGCGTCAGCGGGGGGCTGCTGCTGCTGCTGCTGCTGGGCTGCTGTCTCTGGAGGCGGCTCTGCGTGTCCTCCTATGAGGAGCTGCCCAGCGCCCCGGCCACGGCCCCCGCCAGCGGACAGGGGGACACGCTCTGCCAGCCAGAAGGCAGGACCTGGCCAAGCAGGTGAGACCGGATCTGGGCCCCTGCCGAATGCCCTCTCTGGGGAATGGGGGAGGAGCCCCCCTTTACGGAGCCTTCCTCTGTGCTACTCCATGCTGGGAGCAGGGGACAGTGAGGCTCAGGGGACAGAAGTCGTAGTCCAGAAAGCATTCCTAGTGAGGGCGGAGGGGGGACCCTGAGCCGGGGCTGGCTGGCTCAGGCCAGTCAGGCCGGGCTCTGGCTCCAGCAGCCCACTGATGCTGGCAGTGTCGGCTGCGGCAGCGTGAGCGTGTGCACACACGCGTGTGCATGCGACTGTCCCTGCATGGTTCCAGAAGACGGTGCCCTGGCCTCCCCTGGCTCCCGCCGGCTTCGCCGCCTCCAGCCCCCGCCCTGCCACCCGCCCTGGGCTGGGCGCCCTGAGGCAGCACTGCCCACCTGCCACCTTCGGGTCGTCTCCCTGCCTCTGGACAGGCCCCCTGGGGTGCCATTTGTGGTGCCCCCCTCCCTGCGAGGCCGAGACTGGGTGCCCCTGCACAGCGGACCACGTGTCCAGGCCACAGAAGACCCCTGCCCAGCCCCGGCGCTCCTGCCCCACTCCTGCAGTGGCAGCCTGGGTGAGTGTGTCCCCAAGGCCCGCCCTCATGGGCCCTGGCTTTGGAACAGGGCCTGAGCCAGCCCAGGCCTGGCAGAGTCACCCGGTGACCCCTGTTCCTGGCATGCCAGCTCCCCGGGAGCCAAGGGCCCCCTGCCCGGGCTAGGCATGGCCCTGCCTGCTGCCTGGGAGTTAGCCCTGGTCACGGCTGATGGGGGGACGTTAGCCCGCTGCACACAATCATAAACTGAGGCTCCGAGGTCACGGAGTGACAGATCTGGCGTGGGAACCCAGGTGTGCCTGGGCACTGACCTGCTCGCTCTGCGGATGATAGGTCAGTGGGTAGAGGGCAGAAATGGCAGGAGCTGGCACACAGCATCCTCTTTGCTCCAAAGGCCCCCAGAGACCTCCCCAGGAACCACCCAGGGGAAAAAGAGAGGTGACACTGTATCATGGGGACATCTGGGCAGCATGGAAGGGGGCCAGGCCAGGGGTCGGCTCTGGTGGGAGTCAGCATGTGCACACTAGGAGGCTTCCTGGAGGAGGCGGCGCAAGAGAGGGAGGCAGGGCTTAGCCTGGAGAAGGGGGTGCCGTGTGGTCAGGAGAGGCCAGTGAATGGGCCAGCGAGGCTCAGGTGACGGGTGGTCCAGGCAAGGGGTGCCCGGCGCCCTGGCCGCCCTCTGTCCTGCCAGACCTCCCGGCCTCTCCGTTGCAGGAGACGTGCGAGGCGGGGGGACCATCAACCCGGAGCTGTACAGGCCCTCCGAGGACCGGAGTGAGACGGAGTTCCCCGAGGGCTGCCTGGGGCGGCTGTGGTTCTCGGTGGACTACCAGCAGGAGGCCGAGCGGCTGCGGGTGGTGCTGCTCAAGGCGAGCCGGCTGCAAGCCCCCTCCGAGCCCTGCAGCCCCCTCGTGAAGCTCCACCTGCTGCCGGACGAGTGCCGCTTCCTGCAGTCCAAGGCCAAGCGCAGAACCGCCAGCCCGCAGTTCGACGAGCACTTCGTCTTCCAGGTAGCGCCTCAGGGACAGGCCGGCTGCCCCCAGCACCTGGTACGGGAGAGCCCCCGCCTCCCGCCGCTAGCAAGGGTCCTGGAGGACCCACAGATGTGGGCAGGGGAGTGGCCTGGGAAGGGCCGGCTCCTCCCGTCCAGGCTGCCCGGAGGCGAGAAACAGCGTCCTGCTAAAGGCCAGGCCCTGGGGTCCCGGGGGGGCTCCCCGAAGCCCTGGAGCAGTTGGGGTTCCTGTGGGCTTATCCACAGAAGGCCGAGGGTGGGATCTCGCTGGCTTGGAAACAGCCCGGGCCTGGGCAGCGGAAGCGGTCACTCTCCACCCAGGGCCCGGAGCCAGGCTCGGCAGGGGCCTGGGAGCCTCAGCAGGTGACCTCTCCAGACCTGCCGAGAGGCCTTGAGCAAACGTTCTGAAGAGCTGAGCAGCCGGGAAGAGGGGTGGGGGCCTCCAAGCCAGCCTGCCGGGTCCCCAGGCTGCGAGCACCCGCGGGTGAGCCTGCTCTCCCTCCTCCTCCTTCCGCCCGTGCGAGCGTGGGCCTGCTGGCCGGCGCCGCCTCCCCGCACAGTCCTACCTACGTGTCTTGACCCGTCACTTCCCCCGCCCTGACCCCGCCCCAACTTGACCCTGGCCTCTTCAAGAGGAAGGGGAAGAAGGAAATCAGTATTAACGGAGCACCTGCTGTACGTCAGGAACCGCCTCGGGGTTGGGCCACCCAGAGGGTCAGAGCAGTTATCCCCGTTTCCAGGCGAGGGGTCGCGGGGAGAGCCGTGCCTCGCCGGGCTCAGCTAGCAGACACAGGCAGGGTTCTGAGCCAGCTCGGGCTCCTCACGCTGTCATCTGCAGGCAAACCACCGGGGCGGCGTCCAGTTCAAAGCCTGATCTTTGGGTCCGGGGTGGGCACGGCGTGGGGGCTGCAGCCAGTCCGTGGAGCAGGCTCTGAAGCCAGGTTCCAGCAGATGCTCCCACCCCCCTCCTGGGGCACTTCCCACTTGCCCGCTGCTCGGCGGGGTCCCCTGGATTTGGGGTGTGCAGGTCCCTGGGGAGGCACCCCTGACGGAACACACCTGTGTCCACAATCCGCCACACCATCTCCCCGCCTCCCCCGTGCCTGCCCCTGGCTCGGGTCCCCGTCCCCAGGTGTCCAGCAAGAGCGTCACACAGAGGGTGCTCAGGTTCTCCGTGTACCACGTGGACAGACAGAAGAAGCACCAGCTCCTGGGCCAGGTGCTGTTCCCGTTGAAGCATGAGACCCTGGCGGGCGACGGCGGCCGCGTCATCTGGAGAGACCTGGAGGCCGAGAGCCTGGAGGTAAAGGCCAGGGTCACCAGCCCTGCGCCACCCGTGGGTCAGCGCGGCCCTGGGCACCCAACAGGTGTGGCGAGGGCCCGGCCCCACCGGAAGTCCGCTCTCGGGGCTTGGGGAGACCGGGCGCAGGGGCGGGGCAGCCGGAAGCAGGGCCGGAGGCCTGTGGTTCTTTTGTCCCGGAGGTCAGATTACCTGGCGCAACCTGGAAACAGCCACCTGGGTCCACAGAAGTGAAAGGTGATCCCCAGGTGGACCAGCCACGGGAAATATTTACCCGCCACCCCCCAGGAAGGACCAGGGGGCTCCCCGGGGTCTTTGGAGTCCCACAGACCTGGGCTTGAGTCCTTGGCTCTGCCTTGGGCAGGTCCCTTCAACTCTCCCGGCCTCAGTTTCCCCATCTAGAAGGTGGTGCAGAGGCTTTGGTGAGAGGAAGGTGGGAGGAAGGCAGCAAGCACTCCCTTCCTGGGTGTCGTGGCGCCCGGGTGTGGGGGCCTGGGAAGAAGAGGGGCCGGCCCCCGCCCCGGCGGCCAGGGCTGTTCTTGTCCCGGCCTCCCCCAGCCTCCCTCGGAGTTTGGCGACCTGCAGTTCAGCCTCAGCTACAACGACTACCTGAACCGCCTGACGGTGGTCGTGCTGCGTGCCAAGGGCCTCCGGTTTCAGGAGGACAGGGCCATCGTCGGTGAGTCCCCCCACCCTTTCTTCCTGTGTGCGGTCTGGGGGTCTGGGCTGGAGTCCGACCTACCCCTTGGCCACCTGGCTTCTGCTTGCATACCCCGGGTGACGGTACGCTCACTATCAAGACCCATGCACACCCCTCTGGGGACACTTCTGGTGGGAGAATCTTCTTCCTCGTATTGACCCCAAGGCTGCTTCCCCTTGACCCCCACCGAGGGTTCTGACCCCACCCCTAAGACCACCACGTCCCGCCCCCCCCTTTCCCCACAGCAGCCCCCTGGCCCCCAGCCCTGCGCTGACGCACACCCACATCTGCCCTCCTCCAGGCCGAGCATCCCAGAGCTGCACCTCCCTGTCCCATCGGGGCGGGGGCCCTCCTGCTCACTGGCACTGGCCAGGCCAGCCCCGGTCCTCCCCCACCCTCCCAGGCACAGCTTTGCAGGAGAGGGGGCCCTGGCCCACCCCACCCACCCCACCTATGGGGGTCCCTCAAGAAGGGGTTTTCTGGCCACCTGTTGGCCTGGCATTGGGATCACTCTACGCAAGCTGGGATTCAGACTTCCTGCTGCCCACCTCAAAACCATCTGAGCCCCCCGAAAAATTAACTTAGCCCTCTGAATGAGGCTTTGGGGGGCACGGGAGCCTGAGGACCCAGCGGGCCAGGACCGAGCGAGTGCTCCCACAGGCAGGGATGGGGCGGTGCCAGGCTCTGCAAGGGCTGGCCCTGCCGTGGAGCGTCCTGGAGGCAAAGGGGAAGGAGGTGGAAGGAGCCAGGCATTTCCTCGGCCCTGGAGCCGTCCACCCATCAACCGTTTCCTCTGTCCAGCCCCCCTCCCCACCGCGGCAGCGTGTAAGGGGGACCCGGCGCCCTCCTCTCCAGACCCGCGGCGGGCTGGGGGCCGGGCTCCGCCGCCTCTCCCAGCCAGTGGCCTGCACTGCCCCCTGCAGGTGTGTTTGTCAAAGTGTCTCTGATGAACCACAACAAGTTCGTCAAGTGCAAGAAGACATCGGCGGTGCTGGGCTCCGCGAACCCCGTGTACAACGAGACCTTCAGCTTCAAGGCCGAGCCCGCCGAGCTGGACACGGCCAGCCTCAGCCTGACGGTGCTGCAGAGCTCCGAAGGGGACAGTAAGGCTGCCGCTCCCCCCACCCCCGGGGCGCAGGAGGGCTGAAGGCCCCCAGTGTTCCCTCTGAGTCTGGGACCCCCTGAGGGAGCTCAAGCTCAGGCCACCAGGGCTCAGAGAGGCTGGGATAGCACACAGCTTGCTAGCCCGGAGAGCTGAGCTTCGCCCGCAGCTTGAGGCCAAGGCTTGGCCCTGTCCATGGTACCAAAAAGAAGAGCTTGGAGTTGGCCTCTGGTGGGCGAGATGGCTGCCTACTGCCAGCCAAGTGACCCAAGGCCCATGGACCACTGGGTGCCCTGCATTTCCTGGGCCTTCCAGGCCAGCCTTTATGGTCCTGGGAGAGGGGAAAGGTGGGTGAGGATAGGGTTGAGCCCCCCCACCCCAGCCAGCTCTCCTGTCCTGGCTCTCCACCTGCTGTCTGGGGGAGCAGAGCCATCAGGGCATGGCCCGGGGCTCAGCTCCAAAGACCCTGGCTCCACAGTGGCGACTGGTGGGTGAGCGTCCCTCGTGTCCCAAACCGGTCTTTCTGGAGGTGTCGTCCTAGGAGGGCCCCTCGGGGAGCCGTCAGCTCACAGCGGGGGGAGGGCTTGCCACCTCCGCGGGGAGGCGTGAATGAGGGGGAGAAGTCCCTGGGGGGTCGGCGGCGGAGAGGATGACCGCGTCCCTCCTCCGCAGAGGGCCTCCCGCTCGGCCGGGTGGTCGTGGGCCCCTACATGTACGCCCGCGGCCGAGAGCTGGAGCACTGGAACGAGATGGTCAGCAAGCCCAAGGAGCTGGCCAAGCGCTGGCACGCGCTCTGCCGCCCCGCCGAGCCCTGACGGGCCGGGAGCCTCGTGCCCGCCTCCGGAGCCCGCCGCTGCCCACGGCCCTCGGGGCTCCCCCATCTCCCCGAGCTCCCGGTGGAGGCAGGAGCGCTGGCGTGTAGGAGGGCAGAGGGGGAAGAAAGCCCTGCAGCCTTCCCACCACGCTCCAGCTTCCCCCCCGCGGGGCTGTGTGGATGTGGACGCCCAGCCCCGCGTCCCCTGATGTGGACCCGGCGCTCGGGCGTGTGGAGTGAATATTCTGTACACTGGCGTTAGCATAGCTGTATAGTCCGGATGCCCCTGCAGGGTGAACTTCACCATCTAAAGCCAATGGCCTGTGGAGGCTAAGCTTGCATCTTTTAGCGGCATAGCAGAAGAAACAAACTTCCCTGGAGGAAGTAATAGGGAAAATGTCCAGAGCACAGACTTCAGCAAGTCCGCGATAAATGCATATTCTGAGAATTGGTTCCCATTTCTCCGAGCTGCGTGTGTAGAAGAGGGTCTGGGCATTACCGCTTGCCCACTCGGTATCGGAGGGAAAGCTCCGGAGGAATGAGACTTCCGGCTGCAGAGCCTGGCGGAGAAAGCAGTGAGCAGCCTACCTCCAGCGCCCGGTGGTGGGCTGGGCTGCTTCTCCTGGGCAGCAGGACGCAGCTTCTGGGGCTCCGCCTTTGGGCAGGAAATTGTGAAAGCAGGTGGTCAGAATGTTAGCCCAGAGGGCCGAGAGCATTCCCTAGAAGAGCCCCTCCGTGGCTGCTTCGGGGTAGGGGAGGTGGGAGATGCATGGAAGATGCCAGTTCCTTCAAGTCACGCTCAGCTCCCTGAAGCTGGGCTGGAGGTCAGGAGCAGGGACAAGGTAGCCTGCCCGCCCCTGTTGCTGGGACAGGCCGTTGGTGTCTTCCCCTTACCACCGCTGGGCTCGGTTTCCCCTTGGCCGGAGCAGAGCGAATGCATTGTTACTGTACCACTAAAAAAAGCTTGAAACCAGCATCGGCTCCTTTTCTTACTCAGCGAAGCACCTTTGGCAAAAGCAAGTCCTGGATGTTCCACTGAGTTTGGGCCTCTATGACCTCGCCCCTAGCCTTTGTCACTGATGCAAAATACCAGAAATCAGTTGGATTTTATAAAGGGTATTTTTGGGGGGTAGAAGCTGCAGTTACCAGACCATAAAGCATGTGTTATTTCCCTCACCAAGGTCTGTGGCCACGTTGGAGGAAGATGGCTGCCGGTGTCTGCCAGGGTTCAGGCTTCCTGGGTCCCTCTCTTCTCAGGGCTTGCTTCTCTCTGGCCTCAGCTGCTCTGCTTTCTACCATATGTTTACTTCCCAGACTCCAGTTCAAAACTCCAACCTCCCTTGTCTGTGGTGTGGTTTCTCTGTGAGTCCCCACCTACCAGGGGATGGGGGCCCAACATCCTACTGATGTGGCCCAAAGCCCTAATCATAATTTAATCACTCTCAGAGGAATAGAGCAGTTTACAAACATAATCCAATACCTATTTTTGGAATTCATAAACCATATCAAACTGCTATACTCCACCTTCTGAATTCCAAAAAGACATTACAATATTCAAAAGAAACCTTAAATCAGTAACAATGCAAGTACTGAGTCACATCACAATCAGATTAAAGAAATACAGTTTGTCTTGGGGCAAAGTCCC
The DNA here is from genome assembly GCF_030445035.2 of Dasypus novemcinctus. Lineage (NCBI taxonomy): Eukaryota > Metazoa > Chordata > Mammalia > Cingulata > Dasypodidae > Dasypus > Dasypus novemcinctus. Next base: position 131,065,348 of record NC_080678.1, on the reverse strand, counting down.
ATCTGCTGTAGACTTCTGGAACTTACAAAACAATTTATCTGCTTCCAATACACAAATGGACAAAACATAAACATTTCCATTACCATAAGGAGACATTGGGAGGGAAACATGAGTCATGGGTTCTCTACAGTTCAGTAAACCTGCATGACCTACTTCAATTAGATGTTGAAGTCTGAGAGTCATTCTTAAGACTATGATTTCTTCTCCCTGGGGCCACATGGGGACACACCCTTTCCACAGGCTTGCCCAAGGGCCATTTCCTTGGTTCCACGCTCATCAAGCATCAGGGTGTCAGCCAAACTCCAGACCCCACCCTCCAAGAGTGTTGTGGCGATTGCCACACTTGACCCAATCTTTGGGTAAAGTCTCAACCCCCCTTGTACAGGGAGTGAAGGTAACATCATCCCTAACTCTGGCATACAGGCCCAACCCTCTCAGAGCAACGAGTAACCCATGGGGGACAGCCTGCCCCTTTCAGGCCTCTGGGGCACCAACCCAACCTCCCTAATCCGTGGGGAATGCCCTCCACCCTCCCTGTACCCTGGAAAGTGCAAGGCCGGCCCTCCCTGAACATTGGCCGGCTGGGAGCGTCCACCCTCTTCAGGTGCCAGGGCAACTCGCCCTCCCTGGACACATGGGTAGGCTCCTCTCTTTGCCCGAGGAGATGTCTTACTTCCATATCTCCGCTTCCCCCGTTTTCCTCTTGAAGTCATTGCCCCTTCAGTCTCTCCCTTCCATGTCCCTTGTAGTTCAAGCTGACAGTGGTTTTGTTCATACATCTCTCTGAAAAAACTTGGTTTGGCATGCAAGAAGCTGGGGGCCAAGCCACAATATAGTAAGACTTTCCACAAGTCTTTCCTAGCTAACTGCATCTTCAATCCTGATTTACAAGTTCCAAGTTTAGTTAAGTCTTCAAATGGGGCACTATCATCTGGGGACTTGATTTCCAGAGGCTTGGAATTTCCAGAATCAGTTTTTGTTTTCTTTGTGCCCAACAGTTCAGTCCTCAGCTTCTCTGTCTCATCTAGCATTTTGCAATAAGCTGCAAGGAGAAGCCAAGGTGCATTCTCTGAGTTTACTTTGGAAAATTCTTCAGCTAAATGCCCAGGCTCGCAATTTTTAAACTCTTCTTTCCACATAACATCAGAAGCAAATCTTGCTAAATTCTCTACAACTTTAAAACACAGATTACCTTTCCTCCAGTTTCCAATAATAGTTTTATCATTAACTTCTAAGGCCTCATAAAAGATCTCTTTAGAGTCCATATTACCATCAACAGTCTCTTCAAAGCAATTGAGGCTTCTTCCATCTAGCATCTCACAATCCCTCGGGAAAAAAAAAAAAAACCTCTTACCCTTTTATAAAACCATTCCAGCTTTTTTGATAATTGCAAAAGCACAACCACACTTTCCAGTATCAAATTTTGTATTAGTCAGCCAAAGGGGTGCTGATACAAAATACCAGAAATCAGTTGGTTTTTGTAAAGGGTATTTATTTGGGGGTAGAAGCTTACAGTTACCAGGTCATCCAGCATAAGTTACTTCCCTCACCAAAGTCTATCGCCACATGTTGGAGCAAGATGGCTGCCAGCATCTGCAAGGGCTCAGGCTTCCTGGATCCCTCCCTTCCCAGGGCTTATTTCTCTTTGGGCTCAGCTGCTCTGCTTTCTCCACAAGGCCAGCTGTAGACTATCAGGTGAATGGCTCTGTCTCACTCCCTGGGGCTTGATTCTCTCCAGGCTCAGTTGCACTGCTCTGCTCTCTGACATGTGTTTACTTCCCAGGCTCCAGCTCAAAACTCAACCTCCCCTCTCTGTGATGTGGTTTCTCTGTGAGTGCCTGTCCACCAAGGGGCCGGGGACTCCATTTCCTGACCTGGCTCATCAAAGCCCTAATCATAATTTAATCACACCCAGAGGAACAGAGCAGTTTACAAATATAATTTAATATCTATTTTTGGAATTCATAAACTGCTATGTGCGGTGACCCTAACTTTCATTCCTGAAGATTCTTGGCCATCGTTAGTCTTGCTTGGATTGGGTTGTTGGAAATTTCCATTGACTTTAATCACAGGACATGGCAGTACTAAGAGACCTCTTAGGGAAGTAGATATGGCTCAAGTGATTTAGCTCCCACAAACCACATGGGAAATCCCAGGTTTAGTTCCCAGGGCCTCCTAGAGAAGACAAGAAACTTGACAGTGTGCTGGGGTGACAGGCAGGCATGGTGAACTGACACACCAAGATGACACAAGAAGAAGACACAACGAGGAAAGACAATGAGAGACACAACAAAGCAGGGAGCTGAAGTGGCTCAAGTGATTGGGTGCCTCTGTCCTGTATGAAAGTTCCCAGTCTTGGTTCCCAGCACCTCCTGAGGAGGAGCCAAGCAGACACAGAGCACACAGTGGATGGATGCAGAGAGCAGACAGTGAACGCAAACAATGCCGGGAGGAGGGTGAGAAATAAATAGAATAAATCTTCAAAAAAAAAATGCCCTAGAGGATCTCCTGTATTCCAGGCAAACTCTTCTTTACCCTCATTGTGTAGATGCAGTCCTATTTCCCCTTGATAATCTGGGTTAATCACCCAGCCAGTGCAGTAATTCCCTTTGCCTGTTGATTCAGAGGCACAGGGAGCCCAAAAGGGCGGGGTGACCGTCTTAACTTCCAGTCCTGTTATTCTCTGTGTCTGTAATTCAAGAGTTCTAGTTCTAGTTCTAGTTCATGTGAACTAGAATGCTTCTGCTTATAGAGATCAAGTAGGAATTTAGTGGACTGCCCACCTATTTCACTTCTAGGCACCCCATGACCTACTAGCTAATGCCATAACCGTATGTGACTCAGAGTCTTCTGACTGCTGCTTTGAGTCTGCCTTTCTTTGTGGTAGCCTTGCCCACTTTTTTCTGGCGATTAACTGCCAATACCTGACTTTTCCAACCCAAGATCTCATCATCCCCATAATGTTTAACGATTCTAGTTCCATTACAGCAGTTCCTACCGTAATATCTGTATTGCAAAGAAGAGGAACCAGCGGCCTCTTCAAGAAGGAGTTAATCTTACAAATCGAGTCCTCGGAGTCCTGGTTAAAGGTGTGTCCTCTGGACATTCCTGGGGTGGGTGGGCAGCTCTCATAATGGTAAATCCATTCTAGCTTTCCAGTCTCTCTAAGGTTGGAATCCTGTCTTCTACTGTATGCCAAGGCAAATTGGGATCTCAACCTCAGACGTGCTAGGCCATCTTTTGGTCCATGTTTCAATCAGTCACCCAAACTGTTAGGGCTCTTTCTAACCCCTTGAGCTACAGCACTGAGTCCAAAATTTCTGCTTAGTGGGCCCATGTCAATAAATTCATCCTGATACAACCTTATATTCCTTCCAACATTATCACATACCTTTAGTATCCATTCCCACACATATTCCCCTGGTTTCTGTCTATATAAATTGGAAAACTCATGCAGTTCTTTGAGTATAGTGTACTTCTTCATGGGTCACACTTTGTATTTTGCCTTTGGAGGCTTGTTGTGATTTTAGTCTACTAACAGGTCTTTTTTTTTTTTTTAAGATTTATTTATTTATTTATTTATTTATTTCTCTCCCCTTCCCCTCCCACCCCGGTTGTCTGTTCTCTGTGTCTGTTTGCTGCGTGTTCTTCTTTGTCTGCTTCTGTTGTTGTCAGCAGCACAGGAATCTGTGTTTCTTTCTGTTGCGTCATCTTGTTGCATCAGCTCTCCATGTGTGCGGTACCACTCCTGGACAGGCTGCACTTTCTTTCGTGCTGGGTGGCTCTCCTTACGGGCGCCCTCCTTGCACGTGGGGCTCCTACACGGGGACACCCCTGCGTGGCAGGGCACTCCTTGTGCGCATCAGCACTGCACATGGGCCAGCTCCACACGGGTCAAGGAGGCCCGGGGTTTGAACCGCGGACCTCCCATGTGGTAGACGGACGCCCTAACCACTGGGCCAAGTCCACTTCCCCTACTAACAGGTCTTGAAGACAAGAAAGGTGGTGGGGGTGAGTAAGGAGAAGGATTAGAAATGCCTTGTGCTTTCCGCAGTTGTCGTCGTGGGGGCCGCCGCAGGAGCCTGAGGTCCCTGAGGGCCAGGCCACCCTTCCCCGGGCCCACCGTGGGTCACGTGCAAACCCGAGGGAGATGGGTCCCAGGCTCACTGCAGGATGTTGAAGACTGCAGCATCCTACCATGAGGTGTAAGGTTGCAACTCTGAAGGGGGTTCCCAGTGTGATCAACCAAGGACTCTGCTAGGAGCAGTACTGTCTGCCACAAGGTCTCAGAGAAGGGAGTGCTAGAGAACAGTTGGTCAGGCAGAGAGATTCCATTGGCAGCACCCGCTCAGCCCAAGAGATAAGAGATTACATCCTCAGGCAGGTCATCTGTCTGTGACAGGGGCAGGATTTGAAGTCCCATCATCCATTCGGACCATGAGAAGTGATAAGCCATTACCATCTGGACCAGCGTGGCTGGCACATCCTCCACTTGCACTGAGTACCTCGCAGCCGTTCTTACCAACACAGCCAAGAGAAGTTTGAAACTTTCTGGGTCAGGCATGTATAGTATCACCCATTAGATTCTGTCATTGTTCTTGCCAGACTGCCAAAGAGCTTCTGAAATATGAGTTTTTTTTAAATGTATTTTTAAAGGTAAATATATTTTAGTTGTAAGTAATTTTGAGACAGAACCAAGGTCTTTAAGCAGGAAACTCTTAAATTCCAATTTCTCCTGAAATTGATGTACCCATGCAAATGTCCATGACAAATACAATAAAGAATTGTCTTTGGTTAAAAAAAAAAGGAAGGGAGGGAGAGAGGGAGGGAGGGGGGAGAGAGAGAGAGATACCTTGCAAGCTACTGACCTTAGGGCATTCCTTTGCATTTTCATCTGCTGAGACAGGACTCATCTTTTCAGGCAAGGGTTGGAAGGCAGATTCCTCAGGGCAGGGTAGAGGTTGGGCAGTGCATGCTAGAGTTTGGCTGGCCCTGGGGGCTAGCAGGAATTCCAGACTCTGTGGGGTAGGCCTGAGGCTGAGCAGTGCAGGCTTTAGGTTGGCTGGTAGCTTCCTCAGGGCTGGGAGGAGTCTGGACTCCGTGGAGCAGGCTGGAGGCTGGGTGATACAAGGTTGACAAGTGGTCTGCACAGAGCAGGCCACCACAGGTTTATCTGGCAAAGTCTCAGCAGAATTTAGGGTTCCAGTGTCCCCACCAATATCATCATCATCCCATACGTTCCCATCCCAATCCTTAGAGTTCCACTCCTTTCCAATGCCTTCACTTTAACAGCAGACACCCTGCGAGGTTGTGCTGCTCGTACAATGAGGTTCTGAGTCTGGTTTTCAGAGATCTACAGCCTGCGGCTGCATAAAAGATTTTCTTTCAGAGCACACAAAGAAACTTTCACATCATTCATGCAGCATTTAAGCTGCAAATTTGAAGACTTTGGCTCATCTCTTTCTTTTGTAACTATATCCAGAGTATCTAGGAGGACCCAGCTGATACCTTGTACCTTTTGATTTCACAAAACTCTGTTAAGGTGTTGGAAACACTCTCACCCAGACCCTTGCCTCTTATAAGCATGGAAATAGGGGGATCCGGTGGTGATATTTTGCATATCTCCATTGCCAACTCACACCATGGACTGTTAGTTGCCTCTTGATTATTGGAAAGGGAATCCTTAGTAACCTTGAGTACAATTAGAGTACAGAGTCAATTCCCAAACTCCCAGAACTACAGAAATCCCATGTTTAAGATTCTTTCCTCAAGAACCATTCCTGGTACCAAGCTGTATTAGTCAGGGTTCTCCAGGGAAACAGAATCAACAGGAGATATCAGTAAAGAGTATAAGATTTTATAAAATTCTCTCGCATGACCATGTGGGTGCACAAGTCCAAATTCCACAGGCAGGCTACAAACCAGGGGCTGTGATGAAGGCTTGACGAGTTCCCAGGAGACATTGGCTGTCCAAAGTCAAGCTGGAAAAGTCTCTCTGAATGCTGAAATCACTTCCCCTTTTAAAGCTTTCAACTGTTTGGATAAAATGTCACTCATTTCTGATGGCAGTCTCCTTGGTTGATTGTAGATGTAATCAGACATCAATGCAATAAACTCACTGGTGACTAAAGTCCATAAATTGCTTGTATTACAATTAGCCCAGTGCCTGCTTGACCAAACAACTAGGCACAATTACCTGGCCGAGTTAACACATTAGCCTAACCATCACAGTTGGTAAGTGTCCCCTTTGCAGGACAGAGTGGACTGGTATCTGACTCATTCTTGGAAAATCTAAATGGCAAGAGGCCAGAAGGCTCTCTGCTCTGATGGCATCTTAGTTTTCCAGGGCTCTGTAACAAAATGCCATAGACCAGGTGGCTTAAACAACAGAAACGTATTCTCTCTGTTCTCTGAGGGTTAGAAGTCCAAAGTCAAGGAGTCAGCAGGGCCGTGCTTCCAGGTGTTTTCCTTGGCTTCCAGTGGGTGATCAACACCCATGGTGGCATCACTCCATCTCGAGTTCGTCAGGTGGCCTTCTCCTCTCTGTCCTCTGGCTGCGTGCAAATTTCACCGCTTTACGAGGACACCAATCCTATTGGATAAGGGCCCACCCTAATCCAGTTTGTCCTCATTTGAACAGATAACATCTTCAACGATCCCATTTACAAATAAGTCCACATTCACAGGACTAGGGGCTAGACTACAATGTATCTTTTAGGGGACACAATTCAAGTTAACAGACTGGAATGACAAAGGGGTTGCTCTATTGGGCTGGCCTGTGTCTGCAGACATGGGTGGGGGTGGGGCACAGAAGTACATCTTGTGGACCAGAGAGAGGTGGCCTGGGGTTGTCTCAAATCCTGTCCAGGGTGACCCCGGCAGAAGGAAGCAAGCAGCAGACTGTGGGTGCCGGGGGGCTAAGCAACCAGCTGGAGGAAATGTTACAGCTGGTGAATCCACCAGGATTTAGTGGGGAAAACAGAAGCTAATCTAGGGGATTGAGCAGAAAGGGTGTTTTTGTTTTTTTTTTGTTTTAAGTAAATGTTTTCTTGAAGGGTACCGTACACACAGAAGGAAACACAAAACATAACAAAGAGTCCAGTGTGGAAGACTCTGTGTGACCAACACTGATGTCAGGAAGGAAATATTACCACCCCAGAAATCCCCTTCATGGCCCCCCATCTTTACCCACATCGAGGAACCACTAGGCTTACTTTTAAGGCTGTGGATTAGTTTTGCTTGGTTTTGATCTTCAATAAAAGGAAACATACAACATGTACTCCTCTGTATCTGGACTCACTATGTTTGGGAGAGATGTCTGTTTCATTGGGTCATTGTAATTTGTTTCGTTTTGTTTTTTTCTCATTTCTGTACAGAACTCCAGGATATAAACATACCACCATTTTCTTAATCCATTCTACTGGAGGTAGACATTTGGGCTGTTTCCGGCTTTGGGTTATTATGAATATTGCTGCTCCAAAAATATTTGTCCATAAATTTTTGTTGAACATAGGTATGCATTTCTCTTAGGTTTTTCTACCCAGTTGTTGGGTCACAGGGATGAGATGCTTCCAAATTGTTTTCCAGAGTGGTGGTACCAATTTATACCCCTATGCACGGGAGTTCCACTGCTTCCCCATCCTTGCCAACAGTTGGTGATGTCCGTCTTTTTGTTTTAGCTATTCTGGAGGGTGAGGAGTTGTATATCACATTATGACTTTACTTTGTGTCTCCCAGACACTAATAAGTATACAGCATTTTTTTTCATACATTTGTAGGAATTTGGATACCCTTTGGCCCATTTTTAATAGATTCTCTTTTTTCTTACTGATTCATAGGAATTCTTTATATATTTTGGATAAAAGTCCTTTGTCAGATACATGTATAGCAAATTTCTTCTCTCAAGTCTGTGGTTTGCCTTTTCACTCTTAATGTGAATGCTTCTTAATATTTCTTAATGTTTGATGAACAAATGTTCATAATTTTCATGTAGTCTAATTTATCAAAATGTGCTCTATGCTGGCACCATTTCCTGTGCTCATAAAGAAATATTTGCCTCTTCCAAGGTCAGAAAAATACTCTCCCAAATTATCATCTGGAAACTTTTGTTTTACCTTTTTTGTTTTCTTGTTTGTTTAATTTTTAATTTTTTAAAAAGATATTTAGATGACATAAATGTCACATAAACAATATAGGAGATTCCCATATGCCCTGCCCCTCCCATGGCCTACATTTACTCCCATTAACAACATCCTTCATTAGTGTGGTACATTCATTGCAATTGATGAACACATTTTGAAACATTGCCACTAAGCATGGATTAGAGTTTACATTGTGGTTTACCCTCTCTCCCACACAATTCTGTAGGTCACAGCAAGATATATAATGGCCTGTATATCTGTCATTGCAATGTTATTCAGGACAATTCCCAAGTCCTGAAAATGGCCCTGTATTACAACTGTTTGTCCTCTCCCTGCCCTCAGAACCTCCAGTGGCCACTATCTCCACAATGACATAAGTTCTTCCAGTGCAAGAATCACAATAAGTCTATATAGTAGAATACCAGTAAGTCCACGCTAATCCATAGTTCATTCCCCATTCCTGAGGATTCTGGGATGGTGAAGCCCATTCCACCTCTAACTGGGCGGCGGCTTCAGTTTTATACAGCGGGTGGATGGGACTCTCTTGCTTGCAGTTGTACAATCTCTCGGCTCCCTGGTGTGGTGGTTGTCCATCATCAGCTCCTTGTTAGTTGTCCTGGGTGAGTCCATTGGACTGGAGAGTAGAGCATGTTTACTTTTCACATTCAACTCTATGAGCAATCTAGAATTGACTTTTGTATATGATTTGAGGTAGGATATCAGATTCATATTTCCCCTGAAACTATCCATTTGACCCAGGATAATTTATTGAAAAGCCAATCTTTTCCCCACTGCCCTGCACTGTCAATTCTGTCATAAATCAAGTGACCATACATGTGTGGTCTGTTTTGGAGTTTTTTACTCTATTCCATTAGTCTGTCATTACACCAAGATTACATAGTCTTAATTACCTTAATTAGCATTCTAATAGGTCTTTATGCCTAGAAGTATAAGTTCTCCGATTTTGTTCATGTCTAAAATTGTCTCGGCTATTCTTGCTCCTTTGTATTTCCATAAAATGTTAGAATCTGCTTGTCAATTTCTACCCAAAAAGTACTAGAATTTGGATTTCATTGAGTATAGAGATTAATTTGGGAATGATTTGACATCTTCACAATATTGAATTTTCCAATCTATGAATATAATCTGTTCCTTCATTGATTTAGGTCTTTTGTAAGTTTCCTTGGAACTGTTCTGTGGTTTTCAGTGAAATATTCTTGCATATCATTCTTTAGATCTATTCTCAGGAAATTCTTATTAGTTCGTTGCAAGTTTCATATTCTTTATCTCTGTGTTTGGGCTAATTTTGAAATACTATCCTAGTTTACCGATCAATAAATCTTTTTCCTGCTTAGTCTAATTTGTCACTAATCCATATATTGAGTTCTTAATTTCAATTATTGCATTTTTGCAGTTCTTATTTTCCATTTGATTCTTTCTTACAGATTCCAGTGCTTTGATAAAACTCTCCATTTTGCCTTTCGAGTCTATGTCTGAAAACACCAGTATCTGAGTCAACAGTGGGTCAGCCTACAGACTCTACCTCTCTGTCCCTTGACTGTTTGTGACAGGAGCTGCAAAGTTAGGTGGTACTCCATAGAGCTCCAGGGAGGAGAGAAGAAGTTGGGTGGAAAATTCAGGGTTGCATATGGGGGTGGCCTGAAGATGGGGACTGCAGGAGCCTCTGCTTGTCTGCCTGCCACGGAGGAGGAGGCTTTGCTGCTGGCAGATGCACTATTTGACAGATTGATACCAGTTTAGCATCCCATCATGAGGGTGGCCTGGAATCTGCACAGCCATTGGCCTGTTACGCATTTTTCTATTTTTCATTATGGAATTCTTTGCCCAGATTCCTGTAAGAGCCTGCAAGCACTGGCTGTTATAAGTTCAGAGTCAACAGAAGAAACGATTATTTCTTCTTGTCTCTGCTTTCCAGTCTCACATTTGGCAGCGTCTGGAACCCCGTTCATCAGTGTGTCTGGGAAATATAATTTCCAGACTGCCACTGCCAGAAAATCTAATAAAGACCTCTAGAGGGCCGAGGTGCTGTGTGCCAACCGCTCACTCTGGCGAGCCCGGGTCAAGGGAACGAGAGGGACGTGACCTGCAGAGAGAGGAGGCCCCTGAAGCCATCCAGCTCCTCTCGAGCTCCAGTGCAACCTCCCCGGCCTGTTTCGGTGCCCTGCTTCCTGCAGACCTGGAAGGATGGATCAGAAACCACTGATAGCAAGTGGAGAGAGAAAGAAAAACTCCAAGCCCGTTTTGCATTGCCGCCTGGTGCATGAACCCGGTGGGGCACAGGGGGCAGGGGAAGCCTGAACTTGCAATGAAATTGGAACTTTTTTCACCTGAGAGCGAGCACTGTAAGTGCTGCACAGAGACGGCTTCTGGAACTAGAAGTTAGAGGAGAAATTTTTTCTTACCCAAGAGTGGCCAGAAATTTAAAAGGCGTGCCCTAGATTTTATCCAAGGGGCAGAGAGAAGCTACCTGCAGAGGGGGTTTGGTAGTTGAACGGGCAAACTGAATTTAGCATGCCGTCTGGAAGGCGGATTTTAATATTTACCACTTATGCTTTTTTCTTAATTTTTATCCATGAAACAATTTGCCCAAATCACTGTCGCCTCCCCCACTTCTGGCTTTATCTTACAAGGTATAGTTCTCAAAGTGGAGGGGGCGCAGAAAGGAACTGGATCTCGGGAGCTGCACTAGATCTCTTTACACGGGCTTGTTACATCTGCACAGCCGCGCCCATCTTCAGAGAGGAGGAGAGCGACGGTCCAGGAGGCCGCGCTGCTGCTGGAGCTGGACTTCGAATCCGATTCCAGCCGTCCCGAGAGTCTACCGTTCTCGTTACTTGTCGCCAGGGAGACCTCCTGAGGGTCCGCGCACTCCCACGGCGGGAGGGGGCCGCTGCAGTGCCCTGACCCCTTCCCCCCGGGGGCGCTGGCCGCTGCGCGGGGCCTGCCTGGAGCGTCCCCTTCCCGCCGCCGCCCCTGTCCGCGTCCTTCCGAGTGAAGGGTCGGCCTCTCCACTGCCGATGCCCCGCGACCTGGCGAGGGCCCAGGTTCCACCCTGTCAGCGCTCTGCTGTTGACCACGCGCTTCTCTCGTGGGCTGCTGGGCGACCTGCGCGCCGAGGCCGGGAGCGCACCGCGTCCAGGTCGAGAGCGCCGTGGGGACACGGTTCCCGCCGGGGGCGGCGCGATGCGGGGGGCAGGGGGCCCAGGCCCCGCCAAGCACGACCCGCCCGCGCCCTCTGCCGAGGACGCCCCGCACTGCGCGGCGAGCGGCGGCGCCGGGGGTCCCGCGGAAGACCGCGGACATGGGGCGGGCAGGGCGCGTGGGACCGCGGGCAGGGCGCGTGGGACCGCGGGCAGGGCGCGGGGGGCCGCGGGCAGGGCGCGGGGGGCCGCGGGCAGGGGGCGGGGGGCCGCGGGCAGGGGGCAGGCAGGGCGCGGGGGGCCGCGGGCAGGGGGCGGGGGGCCGCGGGCAGGGGGCAGGCAGGGCGCGGGGGGCCGCGGGCAGGGGGCGGGGGGCCGCGGGCAGGGCGCGTGGGACCGCGGGCAGGGGGCGGGGGGCCGCGGGCAGGGGGCGTGGGGCCGCCGGGCAGGGGGCGGGGGGCCGCGGGCAGGGGGCGGGGGTCGCCGGGCAGGGGGCGGGGGACCGCGGGCAGGGGGAGGGGACCGCGGGCAGGGCGCGGGGGGCCGCGGGCAGGGGGAGGGGACCGCGGGCAGGGCGCGGGGGGCCGCGAGCAGGGGGCAGGCAGGGCGCGGGGGGCCGCGGGCCGAGAGGCGAGCGCGGGACCAGCCTCTCCAGAGCCTTCCCTGGCGCCCGTCCCACTTACTACCTCTTCCCACCCCACCAAAAATAACTTTCTTTTTTTCATGGTGAAAACTTGTTTAGTTTTCTTTATAGTTTTTAACCAGCTAACCATGCAGCCTTAAACCCTACGGTTTTAAAAGAAACCTTTCCTCAGTTCTGTAGGGAATTAGAAAGAAAGTATTGTTTTGTGTTTGCCTTCTTTCATTCAACATTATGTTTTGAGATTTGTTCTTGCGTTTTAGTTCATTCCTGCTCATTTTGGGGGTGCAGGTATAAAACTAGAAATGGAGTTACTGGGTCAGGGGGTTTGCATAGCTTAAAATTTAGTAGATACAGGCAAGCAGTTCTCCCAAGTGGATGGGCTGATTATTTGCATCTCCTCTCTTTTCTCTGTCATTCAGCTGTATGATTTCAGAATTGATCTTTTAAAGAAACAACTTTTGGTTTTGCTGCTTCTCTGTCTGGTTTTTTAAAATTTTCTATTGCATTTACCGCTGCCCTCAGCTTTGTTATTTCCTTCCTTCTCTTGCCTTGGGTTTGGTTGGCACTTCTTTTACTAGAGCCTTCCCTCGGTTTCTGATTCGAGGTCTTTCTTCTTTAACGTAAATTAGATTTCCCTTTCTTTTTTTTTTTTTTTTTTTGAGCTAGATAAAGATTTATTATAGCAAACTTCATTCTCTGAAATTACAAATAACATGGTTTTAACTAACTACAGAAACTTAATGAGGGATCTACTTAAGTTTCTTATTTATATTATATTGGATCTATAGCTCCAAAGATCTCATTTTCCCAGTAGGCTTTAAATAATGATGATGATGATGATAGCAAACACTCACTGTGTTCTTACTTTGTTCCAGGTAGTCTTCTTAGCTATTTGAGGGTATTAACTCATCTAATTCTCATAATAACCCTATGAGGTGGGGACTATTACTATTCCCAGTTTTCACATAAGAAAAATGAGGCACAAGAAAGTGAGTTGTCTTTCCCACGTTCACTCAACAGAGAAGTTCATGGCAGAGTAGGATTCAAACTCCATTCTGGCCAATTCTAAGCCTTTCCCCATTGTTTTTTTTTTTTTTTCCTTTTTTTTAAAATTATTATTTTTAAAAATATTACATTCAAAAAATATGAGGTCCCATTCAACCCCACCACCCCCACCCTCCACTGCCCCCACAGCAACACTCTCTCCCATCATCATGACACATCCATTGCACCTGGTAAGTACATCTCTGAGCATCACTGCACCCCATAGTCAATGGTCCACATCATAGCCCACACTCTCCCACGTTCCATCCAGTGGGCCCTGGGGGGATCTACAGTGTCCCGTAATTGACCATGAAGCACCATCCAGGACAACTCCACGTCCCGAAAACGCCTCCCCATCTCATCTCTTCCTCCCATTCCCCGCACCCAGCAGCTACCATGGCCACCCTTCCCACACCCATGCCACATTTTCTCTGTGGACATTGGATTGGTTGTGTCCATTGCACATCTATGTCAAGTGGGGGCTTAGATTCCACATGGATACTGGATGCACTCCTCCTGCTTTCAGTTGTAGACACTCTAGGCTCCATGGTGTGGTGGTTGACCTTCTTCAACTCCATGTTAGCTGAGTGGGGTAAGTCCAATAAATCAGAGTGTAGGAGCTGAAGTCTGTTGAGGCTCTGGGCCTGGGTATCATGTTGTCAGTCGAGAGATTCAAATCCCCTAAATATATCTTAAACCCCAGCACCAACTACAATTCCAGTAAAGTAGTATGCAAGTCTTGTGAAAAGAGATCCCCTCCTCCTGACAGCCTTCATGTTACTCAAATGTGGCCACTCTCAAAGCCAAACTCAGCATGTAGATGCAGTGCATTCCCCCCAGCGTGGGACATGACACCCGGGGATGAGCCTCCCTGGCACCGAGGGATCACTACCACATACCAGCTGAAGATGCAACTAGAAAATGACCTTGAATTAAAGGTTCAATGCGGATCAGCAGAATATCCCTGTCTACATGTAATAACATGACTTCAAAATGCTGCTTGACCTAATGTAAGGGGGAAATGGAAAGGAGAAATGAGGTTATAAGGCTACGAGTCTCTAAAAAAGAGTCTGGAGGTTGTCAGAAGGAATGCCCTTATGCACAACTGAGCAGAGTCTAAGAGACAGATAAAGTAGATACAACCCCAGGTATTGGTTCTTTTGAGGGATAAAGAGACCCAGGGTTCTATGGTCATGGCAGATGGGGTTCACTGCCATGGCAGATGGCCCTTCTTTGGAGCTGGTGTTTCTGCGTGATAGATTTCCCTTTCAGCACTGCCTTTGCTGCGTGCCACGCGTTTTGGTATGTTGTATTTTCATTTTCATTTGCGTCAAGACGTTTCTTACTTTCCCTTGTGACTTTTTCTTTGACCTGCTGGTGGTTGTTTCGGTGGCCCTGCTGCTAAAAGACCTACCAGACAGCAGGGATGTATTGGCTCAGGGTTTCAGAGGCTGGAAGGCGGCTTCCTCCTGGCGTTGGTGCCTTCTGGCTTGCTGGTCACCCTGGGTTCCTTGGCTCTTCTGTCAGGGGGTAGTGCGTGGCTATGCCTGGTCCTTTTTCGCCGTGCCTCTGTTGCTTTTGGCTGCACCGTGGCTTCTCTCTCTGTGACCTTCCCTGTAAGGCACCCAGGAGCGGGGCGAAGACCGTCCTGATCAGCCGGGCCACACCGTCACTGAAAATAACATCTTCAAAACGTCCCGTTTGCAACGGGGTCCACACCCTCAGAGACAGATAAAGATTAAGAATGTGTTTTCCGGGGTGCATCTCTCCAAGCCACCCAGTTGTTTAAGAGTGTGTTGTTGACTTCCACCTATTTGTGAGTTTGCCCATTCTCCCTCTGTTCCTGAATTCTAGCTTTGTTCTATTATTGCCAGAGAAGATTTGATTGTATGATTTCAGTATTTTTAAACATATTGAGATTTGTTTTGTGACCTATTGTATGGTCTGTTCTGGAGACTGATCCATGTGCACTAGAGAAAAATGTACATTCTGCTGCTGCTGTGTGAGGTGTACCATAGATGCCTGTGAGTTTAGAGTCTATTGGGTGATAGTATTGCCCAAGTCTTCTACTTCCTTATTACTCTTATTTTGTTCAGGAGGAACCGGGGATTGAACCCAGGACCTTGTGCATGGGAAGCAGGCACTCAACCACTGAGCTACACCTGCTCTCCACCTTTTTCTCCTTCTGTCTAGAGGTTCTATCCATTTATTGAGATTGGTGTATTGACATCTCCTGGTGTTAATGTACAGCCATCTATTTCTCCCATCAAATATGTCAATGTTGCTTCGTGTATTTTGGGGCTCCACCATTAGGGGCTGTCGTAGTTTGCTAAATGCTGCCAGTGCCATATACCAGGAATTGTTGGCTTTTATAAGGGACTTTATCAGGGTAAGAGCTTACAGTGTTGAGGCTGTGAAAATGTCCAAACCAAGGCATCATCGTAGATGCCGTCTCACCAAAGGTCAGCTGCTGGCGACCTTGGGCTCCTGCCGTGTGGCAAGGCAAAATGGCGGCCGGTCTCTGCCTTCTCCTCCAGGCTCACTTTCTCCTGGAGCTCAGCTGTGGGCGGTCAGACACCTGGCTTATCTCTCCTCTCTCCTCTGGCCTCATCTCTTTCAGCTTCAGGCTAGAGTGGCTTCCTTTAGGCCTCTGTTCTGTGGATTACAACTTTGGGGTTCTTCTCGGTGTGTGCTACTTTTTTCTGTATAAAGGACTCCAGTAAGAGGACTGAGACCTACACATGATCTAGTCAAAGGCCCCTGACCAAATCTAGCCCAAACATTCCACATATAATAGGTTTACCTGCACAGGAATGGGTTGGCTCAAGAACATAATTTTCTGGGGTCCACAAAAGACTCAAACCAGCACAAGTACATATATGTTTATAATTGCTTTTTCTTGGGCTATTCCTTCTGCCCCCTTGTTTTAGTTTCTTGGGCTGCATAAGCAAATACCATGAAATGGGTCAGGCTAAATATTGGGAATTTATTCATTCAGTTTTGAAGCTAAAAGAAAATCAAGGCGTCATCAAAGTGATGCTTCCTTCCCAAAGACTAGTGTCCTGAGGCAAGCTGCCAGCCATCTGGGGTCCTTGACTCCTCCGTCACATGGCAATACACCCGGGGCCTCTTCTGACCTCACTATCCTCTTGTGGGTTCCATTGAATTTAAGCCTCCTGCTTGTGTGCGTTGCTCTCTGTCTGAATTTCATTCACTTATAAAGGATTCCAGTAATAGGATTAAGACCCATTCCGACTGGGCTGGGCCCCACCTTCACCAAAGTAACCTCATCAAAAGGTCCTGCTTACAATGGGTACTTACCCACAGGAACAGATTAGATTTTAGAACCTGTTACTAAAGTAACCTAATCAGAAGGTCCTACACATAATAGGTGGACACCCACAGGATTGGATTAGCCTTAAGAACGTGATTTCTCGGGGGTTCTTAGAGCTTCAAACCATTGCAGAGGTTAGCAAGATGGTATTTGGCAGGTTGGAGATCAGTGCACTTGGGTCTTTCCCATGTTGTGGTTGTGAAAATTAAATGAAGGGAGCCTATTAAGTGGCTGGCATGTAAGAGAGTTTCAGTAACAGTGACTTCTATTTCTATATCATGAAGCATCGTGATAGCAACTATTCCCCTCTGTCCTGCGGCACAGTTCCTCTTTATCTGTGGACCTATGTAACCTAGAGAACAAGTTATCTGCTTCCGATATACAATGGAGGGACAGGCATAGGATAAACATTCCCATTCCCACAGGGAGACTTGGAAGGAAAACATGGATTCCCTTTAGCTCAGGGATTCCAAACAATTCTGAACAAACCCTATTAGATTTCAAGGCCTTGGGGTCATCAATGAATTGATGTTTTGTCCTCGGGCCTGAGGAAGATGCAGCCCCACCCCTTCCAAGGGCTCGCACGTGGCCAAGCTCTCCCCAGATGCTGGGTGAGGCCCCACCCTCTCCGCCAGCAGGATGGCAGCAGGCTCTCTGCTCTCCCTCGGGCATAGGCCCACCATCTCCAGGCTTTGAGGTGGCAGCACTCTTCCTCAGCCATGGGGTAGAAGTCCCGCTCTCCCCAAACGCAGGGCAGACTTGCCCTTTTCACACACATGGGTGGGCCCAGGCTCTTGGCCTGAGGAGATTTCTTCCCTCCAGGCCTCAGTGTCCATGGTTCTGCCCTTGCAGTGATGTTTCCTTTGATTTGTCCTTTCTCTGGCCCTTTTAGTCTAGGCCGGCAGTGGTTCCGTTCACTTAAATCATGCAGAGAACTCATCGGCCCTGCATGTAGTTCACAGAGGTCCAACCCATCAGACATAAAGCCACGGCTCTTCCCTGCGCACCTGCATTTCCAATCTTGACTCCCGTGAATGCCTGACTGGTCCCTCGCATGGGGGGTTATTCTCTGAGGACTGACTTTCCAGACACTCAGGTTTCTTCCAAACCGTCCATTTCTGTTTTCTTCATGCCCAGGAGTTCCGTTCTCAGCTTATTTGGTTCCTCTTACGACTCACGGTAAGCTGCAAGGAGAAAGCAGGACGCGCTTTCCACACTTAGCTTGGCAATGTCCTCAGCTAAATATCCAGCCACATCGCTTTCAAGTTCTGCCTTCCATCTGACATCAGAACTCAATTTTGCCAAGTTCTCTGCCACTTTAAAACAGGAACCCCCTTTCTTCCAGTTTCCAATAACACGTTCATCATTTCCATCTAATGCCTCATAGGAAGTACCTTTAGCTTCTCCACATTTCTGCAAACAATCTCTTCAAAGAAATCTAGGATTTTTCTATCAGGCAGCTCACAATTCTACCCATTACCCAATTCCAAAGCCTTGTCCACATTTTTGGGTACTTGCAAGAGTAGCACCCCACTCTCCCGGTACCAAAATCCATTTTTGTTTCCTGGGCTGCTCAAGCAAATACCATGAAACGGATCGGGTTAAACAATGGGAATTTATTCACCCATAGTTTTGAAACCAAGAGAAAGTCCAAATCAAGCAACATCAAGGTGATGCTTTCTTCCCAAAGACTGGTGTTTTGGGGACAGCTGCCAGCGATTCTTGGCCTCGGCTCCTCTATCACATGGCCAGGCACAGGGCAGCCTCTCCCAGCTTCCACTGCATTTCAGCTTCTTGCTTCCTGGGGCTTTCTCTCCATCTGTCTGAATTTCATTCTGCTTATAAAGGATTCCGGTCATAGGATGAAGACCCTCCTGATTGGACTGGGCCACTCCTTAACTAAGGAACCTCATTAAAGATCCTACTTACAGTGGGTTCACACCCACAGAAATGGACCAGATTTAAGACCATGTTTTTCCGGGGCACCTACAGCTCCAAACTGCCACAGACCCCTTTGAACATTGTGTCTACTGAAGCTTATTCACACACATTCTTATAGAATATAGCACTGCTCATGCTTTAATAGTACAGGCAAAGATATTACATTAGGGTTTAATAAAGCAGTTGAGGAGGAGTTCTTGTAGCAACTGCTTCCATTTCATGCTTTCTAACTTCTCAGTATAATATTTATGAGAATGAAAACAGCAAATACAAGCAAAGCCAGCCACTTGGGGAAATTGTGGTTAAATAGGAGATTGTCCTTATTCTTAAGAGATGCATGCTGAAGTATTCAGGGTGAAGCATCATGGGCCTGCAATTTATTTCCAATGGTTTGCTTTTTTTAAAAAAAGGATGGAGAGAAAGCAAATGTGCCAAATTATAACATGTCAGAGTCTAGTATCATTGTGTTTCTCTTTTGACTTTTGTCCCAAACTTTTTAAAAATAAAAAGCCATGGAGATGCCATTCTCTGATGAAGATGCCCCTTGGCATTTAACAGCCGCCAATGGGCAGAACTTAAGTATGATGCCATCAGCTGGGCTGTGCGGCAGCTCATCTAATTACAGCACCAGACGAAGCGTGCGCAGTGGAGTGTAGGTTCACTCAGCATCCACCCGGCCCACCTCCTAAGGGGTGTCCCTGCACAGCAAAGACCCCCAAACCCTAGAAAAAGCCTATTTCCTAAAGTCTCTTGCAGGCAGTGCTCTCCATGTGAATTGGGTACCATCAATTAGATGTACACGTGTGAGGTATGGCAGGGAGGGTAGAGATAGATCATTGTCCTGAAGCTGTGGCTCCTGGTAGGCATGGCTGTGGAAAAGGGCGCTTTTGAGCAGCTGTGTCCAATTCCTAGCTCCCATGTCCTTGAGAGGCAGTAATCAGCTGCTTCCTGATTCTCGGATGGCAGCAAATGTTGGTGTTTTCATGGCCAACAATTCCTGGCCAACGTCCTAGATGGAGCCTGCTCCCCAGCCTTTCAAACGACCTTGTGAGCACCCAATCCCCCATTAAATCTCTCTGTTCAGGGCACCGCAGCGGCGTGAGTCTCCCGTACTGAATCCCAACTGTTAAGTCCATGTTAAAAGGCATTGAGGTCTTTCCTCAGAAATAGCAAAGCTGATGATGGTTTTGAAACACATCATTGATTCCATAACAACTTGGCAGCAGAGAGGCTATCCTTAGCAGATACATTCCTTAAGTGGGTGGAATTAACTTCTTGATTAATAGCAAACCAGGTTCAAGATCTCCAGAGACAGAATGACCATTAATTGCCCAACCTCATTCTATCTCACATATTTCTCCTCCTAACAACATTAAAACAGGGGTCAGTATGCCAGGATAGATGACACCCTATTCTAATCACTCTGTGATTCATGACTTGTGTTGCAACACCAAGAAACATGCAAGCATAGAAAGTCATCATTCAAAATGATTCGCTTTTCTGTTTCATTCCACATGGTTTTGAGAAATTGCACACATTTTCTTCTAAGAAGCCTATATCATAGCTTAGGATCAAGTATCGAGTTGTACCAAACTTAAAGTAATTGAAGACTAGTGTTAAACTTATGGCCTCTGATCAGGGTAGGAATTCTGGGGCTCATGATAATTTATGGTCACTGTGAAGGAAGCTATTGTACCCAAACCACAGAATGATCTACTCTCTTTGCACAGCGGCATGTTGAATAAAAGGCCTCTTCTCTTCTGCTTTTGAATGTGAATCTTAGGAACTGAAATGTCAGAGCAAATTTACCATGGGCACCTTGAGATTCCATTTAAGTCATAACAAACCATGTTTCAAAGCCTGAACCGCAATGGGAACACAAATACTTTGGGATCTGAGAGACCTTGTCAGCAGTTCCAGCTCCCTGGTGTTTTTCTGCTCCATGCTGAACATGTCCAGCATGCCAAGTCACGCCAAGTCACCTCCTCGGCACCAGATTGAACAGAGAGGTCAAAACCCACTGCTTCCTGAGGAAGACAGTCTCTTCAGAGATGTATTGCCCTTGCTGCAAGGTCTCCCCTTGCATTCTGGAGGCTTCTAGGTTTCTTTAGTCCCACTCAGGATGCTCCACTTTCCCAAATAAGTGTATGCTACTTTATGCCCACCACCCTGTTTCTGTGGTGAACACCCTCTTGTGTTTAAGAACTCAGTTTATGCATTTCCTTTATGAAGCCTCCTGCATTGCCAGGGACACCTCCTTCCATCTGTGTTCTGCCCACCCCTGGCCCTGGGGAGGGCAGGAACCTACACAGATGCTCTCAGAATCCCTCCATGAGATTTGCTGCACCGACACAAGGACAAAGAAAGCTTGGGGCTTCCCACAGCCATCTTTTCCACCATGGATAAGTGGTGTTTTAGTTTGCCAAAGGGGTGCTGATGGGGAGTACCAGAAATCTGTTAGCTTTTATAAAGGTAATTTATTTGGGGTAAAAGCCCTAAAGAGTCCAACTCAAGGCTGTTTTCTCACCACAGTCAGCCACCTTGTGTTGAAGCAAGATGGCAGGCAATGTCCACCTGGGCTCTCCTTCCTTCTTTCTCTTCAAGCTCCGTGGCCCAGCTTCTTCTGATCTCAGCTGTAGGCTGGCACAGGGCTCGGCTCTCAGGGCTTCCTATACCAGTCTGGCATAGGGGTCCCTCCTTTCCAGGCTTTCTCAGCTGTTCAGCTGCAAACTATCAGGGAAATGACTCAGCTCTCTCCGGGCCTCCAGGATGAAACATGACAGAGCTCTCTCCTCTTCTGTGTGTCCCTTTACATCAGCCCACCAAGGGGTTGAGTCACAGCCCTTATCTTAACAGGTAATTCAACCAAGACATGTCAGCAGGATACAATGCATTCAAAGGGGATCACACCCAAGAGGAATAGATTAGTTTACAAACAATCTTTTTGGGGATTCATAAATAATCTCAAACTAGCACAGGTGGAAAAGAAGGATGGAGAGGGAATGGAGGGGAAGAAAAGGAGGGGGAGGAGGGCTTGGAAGGGGAAAAAGGCCCTAGGAGGGGACAGAAACCAGGACAAGGAAAGAAGAGAGAAGGGGAGGAATGGAGAGGAGGGTAGGAACAGGAAGAGTTAAGGAGTCGGGGAAACAAGGTGACATCATCAGGGCCAACTGATCCAACGGTGCCTTAAGCCAGTACTACCCTCATTTACATAAGACAATAGATTTCCTCTTTTTGCTCAAGCTACCATGAGTTGGTTTTTATCACTTGTAACCAGGAGTCTTAATAAACTTACCCTATCACCACGAGGCTTAGCTAAAATGCCAGGGACTGCTGGTTGGCTGATCCTCTTAGGCGGCCTGAGTTTAATGAAAATGCGTGGGGTAGTACAATAGGCCAAAGAACGGCTTCCCAAAAGATAGCCACGTCAAATCCCTGGGACGGATGTTACCTTAATTAGAAAAAGCATCTTTGCAAATGTGACCAAGTATCTCCAAAGTTTATCCTGTATTATCCCGCTGGGCCCTAAAGCAATCACGTGTGCTCTCACGAGTTAGAAACGAAGAAGAGATGGCAATGCGACCACAGAAGAAGAGGGTGGATGACGACTGCCAGTCAAGGAAAGCCGCAAAGCGACTCCCTGCCCACCCCCCAGGCCTTCAGAGCAGAGGAATTTCTGCTCTCTTAAGCCATCTAGTGGTGGCAACTTGTTACAGCACCCCTAAGAAACATACTTGTACATCTCAGGCGATGAATACACCTAGGAGCAAAGGCTCCCCGAACCCCCTTAGGTAGATGATAACTTCTGGGAAGAGGCTGAATTCCTCAGGACAGGAGGAGTAATTTCCAGTCTAGTTAGGGGTTCTAGAGAATGTGTGTTAGACCATGATAGCTCCACCAAAGGCTGTGAAGAGATGTTTATCTCCAGTATCCAACCAGACGTGAAGGAGCACCTGTCTTATCTGATAATCAGGCACAGGGCCCATCTTGGGGACCACAGCAGGAAAAGCGACACACAGGAACAGCTCTCTGAGGAGAGCCCACATCAGCATTTCCAATTTGTCCCAAGTGTGGGTCCAGTCGAAAGAGCATGGGGCAGGAGACAGCAGCTCCAGCCTCATTCGCTGCCCGTTAAGTGGATGGCCCAGGCCAGGCAACGACTTGGATTTCCAGTCTTTCGAGTTTCCAAATGAGGACAACTGAAACCCACCAATTAAAGCACCCGTTCTTGCCCTTTCTCCTCTCACAGGCCCCACTGAGACGATTCCCTGACAGCTATGGACCCTCCACCCCAGAAAACGTACTTTTGTGGGCACACTCCCCTTGCCCATTTTTGCATGTTACTTTTGAGAGGCTCACAAAACTCCTAGGACCCATTTTTAAAGATGCCAAGTCAAAAAATTTTAATCAGAGAAGAAAATTTTAGTGGACCAATTAATAAAAACACAACACATATACACAAAATAAATTTGTCCATTTCATTTCATCATGAATTTATTTTCACACATTATTAATCTATTTAACATCCAGCATACTCTAAATTTACAGAGTAGGTACCAATCCATATCTCGCCACTGGTGAGAGCTATTTTAGAAGAGCTTCTTTTACAATCACAATGAGAACAAACTGCTACATGCTGTTGGTAAATGAATTCAGAATTCAGGAAGGCACTCAGATCCTAGAAATGAATTAACAATATGACTTTCATCTTCCTTTTTTTTTTTAAGGAGGTATCAGCGATTGAACCCAGGACCTCACACGTGGGAGGCAGGTGCTTAACCACTGAGCCGCATCTGCTCCCCTTCTTCCATTTTTAATGTTGAAAAATGATCTGGTTTCCTTCATTTTCAGTTCTTCTTTACAGAAAGGCATGCTTGTCCTCAATTTGTCTAAACATAAAATGTTTATACAAACTAACCATTACCATTTACCGCTGTAGTTGGGACAACGATTTCATGCTGATAGTATAGTAAGGAAGAAATAAGGGAAAGGACTAGTTTATGAGTAAAGCAGAAAAACAGGAGACAAAAAAAGACTAAAGGAATTTTCTTATAAAAACATTTTATTTATTTATTTAGCACAGTTCTACCTGTAGAATATATTTGTTTATTCAAAAGTCCAAATCATTTCAGTACATTCACAATTTCTTCATTTGCTCTCAGAGAAGGGTATAAGTTCCACGCTTTTACTCCACGGGTTCAGGATGAAAGTCCAGTAGGTAGAAATCCTGCTGCAATGGGTAGCTGTTTTCATCTAACACAAAAAGGCTCTGAACTTCCAGGGTGCATGGTGCCCCTCTGTCTGCCAACAAGGAGTGTAGCACATCGGCTGCCACCATCCTGTAGGTGATCTCTGAGGAGGGCACTGGTGAGATTAAGCACAGACACACGCACACACACACACAGACACCACTTTTAATATTCCTTCCAAGTCAACAGAAAAGGCTTTCATTGTTTCCTTCCATTTCTGCAGTATCCAACCTATTTAACATTTCTCTTCCCATACCTTCTCTTTCAGGTTACAAGTGGCTGAAGGTACTCTAGAATGACATGCAATTCTTGCTGAACATGAAAAGAAGACCCAGACAATGCCCTTTTCAGTTTTGTTTTGTTTTTGAGGTATTGGGGGAGAGCGGTATTGAAACTGGGACCTCGTATGTGGGAAGCCCGGTGCTCAGCCTGAGCCACATTGGCTCTCCTGAGCAGAGCTTGGCTGCCACCGGCAGGAGCAGTGGGGTCACTGAGAAAGCACCACACTCAGAGACACAGAGCCTGCCTGGAACTGGAGCTGGACCAGAATCAAAGAGCATCACTCCCGCCAACCCCCAGGCTAGGATGTTGTAGCAGTTTCATACAGTTATTAATTCCAAAAACAGATATGGATCATGTTTGTAATCTGGTCTGAACTGAGTTATGATTAGGGCTTTGACTGGGCCATGTCATTAGGGCGTCAAGCCCCTGGCCCTTGGTGGGGGCCTCACAGATTAAAGGCATTGCAGAGGACAGAGCTGAGGGTTTTTAACATGGGAGTTTGATGTCGAAGCCAGAGCCCCAAGGAGAGAGACAGAGCCGTCTGCCTGATAGTCTTTAGCTGACCTTGTGCAGAGAGGCAAAGCCTAGAGAGCCTCATAGTCTACAGCTGACCTTGTGGAGAAAACAGGAGCTGAGCCCAGAGGAACCCAGGAAGCCTGAACCCTCACAGCCTCCGGCAGCTGTCTTGCTCCAACACGTGGAAATAGACTTTGGTGAGGGAAGTAACTTATGCCTTATGGCCTGGTATCTGTAAGCTCCTACCCCAAATAAATACCCTTTATAAAAACCAACCGATTTCTGGTATTTTGCGTCAGCACCCCTTTGGCTAACACAGATGTATAAATAACAACTAACAAAAACCTGCAAGTGGGGGAATAGCAAGAACATGGAGAGAAACCCTTTCTGTAGCAGAGGTGCAGAGGTGATGGTGGAACAGGAATATTG